>NC_052951.1:22561654-23761654 GCF_013358895.1 Oreochromis aureus
GAGAGGTGCCAACACAGGGGCCCAGCAGCCAACTGCTGCTCTGTTTCAAGTGCACTTTCCTGGAAGGAAGAGAGACTCTCAGATTCACTGTTTTCTTTTATATGTGTGTGTATATATATATATATATATATATATAATTTATTTATTTATTTTTTTGGTACAACTGAGTCTGAGTTTCAGGACTGTTGTAATACATTGCCCTTTGTGCACCTGGAAGTATGCAGCCACCACAGCATTGTTGGAAATGACAGAACTTGCTTTAGTGGTCATACAAATATCAATATGATAATATAATATATAAGTGACATAATTTTAAAGATACACATTGTTTTTAACACTTTTGAATAATTTACGTTTTAATAACCTGGCAATGATAAGACTTGGCTACAGTTTTTCTTAGCCAAAGAAATTATTTTTTCAATGATCATTTTAACTTCTGTGATCTTCCAGGTTTTAGTTTTGTTGAGCTGACAGGTGCTTTCCTTCTTTTTAAAAATATACCAGATTATTGATTTTGGCCACTCTCCAAGTTGTTCTGGTTGCTCTCATGGGTTTCTTTTTGTTTTATCACCTTAATGATAATTGAATCAATATCTCTTTAGAGCCCATGTTGAGAGTTAAAGTAAACAGCTGACAAATACAATTTGGAATCAACTCCAGATCTGCCTCACCTGGCCACGATACTGCTTTTTTTAGTCAAATGTTGACTTACCTTTGAGCCTCTGAAAATGAATAAATAAAGCTGTTGTAATTCCCAAACAGTTCATGTAGTGCTTTTGTTAAATCTCTTGAATAAAACCTGAAAACATAAAGCTATACTTCAGTCACATCCACTTCAATCACTAAAATCCACTTACATGGTATGCAGAGTCAAAATTACAACAATAGTGTGATTGTAACTTGCAGTAAGCAACCCTGCAAAATACTGCTTATTTTGCCATTGAGTGCTGCTTGATGTCGCTGGGCCCAGTGACGTGAACCTTGCCCTGCCCCACATGAAAAATGTGGTCCCGAGCATGGTTCAGCTGGACTTGGGCAAATTAAACATGCAACCCAAGCATGGAACTGCAAACAATGAGTGCCTCTGTAGAAATTGTTTTTTTTAATGCATAAACAATACACGACCTGATAGTGTGTCACTGTTTCTACTGTTTTGGCACAAAATGCATAAAAACATAAAACCTGTGCTCTGCAAGGGCGCTTTTAAAACTGCATGCGTGCGCATTAAAGAGAGCACGAGAGAGAGACAAGGTAAGATTGTTTACTAAAAGGCATTTCACTTCCAAGCTTCCAAGAAACACTGGCAGCATCTTTATGCGAGGTGTAAAGAAAAGTGCAAAATTTCCCAAAGCACAAAAAGCTGTTCGAGAACAGCTGAGAAAAAGATACTGCCAAATACTTGCAAGAGGTGAATGGTGATGGCAGTAACTGAACGTGCTGGTACAGGCACCAGTCAGAGAACTACAAAAGCAAGGGATCCATTCTTGGTGGAAAAAACCCATGCGAGATGACTTAAATGTAACAATAATTTTTAAAAACTGGATAAGAATGATCCAGATGCTCAGTGATTACCTCAATAATTCTGTTGTTATTACAGGATAATTAAACCCAATATATAAACTGTGTGAGGAAGGCAGAGTATTCAAGCAGGGGCAGGGAGAACATACTGACCACTGTACACCCCACAATAATAACAACAACAACAACAGCATTAGTAAGAGTAATAATAATAATAAATGAACCTGTACACACTGATAAATGCGACCATTTTATTGTAAAATTCCACAGCTATGTGCAATTTTCTTATGAAAAGGACTTTTATCTTCACATATATAATTTATTATGCAGATCCTAACAGAATTGATCAGTGCCCATTTTATACAATAACCAAATGTACATAGATGAGAGACAACTATTATACTGTATGTATGGAGAATCGTGTGAAATGTATTTAGCCTCACAATACCTTTTACTGGGCTCTGTGATTCCAGCGCTTATTTTCTTTTCTGCAGTTTGGCAAAATACACATATTAGAAAATATCAACATGTGCTGTTCACATATATGTCTCATTTGTGGGTCCCAAAATAAATAAAATCACATCAAAAATAAGTACAGTGTTAAGTGTCCATGTCAATGCAGGCAAAGAATTAAGGATTCACCTGCAGATGAGCGAGTCCCAATTCTTCGAAACATCCCTTTTAAACCTCAAACATATTCAACATGCACGCTACTGAGAATAAACACACTTGAGTACCTCCCACACAATTTTCTATCTCTACATTTTCTGTAGAGCACACACAAACAAAAGAAATCAATCAACAAGCATCTATTATGGAAAAAAATATATTTCATAATATTTTTTTTTTTTTGACCCTCTCTTAAAATCACAGCACACACTCTCGTCAGCATTAATAAGGTACGTCACACAGTCAAGTAATTTCCATTTTACCTTGATCATTTTTATTAGTTTCATGTTCATTCGAGCATAGCTGATGCTTTTGGTTCTGCATCATGTCAAATTTGAACTAAAAGAAAAAAGAAATCCAGGGCACCTGCTAATCCATCCTGCAGGGCAGCATTTTTTTTTTTTAAAAGAAAACCCTCACCTTTTATCATGTCTTTTCTTTTACAAAGTAGTATATGATGATATTAAAGTTAGATATTCTCTATTCAGTGTGTGTCAGTTTGGCACTTTATAAGATGTAGTCACTCCATTACACTTCTTTAAACAAACACTGATGAGGACCAGTTTACATTGCTACTGACACACTTGGAAACCCTAAAGATGTGAGAAATAGCATATGTATACACTGAAGACAGATTCAGACTACTAGGTGGTAGCTTTGTAACACAACAGGACAACCATTTAATACAAAAGGGAAAGAACTGTAAGAAATATGACATAATCTGGTAAATACATATATTTGTATAACCAGAGATGCTTTATTTATTTCAGATGTCAAGACCAAAGCAAACCAATGAGATGGCTGGAAAAGTGAACGCAATTAATAGTCATTTAGACAAGCAAATGTTCTTCTTCTGGTGGCTTGGGAACTGTTTTTGTATATTTATATATATTTTTTTCATTAAATAAAGTCTACTACTCAGAAGATGCACAACAGGTAATGCTGCAAGCCACTAATTTAACAAATATAACAGATTGACAGGCTTTTGTGAGAGTAGTGTACACTGATCACAACAAAACACAAGATAAATAAGCTCAAGCTCCATTGACACACTAAACAAAAATGTATCTTTGATATAAATGACAGCATTCTGCGTTTCTTTTCAGGGGCTATATGAGCATAAAATGCATTTTCTTTCAAGAAATAAATAAATGCCAGCAATGGATAAATAAATAAATACCCCATTTCCCCCAAATATTCTACATGGTTGGTAAAACCATAATATAATAGGTGTGATATACTTTACGTTGATATAATAGCAATGCTGAAATTACAAAATATATACCCTTTACAAAATATCCCAAGGGCTTGACCAGTTTTTTTATTCATAATTTATGTACACAATCAGTGAGCTCTCCATTAGTTGCATACTGGTGCCTGCTGTAAGGGATCTGTAAAGTGGATTGTACTGTATCATACATAGCATTTACAGTTCAGAAACGTTTCATTTATTTTCTGCTCTCTATACATTCAGACATTTTTTTTAATGGAAGAAAAATAATAATAATACTGAAACAATACCAGACTTCTCAGCCTTTTGAATATATCTTCCCACTACGAATGAGTTACATTCTCAATGTGATTCTTCTCAAAGACACAGGAAATGAAATGCTTGATTAAAAAAGGTTACATCTGTTCTTACACTTGAATAAAAGCCTCGTTTTTTTCTTGTAATCTTAGTAGAATAACAAAGAGAATGAACTTTCAACTGCAAAGATTGCAAAATGCCCTACAGCTGTCTGTAGATTAGTTGAAGAGTATCCTCTATTCAAAAGTAAAACTCAGGCTCTGAATATGCTGCTGCAGTTACCACTCTGACAAACTTCCATAACTAAAAACACAATAGCGTGGTGTCATGTTGCAAATATGCACTTTTACAGCAACCGGAGAAAGGGATGAAGTGTAAGCTAGTGGCTGCAAGGTAATTGACTAAACCAGTTTTCTGCCCTGGGATGATCCTCCCATCTGTAATCACGAGGGATTCCTCAACTTAAAAGCATCAACTCGGCTGATTTTTACTGTGTCACTTTCTGAATTTTCATAAAAAAAGAGTATCCTGAATGATAATTATTAGTGCTTGTTTTCTTATTTTCCATAGCCAACAGTAGAAGACCATAAAATAAGTTGCTTTTTGGCCTGAAAGGTGCATGCAATAAATGTAAACCACTATGCAATAGTAAAATATATACAGTGTCTGTACAGTAGAAGTCCATAAACAGCATCACCACACTTTGACCACACTAAACAAATAAATTGGAAAAAAAAAAAGTAATATTCTCATGTCAGTGTCTAACAGCTCTGTTAAAGTGCTTGGGATTTTGTTTTTTAGTAAATGAACAAAGAACTATGAACATAATTAAAGGTACAGTCAATGCAAAAGATGTTATGTATTATTACTCACCATAAACTGGTCACACTCTTTTTGTTTTTAAGAATTTGTTGATTTAGTAATAATCATTTACAAAAACACATCGATATCACTTTGAATTCTGCAAAGCACTCGGATCTTATTTTTAATTGTCCTCTGAAACCTATTGACTTTTTCTGATGAATACTTGATCTGACATGATCTGAACTGCTGTTATTGAATTACTAATTGGTTCTTGTGAAATGATCTTTTATCTAATAAAACAACTGGTAAACCCCCCATTGAGACGTATATTTCAAATTTCAAATTCAAAAATAAAGTGGTGAAAATGAAACAAAACTTTGTTTGATCTTTTACACAATCCATAGTTCCTCAACACATCTATAAACCTTTTCACACCAGTTAAATGTAATGCTACAACATTTGCAATGTCTGTCAGAGTTCTTTGATAAAATAAACGAGATTTAATTGGATTAAAAGAAAAGAAATAGAAGAAATGCTATAATCAAATCTCTGGGTATTTCAGTGGGTCCCCTCCTCCATAATGTCACTTGTTGGCGCAGAGCATATGTAGAATGTAATGGACTGTATGATAAGGCTGGATACACACCTGCACCTAGAGATAGAGATAGGAGACCCAGTAGACCAGGTTGAAGAGAGCAAATGCAGTGGGGAAAAAGATGCGTGCATAAGAGTCTATCTTGGCGATGCGAATGTGCAACCTGCCGTGCCGCCAGGCTCCGGAGCGACAGTCCTCGAAACAACAGAAGAAGCTAGTGCAGTCCTTTCCATCCAGACATTCATAGCCGTACTCCTCGTCTCGCTCCTGCATGTGCGTGGCGTTATTCATCTGAATGGCAGTGGCCGAGCGCGGACGGATGTCTACCGTGGGTGTCTGCTTTTAACAGGACAAAATGACGCAATTAGCCACCAGAACCTGAGAAAGCTCTAATGAAGACTTCACTGACATAACAGGGGACCTCATTTGAGCTGCCATTTTCTGTCTTCTTCTTCATTTTCAGTCATTAGTCAGCAGAATGTAATTTGCACCTTTAACTTGCCAATGGACCCTTTTAGCGTCAAGAAATACAAATAGACCCATAACTACCACCTGTAGTTGTAATTAGTGAGGCTTAAAATGACAAAGGGTCTATCCCCATGGAACCCATGATGCAAATTACACCTTTGGGCTAGGGTGTAATAGGCAGCTGAAGCAATCAGTTAAATTTTAGTACAGTGGTCCATACTGCTTTATTTGCCAGCTATACAAAGCTAGTGCTGGGCAATGGGCCCTCCATTTCTTATTGTGATGCTCTGCATTCGAAACATTACATTAAATAATCCTACAAAATGTCAACGAAAGCAGATGATTATTCATATTTTGTTCTAAGACATTTTAAAGATCTTTTTAACACTCAGTGATTTTGGAACAGAATGGATGTTTTTCTGAAAATTCATTTAAGAGATATGTTGTAACTGGCTTATGATGCATCATGTAGCTAAGAGAAAGCATGTGCTGGCAATTGAGCAGCACAAAGCTCAGTATTTTTCCAACCTACTCTTTCTGTAACTAGATGGGTTAAAATAAACCCTCTTTTCAATCTGTGCTCACCACTGCAGGGCACATGACTTTCATTTGTTAAGGTTTCTAAAATAGGACAGTGACATCAGTCACTCGTTGGTCCTGTCATTCTAAAGAGAGACAATTAGTATTCAAATAGACCATTTTCATCAGCCTTTATCTTCAAATGCCATGTCACCTTTGCAGAAATTGGAAGTCTTGCTGTTTTGCAGATTAAATGCTTTTCTTCCCTTTGACAAAAGTTTCCTTGACCTTGCTGATAAACTAGGGTGTCGGCCTCATGGTTTAAAAGGAGTCAGTTAAGTGTACTCCAAGAATTTCGTATGACTGCTCTCCCACTGAAAAAAGATTTAGATTGTTTCTCATATATTGTCTCCATTATGGAGAGACTATAGATAGCTAACAGCGACGATAATCTATAATTTTGCACTCCAAGTAAACCATATTTGGAGTGCCAGTGTAGCCTATAAGTGACTGCACTTACACTCCAATTATAGTTTACAACACATATTCATATTCTGTTTTGTGAGAATATAAACACTTTTAATGAGTTAACAACCATCTCAAAACGGCGAATGCTTTTTGTTTTCATCTGCCTCATTATTGCTTTTGTTCCTTTTCAATATAGTATGTAGAAAAGGCATGTTTACTGCAAAAGAAAAAAAAATAATAAAAATGCAGTTTTAGTTTTAGTACACCTCATTATCTGCTGTAAGCATGCATCCTTAAACAAGCTTAAAATACAACTCAAAATAATGTTCATTCCCTGAAACTGAAATTGCCCAGCACTAGTGCAAAAATCTGCTGACCCTTTGAAAAGGATACATAACCACAACAAAATGACGCACAGGTTAGTTTCAGCATTTTGTCCTCTTAACGGACCATATGTGAAGTTAATGACGGGATTAGCAGAGCAGGTTATGGCTCCATTCTCAAAGGGGGATTGGTTGCACTGAAGAAAGCGCAGTGGAAGCTCAAGCAGAAGGAGCATTAACAGCATCCCGCCGCATGGCCTGGTCAAGCTGGGCAATGCTGAGTCGGTGTTAGCAAAAGATATAAAGAAATAAAAACAAAGAACCAACACAGTGGCATTTGCAGCTTTAACCGACTGAAAGGAGACAACCACTCTGAGAAGACAAAAGATTTGGAAACACTCAGGATTAATACTGCTTATCTAGCTTAAGCTGATAATTTGTAGTAGTGTTTCCACATTGCAGGTGGTGATTTTAAACAGTACATTTAGATTCCCGGAAATCTAACTAATCTTACTTTAAATTATTTAGTCTAGTAAAGTATCAACAAAGCAGTTTGTGGTTTAAGCTCAATTTAAATCTTTGCTTGCTTTCGCCTACCCTGGACGCTTGTTAGGTGTCTCTGTCTCACTGTGTGTTAATCCTTTAAATGGTTTCCAATTTAATTTAGACCTAGCACACTGCATGGGTTGTCTATTTCAGTCTGTTAAGGCTCTGCTGACTCTATAGGAAGCGTCAGGTTGAGAAGCCCAACAAACACACAGGTATAGATTAACTGGCAGAAGAAGGGAAAGAAGAGGAAGCTATTGTAGCAGCTGCTAGTTCGCTGTGGTAACAACAACAACAAAGAGTGAAACAGGACAGAGGGAGCCAGAATTAAGTCCACACTGAGCCTGGAATATTACATTCTTCCTGACATGGGATGTGTGGGATGCTTATTTGAATTTTAAACACTGCAAGTATGTCTGGCTGGCTGCCTCCGCACTGTGCACTGCAGAGCGCCCTTTTTAATGTTATCTGTGATACCTATTTAGTAAATGAGGAGGAGTACAGTAAGAATGCAGGTAGATAAAGAGGGAATATAGAGAGGTGTATCAGCTGTAGAACAGACAGAAAAAAGCAGTGAGGTACTGGGGGCTCAGAGAGCCAAAATGCAGCAGACACATGCAGTCAGACACAGGCAATATACCTTTGAGGAAAAGAGCCGGAGGAGCTTTTGTCCCAACAGGAGAAAAAGAATATGTGGAATTGAAAGAGAGTAACACAACAGGACAAAACAAAACAGAACAAAAACACAGAATACATGTAAACAGAGAATTAAGAAAATAACCATAAAAAATAAAGAGAAACACAAAGATAATGTGTGAAAATTACACATACTGCACTATTTAACTCAAAATGGAAAGAGAGGATATATATTGCAAGGAGACATACATATTACGAACGGACACAGGGGGAGATGTATGGTAGGATACATGTATTTTACATGCTGCCTTAGGAAAACATTACATCCACTTTAATTCAAGCTTTACAAACTCCTTGCGACTGTGACTTCATCGTATCTTCAAGTTTTTAATTACACAGTATTTCACTAGCCTTGTAGTCGGTGTCACTATACGTAGTTTATTTTATTGTAATTCCTGAGAATATTTCAAATTCTTCAAAGGGTCATATCAAATGTAGCTGAAACAGCAAATAGTAATGAAATAGTAAAATGGAAGAAAAAAAGAAAGCTTCTCTTTGCTTGACTTGGTCTTCCCCTCTGAAATAGCAAACTAGCATTACACCTTCCACTTCATTATTCTTTTATTCACCCGCAAGACATTCTGACTATATGCAAAACCTTAGTTACAGAGACTACATCTAGATCACCTCAATTTTCACCAATTTTCATTTGAATGATTCTCATCACACCACTGTGGTGTACTTGATTTAAGATCTAATATCTTTCACTGAAAAGCCTTGTTAAAACAATTATTATCCTTCCCCAAAAAAACAGCTGGAACTTTGTCTTGCCATAAAGTAAATAGCACAAGAGGTATATTTAATCATTTTTTTAAATTAAAAATTGTTCCTCTTACACAAATCAACTTTAAGTGATTAGAGAAAAACTGCTAGTTTTGCTGTATACCATAAACATCCTCCAAAATATTAGGTCAGAGATCATGGTCCTTAAACTGAGCTGGCATGATCTCTTGGGGGCTTAAGACTTGTAAAGTATGAGGCAATTCAACTGTCACGTGACCTGGATCTAAATTACAACTGTAGCAGATGTGTAGAGGATTATGAAAGATTTGACCTGCTTGCATTACTCATTGAGTAATTTGGGGTGGTGGCCATTGGGAAAATACTGTCTTAGGAATTCTAAACACTGTAGAACTTTTTTTGCAGCTTATCCCAGTACTGTAGCAGAGTGGGGGAGGGAAAAAACATGTGAAGAGATAATCTGACTATTTATCTAACTAATAATTTAAAATACACATCCAGAAATAGTAAACACTTAAAACGTTATTTGTGGTCTCATTGTTAAATCGAAGATCCATAGTTGAGAAACTCCTAATGATAACTGAAAAAAAGTTCAATTTAGTTTTGGAAAGACACCCACCGGATTCTTCTTCTTCTTGTCCTTTTTGGCACTCGGCTTTCTGTTGCTGACAAAGTAGTGCAGTGTGCCATACTCTATAAGTGCGGCGAAGACGAAAATGAAGCAGACAGACACAAAGAGGTCCATGGCTGTCACATAGGAAACTTTTGGAAGAGATTTCCTGGCAATAGTACTCAATGTGGTCATGGTCAGCACTGTGGTAATGCCTGGTAATAAAATAACAGGAAAAAGGAAAAAAATCTGATCAGTTTTAAATAATGACAGATTACAAGTTCGATTATTCTTGCTATGTATAATTTGCACATCCCAAGTTGCTATTATATGTTTAAAAATGCTCTCTTCATATGCATGATGTCTATGCACTGTATATTGTATCAGTATAAAAGGTTAAAAAAAAGTGGCTTTTGATTTGTTAGCTCTTAACACTGGAATAGCCATGTGGGAATAGCGAGCAGCTGTTTTACTGTTGCCTTGATCCACATAGCTACTTACTGGTTGACATTTCAACTGCAATTGACCACAACAGTGACATACTGCATTGCTATATCCACCATCTGCTAACCCTTTTACTCACTCTGTTGGGCTCTAATGATGATGTAGATGGAGGCAGAGTGATGGCACATGACGAGGAAATGTGTTTGTAAGTACACATACACAGCAGATTACCAACAACACCATCACAATCCCCAAACACCAACAAAAAAGCAACTAACAAGCCCGCCTTCTTCCCTTTAAATAGACCATACGTGTTAGGGGACTCGCTTCGTATATAAAGAAGATGATTTATGTCTAAATTTAATGTGGCCTGAAGGATATCAGTCTGCGCCAAGATTAACACTGTAGTACTGTGAGTGAATTGATATATTTCTGGATGGCATTGAAGGATTACGAATTATGTCATCTGAATTAATCCGCTTCCTAGCCACCAGGCTCCACGCACCTTCTGCATCATGTTTTAAAGAGGAAATTAAGACATTTCACTCTTGGTATAATTTTAGCAGGGAATTAACTGTGTTATTACTACAACTGCAAATCACGTCTGGACTCCAGAGGCTGAAAAACAAGAAAACAACCTATTTTTAGAAAGATTAATGACAGACAAAGCAGTGATGGTAGGAAGGTGGAAAGGGGGTTTTTGGCCAGAAGGGATTATTTTACATAAAGTTACTCTTGCTAATGCTAATAATCACACCACATGGACTTCAGGTCAGGCTTTGGAGCCTCGAGGGTCTAAAAAAAGCTGACAAAGGAATATTTTTTCTTACTCCATAACAAGAAAACCTTTGAGAATGTCCATTAGATGCTATGGGCAAGTTCAAAACCTGAAAAATTCTCTTGAAATTCTCCTTTTTTCCCCTCATGCAGGGTGCCTCTTTGCATTCTGTGAGGAAGCCACCTGCATTATTATTGTGCTGACGAGGCATCTCTGCATCTTCCTTTCTGCATTGCATAATTAATGCCTCATTAAGGCATGCGTGCAAACATATGTGCTAGGACAGGCTCTTCTAATCAAGATGCACTAGATTCCTAAGCAGATGTGCTGCCCCTGACTGGAAACAGTCAGGGGCAGTCTTGTGAAAAGAGAAGACAAAACGAAAAGAACAACAAGAAATGGGAAGCTTGAGCAGACTGTTTTACAATATGAGGTGCTGCCTAATCACCACACAAGTCAGATGTGTTTTACCAAGGGGAGTAATTAAAGCAAAGATTGTGTCAGGGTTAAGTGGACTGATTGAAAAAAAGAATTAAAGTAATTCTGATAAAGCCTTATGATTTTTACACAAAGGAGAGATATGTATAAAAGAACAAAAAAAGCAAAAACATTTAATTTATATTCATTTTTCTTTGCTGATGAACTTGCATACTTTTTCTTTAAACAGTCAGAGGCAGCAATGACATCATGTTTTTTTTTTTTTCCTTACCTAATGATGTCCTGGCAGGCACTGCATCCTTGTTGATCCAAAATGAGACCCAGGAGAGGACAACAATAAGTGTGCATGGGATGTACGTTTGGATCGTAAAGTAACCCATTCTCCTGCTCAGATCAAAGTACACAGTCAGCACCACATAGTCTCCTGGACAGACATAAAAAACAAGAAGAGGGTAAAAAGAGTAAGAGCATGGAAATGTATAACAAGGCATCAGGAAGATAGCACAAACATGAAGCATACAGTTTACTGTGTGCTTTATTTATGCTATCATGTAGTGTAAAATATGCAGAACTGAGAAGAGTGATTAGTATCAAGAACTGATTCACAGTCCATACAGAAGTACTGTAGGACCAGTGCGAGTTAAGCAATTTCACACTGTCTGCTTATGAAGAAGGCAGCTCAAAGAATGCTGTCAACACAGAAACACCAAGCATAGATTAGACAAACTGTTAGGTCTTCAATACTTAATGTTGTGTAACCACAGTCTTGACTGCATGTTTGCCCAAGGCAACCTGAGATCTAAAATGGAACAGAGCGATTCAGAGAGCTGAAGCTGGACTTGCTTGGATGCACAAACACAAACGCTTGTCTCTTGCCAGTATTTAGCTGGAACATGAACACCACCGTCCAGCTGATGATGAGCCATCCCTGGGCTGGCTAGCTGACTCAAGCAGATGTTGGGTGTTAAAAGGTTGAGGTTAGCTGAGCCCAGAAAGACCTGACCCTGACAATATGGATGATCTAGCCTGCCTGTTTAAAATGCATGCTAAGCATGCGTGCCAAACATGCGAGGACTCACAAATGCACAAATGTTCACACACACACTTTTCAAATGTGCATCTAACATCCTGTAATGAGGCTGAATTGATCATGATCATCTAAATAGAAAGACAGTCATGTTGGAACACGCACAAACACACACATACCCGTGGCCTCAGCTTTACAATACAGCTTTGCTTGCCAATAGCTACTGTCTAATTTTTTTTTTTTTGCTGTCTACCGATGCACCTGTCTGTTTCTGGGAGTCTAATGACAGTTCGCTGCTGGCCTCCAGCTCAGTCAGATGTCTGCTAATTGATTAACATCACACAATTAACTGTGTCAAGAACCTCCCCTGGCCTCTCGCTATGGCTTGTAACCTGTGGGGCAGAAATATACTCTCTGATATATCTCTGTGCACGTGTGTGTGTGTGTTTGTGTGTGTGTGTGTGTGTGTGTGTTTAAGCACCCATGGCACACCATAGCCTATGCAGCTGGGGAATGAACAGCTGGCTAATAATTTCTCTCATGAGAAAGGGCACACAACACATACTGCAGTGGAAAACAGCCAACATCTGTGTATTTTTCCATTAATGAGAGACAGAGAGAGAAAGCGAGGAGGCTGTCAGTGTTTATTATGTCTGTGGCCATGCGCAGGCTGTATATTGCCACAGACCTCATAGCAACTGCACAAGGGCCAAATCTTCGTGATGTATTCCAGCACACACCCCTTTCATTCACCTAGCCATCGATGGCGTCATCAAATAAGCCCTGTGTAATAACCCCGGCAGCACAACTATAACTGTTCATATCGCAGGTGCACGAGATATTACAGTGCACTGACTGGATTTGTAAGATTACAGGAGAGACACGAAGGCTGCTCTCAGGGGTCAGACGGCTCAGTGTTTTGTTTTTATTAACATTACATTAGCAGGGGCCCAAAACCGAGACCCTTGACAGCTGAGAAACCTCCGGTTCATACGCTTATTTCAGCTTTGTCAGCAGCACAAAGCCTCCTTCAGATTTTCCCAGACTCTTAACAATAATGGACTTTCCACCACAGGGGTGAGGTCGGTTGGTGTAAGACCCTTCTGCTCCATGCTTCTCTTCATCTGTTTGCTGGTTTCATTACAGGCCGCAGCACTTGCCAAAAAGACACTCTGAGGAGGTGTTATCGACCGATGCCCTTTATTCTGGCAGCGCGATGTGTTAGTATCAGAACGTCTGCCATTACAGCCCTGTAGTATTGCAGCAGTTTGTTAATCATGTCTCTAGTCCACTCAAAACAAAATGGCTTCCAGCTCCCTGGCTAGTTTAAGTTCATGACGGGGATGCAACATACTTTAAATGTAAGTAAATTTAGTCCCTCAGATTTAAAGTCACAACACTCAGGTATATTGTTATGCAGCGCTTTGTAAGCTTTGTCCCAAAAAGTGCAAACACAGAGATGATGCTTGTATTAAATATATGCAAAATCAGTGTTACAGAAATATTTTCAACCCATTGTGACAGAGAATCAAAGTGGGAATAATAGTGTGAGAATTTTAAACTTGATCCCCCATAAAGTGTCATTCAGTGGTGTGAAGAATTATCTGTGGTATGAATCCACACGCTCATTGGCTGACGGCTAATCGCACATCAGTAGCCAATGAGTGTGGAGTTTCACATGTTGCATTCTTAAATGTTCACCTCAATGCTTAAACACCAGAAATCAGAAATCCGTGGGTGACATTACAACAGCTAAGACCATCTTTTACACCGTCTGTTATTTACGTTTGTAATTACAAATGAGCGTCTAATCCAACAGTAATTGAATTAGTATCACAGAATGGAGATTTTTAAAAATCTTGTAGGAGCATTTAAAAAAAATCAACAAATATGTACCAAAAGGAGAACCAGATTCCTGCTTTAAGTTCAATTATTTCTGATATTTGTACCTTGTTACATTTGTTGCTGTTGGAAGAACAAAAGTTTGGTTTTGCCTGCATTCCTGCATATCTCAGTTTCTGTATACTTGTCCACTTGTGTACTCTCTGATATAGCTCAGTGTCTGTGTGTGTGTGTGTTTACATGAGGTTATATTCTACTGGGCTGGAGCTGGAATGTCCATCATCTAAACATCTATGTCCACTCTCCCTCTAACTGAGGTGCTCAAACTAATTTTAACTCAAACACATGAGGTTTTTTCACACTCTATCTTCACAGTGTCTCTAGAAAGCGTTCCCTTTCTAAAGCTGCTAATGCTAAGGTTACCGATAATAATACAGGTGTGATACTATTTATTAGCTCTCACAACTTTCCATGTGCATCTAATAATATCCACATGTTCAGTGATACGCTAAGTCTTTGATTCTTCATCATCATTGCGTGCAATGTTCTAACTTCTCCAGTAACACACAAATCTCACTTTCTCCTTTCTTTGCCACTCTTTCATTGACATTCGTGCCAACCCTTTCAGTCTTATTGCATAATTGCACCACTATCAATTCACCCCAATCTTTTCTGTTTATAATTTAGGAATGAAGAATGGTGATGACAGCTGCGTGGGGGGAAAAAAAAATCAACCACACAGCAAAAAGCTCAAAACTATTGTTTACATTAAGATATGCTTTCACCTATTTTTATTAGGATCACACGTTTTCTTGGCAAAAGTGATTTACTTCGAGCTGATGCAATCTACAAAAAGCAATAAAAACTCGGCAGGCACGATCATTCATCAGAAAAGAGTGTTGCTTTATTGTTAAAAGCCGCAGAGACAACACACTAAATACAATTAGATGCACACAAGAAACAAAAAAGGATCAGTCTTCCAGTATGAACCTTCTACTGTGGTGTAACAGTAGAGACATATTATTATAAACACACAATGTTTGCTCTATCGTTATGTGTTTGATACACGAGTACACACGAGTACGAGTGTTGAACACGCAAAAAGGGCTGCTGGTCTCAGTGTGACCATACAATATTATAAAATAGCCCCAGTAGGTCAAAAGAAAGAAACATTGTAATTCTGGATTGCTGACCTCAGGAAAAAAAACAAAAAAATGTCATATGAGAATATCATTCTGCTGGCAGCCAGGCTTTAAATTGGTGTAGATATGGATGGGCAGGGAGGACCTGAGGCACATGCTGGCCATCCAGTGAAGGCAGACAAGCCAGACACACTGCAGAGCTGCTGACAGGCTGTCTTACTGAGCTCTTCTCCTGTCAAGGGTCATGTATATCGGAGGTGACAGCAGATGCTATTGTGCGTTTGTGAGAAAGAAAGGAGTTTTGTTAATGACCAGCGTAAAGCCACGGCTGGTTGCCAGGGTCAAC
The DNA here is from genome assembly GCF_013358895.1 of Oreochromis aureus. Taxonomy (NCBI): domain Eukaryota; kingdom Metazoa; phylum Chordata; class Actinopteri; order Cichliformes; family Cichlidae; genus Oreochromis; species Oreochromis aureus. The sequence goes on from NC_052951.1 coordinate 22,577,157, forward strand.
AAGACGAACAGGCAATGTTAACGCACCACTTTCGCTGACATGACTACAGGTTATGTAGAAGTGATTAACTAGTTACAATCCCTTTGCATTTTGCCTCCATAGCCTACAGAAGCTATTCTTCCCCGACCGTGGGTGGCAAGATGATGTCACAGGAAAAGAAAAGAAAAAAAGAAGAAAAAAAAAAGGATTAAAAAAAGCACCGCATTGTCATGGTGAGTAACTGCGGCAACACAGCAGCATGATTAAACACCAGGCAGGAGTCTACACAGTTTGATTGCCTTGTTGTTAACATTGTGTTTACTGTGACAGGGACAGATGATTATCCCTCTCCCAGACACACTAATAGCTCTCAAATTATTGAGAGCAAGACTGTTTGTAGGATTTATGACAGGTAGTCAGAAGCTGGCAAACCTATTTTCCATAACATTATTTGGCCAGTTTAGCAAAAAAAGGGAAAGGTAACACAAATTAATAAAACTTAAAACACTAAGCAAGGATTTTCAAGGTATTTACCCAAGGGCCCTATTTAAAATGAGGCCTTAAGCTCAGTGAAAATGAAGAGGCTACATTATGGCAGTTTTAATTTTACATTTTCATTTATGCTTCAGTGGCTCGTCTGAAACACATTTATAATTAATGAAATCGCCACAGCAGGTCAAGGGACAGCTGCCTATCATGCCAATTTGGTATTCCAGTGTGGGCTGCACATTTTTCTGTAGAAGTATTTCATCTGAGGCTATGAAGAACATCTTGTTCATGTTTCATCCTTCTTCAAACCCCGTAAAATATTGTATTTCTCTAAAGAATCTTTAAGGCATCTAAAACGTGTGAGTTTATTTCTGTCATATCACATAATTAAAAACAAGGCCAAGACATTCCTCACTTATTTCTTGGTCTCCCCTCATTTTATCAGTTTTCCAGCTTACCTCGTCTAAAAATGGCTTCATTATTTCTTATTCACACACTGAGGAGAGATGCGATTCACACTTATTACATAAGCTTGAAGTTCAAACTCTCACTCATTTTATTCCAGTGTTTAATATATTGCTTCCCCCCCCCACCCCGAGTCTCATTTTCTGTTTTAATCACTTTTGGCTGGGTGACAGGACTTATTCGCACTCAACAGTCACGACACTAGTGGAAAGACTTATTTGTGCTTCTTTAAAAAAGACAGTTTGACTACAATTCAAAATAAACAAGTCATTTGGTAAAAGGTGACAAGAAGAGAGATGGCATGGCTAATAATCACAGAGGACTTTTTCAGAAGCTGTAAGTAAGGGGAGCTAATCAGTTTAGCTTCATATTTGTATGTAAAACGGAAAGTAAAGTCTAAAAACACACATGAATGAACTGTTGACTTGATACTTCTAGACATGTAGTCAGAAAGAAAAAAACAGAGGACAATATTTGCAACTGTTCTCAGTAATATAGTAAAGCGCATATTTATGATTTAGCTTTTATGTTTTGCTTTGGTACACACACACAGCAAAAATAACAAGCTGTTCAATTTAAATAATTAACAGCAGCTAAACTATTTTTATGTCTAAGTGTCTGAAAGCTTTCCGGTTAAATCTAAAATTTAAGGACATGGTGGCAGAGCATATATTTGCATAAGTAAGAAACAATCAAGTGTAAAAACATCAGAGCATTAACATTTTGTCATCAAATATTCAACTGAAGAGAAATCTATAGGTACCTCCTGATCCCTTTTAGAAATGCTAGTAATAGATTTAAGACTTGCTTTTAAATATCAGAACATAAAATGACACTGACAAATTTGGAAACTGTAATTTCCTTATTTCTTAATAGACTCACTGATCAGAGCCGATTCTAACCCCTTGCTTTTGTCCAAGCAGGGATTCACTTATTTACTTGAGTTTTGGACTGAAAACACTGAGAGCAGTTAATCAACATTTACTAGATATTATCTTATCGCAGTGTCAGGTTTAAAGGATCATAAGGACTGCCTGAAAATGAAAAAAAAAAATGTATATATAGCAGGATTTTTCAGATATAATGGCGCAATATACTGGTCCACAGTATATGGATGTTTAAATCTATGTTGGATGGATAAGCTCAGAGAAATACTCTGTGAGACAAGACAATCAGTGCTCATTGTACTCCCAACGGCTTTGGGCTATTACAGATAAGAGCTTTAGATAACTGGTTTTAAGCTTTCAGTATTATTAATTATATCTGGCTTATCAACTTTATTGCCCCAAACTATAACACTAATTTATGCCTATGTATACTCAGTCTAAGTGGTGCTGTCTTAAATACCTTAACAATCTAAAAATCTTGCATGAAAAAAAATTCTTAAAGACAGCATTTTTATTGGAATATATCTATTAGGCAAATGTGCTCCTGGTGCTTAGATTTGCACATTATTCCAGTTATCTTGCATGTACATTGCGCCTCTTGGATAGTTTTACTGAAGCTAAAATATTCATGTAAAGGAAGGTTAATCCTCTTTGTAAACAAAGTCCAAGCTTGGGTGACTTGAGATTTAATTTCACTGCAACCTATGTTAACCTTACCAGTAATAGGTCTGCTTGTGTGTATTAGCCATATTAACATAACATGCTCCTTCCAAGGATGTGCATTGTAATATCTTATGCCACATATGACATATTGATACTAAAGAGTTTTGATACAGTAACAGAAAAAAAAAATAACTGTTAAGTGGGTGCTTAGAATTTGGGTGAGGTGCCATTATGTCATTATGATTATTATTCATGGGAGTCTGCTTACTGTTTTATGGCAACTGTAAGTTTTATCCTCTTATGGTGTATATTAACTGGCCAGACACTGAGTATTTCACAAAAATTCTAGCCTTGTGGCTAATTACTTTGAAACACTAAGTTGCAGATTATTACCCAAGGCTAATAAGCTGACTGAGAAGAATAACTAGGGCTCTGGCGTGAAACTATAACAGTTTATTGAGCAATGAGGGGCTTGCCCTAGGAACAATTGCTCCACAGAGCAGAACTGCTCTGAGCTGCTTTTAGCCTCCAGACCATCTGCATCCATCTAAACAGGGTCACAAGAAGAGATCCCAGAAGTTCATTTGCATTTTTACATTTAGGATTTAGTAATAGCTGCAAAATAGCTAGAAATCCCTCCTTCTCCACAATTCTTTGTGATGACCCAGGACATGAAATTCAAAGCAAATTTCTGGCCATCCATACCACTACATTACACATAACGATCGATTAAAAATATCACTTTGTATTGCCCTGGCCTTAAAACTGTAGAAGGTGGAAATATATAGCCCTTTTCCCCATAAAAGCACTCTCTGAGAGACAAACTGGAAGGGTGCCTGCATGCACATCCATTTGTGTGTGCACACGCACATGTACACGTGTATGTGCATTCTACCCCCCAGTCTCTCCATCCACCACATAAGAAAAATGAGCACCATAATGGTGCATGAATGTTGAGATTAATGCTCCAAAGGTGAAAGTATTGTGTTTAATGCTTAATCCATTATCTATGCTACATCTTCTTTTACAATGGACTTTTTTTCCCCTTTATAATAATTTATACTAATAGTTTTCTTTTGGTATTGGCTCAATCTTTTAAATAGAAAAAATAATAAGTAATAATACTAGTGTTGTAGCATCGTTTGGCATCACTAGACACAGTTAAAAATGTTAGAGGGCAGTGACACTCAAGTATTAATGTTAAGATGTTAGGACTTTGTCAGGCTGCATAGACGAAGCAATGTGCTGCCTTTGATAACATTATTCTATCTGCCAGCTACTATCACTCACTGTCTTCAATTATTCTCCCTGTGTTCTGTATGGTCTGTCCACCACAAAATAACAAAGATCTAACACAGATTAGACTGACAATATAAAATCTCAGACAGATTTAAAATCAGAAAAATCGATTTTTCTAAATCTGCGTTCCTTTCATGTCCCCACAGGCAGCCTTTTACATGCAGGTGATCAATGAGGAGGAAAACAACAGTCTTATTTTCTCAAAGCAATCTCTTCTCCTATGGCCTATCCCCATTTTTTTTTTCTTCAGGTGTTAATTACTGGCTTATTAGACTGTCGACTGAGAAAGGCAGAAAGAAAGAGAGCGATAAACAGAGGGGGAGGGGAGGATGCATACAAAGTAGGACACAGGAATACGCCAGGTCCAAAATAAAAATCATCTCTTTGTATGAGTGCACAAGGGAGAAGGGCTGGAGGCGGAGGGACTCCATAGAGCCAACACTCGTAAATATGAATACTGTTAGTGTATGGGGCAGGTGTATGGAATGTGTATATGGAGCATGGGGGAGGGGATGGGGGGAGTCTAAACTCGTATTTAACTTCACAAAAGGAGAATTCTGGCTGAGTCAGAGCATTTTCACTCCCACTCCTGCCCATCACACCTATCAACCAGAAGCAAGAGGGAGAACTCACAGTGAGAGGGGGTGGGGTAGGAGAGGATTAGGGAGAGTCGTTAGTACTGCAACAGAGTCACACCATGGATAATAGATTGTTTCAGTGCTTCTTAACCCTTTAGAAACTATAAACCTCTAAGCCTTCAGTCACACAGTCACAGTCACACTAGACTGGCCAGTGACCCCCTGGTCACCAGCGATTGCTATGGAAAAATATATATTCCCTAACTGGTTAGTGGGTGGTTGCTGGATGGGTGAAATTTGTTACAAATAGGGTACTGCACCATAATCGTCCTTACTTTAAAGGTAAATGTTATCAGGTTCTGGTTTGTGTTGTATTTTTGCAAGTTCAAAGACGCTCAATGAGGAGTTGGCAAATGTTTGCAGACAAGTAGGTATCTTGCATGTGAACTGTGGGTGACTGCTGCTATCTGCTAGTGACCAAAGCAATCACAATGAGGTTTTCGGAGCAGCACTCTACACTTCTTTCCAATCAATTTCACCTACAGACCAGCAACTACTTGCCAACCTGTCGAGGAACACATATCTTTCCTAGCAAACTGTTGTCACTGCACTGACTTGTGTGACTGTTGCTTTGGCAACCCATTTCACACCAACTACCATCATCCTCCAGCAGCCACTTGCTGACTGAGGCCTTGGATAGAACCATCGCCATCGGAAAAAAAAAAAAAATTTGCTGATTTGCTTTTCATCACCAACTTATCCACCAGAAAGTAAAATAAAGTGAAATAATTTCATACAGCATTCTGGATCATATTGTGTGTTATTTGATCAGGGATTCAAAGTCCCAATTTAGTTAGTTTTATTGCCTTTTGTCTCATTCCATGTTTTCTTTAATTAAACCTGGCAGGCAGTGACAGGCATTCTTGTCTCAACTGTACAAGCTTCTATGAAACTTGGTCATTTTTCATCTTTACATTGCCTTGAATTTCTGCAGTTGAACCTATATGTGACATAAGAATAACCTTGCCTTTCAAAGCTATGAAACTATTTCAGATACATTCGGATTGGAAAAGCACGACTTCCATAGATACCTGCAAGTTAGAGACTATTATAACAAGAAGTTACTATTCAAAGAGGAAAATGAATACAACCTAATTTATATCTTTCATGATGCATACAAAAAAAAGGACACTAAGAAGTTGGTCTAAAAAATATATGGAAGTATGCAAGCCTCTAAAAACCACTCTACATTATATATCAAGCAAAAATGGGAGAGGAATTCAGGATCACAAATATCAGAGGAGAGCTGGATGGAAATCTGTGAGTCTCAAGCTACCTCTGCAAATTCAAGGTCTTTGAGAGAGTTTGGTTGGAAAAACGTAGTGAGATTTTTTATCACTCCTAAATTAACAGCTCGGCAAACAGGCTTACAGAGCCAGGGCCTATGATGGAGAGGTTGCGGTTCCCCCATGGCAAACCATTTCCATGTCTTCTGGGCCTGCCCAAGAATCCAGCCAAAATAATCGGGATAAAAATGGATTATTCATTTGTTACCTTGTATCTTGGCAAGATACCTAAGACACTTCCACATAAAGATAATTATTTATTGAAAATACTTTTGGCTAGCAGCAGAAAGGCCATAACCCGAAGATGGCTAAAGGCTAATCCTCCAACTCTGGCCCAGTGGCGTGGGATAGTGAAAGAAATTTTTGGAATGGAGAGGCTTACGTTTGTCCTTAGACTTGAGCTGGAGAAATTCAAGAAGCTCTGGGAAAAATGGATTGTGTATACCCTTTGTACGGAATAATTATAAATTACCATGATGTATGTAGATATTAATGTTGAGACTGTGTATAGCATCCATGCTGACCTAATGTTTTGTAAATAAATAAAGAAAAAAAAAAGAAAAAAAAGAAAAGAAAAGAATAACCTTGCCTGATCTGCAATAGCAAGACAGCAATGCAACATCTTCACATCTTTGTCATGTTTCTTTTTTTTTTAGTAAAATTCTTTAAAATATATAAAAAAAAAAAAATCATTTGATCTATATTAAAAAAAAACCCTGTTGAATTTGATTTACCCCTGACACAGAACTAAAATATTAATAACTTCTAAAAAAAACCTTTTGGGGGTTCTGTATGTAAGATGAGTCAAATGACGTGCGAAAACAACAAATTTAGTATAAAATATTTTACAGTTCGGATCTGTTTCGGTGAACCTGTATTTTCGAGTTGTGAAGTTGTGGCTGTCTGAAGAATCTATGTTAAATGCCTTTTACGGCGCTACAGGGCTAAAGACGCAACACTGATTTTCTTTGTCATGCTATAAGCGGAAACCCTTATCACTTTAAAGCGGCTGTCTCTATATGAATGTATATATGTGTTCTCGTGCACGTGTGTTTTCATGCATTTTCATTGCTGACTGCTTCCTCTTTCTAAGTCACTTCCTCTCGACCACAATGCCTCCAGATTTGCCCCATCAAAGAATCATCTTCAAACTGAGGAGCTTCGTAATCTGGAGAAGGCCACTGATGTGTCCCTGGGCTTTCTCCACTCAACCTAAATCACACAGGCGGACGCACACAGACAACAGCACTGCACGGCATGGCTTTTGGAAGGTCACTCTAAGAATAGCTTCCAATACATAAAAAAAGGCTCATATCCAGTTGGGAGCACACACTGAAATGTGCATGCAAGCAAATGGACACAAAAAAACATGCAATAATTCATGGACAAAGGCACGGACCAAAGCACTCATACTGTCAAACACACACAGATATGTTCCACTGGCTGATGCACAAAGGGTATATTTGTGCTCAGCTAAAAGGACCGGAAATTAACCACCTCATGACCACCCAGAACGTCTCACATTCACTACTAAGGAAAGTAAAGTTAGCTGCAAAAAGGAAAGACGGCTAATGGCATTGATTCCCTTTATGCTTGGAAGGAAAAACACCTTGCCCATCTAAGAGATACTTTATATGCTCATTTCTCTGACTATGGTGATGAATATTATTGTGGTAATATTTCACAGTTAAAGTAAATGCAACACACAGGTGATGTGATTTAGCAGAACTGGAATAAAAATCATTTCTTGATTAAAAGAAAAAAATCTTTACTCATAACGCAACATTTATCTCTGTTCTCTCGCTCTCTTCTCACACACTTGCTTCTCTAATGTATCAACACAGCCACACCCCTCTTGTTTAGCCACCAGGAATGTGGCATGCATTAAAAAAAAGTTTTGTCTGGTTTTGAGGGTGTGTCCCTGCACGCGCACTGCATATAACAATTAATCACGATACAACAATATATCTTTATCTTGTTATGTTTTAAATAAGACACAAGCTCCCAAACTACAGTAAAGCCTCGCATCCCTGTGCACCTGATCTTTGCAAATGTGCGAAACATTGATTCTGTGCAATAATGTTTTACTGCAGACAGATAAATGCTACAACCACCACTCCATTCCACCCTTCACTGCTCTGTATTTAGTTGTCTGCTCCTCCCCCCATTCGACAACTTTCAGCGTCCTTACTTGCTGTTTTTATCTGCACTTCTGATTATCACTGAACCCCAGCATGGCAGATGGGTGAATAGAGCTTCTGGAACCATGCTTAACCAGGTCACTGAGGGGTTAACTGTAAGGTTAGCTTTGCCCGTAGTGCCTCGGCTGTCTGACATTTAAATCCTCTGCATCTATCTTTTCCCTATCCTGTCCACTGGTCTACTTTTAAGCCTTCTTGCTTGTCACAATAAAATATTTTTTCTTTGTATCCCTTTGAGTGTGTGCATGAATGCAAATGCATGTGTCTTTGTGTTTGTACATGCAGGTATAGGCTTGCAGGCGATACAGAAAGCCCTGATGTGAAGTGACAAGTTGAGAGACCAAGCCTTTGGACACTGGCTGAGGGACAGAAGAGAAACCAAATACAAACAGACATAGCCTTTATAAAATGATACAATGCTACTGCAGATGTCATGTGCCCCCAGCCCCTGCACTTACAATATCACTCAATCATTCTTTAATAATGCACCTTTTTTTATGATCTATTCATATATTTTTTTAAATAAAATTCTCAGCACAAATACATTAGTGTGGGAGAACAGTGCTGTGACAAGTTGAGCCTGGGAGAGATTGGATTGTCCCACAAAATGAGAGGCAATCTCTTCCTCTGGCTATTTGCTACAGTCATCATTGTCTGGAATGGGCCAATTCACCTGAATGCCTGTCTGCTTAGCTTACCATTATGTGTCCCTCTGTTTCCTTACCTGACCTGTTTCGACTCAGTTCAACTGATTCAACACAGAGCTTGAAATGAAATTAAAATAAGGTTTTAAAAGAATAACTGTAACTAACTATAACCCACCGGGGAGGGCAAAGACACATAATCTTTTTAGCTGGCAGCGATCCAACTGAAGGGCAGTCATCCTGTTCACTACACTTTAGTCTGCAGTCCACTACTGCAATTAGAAAATGCAGCAATCGCCAGAGAAACAACGTCGTGACATAAAAACAACATAAAAAAGGCAAAATATATCATTCGTATGATATCTTTCGACCATAAGAAGGATTACACTAGTATAGTTATATTTATATATAATACATAAATGTCACATTCTACATGTATAATTATATATATGTGACATTTGAATGCATTTTTGAATAAAATAAAAAAGAGAACATTAAAAATGAAATGCTATATAATGAAATTCAAAAGTCAGAATAAAACCATGCATTACTGTGCAAAGGTTTTTGGGCACTCGACATGTACAATCAGGAAGGTGTGCAAGTTTCATGTTGCTGCATGACAGTGATCCCAAACATACAACCAGAGTCATAAAGGCTCTACCGACCCTACCTTGAAAAGCTGCGCCTCAGTGAACTGAACCTAAATGAACTCGTGCTGTTTCAAAGTCAATGGGTGGCTACATCATATTTATTCAAGACATTACTTTAGAGAGACTTCACTTTTAGTGTCTAGCAAAAAGTAATGCACTGCATTGAACATCAAACGACTTCTCTATTGAATTTACTGCAGTGGAATTAAAAAGCAGACTCTCTACTATCTAAAATCTACTTTCAAAGATGTGGATTTATAACTGCAACGATCAAGGGAATGATGCAGAAACAACTAGATCACCAGCTTTGGAGATTTCTAGAACCATTGTTATTATTATAAGCAGAAAGCTTAATAGGGCTGAATATGATGCAGCATATAAAGTATTAGTCCTGCGCTATGCATTGCGTGACAATTGAGATGAGTGGGTAATTATAATGCCCTAACTGACTGCTTTTTGAGACAGATGTGTTCACGAATCTTGAAGCAGGTCAGATACCCAAACTGACTGCAAAATGAGACAAGAGGTCTCTCAGCCACAGTCAAGGTTCTCTGCTCTGACAAGAGAGCAGATGGCGGTTTGTGGAAATAACAACCCAGATCAAAAGGAGAGAGAGGCAGAGGACTCTGAAAATTCACTACAGCTCATCCTCTTACATAGATTGCCTTTTCATGTTGTCACTTGAAACATTCATTCATTAAAAACGAAAAAAATAAATAAATCCAAAGACTTTTCTTTCTTTTTTTTAAATTATCTTACACAAATACAGTTCAAGCATTTGGCATTTTAATGCACATCCTCTGCATACACCAGAATACTCTTTATGCTGCTTTGTGTGTCAGAGTGTGCATGCACATAACACTCTGTGACATTCTGCTAAACTGTGGCAAATTATACAATGGCTGGGTGAATTCAGTTACTCCTGTAGGTACTTTGTATGAGTGCATACAAGTATGTATATCTCACAGAACAAGCTGAAAATAAAGATTTACAACAGCAGCGTGCATGCCGTTAGATAATTAAATGATTCTTATTTTATGAAAGTAAATTTATTTTGTTCAAAAGGAATGTGGCAAAAAAACATTTTAAAAAATCTGATGCTTCACGGTGTTTTGTCACAGTTTCTATTTGTCACATTTAGAAAATAATGGATTACCTAACAGCAGTAACAGCTTTTTACTCCCCCAGCAAGCACTTCAAAAACAATACACAATATATAACCTCCAAGTTAACTGTTTGTCAGAGGAGAGCATTCCACCTCCACCATCTGGCATTATAAACTGTTCTAATGTTAGCTCTATAACTTTTAAAATGAACGCTATAAACTGCACCTACCCTACAAAAAGAAAGAAAAATATAAATAAAATACAGAACAACAAAATAACTAGAGAACAATAAACCACATTTTAAGGGCATTTAAAACCACCATACTAGCTGTTTCACTTTACAACTTTTCTTTTTTACTGCTGGACTCTAAAAACTGTAAAGCTGTATGCCTACTGAGTATACCAAACTAGATGTCCTCATCTGCAAGTGATGGTAAAGACAAGCAGACTTCAATTAAATGATAATTAAATGAATATAACAGGAGTTAAAGCTAAAAACTACTTGTACATCCATGTTTTTAAATAACTCTTTCAGAAACGTATATTTAAAAGTTGACAGTTGGGGCAAATAGACGCTGCAATTGCTGCCCCTTCCTTCCAAGCAATTTAACATTAGAGATTACAAGGGAATGTTTTAATTGCATTTACAAAACAGACATTTACTGTAACTTTCAGTCCCTCTGGATAAAGCAGCTAATCTAATGAGAAGGAACTTTGCTCTGGTCTAAAGTTAATCTCTGTGGCAGGCATTAATGCATTCACAAGGATCGCATTTCCCTGCCAACCACTAAATACATCAGTCTCTCACTGGCATCTTATGAATATAAATATAACCATAGATATTTCCAATCTTATATCTAAAATATGCAAGCAGGATGAAAATGTTGTATGGTGAAAAATGCTGAGAACTGAAAGAAAACTTGAGTGAGCGATATTCCCTGAGATGAATGAGATGCCATCTTTGAATACTGTTATCCAGTTCGTGTAAAACTGAAAAGTGCCATCCCACTCTGCAGCAAAAAAATTCTATTGAACGTCTGTCTATCGATCTTGAAGGGGAAGCGAGCCATAGGTAGCCCTTATGGAGTTTACTTGAAGCAGTGGGCTCTAAAAATGGATAAAATCCACGATGGATCATCCCTCTGTCTCTCTAAATGTTCACGCTGTACCCGACAGCAACAGATACCAACTAGATCAGTCTACAGATGTCCTGTAACAAGTTACAGATCAGTCAAGGACAAAGAATGGTGGTTCTGTGGGAATGATTAACTCTCTATGGTAATATGATGTATAGATGTGTCCGCCAAATAATAACACTGATGCATTCAAAGGTTTTTATGTATGAAATTCTACTGCATGTCACATGAGAGATTACCTTGCATACTGGGTAAAGACTCATGATCATGATTTATAATGGGTTCTTGACTTGCAGTCCTCACATGCTAGAGAAACCCTGACTGTGCTAACTGAATAAAAGAGAGTTTGAATTAGAATTTTTCAGCAGCTTATTTTCTTACCAGACACAGTCCTGACAATCTCAGAGGTGTTCCTCAGGCCCACAAAGGAGAACTGATAGAGCCTCCAGGAGCGAATGTCCCCAACCTCCACTGAGCTCCTTTTCCACTTGTACACAATCTCCTCCCTGGGGTAGCCATCTGAAAAAGGGAGGACATGGAGATTACTTCAAACTCATTAAAGGCAGGAGAGAAGCTCAAGACTCGACTGCATAGCTATGCTGTCTTTTATTTTAGAGTAATCCATATCCACGAAGTCAGCAAGCTTGCAAATAAAATGTTTCATCAAAGAACCATTATATAACAGACTCCTGCACAACATGTTGACAAAACATCCAGTCCATCTGTGGGGAGAAAACTTCTTTGTCACTAACATCACTTAAAAGCAAAGATTACAACACAGCTCTGTAGCTGGCGATAAGTTGGATTTCTATAATTTTATTACTTCCAGCGCATCCTCTGTTATACAAATCATAACAACAATCTTAATGGAGTACAGCTGAGTCACTTAGACAAACAGATGCATTTTCATAATTAAATCATGTATGCGAGTATCGAATTTGTGTTCTTACCATCTCACAGTAAGAGTCTGTCCCTCAGTATGGGTGTTAAAGTTGGATGTTCTTTCAGCTCTATTTAAATTTCAGTCTAGTACAGTCTTCAGTCTAGTGATGAGCTGTGTGTAGCAGATGAGGGAGTAGTTTGAATAATGCACATGAACTGCTTTCAGAGCAAACTTCCAATGATTTTATCACTAAAGTGCTCTCAGACATCCAGTAATGTCTGACCTTAGAGGAGCAGGGGGATGAAAGGTGCTGCCCATTTCCCACATTACAGCCACAGAGGCTGGCAGACTTCATCTTTACTGGTAATGCATTCAGGACACATTATTGATTCAGACTTCTTTTGATAAGCTGGAACAATAATGCTCCTAGCACTCGGTGCCATGAATTCACTTTGGGCCCAGTTGTGCTGTCATAAAAGCTGCTGTAATCCAAATAATAAAATGCAATATATAGCAAACTGAAACAATATACTTTGCTCTGTGTGTCTGAAAAGTCTTGAAGCGAAAAAGTTTGGCCTGATCTTGGCTGACTACAGTCAAAATCGCCGCAAAAGAGGTCGCACTGGAAAATCGACCATGCTTTGTCACTTTGTGGCACATGTTCATAAAATGTGAATGCAAAGTGCGGCACACTAATCCGTCTGCTGCTTCTGAGATTGAGCTCATACTGTACATCAAAGTTCCCAAAAACATCCATAGCTTTCATCAAATTTAAAAGAAGGCTTGTGTTCCGTTTTTAGGTCTGCTTTCTTGTGCAGTGGAGCTATTTAGGAATCATTTTCTCTGGAGAATATCCCCTGGTGTGTCTCTCCATATATCCACTGTGACTTCAGCAGATAACTTACCCCTGTCCAGTCCGAACATGGAATGACTAACTCATTTGGACTTGTGTTACTTTTTAAAATGTCTTTTTAGAACAATACTGACAGGTTTCAGGAAAATCAATGAGTAGTGCCTTTGGCTTGAATAAATGAATGACTGAATGGTTTTTTGAATCTTGTTGTTCATATATTCCACATTATAAGACATTTATAAGGCAAGTATCAAGTTTCAACTGCTTTCTATTGAAAGGCTGCTGTTGCTTTTTACCAATCTTAGACCTAACCAGTTACATTAAAGCATACTTTACATATTCTACATGCATAATTCCTTTCCTATTTACATAAATACACGCATGACTCATGTGCCTTGTTTTAGGTAATTGGAGTGCTCCCAATGAAAATCTTAAATGGCTGCAGCTTTAATTCCTTGATTTGGTCTGTTGGATAATCACTGCTTAAATTTAGTCTTTGCTCATATGTGACGTGTTTAGGGCCTTGCTGCGTTTGTGTGTGTTTGTTTGAGAAGACGAAGACAGGGAGGGGTAAATCAGTAGGGTTTCAGCATATGGTCAAACTTACAGCTTGAAAACTCCAGGGGGCACGAGTGTTCATCCATAGGGAAGTTGTTCAGTTTAAGCTGGCACTCGGCATCGATGGTCAACCTGCAGAGAGACGAAATTTAGCTCCACGAACACAAAAATCCAATGTGTTGTCAAATACTCTGTACAAGAACTAAATTTTCAGTCTAATCACCAGGTCACCAGGGATGGGTTTTGTTTTATGTTATTATGTTCAAGTCTGGTACATTTTGGCATTATAGGTTTTATTTTGTTATGTGAAAATTCTACAAAAAGGGTAGCTCTAACCAAACCCGGGCCCTACCGCTAATCCTTATCATAAATGACACAAGAAATTATTAATTACAATTTCACAAAAAATAAATTAATGTTATTTTTTTTTACAGCTACAGTTCTTTTTCACACCTGAGGGAGTTTGAAGGAAAAGTCATTAAACTTCCTCTTAATGAGAGAATAACCTTAAATGACTTTACCCATCCACGCACTCTCTATTGTCATGTATCATTGTGCACCGAATCACAGCGGCCATCCTAATTAACAACCAGTGGTTAAGTTCTGAGTCCCTAAATTAATGAAGTGGAGAGGCAGTGTTCTGCATAGGGAAACATCCATCACAGCTCGATTGAGTCCGGAAGACTTCACTTACTCTCTTATTATCACTACTGATGTATCGTGGTGTCAGTGCAAATGCCCACTTTATTTATTATGGTAATAAGAAAAAATAATATTTATTTTTGATCTATCAACCTATTTTACATATAGCATGCGTTAGTTTCGTGGTTTTACAGTCAGAAACATTGTGAGTTATATGGTTTGAGACAAATTAAAGCAATTAAAGCAATTAAACTATTGAACGCTGATGTAAAATTAAAAGGCTTTTTTTAAAGCTGCATGCCAAAGCAGGTGTTCCCCCATCTCAAAAGGCAATTTTCTGAATCATTCAACACAATGGATTTTTCTGTACATTAATTAATGTTAACTATAACAAGCTGGAAGCTAAAATTTCCCAAGGCGTGTTCAGGATAATCAGTGTAAAGATTACTTATGTGGAATGTCCTTACATGCAGGTTAAGGCCTCTGTGCATATTAGGAAGCTTAATGGCAACATATGAAAATGGGAAATAAAAATAACAAAAGACAAAGAGAACAAAATCCAAAATGCCAAAGACTCAGAATAATGAAACACTAAGTACAAATGATAAATAAATAATGAAATATTAGAAATAATTCAGTGTGATAAAATTAAGCTGGTGTCAAAGACTCCAAAATTCACTTTAATAAATCTGTCAGTTGTAGATGAATGAGAAACATGCAAATCAGAAGCTCCAGCATCACTGACGTTTTACCTCAGCGTGTAAAGTATTCTGCCGTCATTCCATATCCTGAGCATGCGATTGGGTGTGGTGATCCAGTGGGCATCGGCCTTCTTTGAGTTGCGAAAGAAAGTATCTGGGATCCATATTTTTCCAACCATGTTGCTGTTGAGACGTAGAACCTTCATCGTGCTGTTGAATTTTAATCTTCTGTCGTACCAGGTCTGAGCAAAAAAGATGTCGATGGTGTATTCCTAATAACATAAAACTCAGTTTCACTCAAACTGTCGTGTTCAATTTTACTTTAAAAAAACCGAACATGCTTCACATTACACAACAGATAAAGGTTTGATAAAAATACAGATTCATCTAGCGCTGTCAACAGCATGCAGCTTCAAACTGTGAGATGCTATAACACCAAATTAAAAATGTGGGCTCAAAGAGAACTTTTTTCTGTCTCGAGGGAACTTTTCTATGCCAGAGGAAACTTAACGCTGAAATGCATTTGCATACAATTTTCTTAAAGGAGATGGTGTCTTTCCAGGCCGGGAAGTCCTTTGTCCCCGCTAAAGAGCACTGTTGAAAAAAGACCAGCTTGACGCCCTCAACCTGAAAATTAAATGTTCAACGGGGCAATTAATAACCCCCATTGTTTGACTGAAGTATTACCCGACCTTATAACCTGCTGCCTTGGCAGCACTTTGTCCCGAGCATTGACAAAACCTTCTGTCTCCTATTCAGTGCGGTGACACTATGCCAGCTGTGTTGGAACATACGCACTATATGGATATAGTGCATAGGCAATACACATCTGGGAGGAGAAGAAGAGCAATAGGTGAAACGTGACAGGTGTAGTGTTAAAGGGAAAGGCGAAACATTAAATAGAGAGAAAGAGAGAGCCATCATTCTGTGTTATTTATTTTGTTATTTGGATAGGCTCAGCCCTGAGGTTCAAAGTGAAGTACAGCAGGAGAGAAAAAAAAAATCTGGGGATTTGTGTGTAAGAGGCCATAGAGGCATTAACTTTCTGACAAAGCTTATCCCAACAATAAAGTCTAAATCCTTGCCAAAGAGTTCCAAATGAGATTTGAAAAACATTTTCACAAGGCAAAATTCCCATCCTTTCAGCAGCCCTTTTTATCACAAGGGACAGACAGACAGTACAAATACAATGATAAGAGAAAGGCTGAATGACTTAGGATCTTCGAGGATCTTCATCTGCGCCCCACTGAGCATGATAAACATAAATAGTCTGGGATCTTTCAAGGCCTGGGAACTTTTTATTCTTCTTAGTATTCAAACAGCTCTAAAAGCAGCTCAGAAATGTTCAGGTGCAGCGGCTACAAAGCAGCAATGTATCATTCATTCGTTTTATTCTTCAGACCTTGACCTCTTTCCATGTGTTATACTGTCCCTTATAACTTGTAACTTAGCCATACTTAGATTCCTGCTGCATAAATAAGAGCCCCCCCGTACAATCAGAGTATTCTGTGCTCTTCAGAAAAACTACCAACCTCACAACATTTGTCATGTTATAGTGTGAAATGACTGGCCCAAACACATGTATTACATATGAATACGAGGCAATCAGTCAACCTTTCATGTCAAAATGCCCTCTTCATAGAAGCACAGCCAGGCATGGTCGCAGACTTCCTAATGTGAGTATAAGCACACATTTTCTAACTGATACTATCATTGCGTCTCTTCTTCCATCACTTTAGCTGGAGCAGAGTGGGTGTTTTAGCTACTTACCAAAATGGAATGGCATCACAATGTAGAACAGATTGCTCATGTCATGAAATGATAACAAGGAGGATCAATCTACTCCTTTTAGACCACGCTTCCCTACTTTGTTGTTACTTCTGCATTAAGGGGTCACCTATATGAATCAGTGAGCATTCAGCATTTCAAAGATTTTTTTTTTTCACTCTAAAATTGTAACTTCTTTCTAAGAACCCAGCAAAGGGATTTTTGGAAGTTGAGAAGCTCTCCCACACATGTTGGCTGACAGAAATGTGAAATTGTGTAAGAGTAATGCGTCTCATGTTGGACGGACTTGTCTTGGCAAGTAACAAAGTACTTAAAAAAACACAATTCTATTCGTTTTATTCTGTATTATCATTAAATTCATGTAAGATCATAAGAAAAATATCATTATAACACAAACACACACACGGTAAACAGTATCAAACTTTAAGGAAAAGCAATATAGCAACCCAGTATCACGACAAAATGTGTAATAGACACACTGGTCCACCGTGTCCATTTCACGGTTTGCCTCTCCAAAATGTGAAATGGACACACGTGCACAAGTTGCATTACTGCATGCAGAAACTGCATTACCATCATGGGGAAATAATACATTTAAAGCCACAACATCTGTAGTGAGTAAAAATGTATGAAGTACATTCCAGGATCCTTTAATCACCAGAATCGATTAAGCTAGGGTAACGTCCGTTTAAACACTTTACTGTGATTATTTTCATGTTGGCTTGAAATAAATTATCCTCCTCTGCTGTCACTGCAACTTCTGCATGCATGTACATTTCACGTTTTGGAGAGGCAAAGTGTGAAATGGACACGGTGGACCGACATGTCTATTACACGCTTTATTGTGATATCGGATTAAATAAAGGGCCACTGAAGATTAGTGTGAAGTCAATATCCCACCGAATGTGAAATATAGCCACAATCTTCCCCGCTGTTATAGGATTTATGACACTGAATAATTAACAGATTTTTTTTTTTTGAGAAAACATTATGATGCCCCAGTGTTTTAGAACTTTTGAATATAGCATAACCAACAAACAAAGAAAAAAATACTGAACTGGATTAGAAACATTCATGAACTACTGCTGTTGGTTAACAGAAATACATTTAGGAAAGCTACGGTATCATAGTTTTAGCAGCAATTTGTGATTCACAATCATAACAGATATGATAGAAATTTTAAAAAAGCCCTTGCCTTTAAACCAGACCCAAAGAAAATCACAAATTAAGCATATTTACTTGAACAAAACACAAAAAGCTTTGACAGTTGACTCAGATGAAATTCTTGGCATGTACAAATCCAGAATATGTCAGGATTTGCCAGCGCACACAGTCATATTCAAATATACTGCTGTGAGATCTGGCATTCATGCTGAGCAACACAAAATTGTTACCTGTTATAATGTTTTGTCTTATTTAGACATATGAGGTGTTCAACTGCAATATGTTAACTGTTTTGTATTTGCTTGATTAAATTTAAAATAAAAATATTTTACGACTTAATATTTCTTTATTTATTAATTTCCTACTATTAGAGATAAATAAAATGTACTTAATTTAATCATAGTGCTAGACTACAATGACACCAATGTCTAACGCATACTAAAGCACTCTTTACCAGCTTCACAATAATTAACAATAAAAATGTATTCACTTACCATATTGATGGCATTCACTGGTCCAATGCTGTTGACAAACATGTCTGTGTGGATCACTGTTGGCTTGACTGCAATGAAGAACAGGAAAAAACATTTTAGAGAGTAAAAACTATCTTTCATATGGTCACACAAGGCAGAAGGGTTACATTGTTTTATATGTCACCATCAAAGGGAAAAAGAAGGAGACGATTCCCTTTGCTGTGAAAGTGTGAATAGAAAGTGTTTGGAAAATATCAGTGTTCAGTTAGATGGCAGTGAGTGGACAAACATGAACATGTTGTTTAATTCACACCTGGAAAACAGGTCATCTACACAGTCAACACCAAGTTTGTTGAAAATTGAATATTTTGCTCTGGATCTTTGTCAGGCTTTGAATTTGCAACATCTTCTTCAAACCAATAGGAAAAAAACAAACACCGTGAGTACGCAATAATACATTATTTAAGGTAGATAATTCTATCCATCACAGAAGCTATGCGACATCCATCCAACCTTACATCCAAGTCTATGGGAAGAACTCAAAGAACCTATAAAATCTGAAGGTTTTGCAGGTTCCTTAGCTGACAACAAGGAGTTGAACCTAGATTATTTCAGTGTTATAAATGTTCAGACCTCCTTTTCTCCACGAGGAGACTAAGAATACATGGGCAACTTCCACATCAAACTGGTTTCTGAGAACCACACAATCACTCTCTATGTATTCATTGTTGATATCATTTTTCACAAAACAAATATATGACATAATTTTACAATGAATGTTCAAAGTCTTATTTTTAATTAAGAATAATGAATTTTAAAGAAAACCTTTGCGTGCACATGTTTTGCATGTATCTATCTTCTTTTGCACCTGCAGTTATACCACTTGTCCACCATTTTATGTTGTACCATTGTGGCCTAATGCCTATCCTGGTTTAGCAAGTTAGGCAGGGACCAGACAAGAACGCTGGTGTCAAATGGACATTCATTCTCTGCTAGAGCCTCTGAGGTAGCCTGAATCAACTTGTACATGTTGCTATCTAATGTTCATGGATGACTGGCTGCTATGTCTTAGAGGCGAGTAAGGTTAAAACTCAACCACCCTCAAGGTTTGATGTAGGAACCTTAGTGAGTGTGAGCGAGAGACTGAGGAAGTGAGTGCAGGTTTGCATCCATTTCCCATGTCACTCAAAGGCAAACATAAATGTGTGTTGCACTCCCACCCTACTGACGTTGTTTGCACATGACGAACACAAACACATGCATGCAAAACAATGAGACACATATGCAATCTTCTCTGAAGCCTAAAATCATCTAACTTAGTGTACAACAACTCTAAGTCCTTGCTTCTGTTCTCCATATTGGTGGATCTTTAAAAAACCCTGATCAACTCTAAGAGTTTTAGAACATTTTTTCTGTCTCACAGTCCAATTGCTTCAATTCTTTATATACAATACACTCTAGTTCCATTAAAATTAAATCAGCATCACAATGGACTTCCGATGGAAGCTATGGCACAATCAGCAATTAATCTAAATCAACAACTTTGAGAGCTCTAAGGAGTGGAGTGGAAACTTCACTTTGCCTTGGTATGACTGGTTGGTTGTTGGCTCAGATGACAGTACAGCCAGTTAATTATATCCCCTGTGTAGATGTGTAACTTGGTGGCAGCTGGAAGACTAGCGCTGAGAGAGCAAGATCACAGAACATTTGAAGATGATGGCTAAGACTGTGGCAGCCAGCCGCCCAGCTAAGCAGCGGCTCTCTTGGTTGCAGCTTCACCTCAAAGCACATCTAAGCTGCTCTTCAATTTATAGCACAGACCCACTTTCAAAGTATCAAGAATAAAGACCATCCCTCATAAAACCTGTCACTTTATAGGTGGTATTAAATATACTGTAAAATATGTATAATATTTTACATCGTATTCAGGAAAACATGAATACAGACTAATGTAAAGGATTTGTTGCTGATGCTACATCAGCATTACTCTGCTACATTCATGCGCAGAATAAATTTATCATTTAGGTCAATTCATTAGTCATGCTTAATAAAGTTATGATTAAAATTAGGTCAAAATCTTTCTGGTGCTGTATTCCATCTGTCACAATGGACTATGGCCTTTTGTTGCCACAACATTGCCTAATGATGGTATAAGCGTTCACAAAGCAGAAAAGTAAGTAGTGAAGGATTTTTATAAACTATCCTTGTCATTTTTTGCTTGAATACAGCACTGGACGGTGCCTAATGTCTATGAATATTATAGTGGGTGAGCAAGCAAATTATTATAGTACCATGTAGACTGGTGCAGCTTTATTATTTGACACAATGTCACTTCAACACTGTTTCTGACTTTAACTGAGTTTCCCAGGAAACCACTGACACATTAATCAAGTATTCAAAGGTACTCAGTATCTCCCTTATCTGGTCTTGCAGATGGACGTGATAGGCTTCTGCAGACAAGGAGTCCTGCTCAGCTGTCTGTCAGACTCAAGAGAGTAAGATAGCTGTCTACAGGCTTGCAGGATGGTGACAGTTTCCCTGACCGTACTGCATGCATGTGCATTTTTTAAGAGAAGTAAGGGTCTTGGAAAAAAAGACAGCTGGTATAAAGCTTCAAGAGTATTTTCATAATTTCTAAAGACTGCTGAAATTTTATGGGAAGGAAGTTTTAGTGACTTTCATTATCTATTTATCATGTTTGAAATGGCTGTGCTTTTTATGAGTGAACAGGAAAATGAATGCTTTGTTTTTCTGAAAATTGACTTAATAATTATAACTACATCTAAATCTATTTTTCTATTATGAATTATGTATTCAATGATTCATAAGGCTAATTCTGTTGTTAAACAGAGGTTATAAATGTGTTTGTCTGGTTTGTGTTTAGTAAACTGCCAGCTACTTCATTTAAAGGTCTTTGTTTCTGGATTGTTGATGAAACTTTGTTCAGCCAGTCTTACAAATCTAGACCTGGTTCAGTAGGTTATATATTTCTGTTTTACAGTAACATCGGTGTAATACAAGTCACTTATATTTTAACTCTTAACCCAAAACTTAAGCCTAAGTACTATACTCTTTTCTTCGTCTGTGAGTGGTTATAGGACTTTGACTCGTTGTTGTATAGCTCTAATTACAAATTTGGCCAGATATCTTTATGATTCTGTGACTAAACATATTATCTGTGAAAAATCAGCGCCCACCTCCGATGTCAGGTCTGAGTTTGTTGTCATATCCATCTAGTAGGCTGTTTAGGATGTGTGTGACATCACTCTCATACACTTTGGGAGTCAGGACCCACGTCTTGTTAGACACCTCATCATCGTCATCGCTCTGGACGGAACTGCAAGGAAGAGAGTGAAAAAATGCATATAATCAGCAAATTCTTTTGAAGGGATACAAAGTAGATTCTTTCCCAGTGGTTTCCAATGTGGGTTTTTTGTGGTTTTTTTTTTAAAGCAGAACTCTTTAGGTGAGAAAGACAGCAAGAGAAAGGTATTTTAAAGATTTCAGTTAAACATTAGGATTGATTTAATATTTTCTTTCATTCCTGGTATTTTTTGTGTAACAAAGTAGTTGCATAGTTAAATAGAAGAACAAATAGAAGGCATCTTCTCCATGTAGGCAAATGCCTCATTTCTCAAACTTTCATGACATTCAATTTCATTTGTTCTCACTGTAAAATCTGTTAGCTCACTTACTATGTAACAATGCTATACAGTTATTTGGAAAAACATATTTCTGTAGACATATATTTTCAATACCTTTATCAGATATTTTGAATATATTTGATATTTTAAGGCAGCTTTTGATGAACAGCCTGCCAGTATTTAGAGTTCAATCATATGATGCATTTAGATCAGATAACTCAGAGTACAAACAAACTGCATGCTTTCTGATATCTGATGTGAAAAGAAATGAATTTGTATGAACATATTCATATATGCAGATCTGCTTTTGCCATAATTTTGCTGTTCTCAGTCTTGCTGGAAAAAAATAATCATTGTGACCTCAAAATGAAACGAGGGTCATACAGATATGTGCAGCTAAGATGACATACGACAGTATATGACAGCTACAATCCCGTGTGGCACTGGCTTTAATCATTCATTTTATCTTCCTGGAAGCCTTGTTCACACTCTGTCCCTATCAAGACATGATGTTCATGTTTAAAATATTGCAGTTTGATAGTTAGCAACCTTGTTAGTATTAGTAATACCAACTCGCCATAGTTCAGACAGTTGTAACCTAAATAAATAATAATCAGTTAAGTAATGATGACTCACATATATAACCTTTTCTTTTCTTTGAATCAGGAAAAAACTAAATCTGTGTGACAGATTCTTAAGGGATAAAAGTAAATTTCTATTGAAATTTGACATTTTACCATTAAGTCAGTTACACTAAACCTCAAATGACTTTATTTTTTCTTTTTAGCAATGGATACAAATATGCATAGAGTATTTAATTCAAAATCCAAATGCAAGTTTTTGTGTTTTTTGACAGCACAATTTACCATAATCGAAAGCCACAAAGAAATTTAAGGCTCAAGTGTTAAATCACCTAAAGCATTTTTTTTGTGATGAAGGGCAAACATAAACTAATGCCAACAACTGTCTAACAACGATAACACCATCTGAAAAATAGTTTCTTTTAAATGTAAGTACGTGTAAGATTTGTGTGTGCTTTTACTGTATTTTTTTCCAATAACAGCTAAAACTCTCCTTTAATTTTCAGGTCAGTGATTCTATAGAAACAATGAATAAATTCAAACAAGGGAATCTGTCAGAAAAGCTGGTTTTAAGGAGCCCAAATATATGTGAGGACAGGACAGTTTTCCAGAGTTTACTTTCTCACCTCAGACTTCTCAACCTGTATGGATAATGAAGTCTCAAGAACCTATCACATATACCGCCACACTTGAGCTGTAAATGCTTTCCCTGCTATCCAACACCTAAGTATGATCCTGGTAAATTATATTACTAAAACAAAAGCAGTCTTAATGTAATATAAAAGGGACAATTAATCAGCTTACAACATCCTATACTTCAAAAGACCTTTCATTAATACGCATTTTAAAATAAAAGATAAGATTTGTACTGCCAGTGGGCAAGATGAAGATATGTAAGTAACATACAGAGAAGAACAGAGAAGAGGCATGTTGGTGAAAGAGATCACGGGGCAGATTTATAGGCATACAAGCACAAGCTAAATTTGCACTACATCTTTTCATTCAATTTGTGTGAGCACAATCTGTATGTAATTAGTGTGTGATTTACCAAGACAGCAGTTCATTATGCAATCAGTGGTTGGACTGCCCTCTAGAAGGTTTTTGTTCATGAAGGAAGAGTATACATAAAGAAATGCAGTTTGGTGGTCGGGTTTGCCTGAGATTAGCAGGCCGATAAGAATGTCAATGAAGATCTGTGTAAATACTGCAGCAAAACTATACAAAAAAAGAAAAAGTTATGGAGTAATAAAAATGGCACATATGAAAGGATTTCAGGAAAGAAACCTTTTAGCTTCTCTACAAATACATACTTGACCTATATCATATTAGGTGTTCAAAAGGGTCCCAAAGAAACATATAGAATCTGCTCTAAATCTGGGTGTTTTGAAAATAAGGTTTTAAACATTTTGGTCTAAAATTGATTTCAGACAATTTTTTTGCCTTCAGCCTATTCTATTTTTGTGTGTGTCTTTTAAAGATGCTTTACTGGTCTTATGTCTAAATAACTTCTTTTTATGTCCGAGGCATTCTGAATATTTATCAACACTTCCTTTTATATGTACATACTGATTTAGTGAAAAAACAGGGAGTTGCAGATGAGAAGATGTCCAAATGGTTGGGCACTTCCTCTTGGCTCTAATCCTCATACCATCACAGATTGGGATCACTTGGGCACCTCTAGCAACAGCTGGATTAGATCAAGGAGATGGCCAACAGACCAGAAAAGCAACCTTGAAATATTTGTGAGCTTTCAACGAGGCTTTAGAGTGGGAGATGTCTGAATAAAATAGTAAAGAATGAGAAAGAATGAAAAAAACATGGTAAAACACAAGGATAGAAGCCCTGATAGCTTTCTTGTGTTCTTAAGTTGGGTGTGACTAATGTTTTGAACGGCAGTCATCCTACATTAGATGCCATTAAGAGCCATATATTACCAAAACAAAAGAATGGGATAGATAGATAGATAGATAGATAGATAGATAGATAGATAGATAGATAGATAGAGTATGCAGTTTTTCAGATTGCTGCAATTTAATCATCTGTATTCATCTCACAGAATATCTCTGTGTATATGGAAATGTTCCAAATATGAGTAGATCAAAGGAAGAGCCATGTGTTCCTCACTACAGGCAGATCTAAGGGTTTGCCTATTAATTCTGTACCCGAAGGTCCACAGAGAGGCCCGTGTTAGTGCCTGCACATGCATGCTGCATGTGTGTATCTGGGTTCATACTTATGCATGTGCACTTCAATATTTGTGCTGGTATTGACTGTGGTAACGACAGTATTGGAATTTCAATAAATTCTCATCTCAAGTTTCATGCAAAGCAATAGTGAAGTATCCTCTGCTGCAGTTTCGCATATTCACAAGAGGGTCCAAGAACAATAATATCAGTAATATCAGCAGTATAAGCAGCTTTTGACCTCATCCAGTTTATCACTCTAACACATATGTTCCAAACTGCAGCCAATAAAGCAGCATGATCTAATGAACCTTCATGATCCTTATTACTCAACATGAAATTTATCTTACACCTTTGGCAACAACACAACAAACTACTTCTGTACATGATGTTGTTGATACAACACTTTAATGAAAGAAAAAAAATATACAGTTGTATTTTGTTAGTAATGATATTTTACTGACAAATCATATGGCTCTAAAAGTTTGAAATATCTAAAAGTTTGAAATATAATATTTTGTTTTTCCTTTAATCAACCTGGAAGTTTAAATAAATGAACAACTGAGGTTGTGTTACTCACATGCTGTAATATTAACATCCAATTACCAGGATTTAACTGCTCTACTTAACTGCATTCTGGCATTCTAATACAACCAGTCTATTTACAGACCAATCCACTGTAAACCACATTACAAAGATTAGAGCATATTAATAGTTTTTGATCAGTGGGCGAATATAATGAGCCGTTTCTGTAATAATTTCACTTACATTAAGTTAAATCCCAGTCACACAGGCCTGGAAACCAGTTGTTGACTCCATGGCAAACACAAGTACAGCGGGAAAAATTTGTATTCTGTGACAGGTTGGCAAATTGTTGCTGTCTGTCTGTGAAACCAACAGCTAAGGCCTGAGTCACGCTGGCCAAGACACTAAATGTTTATTTTTCTAGTCCACTGAGGTATATCACGCTACACTGAAAACCACAATGCAATTACGTTTTTGTTACTCAAACAATAACTAGATTTAATCTTCCAAATAAAAACTGTTCATTTTTTCAACATGTGTTGCAGCTGAATGCAAACTACAGGCGACCACACCAATTACAAGAAGGTTTTTGGTACAGCACCCTCTTTGTGTCTTTGTGACCAATTTCACTTAGCAACCTCCAGCAACCACTTGCCAAGACACATTTTTCCCTAGCAACTAGAGGTTGTCAGGTGGTCTCTAGGCCTGTATGACTAAGACTTAAAGCGCCAAAATCTATTAATTTAGACTCTTTAAAAGTGAGTACACACACACACACATACATATATATATATATATATATATATATATATATATATATACACATACACACATACATATATATTTACACATACACACATACATATATATATACACATATGAGTGATGTTTCTTTTACTGACCTGTCAAACTGTCTTCACTATAGGCCGAAAAAATAAAATAAAATAAAAATGGCAACATGTCTTTGCTATGAACGGACTTTTAGGAATTCTAAGACACAAATTCACATGATGCTAATTATGGAATAAATGGCAGTTTGTCAAAACTCCTGACCCTTTCCAAGTGACAAGAAGCAGATGATGTATGGCAGCTTGGCTGACCCATTTAATTCACTGTAGGTTTCCAGTTTGATGGAATTCTGTCTAAAAATACTGACAAACTGATGAGAATCGGTGGCAGATAGGGATAATTGCAATGCAACATATTATGGGCATACTAACATACTAACAGCTACTTTATACAATTAGCATAAAATGTGTAGTGAAATGTTTCCCATATTATTAATACTTAACAGCAGCTCAAAAATTGAATGGACATAGATTACATCCTATGTACAGAAAATACGTCTGCTTGAGAGATTTTTGTAGTCAGAAAATGAACTCTACAAAGGCGCTAGTGGAATAAACAGACAGCATCAATGGACCTGAGCCACATTTAATCATAAGATTTTAATATCTTTCAACTTACAGTTTAATTTGCTTTTGTTGCATTAGAAATCACAGTGCTGAAAAAATGGCACTAGCTTTTTATGTTTGTTCCACAATGAAACACAAAGGCTTTAGAAATTACCACAGTGTGCGATATAAATGTTATCTTATATATTCTTTCCATTTTTCTAAAATGTAACTGAAAGCTATAAGGTCATTTTGACTATGCTAGCAACATGTTTAAAGAAAGTAAAGACAGGAGCATGTTTACCATTTCCTTCTATTACCTCTTCTTTTATTACCAAGTGTTTGGGAACTGAAGCATTCAAGTTCAACATAGTCAGGGTTTCTTTAGATTAGCTGGCTAGACAACACCTAGTCCAAGAATTAGATCAACATAACGTGTTAATCAACTTTCTTTGTTAATCCAAGCATTCTTCTTCTTCAGGCTTCAAATGCACTCACACAAAATGGATTGAGTGACATATAATGTGACATTTGTTCTGTACAAAATGGATCAATTAAGTCCCACCAACTTCAGTGGGAGGTCAGGAAGTTAATAAATACTGATGTTAGAACACTGGTGCTGCACATAAGTCCAGAGGACAAGGTTTCCGAAAAAGGTTTCCAAAAATTAAAATATATTTGTTTTACCACTCATTACACTCTCAGTACTGCCCTTCATTTCTAACATGACAGCTACTCATTTGAAGTGTTAAATTATAAATAGACATTTAATGATGATATTTGAAAAAAATGCATTCAGGTCAAACAGTGTCCCATAATGACGGTGTTGTAGAAATGACATCAATTTTGAGTCAAAATAAGTCATTTTTGATGGTATTTTCTACCATATACGATATGCTCTGAGCTGAGAATTTTCACATGTCCTCGGGCAGCTAAGGTTAGAACGCTAAAAATATAAAGCAAATAAATAAATTAGACTTATGTAACGAATTTCATCTGCTACCTAACACGCTTGAGATGAGTTTGCAAAATCGTCATCTGGGATGGCACTTAATGTAAGTACCACCAGACTTTGCTCATTCTGACATCACTCCATCATGTCGAGGCCGTCTTCCCATGATCTCACCTGAAAATCTTCTAGTGGATCCTGGTTATAGATCTGACACTTACCTACCCACGTATAGAAGAAAATAGCAAAGAATCTGCAACCAAATTCCCCCTTCTTCTGCTTGAGGGTGTTCTGCAAAATTTGATCTGTGACAGTAATTGACTGCACTAACTGAGTAACTGACTGGGTTAACGTATTGTGATGCATCTGACATCACTACACATAGTAAATGTCAATGAGTCACAAAGTAGCACAAAATACTGAATGCATGCAAAGACCTTGATGTCTTATGAAAGAGCTTTCATACATGAATCATAAATTACTTCCTGTCAGTGGATGCATTTTAATCATTATGCCATACATAGGACCGAAACTTCTAAAATAGTTTGAGTCATACTTTAAGTATGACCTCCGCACAGGTGTCTGCATATGGTCACATAATGATTAAGATGAACCAAAATACAGTATAACTTCCTGTAGTTCCTTATTAGTTCTTCTTCTTCATATTTAAATACCCCATGGACTCCATAAACAGATCTCATTTCTGGATGCAAATCAGCAGGGCTGGGTGCAGCATTTACTCAAGTGCATTGTATACACCACTTGTCCAGACAATTAGAAATACACAGGCCTAACAATGTAGATCTGGGCAAGGAGCCCCAAGGTTTTGACCAGCATGACGGTGATTGAACGTCAGTTGATTTATCTGCCTCCATTTTTCACCCTCCAGCAGCACAAGAGGAAACCGATGCGAGGAGCCTAACCATCCGCTTGCTCTCCAGTATTCTTATCTCACTATACAGGGATGAAGTCTTCACAGGAGCAGCCACACAGCTTTCTTTCTTCTCTTCCCTTTTCTTTGTAACAAACACAATTTTGGCCCACAGTTAAAGCAGAAATGTCAGGTGTTTTTGGTTGTGTGCGGGTGTGGGGCAAGGATCAGTGCATATGTGCAGTCCATTTCCTTATTGTGCCTTCACACTTGTATTCTCTGTGTGATTGTCTGCCATTTTGAAATGCTTATTTTTTTATTTCAAATACGTGGGAGGAAAGGTTCCCTCTTTATCCTCAAGTTTGCCTTTATAACAAGCGATTGTTTTCATGTGGCCTCTATTCCATTTCGACCTCCTCCGGCCAGTGCGTTCATAACAAGGCTTTGACTCTTAGAATATACTTGATCCTTGAAGACAGCTTAACAGAGACTAAATGTAGCCTTAGCTTCACTCAACTTAGCCTGCCACTATGCTACATCTAACGCGGGGCAGATTGAGAGGGAGACACTGGTATCGTCGTGTAAATGTGTATCACTGTTATTTGCTTATCAAAGCCAGATATTCAATCTGTAGATCTTTGTGGGGATTTTTTTTTCATTAAAAACACCAACAACACATTGATACACAGAGTGTAACACACATACGATGTGCATGCGTGTATCGCTGAGGCAATTTTAATATTATTAACAATATTCCACTTCAACTGGAACCGCAATTAAACGTGCCACATATACACCGAAAGCTCCGGTTTTTCCCCCTAAATACAAAACTACATCCTCTCAGCTACCCAACGGCTCAGGATCCCTTAATAGCACGCCAGGGTTGGAATGGAGGCACTGCTATATTTGCTGTTAAAAATCTGAAACATGCTGACCAACGGGCCGAAACACAGTCGTGGTTTTGAGAAAAGATACGCGTTAATATCTTACCTTGTAGAGTGATTCACGACAATAAACACCCAGAAAAGCAGCTTCAGCGGGAGGGAAGGCTTCGCCATCGGTATCGAGCATTTGAAGGCTGATTTTGGCGAAGCCATCATCACCATCTTCGTCTCCTCTTTCTTGCAGATGGACGTGTCCGTCTATTTACTGTGTTTCCTCTCTGCGATACATTACGCACGCTAGCAGTAGCCGTTCTGCAAATCGAGACTGGAGGCGAACGCGCGGCGGTGTGAAATCAGCCAAAACAAAATCGACGCGAGTCGAAAAGCTTCGTTTCGTATCGCCCGTCTTCGTGCGTGTGTGTTGCCGATTCGACAGCACTGGCAGGGGCCTACAAGACTGGCACAAAACAGCGAAGCCCCAAGAAATAAGCTGCTCCACTATCGAGAAGCCAAGAAAGGCAGCGAAGCCTCAGTCTGAATGCAGATTAACACTGGGGTCAGAGAGGAACTGATGCACGTTGCTGCAGCACGGATCAACACATGCGTGGTTTCACTAAGCGGAAGCACCAAGTTAAGGTTTTGAATATATATATATATATATATATATATATACATATAGTTGGATTATATATAGTTAGACTGTTATAATTACAATTACACTAATGTATTAATATATTGAGATGAGATATGATTGTGTGTTTCTCGGTGCCTTACACATCTGCTTGGAATGGTTTAATATGCCACAGGCATGAGTCCAGGCAAATCACTCTATCAGAACCTCGGACAGCTCTATCAGTTGCGTCTGCGTTACATACAGAACAACCAATCAGTACTAAGGACAGATCCAGTCAGTTCGTTGCTGCTTAAAGTCAGATGAATACTGGCTGCATGTCCCAGATAACATAACAGAGAAAAAAAGGTAAACACAGGTAAATTAATATCCTACACTTATTTATTTATTTGCTTATTTATTATTTCCAAAATGATTGCTTTGCGTTGTTGCATCTTTGTACATAAATTGATTATATGACATGCAGCAGGTTGTATTTATATTTACTTAGCATGCTGACATTTCTAATAAACATGTTTATTATATCTTTTTATCTTAATCCAGTTTGGGAAGTGAATTCGGGGTTTTTTTTGGGAGGGGGGGGCTGTTTTTGTTTTGTTTGTTTGTTTGAGGTGTGATATGTATAATGCTTTGGTATCCATTTCAGTATCTTCATGTAAGTATGCTAATGCAATATCTTTCCTAACTACAATTCAGTGAATTCTTGAAAAGAAGCTTAAGAAGAAAAACATAATTCTAAATACAAAAACTGTAGCGTTTCCCATCATGACTCATAAATCAATGACTCCGCTGCAGTACAGCTCTTTTCTTCTCCCTGTGCCATATCCCAACCATCTACAGAAATAGACCAGAACAATCATTTAGACATTTGGAGAAAATGTTTAAATTATTTTTTAATGTTAATCCAGAAGAGCAAAGATAGAAGAAGACAAAAAATAAAACACAACAACATAGAGAATGAAACTGGTTCTTGGGACACTGACAGAAATGGTGGCAGGAAGATAGGCCACATGTTCCCATCACCGTTGTTTTGTATTCTGGTTTTACTGACACTCTTATTTGTATGCATCTTTAACCTGAGTGGTTTTTCTGCGGTAATTTACTGTGTGTTTGTACAATCAAATAAGTAAAATATTTTTCTCCTCACATTCTTTTGTCTCTATTCATCTGGAGTCTGGTACTCCAAATTCCAGTCTTTATATTAATTCCAGAGGTATTCAGGTATTGAATATGACTTCTTTCTGTCCTAGTTTACAGTCATGGTAAACTATGGTCATTTTTGTTGTTCTTTTTGCCATACACTCATTGACTCAGAATGTTAATTACCCAAAGCCTGACTCTAGTTTTTAAGTATTAGTTATTAAAATTGGATTCCAGCAATCAGCACTGATTGCAGCTGGCAAGTGTGACCTGCATGGAAGATGAGGTGTTCCTGATTTGAAAACATCATTATGTGTTTATTTGTGGCAAGAGGAGTTCCATGTAGACTAATCACCTTAAGAAAATTGGCAGATGCTTCATCAACCCTGCAACATTTCTCAAAGTGGAATAAATTGGCAATCACCTCTTAATATAATGTAA
Source organism: Oreochromis aureus (assembly GCF_013358895.1). Lineage (NCBI taxonomy): Eukaryota > Metazoa > Chordata > Actinopteri > Cichliformes > Cichlidae > Oreochromis > Oreochromis aureus. The sequence goes on from NC_052951.1 coordinate 22,608,905, forward strand.
AGAGGGTAGATTTTCTATGATCAGTTGGATGTACACTTGTTTGACCATACTCCACTGTACTGAAGAAGTCCCCCGAAGCCAAACTGGGATTTTTATTTTATTTATTTATTTATTTATTTATTTATTTATTTATTTAGTTGTTTGTTTGGCAAAGGCAGATTGGAAACCTTCCCAGGGTGTACCCTGGCTCCCTCCTTATGATAGCTGGGATATCCTCCTGAAAGAAAAGGGTTTAAGGATACCTATTTATGTTCTGTCGTATGGTTATTTGTTATCAGCAGCATGTATTTCTGTCACTGTAAAATAGTCACATATCTTCATGGAAATCTAAGTCTAGCTAATCAGTTTAGCTGGTCTGAGCGCAAGTTGGTGTGCATGTGCATGCGCGCGGACACACACACACAAACACACACACAGAGCATCTCTAGGGACCAGTATCCCTCTTTCCTCTGCAGTCATATTAATGCAGCTCTCCAGTTGTCATAGGCTCTGGCCTAGCAGGCCTTGGCCGAAACGTCACCATCAGATAATCTGTTCAGCACAAGGAGGTATTGATCTAGTTTAGATGGAAGTAGTAATTTAGATAAATGCTGATACACCCAACTGCCACTAAAGTTAAACAGTCAATTAAGTCAAAGGCAGGCAGATATTTATTTCACTACTGGAAGACATTAAACTAGATTTTTTTTAAAGTGCACACAAAATAGACATATTGACTAACTTATTTCAAACATTTATTGTGGTGATGCAAGGAAGCCAGTTGAAATCCCCATTTCTCTTTTTTTATACTGTCTCTCACATAGGCAGAGATGTCAGGTTAGATCCACTTGGTTCAGTAGTCACAGCAGAAATTTGAGCCAAACTGGCGCATCCTCGTGTCAGTAATGCACCTGGTCTCCGCTGCAGTGACCTACCTCAAAAAATCCTATTCATCTGGGTTTGTTTGTCTTGATATGATTTAGTAACCTCATACTGGCAAGTATGTGCACCCAGATTAACACATAAAGTAAGTGTTAAACGGCTACAGCTACACACATCTTCCACAACATGAAACATAGCTACCTAACATTGTTTAGGTCCCTCTTGTGCAATTAAAATACCTCTGACCTGTCAGCACTTGGACAATGAAATGCCTGGAGAAATGCATGGTGTCTGTGTTGAAATCAGGTGTGAACAGTAAACTAGACCCTCTGCGGTTTACTCATAGACAGGGGTGGGGTACAGATGCTGTTTCTGCTATTATCCATTTGGTTTTACAACATCTTGAGGACAGTGCAGCTTACGCTCAGTTGGTTTTTATTGCCTTTCTCACCATTTTTAACACTCTCCGGCCCCATCATTCAGAAACTTAAACAGTCTGATGTCAACTCTATAATTATCCGGTGGCAAATAGGACTTAGTGGGTTGAGGTCTATCTCAGCCTTAAGTTAGCACTGGAGCTCCACACGCCCATGTTAGCAAGTCTGTTCTTTTTACTCCACGTGCTAACAAAAATGACTAGTCTTCCAGCCATGCACAGAATTACTCAGATGATTGTGATTGCAATATAGACATTCAAAAATAAGTAAGTTTATCAGATGGTGTACTGACCACCTAATTTTAAAGGTGAGCAAGACTGAGATAATCGTTTTTTGACAACAAGAAAAATGCTGTTGATCACAGTCATGTGGTTATTCATAACCAACCAAATGTAGAAGCCTACTTGTAAAAATGTCTTGGTGCCCACACCTTAACCTTACATGTCCTTGTTGACTGGGTATTTTCTCAACTCCTCTAGAGATAGCATATCTTTTGCAGACTGCACCTGCATGAAGTTGAAAAAAAAAAGTTTGTTTATACTTTAGAAAGTGAATGATTTGATAACATTCATTGAAATCTGAGTTAACACACTTGGTTCAGACTGAAATGGAAATTATTGGTCAAAAGGATCATTATAGTGTTTGACCAATGTATGCTTAAATGCGCAGCTAGAATTTGATCTATCCCACATCCCACTCTCAGTGTGAGTTGCTAAATATCAGGCAGAAAGTATAAAGTTCAACAGCACAAACTAAACTGGTTTAAAAACTCATTTATCCCTCTATATATTATAGCTTAAAATAATCTAAACTGAGGCAATGTAGGTTGCAGTACAGGACATCTGTCTATCTATTTACCTATCTGTCTATCTATCTGGCATCTGGAACTGTGAGGGTTTCTGGCGTCGGCACATTGGCAGCAGATCCTTTGTGTACTGTGGGTTGCAAAGTAAGGCCTCCGTGAATCAGGCTTATTCTGGCGCACCTCACAGACAGTCAATCCAATTGTGATCTGTGGAGTTTGAGGGCTGAGTTAATGCCTCGGACTTTTTGTCATTTCCTGAAGCCTTTCATGAGCACATTGTCCAGCTGGGCATTGCCATTGCCAATAGGGGGTGTGCTTGGTCTGCAACAAAAGTTGGTAGACTTTTTACATAATACAGCAAAACTGTCACCGCAGTTATGCTGTATTATAATATACCCATTTCATTATTTCTATAATGGAACGGGTACATTAGGACAGTGACAGCACTGGCATGTGAAGGTTTAGTTTAGTTACATGTCTGCTTGAAAAATTTCAATAATGATCTCATCTTTAATGGCATCCATTCTCTATCCAGACAGGGTGACATGTGTGAGTCTGGCTGTGATAATACGTTGTGTCATCTTTAGATAAGAGCTGGGGGAGGTATAGTCTTCTATAATGGCAACACTGAACACACAGATGCCCAGTTCCACTATCATTCCAGTTTTACAACCCACACATATGCTGTCACAGCCCCACTTGGTTAACATCAAGCTGTGAGAACAGAATGATCTACTGTAAGCACTATTGCATATTAGAAACAGTCTGGCAATTAAGACAAAACGATGTAACATCAAAAGCAAAAAATCCAAAAACAGTAGAAGTCAATTTCACATAACAAAATCGGAAACTTATTCTAGATAAAATAAAGTGAGAGCCACCACCCCCACCACAAACAGCCAGAGTAAAAGGCGAGATAGGTGTTCTGTTTATTAAACTTAGAAAATGTGCAAACACATCCATCCATACTGAGCACTTTCGGACATGAACACGAGAAAGCACTCTCTGTGGTCTGACAATACTAAAAATTTTAAACCACATTTGAATTAGAGCCAGACTGGAGACCACTCAAACTAACACTCACTCTTTGTTTTGCTTGTGTTTTATAAGGCAAAGTGCAATATTCTTTCAAATATGTCTTTACTAAAACTCAACAGGAAATTGCTCGTTTATCTATCAACGTGCCATGCTGTGTCATTTAGTGATCCCTGCTGATATAATGAGGGCCCCCCTTAAGAGGAACATCTCCAGGCCTCTTGATTTGCTGCAGTTTGCTTTTACCTTCTTGCTGATGGTTTTTTCTTACCACATAAATTGTGTCATGCTTGTATTTTCTGGATGAAAGAAACATGACTTTAATAAATTGACTTTCTTGGAACTTTAAAGGCACCTGTGAATGGGTGACCTGTCCAGGGTGTATCCTACCTCTCACTAAGTGACAACTGAATTAGCCTGCAGCTCACAGACTGACACTCCTCATTAAGGAAATGTTCAAAGAGCCCGATGTTGAAACTTGAGGACTATTGCACACTGCAAAAGGCATGGCTGAATCAGCTATGCATTTTTCCATTATTTTATTCTTTCAGCCTTCATATATTCATGCTAGCTCCTTTGGGCTAATGATAAAGATACTGCGAGGATTCAATACTGTGAGCATAAATACATCTCAAACCACATACTGTGCAGCTGCAAAATTAGTGCTAAAAAAATGCCTTTTTGTTGTTTTTCTTCCAGCAAAGAAAATAAGAAAGACTACACCATCTGAGTTTGGCAAATGATCTTGAAATCAAAGTGGGATGAGAGGCAGTGAATAAAATATAAACAATATCTTTTATTGAAGTTTTCAGGGTTTTTTTTTGCCAACTTGAAAAAGGTTCAAATATACAACTTATCTCGTTCTGTCTCAGTTGTTCTGATCCAGACTAAACAAACAATAATAGTTATTTAGAAATTCAGTTTGCTATGTATCCCTAATGATTCGGTGATCTGCTGCCCATGAGCCTTACAAATGCCCCAGAAATGTGATTTATGACATTCTTGCCAGCATCTAACCTCTCCACTGTGATTTGGGGCAAATTCAGCTGGCTGAAATCATAGCCTCTTTGTATGGTATTTAGTTAGCTTGACGTTAAGCAGGTATAATCTCCACTCCCAAAGGTAGATCACATTGAGTTCCTGCTTTCAGTTCTTGTATTATTTCTGAGGCTTTTTTGTTCTCTTCTCTTCAAAGCTTTATCAAACACAAACTGTAAATGAACCCAAAATCACTGATGCAGATACTACAGATGCATACAAGGGAAAAAAATACAGGGATGCCAGAATGGAAGTGTTGCAAGTTGCTTACATAGCACTGCCAAGTAAGTGAAAACAGGAGGATATTGGGATATGCAGAGTGGTTTTAGAACATCAACATGTGTTGATCCATTAGGAATTTGTCTCTTCATTCTAAACCCTCTTTGAGAGAGAGAGAAAGCGGAAGTGTTAGAAAGCTGTAATACACAAATGTTCCCTCCCCCCATACACACACACACAAACACACACACACAGATGTGGAGCTGCCAGCGTATTTATCTGCTTTGAGATGTACTTACAGTGTGATGTATTTTTCTATCAAAAGTAAATCTCCCTATCATTACACAACAGTTGCCATCAAGATTAGCTGTTCCTCTGGCAGAATGTTAATGCACTGGGAATTCAAGCACTACTTTCATTGCTGCAGAGAAAAACTTTATAGAGGAATTCCTTTCTTCCAGTGGCTGCCATCACATCACGATGTTCACCACTTAAAGAATTGCAGGAGTGTTCACTTCCAAATGGTCTTCTCTGCTTTACTAAAATTTATACTTCATGTGCCAACAAAAGATGTTACTGCAAATCAATTTATATTTTCTTGAGTTCTTTTTATAAAATAGCTAAAAAAGATATGTTTTCTATAGAAAAAAGCCCTAATGGAGTCTACTGCATGCGCTGGGAAGCGCAAGGACACTCGTTGTAACTAAATGGGAAGTCCCTAGGAATCACTTCACCATCACATCAACCATCAGCCATAAACTCTTTTGTCTTAATGACATCCAAAGCACCACACCAGGAAAAGAGCCATTTTGCCTGTTTACTTCCTCTGTACTACTATACATTCTGCATCCTTCTAGATACAGAGCTCATCACCTAAGCTGTTAAGAAAACAGCAGGGAAACAGGTTCTCAAGGAAATTGTTTATGTCGCATTCTGATAGTATTAGGGTTTCCTAATGATGTCCAAAGGCTATGAGCACAGAACCACATCTTCAGTTATTTCTGGCCAACATGGTTCTATTGTAGAGTCTCAACCTAACTGGAATTTAAAATTCTTTCACAAATGGAGTATAAATGTTATATTTTAGCCAAAAAATATGAGTGCCCAACATATATTGCAATGATTAATCATACATTATTACCTGTAAGAAATGCTCATAGAAGTATAACACCTGGTTTGACTGGAAATGTTATTACTAGTGTAAAGCAATCCCTTTTGGAGCCAGAGAATAAAAGAATGAGCCCAGTTCAGCACTACAGATTTACTTTTATGAATCTTGGTCCTACCTTGTCTAGTCAGTGCGGTACATCTTTGCATACCTCAGTGTTTTATAATGCCATCTATGCATCCTCTTCCACTTATTCTATTATCCAAAACTCATCACAGACAGGTCCCAGCCACGTGGTGGAGACGAACTGTTGCATCTTGCTGTGAGGGAGCTCAGCTAGCCTCCGTGCCTCCGTGCTGCTCCTGTGTTTTTTAATATCTTTAATTTCAATTCATTGTGCAGGAGAAGGCCTTGTCCAAAGGTCATCACTCTTTTCTGCATCTCCATTGGGATGCTTACATAACATGTTGTTCAGCTCAAGGACATAAAACTTTGTCCCATTGTGCACAGCCGGCAGGACTCACAGTAACTCACGACAACCACTGATAATTACTGAGCTGTGCTAGCTTGATGGCTAAAAGGAGGCATTTTATTAGAGGATAGAAGCCAGGGCTGGCATATCTATAGACCTTGCTGCAACTGTCAAAAAAAAATAATTGCACTTAGCAGGTAGTCTGCTAACAACCAAACATTTCATGTAAAAATCTGTCAATAAATGGCTGAGCTATAAAACCCAGAATACCAAAATACAATAAAATGCTGGAGGAACTTTAGTTGTGGCCCATATGTTTTTATGGGTTTGTCATTCTTATTACACATACTCTGTGACTAATTTTGTGGTAGTTACTTTTTCTTTTTAAATAATTATAATACAGCCTTGAAAGTAATAAATGTTTTTGTTTAATGTTCAGGTGTCTTTAAACAACGCGCAGACCTATCTCAAGGATTTATACAACCTGTAGTGTCATGGATACCAACTTGTATATGTCTACACCACCCTTAAGATTCTGGCGTTAAATCTAGCAAATGCAGGTCTTTGTATCATTATCCTACTCCACCAAGCATTGAGAAGTCTATGAAAACCGATCTCTCTGCTCAGCAGACTTAAAAGAGCCTGGTGGGGGCCCTTATCTCAACCCTGCTTAGTGTATGAACTCAGACAGAAAAGCTGTAACTATATCTTTTTTTGTTTTTTTTCTCTTTGACTTCAGATCCTTGGCTTCTTCACACAGAAATATCACCAATTTTAACAGAAGCAATGCGTGCCGGAGAAGTTTTATTTAGAAATGCACCAAGAGCAAAACTGGTTTTTGTGATATGAAAGGCATATCTTCATGATGAAAACATGGAAATGAGAAAAGAGATAATATAAAAACTGATGGGTAAAACTGGAATAAAACAATATGAAGTGAAAACAAATTAGACTTGTTATTGATTTCTGGATGATACCTGGAATTACTGCAGCTGTCATACTTTGACTTCTGTGTCAAAGAGTTTAAACTCTAGGCCATCTGCTTTTATCTGGGAAGCTGAAGCATACTTGGTCTATAATTTAGGGAGGAAATAAAGTATGATTAATTTTAGTTTAAAAAAAATATTATTCTTAAATTACATGTTATTCTTAAAGTTACAGTGTGTAAAATTTTCCCTGCTAGATGTCAGTACAATAGAGTTCTGTTTTCTTACCCCTCTAAATGTAAGCATAATCCTTGCTGCTATAGGACAAACATATTTATTTAGCCAAGAGAGTTAAAAAACAAATAAATTTAGACTCAGCTGTAGCTACTACTGTTTGGACCGAAGTTGGACCTGCCCATGAGTTTTTCCTTTTCTGTGGACGGCTGTGTTTGCTGTTAGAAGCATCCACATTTAATTACTCTGGAAGAGGCTGTAAAATTTTGTGAAAGGAGTCCATATGAGTCAACGAGTCAGAGAAGTTCAATGTAGAGGTGAGTTGTTGATGCTGTGGTTAACTGGCAGTAAGCTCTGCTATTTTTTGCCGTTGTAAGCTGTTGTTCGCCAGGCATTTGCTTATTTCTTTTTTTCAGGTGGATGTAAGATTGCTGTAGTCTGATGCTTAGTGAATAAACTCTCAAGCTGTGTGAGTGTAATCAAACTGTTTATCACAGGGAAAGTGTGATTTTTACAACAGGCGAGTTTAACATTAGCTCGCTTAACGTTAGCTTATAACCAGCTAATGTTGCCAATTTAGCGACTTTGTCGCTATATTTAGCGAGTTTTTAGACCCCCTTAGCGACTTTTTTTCTAAAAAGCGACTAGCGACAAATCTGGCGACTTTTGCTGGTGTTATTGGAGACTTATGATGACTTTTTGATGTGAAAGCATGTATGGCTCTTACTCTCAACAAGCAGCGGCTGCTGCCTTGGGCACTTCGCTCGTTCCAAAGCACTCACAGGCGGCAGATAGTCCTCACGCTGCATTTGCCCCCAGCTGCTGTCAGAGCAGGAGATGTTCACACCTATGGTCCAAACTGCAGATGAATCGAGCATGAGTGAAGCCGCTCCTGCCCTGACTTTAACGCAGTCAGTTTTATTTTACTGTTACTTTTTGTGGATGACAAGGTTTAAAACTACTTAAGAACACACACTCACACAAAAGTAAGTCTGCCAGAGTGCCTATTTCGAGTCTCTTTTGCCTGTCCCAAGCCCCGATAAAGGAGGAGGGTTGGAAAAAACAATAATTGCTAAAAGAAATGTAATTTGTATTTCTAAATATATTCTAAATGCATTTAGGGTGTTTTTTACTTACTTTATGTCTGGTTACAATTACATAAGCATGACCAATTATACAAATTGGGCGATGAAATCGACTTCTAGACTTTTAGGACAGCCAATAGCGATTTTCCTTACTGAGGAGTTGGCAACACTGTAACCAGCTTATGTTGTTGTTAAGCTGGGTTTTGTCAGGAGGGTCACATATCTAATCTGCAAACAATAAGTAAGTGTGACAATATTAAGAATAAATAAGCATTTTTATGCACATTTTTGTTTGTTCAGGAGACTTTAGGAGATTGAAGCTTGATTTGAAGAGGAAGATGATGACATTTTATTAAGATGCCGGTTGCTTTGCCTCCTTCCTTTGTGTTTTAATTTTGTTGATTAGGGGGACCCCTTCACCACTGATAAAACTCAGGTATGAACCTTCATATCTTGATTCTGATGGCGTAAGCACAAATTTAAATGTCCCTCCACAGCAGGCAAGCACATATGTCCTCTCCTCTGCCTTTGGGTACTACTTATTTGGTCTCTAGCCACATATGTAAGACCCCATTAGTTGGAAGAAAGATGTCCTTCCTGGCCACTGTATTCAAATATGGTGAGGGATCATGGTGGCTTTCACAAACCACAAACCCGCTCTTATGTATTTTTAATAACATAATTATAAGTTTATGGGAATGCATCTGTTTTTTTTGGAAGATGTAATTACACGCTATTATATGTTTATGAGCACAGTATTCTTGTTTCTTTTAAATAACCTGAAAAAAAATACTAACTGTACCGTTAAAACATCCAGGCAGAACACTGACTGTTCAAATCAGTGCTACTTTGCACAAATATATAGACAGTCCAGCATAATAAACTGTCACATTATTGTAATAAACACCACTTAAACTTATATTGCTTTCTAAATTACACATAATACACTGTATTAACTGTAAAAAAACCCCCAAAACATACCGTGTGTGAAAGCATCCACAGAGCCATGTCATGCAATGACACTGAATATTGATTTCACCATAAAATCATTAAATGTGACAAGTAACACCTTGTCTGAAATAAATTTCTAATATTTATTAACCTTAAGAAATATGCCCTAAAATTAGGCCAGTGACAATGATGTCATCACTGTTATAGTTCCTCATATTTGAGATTGGGGGACTGACTTTGTAGTCTTTGTAGAAAAAACAAACAAACAGTGTTTTATACCCAAATTTTTTTTGTGATAAAAATGTTGAGAGATCCAAACCCAAAGAATTACCAGTTTCCCAAGAAAGTACCACTGAGAGCTGTCACATTATTGACAAATTTGTTCCATCCAAGCAAATGGAACAGCTCCAGGAGGTATTCTGTGATGACATCAAAAGTCTTCACTTTCTTTTGTGAGCCTTTCACATTTTTTAATATTTGCAGAGATGGGTTTAAAGAACCAAGGTCATAGAGAGACAGTGTACACTTAAACAATATTTGATTTAATCTAGGAGTGCTTTCAAAGTTTGTCAAAGACACCACAGTGTTCAGGGTTTAGGCTAATTCAGAGGAGAGATACAGAAGACATAGTGAGAAAGATGAAGTTATATTTTAGCTGTACACTCGCTTTGCTGTAACAAAAATATCTAATATCCCCGTTGCATGGCAGTAACTCAACACCCTGCAAAAGTTCAATCCAAGCATCAGAATGTGGAAGAAAGGTGATTTAAGTGACTTTGAACATGGGATGGTTGTTGGTGCCAGAAGGGCTGGTCTGAGTATTTTAGGAACTGCAGATCTGCTGAAATTTTTCCACACAGAGAATGGTCTGAAAAGGGAAAGAGAAGAAAGAGAAGTCAGCGGCACTTCACTGGGCAAAAAAGCCTTATTGTTGTTGATGCCAGAGATCAGAGAAGAATGGTCAGACTGCTGACAGGAAGGCAATAGTAGCCCAAATAACCACTTGTTACAACAACGGTATACAGTAGAGAACCGTTAAATGCAAGCATATCAAACCTTAAAGCAGATGGGCTACAACATTAGAAGATCACACATGGAGCCACTGAAGCTACAGTTCACACAGGTTCACCAAAATTGGATAATCGAAGATTGGAAAGATGTAGCCTACTCTGATAAGTATCAACTTCTGTTGTGATATTCGAATGGCAGGTTAAAAATTTGACATAAACAACATGACAGCATAGACCCATCCTGCCTTATATTAACAATTCAGATTGCTGTTGCTGGTGTAATTGAGTACAGTGGAACCCCGACTTCCGCAACCATCGTGCCTTTTGAGTGAACGATAGCCTATAGGCTAATTGCTAACTGCAACAACAATAAGTCGTTCAAGTGGAACAGCGAAGCGCAAGTACGAAAGCCAAGGGATTGTCACATGATTCGGAAGGCATTCTGGGCATTCTGGGCTCAGCCAATCAGAGCCAGCGGATTTCGTTACGCGGGCATTTTGCCGTAACACGGGCAGAAATATTGCCGTTAAGTGCCTTTGTAACTTGAATTTTTCGTTAAATGGGGTATTCATAAGTCGGGGTTCCACTGTATAAGATATTTTCTTGGTACACTTTGGGACCCTTAATACCAATCCTTAAACATGAGCATCATTTAAATATCATTGCTTACCTGACTATTGTTTCTGACCATGTCCAATCCTTTTCCAACCTCACTGTACCCATCATCCGATCTGCTTCCAGGAAAGTATCAGACAATATCAGATCATCTCACACTAATATCTTGAATATGCCAATGATGTCACTCGCCTCTAGGGCTCAGTCCAGTAGAAAACCAGACTGAGATCCTGTTAAATACTTGTTGAAGAATTAAAGAAGTTCTGAAGGCAAAGGGTGGTCCAATCTTTTAGCAAAGTGAAGTTGCTGGTGAGTGTATATAATTGTAGTACGAAACATCTTGATGTAATAATTTACAGTACTAAAAGTAGTACATATAATTTTATAATGATATCCTGACAAAGAGGCTAAATACATGTATAGCTGGGTCCATACATTTTTGGACAATGTCACATTTTGGTCATTTTGCCTTGTAAACCACCACGGTGGATTTAAAATCAAATCATCAAGATTTGATTGAGGTGTAGACTTTTAGATTTATTTCAGCTTATCTGCTTAGTTGCTTTTGCGCAGCTAGTTTGGTGGGGCAGGAGTAACTAAAATGTTCATTTGTGGGCGAGGAATGAAACTTGATCAAACTGAATACCTGAACACAAATCAAAATGTAGAGACACTATATGAGTTCACTGCTGTTGATGTTCTACATTGAAGTTGATGAGATTCAGTGTCCATTTATTTTTTAAAGATTTTCAATTATGCAGTGCTCCCCTTTGATAGGCTCCATGTAAAGGTCAATTTGGGCTTCACACATTGAAGGTTTGAGTAATTCATTTGCTATGGCACAGTCATTTTTCTTACTTGTAGCAGAACGAATGAGAACTAATGTGGCCTGCCTGCAGTATGGTGTAAATTATGTTGCATTGTGTTATGTACTATATTTCTTTCAAAACTATAAATTAAGGTGTATTAACTTTAAAAAAAAAATGTAAATCGTAACTTATAGAAGATTTAGTATTACATTATCACGGTCCAATGGCAAATTCGTCTCCTTTCTAGACACCAGTAGTGATACTCAGCAGATTATTGGCACTGTATTGGATGGCCTACATAAAAGTGTGTAAGTGCAGTGCAGAAACACAGAAGCGCAATCAGTAAATTTTGCAATTGTAAATCAAGGTAATCACGTCATCATCATCGCTGTTGCCAATTATGCTGCTGTCCTTGTTGTTTTGGCTTTATTACAACTCACTTCATCTCAGAAACGCAATGCTGGAACCCTCCTCGTGGAGTGTATTGCATTATCAACATTATAAACATCATCATCTCATCAATACTTCATCCCTCGCCTTTCACTTTAACCATCCCCTATATCAGATAGATGGAACAGGGTGAGCCAGCATTCACGACGTAGAAGACGGAGGTTGTTTTTCTAATGTGAGAACTATTACCTGGATGCATGATTTGATTTAGAGCAAAAAAGCAGCCACATCCTGTGAGGCATAATAGATTTATCGAAGTAACTCCTTAATGCATTTTCTGGAGAGCATTCAAAAGCCCTATTGGATTTTTCACCCTCCCTCTTCTTTTGCGTTGTCTCTAACATTCCCTACATAATTGCTCATGCTCATCCCTTCCTCTGGCTTGGTGTCCCCTACTTCACCCATGCCTCCCTTGTTGCTTCCATCTGGCAGTAAGGTTGAATCTAAAAATCACTGGATGACTACACGACAGCAGGGAAGTGTCAGTGGGGTATATGAGATAACAGTGGTCTTACTTTGCCCTGCCAATGATATATCTGATGCTGTGTCAATCAGATCTTAACCTACTGTGCACTTGAGAGTCAGTGCACAAAATACTGTACCTTCAGAAGAGAATACATTTAAATGTCTTCTGCAGTTTCAGTTTCCTTTTGCTTTTATTCATGTGACCGAATTTGTTGGGGTTTTTTTGTGAAGATAATTTTGATTATTTAACAATTCCATAAAATGATTTTTAGACTGAATTGCTTTTAGTCGGGGAGGTAGTGACAATAGGCAACCAAGTTCAAGGTAGCAAAGCTGACAATCTAAAAAGTCCAATTGTAACAAAATGACAAGTCTAGACTGCCATGGTAATCCATTTTTATTGCCAGAGTGTCAAAATACCACAGTTTTTCGGAGCACAGCTGGTGTCTCAGAGATATGAACAAAGTGCCCTTTAGCAGTTGTTCCTTTGCTCACCTGGTGCAACAATATTGGAATCTGAGAGCAAATTGTCCTGTTTGACAGACTGGGAAAATCCACTTAAAGAGATAGGATAGGTGGCCATGACATAATACACTTAAACTGCTTTCAAGTAAGGTGATTAATTCCATATTCAAACTTTTATAATTACTTTTAAGAGTAAAAAAAGTTTAGATTCATTTAAGGTGCCATAAAATTTGCGTTAAATGTGATGTATATTTGCTGCACTCAATTAAATAAATCTTCATTACACAGAAACTTCAAATTACCCAAGTTTGTCAGCCACACTATCAGATAACTTCTGGATCCGAACCTGACAGATATATTACGCTGAAGTAAAGAGCGTATTTTTTTGGTTTAATTTTTTTTTCATTTTAAAACTTATACCATACTTTTATACCACAAAATATATTCTTCATTTGCTTCTTGCACTGCCCTTCCTTTCCTTTTGGTGGTGGTTTATTTATTTTGCTGACATTTTCTATGATAACATGGCTTAAGGACTGGTGTCACTAAATGAAGGATAGGTGATTCTAAGTGACTTGAATGCAGTTACTTCAGGCTGTAAATGCCTTGCCTCATTATCATTACCCTTTCTTCAGGCATTAGACCTTTGTTGATTACTACTGTTGTTATCTTGACCAGAACAACCTTGCAAAAGGTCTTAAGAGTGATAGTTTCCTAGTCAAATAAAGGTTAAATAAAAGTGAAACAAATAGGGACCATTTTAAACACTTAAAGATCATCTTTAATAAGGTCATTATATTTTTTAACAATTTTTCAACACACCTTATAAACTGTCTTGTGTAACGTATCTGTATGACCTTTTTGATGCTCACATACTTTCAGTCTTAATAACGAACATGAATGTCTTGTTATTTAATCTTGTGATATTAATAATTTCACTAGTGCAAGTAGTTACTAAGTATTTGCAGACTTGTTACCACCTTCCATGCAAACTGCTGGTGACTGGAGTAATCTTCTAGCTACCGAAGCAATACTATTTTAACAGTAAAAAACACAAAAAACCTCACCTTTGGAAATGTCACTGCAGTCATGCTGAAGGTGGATTTGTCAAAGAATATTACATTTAAAGCAATGTATATGAAATGCTAGGTGATGGTATTCATCTCAGGTTGAAGTAAACATAATGAATGAAATTAATGCAGGCTCTAACATATGATATAATTGTCCTGTAGAATGAGGAATAAGTATAAAGATAAAAAAATATCTTTATAAAGCTGCTGTATTTGTGGATCTGTTGACTGCATACAGAGTATAAGAAGAACATCTGGTATTGTTTTTTTTTTAAACCCGGACACAGTAACACTATAAGAATTTAAGATCACTGGCTTTCCTTTAAATTGAAATTGAAATTAGTGTTTCATGTTACATATTTGTCCATATAAAAATAAATATTAACCTTTCATGCATGAATTATGACAACCTCAATCAGGATTTTTTTCTTAAGTATTTTTATTCATCTTTAGGCATGAAAAAAAGATTTTTGAACATTTTGAAAATTTGAATTTAAATTTAAATAACACATTTTTTGTGCACTTACACTGGCTGAAAAGTGGGTGGCAGGGTATGGAGTGACACGTCAGTGTCCAATGTAGTGGTTTAATGTGCAAGTATACCATCAACACTGACACAAATACAAGAAAACAGCCTTTAAATAGCTGTCCACTGTAGTGACAACCATGCGTGAAAGGGTTAAGCAAGCAAGAAAGAAAGAAATCTAATGTTATTGACTGGTTGAAAATATTAAAAATAGGTTAATACATATGTTTACCATTATATTCAAAAAGTAAATAAACAAATTACACTTAAAAGCAGAATTTTAGGATTCACTTTGTAATCTGATTTGGAACAGCAAAGCAGCAGAGATGGAGGCTGGAGCAGAAATGGAGAGAGAGAGAGAGAGCGAGGCTTGATAGTGGTGAATGTTTTGGAATGCAACAATAATTCATTAAGAGCTAAAAAAAAAAAATCTAGATCATGCATGTGGCCAGCCACAAAATGAATAATAGCTGTTACCCAAGACACACTATGGCCTGCAAGTGCCTTGGCTATGTGTTAATAATTTAGTAAAGAAATGAGACTTCATATCAGCCTTCAAAATGCCCACCCGTAAGAAATGAGCTGCTTCTTATTTGTTGTGATTTTGATGTAATGGCAAAAGTTCTTTTTTTGTGGATCACATCATAATCTTCATAACGGACTATGTATTCGTTTGTGTAGGTGTGTGTGAACTAATTCTTATATTATATAATAGCCTCAACAGATGTACAAGGGAAGACTAAAAAGATAAACAGGGAACTAAAATGTCACCTTTACTCAGAATGAAACAAATCATAACTTCTAAAGTAATTTCATTTATTGTAGCAACAGCATGTCTGCTTTGAAATTTTAGAAAGGGTAGAACAACAATTTCTAATAGCTGGAAAATTAATAATCATTTGCTAATTTGTTAATTAATTTAACTGTAAACTTGCAAGTGGCTTTCTTTTAGCTTAATTAAGAAAAATATTTGCAATAAACACTTGAATAAATGTAGAAGTTAGTGTACATATAACAAAAGGTTAATGAGACATTGACTTGTTTTATCTGTTTCGAATATTTAGGAATTCCAAAGATACAGATACAAATATGTTTTATACGTGAACCACATATTTTCTGCTTTTTAATTCATGTCGTAACACATTTCATCCAAAGCTGGTTCATAACCAGCCAAATCAGGCAAGTGATTCAAGCTTCAAATCCCAAGAGGGCACAAAAGTGAACTTCAGGGTCAGTGAGTCAGTTAGCTTATAGTAATTTCATTAAACTGCTATATTTGTATGTGTAATATTTCATGCATAGCTGAATCACAATAAATAGAAAAGCCCTAAAAATATTTTATCAGTACCTTGTATAATTCTTTTTTTCTGTGATAGTGGTTGCCCATTTTACACAACAATCACACTCTGTTTGATAAAGATATACAGTTCTGTCTTTGTTTTGTTTCATCCTGACATCCGTGTCCCTCACTTCCTGCCTTCATTCGGGCAAAATGTCAGAACCTCCCGGGTGAGGGGAGACATTTCATGCTTTTGAACAGGTCTTTTTGCCATTCTGCTCCACATTTACCTTTCCTCCAGCCAAGTGAGTCAGATTTGCACACTAAAGAAAGAAGACAGAGTGATATATTTTTCTGGCCTATAGAGAGACAGAACAGACACATAAGCTCTCTATTCAGTATCAGATTACTCTATTAGGGATGTCATGCAGGCTTTGTATTCCTTTGTTTGAGGAGCGCTTCTCAGGTGTGAAGAAAAAGTTGTACACATTTGTTTGTAAGTGTGAATGAGATTATATAGTTGACTGGCTTCTTTCAACAGACAGGCAGAAAACCAACCATATATTGCAACACCTCCCCCTGCTGGATCTACTGCAGTGAAATGAGCAGATGAATAATGAAGGGGCTGTCTCTCTGTTTCTGCATATCTCACAGCTTCTCTCGCTGTCTTATCGACTGAACTTTTCCCTCGTTTCCATAGCCTGATATTGTATATGTATGTGTGTATGTATCTATTTATCTACTTGGTGGGTGGGATCTAATGAACACAACGAAGTGCACCATCATTAGCAGCATCTCTGTGATACAAACACACGCACACACACACACACCCTCAAATGAATGACTTCAAAAACGATTCATTAAAGATTATAAAATATGTGGAAGACTCACCACGAAATTATATGTAAGATTTTATTACTTTTTTGGTCTTTATTGTCTTTTTTCTTGTGCAATATGGACAGCATGCCTACATGAAGTGCAGCCTGCAAGGTTTTTTATGTTATTCCATATTGCATGATCGCACTCATGTAATATGGAATTGTTGCTCCAAAACAACAATATTACATCTGGATTGATTAATCTTGAGGTTTCCTCTGTGGTGGTCTAAAAAAGAAATTAGATGCAGTAATGACATAGCACCATATTGCTTATATCTTAAGTATGCTATCTTTCCCATTGTGATGAATTGAATATGGTAAATTATTTCATTTACAGTGCACACTATTAGATTGGTTTATTTTATTTTCATGGCTTTAATAGACAGACCAAATACTATTTTACTATTTCAGTTCATTCAATTCTATTCAGTTTTATTTATAAAGTGCCAAATAACAATAACAGTTGCCTCAAGGTGCTTTATATTGTAACATAAACCCCACAATAATACAGAGAAAATAGAGAAAACGCTAGCAACTGTACGACCCCCTATGAACAAGCACTTTGGTGACAGTGGGAAGGAAAACTCCCTTTTAACAGGAAGAATCAGGCTCAGGGAGGGGCATCCATCTGCCACAACCAGTTAGGGGTGAGGGAAGGGAGACAGGACAAACATGCGCTGTGGAAGAGAGCCAGAGATTAATAATAATACTTCACTGAATGTAGTGAACATTTAGTACTAAAATATTGGTCTTGGACTGCACTGGACTCCACAGATTCAAGTTAGATTTACATTATAACCGTACGAGCACTATTATAAAATGAAAACAAGGGATATGCTGACAAATGCACCTGGAAATAATACAAACAGTAATCCCTAATTTTATTGAAATATAAGATGACTTTGTGTTAATTGTTTGGAGAGAAGAATTTAACCAAAATAGGCGTGCAGTGTTACATTCGTACCCTATAATAAAGTATTTTCCCTATCAAATCTCATGTTAAGTTGTGTCAAGTAATGCCAGATTCAATCAGACAATATTTTTGTTTGGTAAGAGAGTGTCAGTGCAGTTTACTGTACATCCTAAATGCGGCCATTACTTTACAGAGACACATGAAAGATTATACATCATCTACCAATCAGACCAACTTGGTAACTGCTGATGGATGCTTTAGAATTCCATTAGGAGGTTATGTGAGTTATATGTCGATTCAGTCTGTGCTGTCAATCAAATTGTGATTTATAGTTACACAAACAGCAGTATGTGTTGCCTATAATACACAAGAAAATCTTACAAGTGAAATGGAAGAGGTGCAATTTGTCCTTTTCAAGTATTTTCACTTTTTTCCCCTCACCACTGCATGATATAGCCTAACTATACAGTATCTCACAATGTGCTTCCTTGGTAACACATTAGCTTGTAGGTTCATCATCCTATAGGTTCTTTATTCATTTATGTTTAAAGGCTGAAAGGCTAATAGAAGGCTAACAACCTACTGCCCTGCAGAGGAAGTTAAATGTTTTACTTCTACTCCAATATATTTAATGTTACATCTGTATTATGCATTTCAAGAAGTCCATTTTGCAGTGGAAAGGAAGGCTAATAACTTTCATAGTGCACAAAAAATATTTATAAGAAGAAACTGTGATGAGAAGAAAAAAAAGGACATTTAAGTTGCTAGTTTTCTTTCAAACATAGCATGTCATTGTAAAATGCTGTGATTGAACTGCAATGTGTGGTCGAAGGAAAGTCAGAGTCACTGCCTTATGAACTACAGAGCTTCTCAGAGATAAACATGGTTAACAGCTGCTTTTGACAAAGAACATCCAGAAGGCTTTGAAGATAGTGGGAAAATTGGGAAGGATAGGAGGAGACAGAAAGAAAGAACAAGGGAAAGGGAGGGTAAAAGAACATTGCAAGAGAAGAAGGAATACAAGTGATTCCTTCAGAATCCCCAAAGGGTGAAGAAGTGGTCAACCTGAACAGGGTACAAGACAAAGAAGAACTGAAACATGGTGATACTGCTGACCACGGTAAATATGGGTTTGCTCTGTGATTTATAGGAGTAAACAGGATATCAGCACAGCTTTAGGCTGGACACACACAAACACATGGACATGAATACTAGCATATGCCCATGAAGCACATCTTTACCAGTCTCAAACAGAGAAATATCACACCTTTAAACCAACCACGGTGAAGCTAAACATTTATAGGTAGAGTTTTTTGGCAGTGTGAATGGGAGTATTAATAGGTGTCTGTCTGTCTGTGCACTGACAGCCTAGCCAGGGTGCACCTTTCCTCTTTCCACATGAAAGCTGGGTAAGTCATAGCCCCTCGCAGGCCTGGATAAACAGTTAAGTAATGAATGGATGGATGCATGGATGGATGATTAGTCAGCTTTATACGTACCTGTGAGCAAGTGTGCATACAGCCAGTGCTCAACAAGCCTTCTGGGTGTGGTGCTTCAGCTGCATTGTGTCTATGTTGCCAAATAGAGGCTACATTATTACAGCTTTACGTTATGACAGCTGGCAGCATATACATTCTGATAAAACCCCTCTAAAGAAAGTAATTTCCAAGCAAAAGTAGTTCCAAATTGCCCATATTGTCCACACTAGATCCAAGGATATTTATGCTATGACCTTCAAGAATTAGGCAGTGTTCATCGACTGTGTACCCCACTAGCTTACGGCAGCAAAACTGAAGCCAGAGCCATTGTTTGGAAGAAAAGAATTTAATAACCGCAAACAGGCTGAATTTGCTCCACATAAATCCAGTTGTATTGCTATAAACAATGGATTATATGCTGCTGATATGGTGACTGAATACTGAAGTATCACCTTCTTGCTGTACAAACTCAGAAGAGAATAGCAAGTAGAATGTCTACAGATAACTTGTCGTGAGTGTTTCTCATTACTTGCTGTGAAAAATGTCTTTTCATGAACACAAAACTAAATATGGTTTAGCTGGGTTACAAATAAACAAACAAAAAACAAACAAGGGCGCTCTATGTGCCTCTGCATGTCTGTGACTCTTATGAACGGGTGAGTTTGAAATAGCATTCCCAGAAGTAGTCGGAAAATAATTCCACATGAAAGCCCTCACTAGCAGTTTAATAGAATAGGATGCATTTGATGATGTAAGCCAAATAAATTAGTCTTCTGTTGTCTGGAATTAAATATAACCATGAATTGCGACAAGCTTAAGACCTCTCTTGATTTAGGATGCTTGGCTGGCAAGTGAAAAGCACATAAATGTAATTGAATGATGGTAAAACAGCAACTTTTAATTATATTACATAACTGCCATTATATAAGGCAACGCTGCAGATAAATTGAATGTATATACGACTTAAAAAGGAAAGTGTTTTTTGCCATTTTAAAGACTAGTATACGTATTTAGGTTTGGCAGAAAAGGTGTTATTTATGGTTAGGAAAAAGCATGTCTCCATCCCAGCAGATTTACAAGAATTAAAGCTGAGACAAGTCAATAAAGAAATCAAAGAATAAAGAGGTAAAGTTTTCAGGAGACAGGCTTAATATCATTGTAGCCACTGGCTAGAATTATACAATACTTTATACAAGAAAATCCCATTTTTTATTCAGATTTATATTTCCCTATAGTTTTGTATTCAATACTGTACAAGTGGTTTTACATTCTGCATACTTTCTCTATACTGCATCCCTGCTGCCTCTGTTCCTATTCCTGCAGAAGCTCCAAGTTCTTGTGTGCCCTTCTATCAGCTCAGTGTCATTTTTTCCCTCTTTTATGCACATCTTTTTCTGCCTGTTGCCTTCTTCCATATCACTATAGTCCCTTCCACAAATTCCCAACTTTTTCCACTTCAATTTTCTCAGTAATTACTCTTGTTTTTTTCATTTGTCTTCCATCTATTTTTTTGTGTTTCCCCTTTCTCTCATATCCTATATTTTTCTCTGACTTACTCTGTCTCTTGACCCTCACTTACTCTTGTTGATCAACTCTTCCTTTTAATCTATCTTTTTAAATGACCTTCTGCAACCTCTCCTTCTCCCATGCTACACCGCTCCTCCTCTTATTTCAGTTACTTGTGCTGTCTGCCCACTGTACCTCATTTCAGTCTTGGCAAAAGTTGACTTCTTCTGCAGAGGAACAAGCAAAAAGCCTTCAAAACAATAAGGAACACGATGAGAGGGAAAATAAACATATACACAGAATCCATGGTAGCTTCGTATCTAGTTTATCAAAGTACATTTAAATGTGAATGAGATAAAGGACAAAGGCCTTTGTGCTCTGATGCAAGTTGGGAAAAAAAATGACAGTATGATGATGACATAATAATTGCCTGAAGAATAGTCCCATTCTTATCCCTACCATCAACCAGTCTGTCTTCTGGACTGACAAGTCTTGCCTTCAGCTGCTTCCATGATCATTATCTGATGCCCAGTGTACTGCAGCATTCAACCAAGACTTAAAAGCTCACTCACTGAGGTGGCTGTGCAAATCTTACATGACTAACATTATTCGCTTTTCAAAAGAACAGCTTGTAGGCTAAAGTCTGCATTGCTCCGCTTCCACAAGTAGGTATGGTCAAGGGCAGTCGTTTTTTGGGCAACATTGTAACTGTAAATGTTAACGTCTCCCAACTGGGGCTTATTTTATAATACTGAAATATGATCCTGAAACTGTTGTCTGTGGGATTGTTTTGTGTTTTCAGAATTTTATGGAAATCTCATACAGATCAATAGTATTCATCTGAAAACAGTGCTCCCATCTACGGAGGCTAAAATGAAAAAGCACAGTTCTTGTGCTTAATTTGAGGTTGAATATCACGGGCACAGTCCGTAGTTCTGAAAGTTGAAAAGTATTTCATACATGTATTATGCTTATGTCATACATTTTACATTTCCTCAGGGAAATAAGAAGGCCTCTATTGATCAAGCTTGACTATCGATGATGTATTCTAGTTGTCCAAAACAATTGTTTTGGGACTATAGAAACCAGTCCAGCAAGGATACATGTATATGGTGCCCATTCCAAATGAATTTCACTTATTTCTGCACCTGATTTTCTGCTGA
Source organism: Oreochromis aureus (assembly GCF_013358895.1). Classification (NCBI taxonomy): domain Eukaryota; kingdom Metazoa; phylum Chordata; class Actinopteri; order Cichliformes; family Cichlidae; genus Oreochromis; species Oreochromis aureus. The sequence goes on from NC_052951.1 coordinate 22,630,703, forward strand.
TGCCTTCATCAATTTCTTTCCTCGTCTTTAGGTTTTCAGTCACAGTACTATTCCACCTTGTGCAAACAGTGGCAATGACTTCAAGTTGATGTTGAACACATACAGAAATCTTTGTAGCACATTTTGAGGAGACCAATGGCTCTCCACCATGATGCTGGCTCTTCATTAATGACAGCTCAGAGTCTGAGAGCAGAGTGAATATGCTGGGAAGGCAAGACCGGCCCTCTTTTTGCTGATGGTCAGCCCAAAGTGATTGGAGGCCTTCAAGAAGTAGTTTAGTGACCCGAGGTTTTGGCTGGATGTGTTACAGTTGCTAACAGTAGGGACTCCACGCCACATGTGCTTGTCCTGACTCTGTGATGGGCAGTTTGGGTGATTGAAAAGCCTGCTCTCAGTCAGGTAGAGCCCCTCTGTTGCAGTGCCAAAGAGTTGCCTTAGGGCAGAGTGAAGAGTGTTTGAGCAAGCACACATTCTTGTTTGAAGCCTCTGCCGACAGTGAAGTGCCACAAGGAGCTGACAGCTAATTGCACTGAATTAATAAATCATGAAAATCATATGACTTAATGAGGAAGATGAAAGGAATGTATAGGGTCATCTGCTGCTCTCTGCACAGCTTCAGAAGTTGGCAAAGTGCACTTAGACTAGTGTAAACACATTCATCCAGCTGTTGCAAATGGGTCAAAAGAAACCAGCAAAAAGTGGCTGAGGTACCAAAATTATCCTAATTTTGCACTTTTATGGTGCACTGCTTGATCATGCCTGGTAGAATATTGGCAGCTCATGATAAATGCATGGCTCTTGTGGAGGTCATCATTTGAGTGTGGTGTGGTGTGGCAGACAGTTAAAGCATGCACACTCACAGAAGTAATGATGCACTCAGTAGTAGTGCTTCATAAGCCATGTTGTTGCTGTCTTGTTCTACCATGCTCACCAGGCTGTTCCTCACTGCAAAGTCTATGCAGTGCTCTCACAGGTCTTTCCACACAGCTGTTTTTCTGAAATCCATGCCGAAGCCTTGGTAGGCAACTTTTTGTTTTTTAAAAACAAAATACACACACAGGTTCACACACTTTTTATCCAAAATATAATATTCTTAACTCAGTCAATCCACATTGTGTGATGTGAAAGGGGTTTTACACTATCCCATTAAGAGATAATAATCATGTCCGATTATAAAACCAAAACTTTGGTTTACTGATACCACTTATAGGAAGCGTGAAAAGTTTAGACATACTCCCCCATTTATGGGAATAAAGGGTGTGTAGAAACTGGTGTTTGCAGTATAAAGAATCTATGAACATAAAGCACATTATCAACCCATCCCAAATGGACAAAGGATGGAAAAAGCAATAGAGGAACATGTGGAAGTGAAGGAGAATCAATACCCCCCATAAACAAAGCTGAAAGAACATGAGTCTGAGTGAATGTAAATTTTGCTCGATGGCTAAATGGCCATCGAGCTGACATGACAGCCAGAACAACTCTAAAATTCATACACACTGCCTAATATGCTGTTACCATTTCATGTACTGCAGAACAGTTCCAACCTAAAAAAAAAAGATTCACCTGGTGTCCTTTGGTATCTGAAAAGAAGAAACTGGCAGCAAATCCCTGAAATCCCTTGGCTTGTTAGGTGGAACCACTGGATGAGTTCCAGCACAGCGCCCCAAACACCCTTTTGCCAGTTTGTCTAATGATTTGTCACTTCTTGATCCACTGTTTTTAGGTGCTCACAACTGATGACCAAGAGCACCTTACAAGCCTGGGTCAGTTTTGAGTCTCCAGCAACAAGTATGTCATCTATGACAACAGCTGTTAGTTTATATTTCCTCCAAAGTTTTTGAAATAAATCCTTTGTTAACATAATCAAAGATCTTCGGTTCAGTGTTTTTGTTGTTTTTGGGCTCATCTAAGAGGTTTTAACTATCTTGAGATGTATTTTAGCCCGTTGGCTCTAATGGTAATGGTAAAAGTTAGGCAGATCTAGTCCTCCTCTATCCTTGGTCTTCTGTAGCTTTTTTAAGCTTATACCAGGGTTTATATTTCCAAAGGAATTTAGAGTTAAAATTCCGAGTCTAGAGATCAGAATTGATCGTAAGAACTGTTGATTTTAACCAGTTTATCGAATAATCTGAAACTCTTGTGAAACAGTTTATCAATGTAATTACTTCAGAGAGAGTAGTTGGTGAATGTTGGAGAAAAAGTAACACATCATCTGCATAATGATTGATGTTATGTTCTATATTCTTGCATTTTATGCCCTTAATCACTATAGCCTTTCTAATTGCTGCTGCTATTGGTTCGATTAAAACTGCAAACAATGAGGGAAAGAGTGGGGATTGCAAATAAAAAGTGGGAAATCAAAATTTTCAGTTAACCCTATAATTGAGTGTATAATCTATAATTGACAAAATTCATTGTTCCTGGAGAACATTTTCCCCTAATCTCATTAAGCTGATATGTTTTGTTGTTCGTTAATTGTTTGGTGTAAAATTCAGGAAAATCTATCACTAAAATTTTCCCAAAAATCCTCCTTTTTTTGCTCGCAATTAATGAAACTCAACATTGCTTTAAAAGAAACGATAGCATGGATGTAAAATGAAAAGGTCATTGCGACAAAAGAAATACTTATTCCTCTAAGAGTAGTTATATAGAAACAAAAAAGGTTGATTTGAATTTCTGTATGACAATCACTTTCCTTGAAAAGGTATGTATTCCTTAAATTATTAAACAATTTCTGTATGACAATCACTTTCCGGTACCAAACACCAAACAAAAAACCCCAAAACAGTAACGTCCTTGCCCTAAACCTCTATGACAGAGGCATTTACTTTCAGGAGGTGCAGAATGTGAAGTAATTATCTTTCCCCCCCAATTGCCTTTCCTTTCTGTTTATGTATTCATTTATTCATTTCAGTTGAAGGAGAAAAACAAATCTCAGATCCTGATACCTGGCCAAGTAATCTATGGAGTCTTCCAAAGGGTAATTGGGGAAAGAGAGACAGGAGGCAATTCAGGAGAGTGAGAAGCTGAAGCAAACACGAGCAAGCAGAGAGAGAGAGAGAGCTAATAGAAATCTCAGGAGATGTGGGTCCCTGATATGGCTATTGCTTAAGAATTTAGGGCCTGAAGAATTGGACGTGATACAACTTGGATGTGCGCGAGAAAGATTCCTCCTTTTCTTCTCCGTGAACCAAAGTCTTCATCATCCCAATGTGGAGGATGTTAACTTCAATGAGAAATAGAGATTTAGTTTAGAAATGCCTTAAATTTATAATCATGTACTCCGGGCACAGTGTTAATCTCATTGCTTTCTTGTGGTAACACAATACATTGTTGAGGCTGATAATGTCATTGTTGGCGAATGACAAAATCCATTTAGTTTATGTATAACTCCACTACTTGTATGCTTAAAATGTGACTCTGAGAGTTTGCAACTTGACTGTTCTGATTTATTCAGTTTTGTTTCTCTGCAGTCACAATAGATGGCCACTGAGGGCCATTCTAAATGATTGCCTGAGACATTTATCAAATTCCACTTATATTACCAAAAATGGAAGCTGGTTTCTTAACAGCAACATGATTTGTGCCCTTTAAGGATATTTAGCAATGTTGATGTCTGAGATTGATTGTTTTGATTTAAGAAAGTTAGTAATAACTTTCCTCATTTGCCTTTTTTCAGGCAACACTACAAACAATTAATGGACAGACTGTTAAACGCACCTCCAAATGAAGTTTCTAGGGAAACTAGCAGACAAAGAAGGATGCCTTGGCTTTGTACTTGTGACAATTACCGTGCAGAAAATGCTTTTATTAAATCCCAATACGTGCCTTAAACCGTGATTAAGTAAAAACACTGCATGTGCAGTGGATGCTTAAACTTTAAACACAATTCATCCTGTGCCTAAGACTGAATGGAACTTGTCCAAACGTCCATCATTTCCTCGCCTAACAACCCCATTTTTAATCTGTGCTTATGAGGGGAAGGTGACACAAACAGAGAGCGGGAAGAAGATGAGAACTATGCAGAGAGACACAGAGAGAGGGAAAAATTGTTCTTCTTTCTGCTCTCTTGCCAGGGAGAAGCAGCTTTATTACATAACAGTCTCAGGACTTGGCAGCTCACATGCTTTTAAGGAAGAAGCGCACGTTCCCCTGCACCTGAAGTCTCATGGCACGGTGGGAGAAGACGAGGATGAGGTGGAGGCTTGTGAGCAGAGGCAGCGAGAGCAGAGAGGGAATATTCAGGCGAAAACATGCTGAAGAACATAACTGTTCTTGCCAGATAGTCACAAGCAAATAATATTACTTCACATGCACAGGTGGTGCCTGCAGCTTTATGAACACGAGTTATTAGACACTCGTGGAATGAAAACGGGTTACAGTGACAGGATGCTTACTTTGAGAAAGATCTTTTTTTATCATGTTTTTATCATTTTTATCATATCATATCAAAAGCAATGGTTTTGTTTGTATGCTAACATTTGCTAGTTAGCAATAAACACAATAAAAGGCCTCAAAACATCTATCTATCTATCTATCTATCTATCTATCTATCTATCTATCTATCTATCTATCTATCTATCTATCTATCTATCTATCTATCTATCTATCTATCTATCTATCTATCTCATGCCATTTTTAAACTGCTGAAACTACTGCAAAAAATATATATTTTTGATATTAGCAAAATGGATCAGGTTTAAAATGTCCTAAGAGCTGTGATCGGGGCTGAGACTCAGAAGACAGCTGCTGCGTAACAAATGATTTAAGCTGAAAACTGTGACTCTGCGTGTAACAGCTCAGCTGTCCGAGGTCTCCTGACCGATCCTGTCTGTGGCGCAACTAATTGAATAAATGAGGTGTGTTATGAGTTCTTCTGCCCGTGGGAGAGTTACACTCTTTATATGGTTGGAACAAATCTTCATAGCTTGTGATATCCTGCCGCATTTAGTCATCTAAGAGCAAGTCTTCTTTGGATCTTGTAAATCCAGATGAAGTCCAAACAGTAAACTGCCAACATAAACAAAAATCACCTGTGCACCAATCCCTTTAGGTGAGGTCCCACCTTCTATCCCTCTGCCCCCTTGTCCACATAAAGCAAACGTAACCCTTCTTTCCCACAGGTATCACCTAAATGGCATTTAGCTCAAAATTGGAATCATTCAGATTTCTTCACATGCCCGATACCAGATGCCAGTTATCATAAACAGTTCATTTATTTCTATATTTTGTTAATTATGACCAGGAGAAAATCTATCATAGCCTTGGTCAGGTAGCACATAGCACAGAGACAGAAGTATAGCCATGACATTAGTTTGTTTTCTTTTTATTTAAAGACTAATGCAGAGAATCAGATTTTACAGGGCCATATCATAACCAAAAGAAACAAAACATTTACAGAAGATTCACCAGTTCATCTACATCCACCAGAACCTTTTGTCAGTATCATTGAACTGCCAGCATGAACTGTATGTAGGTTTGTGAGCTTGTGTGCGTTTTGTGTTTGTTCTTTGATGTCCATATGTATACAGTGTCATCCTTATTTCTCTTACCCTAGTCAACTTTTGTGCTTTAGAAAATTATTTTTTTTTTACATTTCAGTGAAAATCAGAACATATTTTGTTTGATAAAAATACAAGAAAAACTCCAGTAGGTATCTAGGAATAACCAAAGACTCAATGTTGAACAGCAAGTGCTGCTGAGAACTGCATCAAACAATGAAATCAATGACTGATGTGCCTACCAATGTGATATTTACATGTATGCTCTGCCTATGAGTGTAAGGGTAAAGGTTGGAAGCTCATGATTGCACTGTGCCTCATATTTCACATTCTCTCTGGAGCATTACCTAGACAGATCACGTTCAAAAATATTTGGAAATGATCCTTTGTTTCATTCTGCTTGGAGTAGAACTCGGGGCTTTACAAACTTGAAACAAAACTCATGTTTGCTCTGTCAAAGTCAGAACTCACTGTTGCTTCTTGTAATATCACTGAGCTTTGGAAAGCAAAAGATAAACAAAATGATCTATTTAGTAAAGCAACATTTTCACCCGCCTCCATTTTTAGAATGACAAATAAGCTCAAGAACTTAACAGAAATGTTATTAACAAGGTTACGGTTTTGCTCCTGGTTTTCCAGTTCAATCACTTTATTGCATGTCTCTGGAGAAAAAGTGCAATCAACAATGAAAGCCATTTTCCCTTCAACCACTGACAAATCCAAAGCGCAAACAAAAGAGATAATCCACTGTTTTCTTTGATGTCACCCTGTATAGCCATGGTTGGAGAAAAAAAAAAGAAAAAATGCTAATGGGTGCACAGCTGATATAAAAGCTAAGCTTTTTTCCTTTTTTTTTTGCAGTAATAGCTTGTAAATCTGAAGCACAATGGTCAGGGAAAGAAGGTCAGTGATGTGGTTGAAAGCTGTCCTTGCATAGCACGAAGCTGACTACATAAATGTAATGTTATTGTTCTAAATGTGCAAAATGCATAACAATAGGTTGATAATACAAACAATATTCATCATCATCTTAGCTAATATCTTCATTGATAGAATCAAATACTATATGCATTAAGTATTTTACATATGTATATATATATATATAGATTTTCTTTATGATATTAAACATACATACAATAGTTTAGAATTCAAATATCTTTATACAACTCTTCACCCTGAACTTTGCAGTTCCATGACCCTCTGCTTGTAGGTTAAGTGGCTGTGAACAGTAGACTGCTTGCATATGCTTGTAAAGATGTCTGCTATAAGGGGATAGATCCATATTGGTTATGATGATAATGCAAATAATAACAATAGCAACAGCAACCAATCTCTTTTTGATTCCCTCTGGTAGTAGCATGATCTTTTCACCTCAGTGCACAAGCACACAGAGAATTCTGCACAGTTCTAATTTGCCCTTTGGCCTGTTTAGTGCCCTGTAAAATATATTCAGCAAAAGACATTGAATCAGTAATGTGACGCAATGCACCAGCACTCTTGATTCTTCATCAAACACAGTTTGAGTGCGAGCCAAAGGCTTTAGAACCCAGCATGGACACACAATGTGATGCCTGTTTGCTTTAACCAAGTCTAAATAGAATAAATTTCCAAGTACAGCATACAGATGAAACTACAAGTAGAGAGGGGTCAGTGTAAAGCTACAATGGATATCAACTCCAGACTGAGTGTCAGGTTCAGGTCCTAAGAAAAGCCCTTGCTAATTAATATTGCTACATTAACATAATTTAAATTGGACTGTTCAGAAACCTTAACATGCCACGTCAGAGAAGGAGCATTTCCCTAAAGAGTGTGTGTGTGTTTTTAAAGAAATGAAGGGTAGCAAGCAATTTTCAATACAAAACAAAAGCATTCTTTTCACACTGGCGTTAATTTCTGTTGGTTTTTCTCGGAAGAGGGATTGACATCATGCTACAAAAATAGATTCATCTTTGTCACTATCGTAGAACTACAAGACAATTCCTCTGTGTGAAACACAGCGCTGGCTAAAGTAAGCTTACAATGCCACTTCACCTAAATGTCTCCTTTCTCTTTTGTCCCTTTCTGTCTCTGTCCCTGTCTCTCGCTGTTGCTCACCAACAAGCAGCAACAAATGAGTCCTAACGGGCATGTGATACTGAAGGCAGTGTAGCTGGTACTTTCTGAGTGTTATGTCTCAATTTTTAACTAAATGGGGATGGGGTTGAATATGGTAAAAATGGTCAGGGGACACAGTGGGATGGAAAATACAGATGTGCCGTCAATCGCCAAAGTAACAGCCTTCACAGCTTCAACTCTGAAAATGGAAAAGGCACTTCTCCCTCTCAATGTGCCCCTGCCCCTTTTTTCAATTGATGCTAACCGAACTTTCCTACCAATGGTGTTTCTGACAAAGGAGGCCCCACCATAAGTAGTCAAAAGCCCCAAAAAACAAAAACAAAATTACATAGGTAATGAGTGTTTTATTTCTAAATCTAATGCACTCCATGATTTGTGATGATTTTTTTTTACATTCTTATTCGTAAATAGCCAATGTCAGTTTACCACTGATTTTGTTGTTGCTGTTGTTGCCGTCAATGTGTACACAAGCACACAGTTTAATATTTTAACCCAATGTAAAAGCAGCTTTGAATGGAACATTAACTTGGCGAAAAACAGTCACTTAAGCATGAATTAGACCAGTATATACTCTTTTTTTTGTAGAAAGTATCATAAAGAGGAAACAAAAACAAATTAATCCAAAAAAGTTTTTTCTCTCCATGTGTACAATTACCCTTTAGTTACACTTTGCAAAGCCTAAACATAATACTGACATCTGTAACACCTGATATTTACAATGCTGTGAAAATAACTTACTATATTTTTTTCAATGTTGATCACAACCATGATTGAATCTTTGTATCTTTTGATCTCTAAATAAATGGTGTGTCCACTGAGACATGTTTTATTGCTATTGCAGAAATCCTAACATATTATGGAGAATGGTATAATTAAGCTCATAAAACATCTACAAACAATGGAAGATATTTGGAAAGAGACTGACTGTAGCATTTTGCTGCTGATGTCAAATAAACCAAGCCAACAGTCAATGATGAGTTGTATTTTGAATAAATAAACACAAACTATAAGATGTCCTGTCCATGCATATACACAAATGCCCACTGTATCTGTGATTCCATGTTTAAATGAAATAGAATCAAATAAAATGTAACAAATAAATCAACAAAAACATGCCTCTCAACAAGTTTGGGCTATGTGCAGTTGTAGAATAGCATTCTCTTGGCTATATATTTAAAGTAGCATTTTCCTAGTAGCATCATCCCAGACCTGAACAACACTCTTTCAAAAGTTTGTATTGTTTTCGTATTTTTTTTTTCCTATATTTTGTTTTTTCAAAATCTTCAAAATTTTGTTCAACATAGAAGCAATGCAACAACTGGGAATTGGAAACCAGCATGGACACCATGTTGTCTGAAAATAAACACTGTTTATAGGAATAAGAAAATGAAATAATTACAGGTATAGTTTAAAAGGAATGAAAAACTTGATTAGTGTGGATTGGCCCCCTGCAATTTGGGCTTCTTATTCAAGTAGGTCGCCCAGTAGACCAAGTTAAAGGTTCCAAAGAGCAGAGGGAAGGCTATTCTGGCAATCCTGTCTATCTTGCTCACACTGTTAAAGGTCTTCTTGGCCTCTGGAGGCTTGGGCTTTGGCTCCTCCTTAGGCTCAGTTGGGGGTGGTGGGGCGCTTTTAGCGATAGTAGCCAATCCAGGGTCCCTGGCAATATTGGGGGCGAAGGCTGTAGCAGTGGCAGCTGGGTAGGCCGTAGTGTTGTTCTTCTTAAGGAGAGATTCCTTCTTTTTCTTTTGCTGATTTGTTTGTCGGAGAAAGGCAAAAGGATAAAGAGTTCATTTTTGTGAGATGCAATACTGCGCACACTGCTATTGCATCCTTTCGCAAACTACCACTATTCACTGTTGCATGCAAAACTCTGGTGAATCAAACTGGGTTTAAATAGGTATTTAATTGGGAAATATTAATTGCTCACATTGGCATATATCCAAATGAAATATTTAATGTCAGAAATATAACACAAATATATATATATATATATATAATCAGCATTGGGCCTTTTTAAAAATACCCAGAGACTGCAGAGTATGTTGTTGCTAACTGCAGCACAGAGACAAGTAGAGCAGAAAGCACAAGCTGAACACTAAACTATTAATGTTCATGTCATGTTGCTCAAATTGCATTTTCTGTTAGATGAGCCGCTGACAATAATTAAATGTTCCCTGCTTGATGCAGCTCCATCAGCAGTTAAGTGATGTGCTGGTGCAAAAAAATAAATAAAACATTTTAATGTTCATATTTTGTTTGTTTGGGTTTTTAAAAAACATCAGATGACGGTAACATGGTAAGGTTTTCCTATGTACTGATACCAGTGGTAATGCTTTTAAAAAAATGTTTTTATTATAATAAAAGCACACATTAAATAAGTAAGGCCATTTTTAAAAAGGTGTCAAATACCTTCTCTGGCACCACACTTTTTCCATCCCAAGCGTAACCCCTCTTGGTGAAGTAGTTAACTGTTGCAAACTCAATGAGGGCTGAGAAGACAAAGGCATAGCAGACAGCAATGAACCAATCCATAGCTGTGGCATAGGCCACTTTAGGGAGAGAGTTCCTGGCACTGATACTCAGCGTGGTCATAGTCAGGACAGTTGTCACTCCTGCAGACAGACACACAGAGAACACAGACATAAAATCTCATGTTGTTGATCATTATCATAAATAGATGAAAACAAAAAGTGCGCACATTTTATCAACATTGTATAATGAGATGCTTCGTTCATGAAGCATTTTGATGGTATAACTTTATTCAAATAAGAAAAATTAAAAATTTTTAATTATAATAAAGAGTAGCAGAAGTAACATGAACATTTTTTTCATGCTGCTCCAAAAATAAAAAAACAAACAAACAAAAAAACTAATACGTGTTCATTTAAAATGCCCCGCACTAAAAAGTGTCCCGTGTTTCAGCTACTGAAAATCAAATTGCTAGTCTACACCCTCAACAAATGAAAGCTGCGAAGAGAATAGATGGAGAAGAAGAGGAACTGGAGCACAGCATTTCAAGCAGTGAGGGGCATATCAGACAAGCAGTTACTGCAGATGTTAACAAACTAAATAACATCAACCCAAGCAGCAAATAATCCACCAATTTGGTCTAGAATATCATGCAGAACAGCTGGAGTGTGAAAGAAGACCCTCCTCGATACAGAGAGATCTTTATGTAAATATATGTGCATATACTAATCCTTTGTAAGCTTAAAAAAATAAACTTTCTGTAAATTGTTATGCAATACAGGGATAAGTAATTATCAGTAATATCAGTCATGCAAACAGTTTTCATCAATATAGAGTAGACAGGCATCTGTATAACGTTTTCCAATCATATTAAGCACTTAAAGTGTTTCTACACTACAAGTCATGTTTACCCATTCACACACAGTTTCATAAAGCATTTTATTCTATGCAGTTTAAGCACTTTTTATCACACACACTCACACACACACACTCCTCAACAAGATCTTTTACAAATCGGTTAAAGAATAAAGACTAGCTGTCATTTAACATCACGGCTTTCATTACTGTTTTTGTTATTTCCTTTAAATTAGAAATACACAAAAAATAAAACACTACTACACTTCACATTATATCACAGTCACATACTGTATGCAAATAGAGAATCTATATTAAAACAAAAACAATCTCAATCAGCTAACCTAAAAAAAGATTTAAAAAATTTCCAACTAGTTTCAAAGGATTAATACTGAGATAAACATCTTTTTAAAACAAGCTTAAAAAGCTGACTAAAACTACCATTTACCGTAATCCAATTATATACTGCACACTGCTCTTATTCATGTGTCCACCACCTCCAGGAAGCAAAAGCAGCTGTACTGAGATTAAAAGTTACTGTTTCCCTTTAGAATTCTGAATTCTTTTTTTTTTTGCTTCCTCCTCATTTGTGGTGAAGTGTTAAGTGATGATTCACAGACTCCCCGTCCTCCCACTCTCTTTTCACAAGCCTTTACCATTGCTGACTGGGTGCTGTGACATGGACCATAAAGAATGATTATTATGTTATCATTACTCATAGCCAAATAAACGACTGGTCCTCAGCCATGAGCAAACAATGCACCTTAAATGGGTTTGCTGCATCTGCATACTAGGAACACAACGTGCATGGTCATACATTTTTTGTGCTTATTATGTCTCTAAGGGGAATAACAAATAAGTAGGTCAAAGTTATTTATTGTGAAGTCATTTATTGTTGAAATGTACTGCTTCTCGTGGATGGCATAATTGCACTTGGCATGAGCACAAGCTGAACAAACAAACAAAAACAAACAAAAACAAAAACAAATGATAGCTTCAGATGAAAGTGGCAATATTCAATTCCTGTTTGGTATAAGGATAAAACACAGCCACCCACACAAGTGACGCTCACAGATGAAGAGAGGCTACATGAAGACTAAATGTAGCTACAGTTAGATACATGCAATGAAAACGAGGGCTAGAAAAGCACATTTTATGCCTTGTTAAGAGTATTAATGCAGATATTTAGGAATCTATGCGTGACCATGTTCTGCACTGTACCAGATGCTAAGCAGGCTATGCAGTGGTTTGTTGAATTATGGTTAAGGGAATACACATCAAATGGTGCTACGAAGACACCAAATTTTCCATTGGCTCTGGCTGCTCAGAATTTCCTCTCCACTGACCTCACTCACCATGTGCGCCACAACTGCATTACATTAACGTTTGCCTTCACTCTCCCATAGTTTGTGTTTTGTCCTTGTCTCTCTATGCTCTCGTTTTTTCTTTTCACTTTGCCTTTACCCTCCAACTGGTCACAGCAGATGGCTGCCCCTCCCCGAGCCTCGTTCTGCTAGAGGTTTCTTCCTGTTAGAAAGGAGTTCATCCTTCCTCCTGTCAACAAGTGCTTGCTCAAAGGGGATTGTCTTTACTTTAGAACAACATGTGTCCTGAGGGCTGTTGTGCTTGCTTCTGTCTGTTAATGCTTTTTGCAGATGTGGTCTATTTTCTTTTAGAATTTGCTGGTAAAATTCAACATGCTTTAGTCCATGAATGGTGATAAATCTTTGTGGCTAAACAAAACCCTTTTCATTTAAACCAGCAAGTTTTATTTTGGTCTCATCAATGGGTTTCACTTTCTTTAGGAAACTGCAGATGGGCAGCACTGTGGCTTTGTCATTGTGGTTTCCTGATGGTGGGGTGATAAACATTAGTCACTGTGAAAGAAACCTTTAGTTGCTTAGAAGCTACCCTGGGTTCCTTTGTGCCGTCCCAAACTTTTGTCCACTTTGCTTTTGTAGGAAACTTTGTTGGTTGACCTTTCCTGAGATAGAAAACAATGCTCTTAAATGTCCTCGATTTATACACAGTCTGACTCATTTAGCATTCCAAACCCTTTAACATGGTTTAATACCCCTTTCCAGTCTGATGAGCAAGAACAACCTTTTCCTCAAAAATCTAATTTGTTAATGGAGTGATTTACTTCCTCAAATGTGTTCTGAGAAGCAGACGTTGGTAGTTCCTAATAAAAACAAACAAAAAAACAAACAAGGTACACACTCACATCCATTAATGGAAAACACCTGTATCTAATTTCCCTTTCAATTATACAATTAATCCTAGATTTTTTCCCTTTTCATAGATATAAAATAATGGATCATTTTTCTTAACTAACTAAAGAACAAAGGCCAAATTTACTAAGTGTGACAAATTAGCTGCCACAGTTACCAATGGGAGCGGAAAGCTCTTTGAGCAATCTGATTAATATACACTAATTCATAAACTACGACAGCCAAATGATTTCATCCTATCAAAAACAATGCAAATTAGCTAACCAACTAACCAAAATAATACTGTGTAAGCAAAGGTTTTATGCAAGTGTTTGTCTTGGTCAATAGCGGGATAATCCAGAACAATGAAATGTACTGTAGCTGAAGGAGGCTTTATATGTTTTTGATTTAAGGGGTTACTCTTCTTCTGTCAGAAGGGAACTATGTGAAGGCATGTAGACTGAGACAGGTATTCTTTGAATAAAGCTTTCAACTAAGGTTACGCACAGAACTTATCCAGAGGAGGGTTTTTATTACATTATTATTACATAACATTAATACTGCATTATTGTGTTATTTAATTATTATGTTGTGTTACAATGACATTATAATGACAAACATTATTTACTGCCCTTTCCTGACTCACATGGGTGTTACTGAACTTATTGTTTCTGTTCCATGAGCATAAATGCATGCATCACTCTTGTTTATTGTATTATTTTCTTCTGTGAGAAGATTTTTTTAGAGACTGTATTACATTTTGTAACTTCCAGACATTAATTTAACACACTTCTGATCTAAGTTCTGCTAATAGCTGCATATGCAATTGTGATATGTAACAGATCTGAAATTGCAGATGTTTTCATTATGTAGCAATTTCTGTGTATAAGTCTTACTAAAAGCCTAAAACCCTGCATTTCCATCATCTTACTATAAAAAGTAACTTGGCTATCTGGAAATGAAGACAAATCCTTGTATGTGTGCTGTACTGAGATTTTCCTCCAGTCCAGTTAAGTTCTGCTCTTTCTCATGAAAATATACAAAATATTACTGAGGAAGACAAATTTGTAGGGCTAGGCTCTAAAGATTTGGGGTTTGAGGACTCAGTGAAGAGCTACAGAGCCAAAGCTTTAGCACCACGTGTACAGCTTTGAGCCATCCACCCGCGCCAATAACAAACTCGTTCTGACAACCTCTACCCCCCTCTCATTTGAAATATATGAGCACTTCCAGAGGCAACTATCATGACTATGTCTGTTGCAAAACAAGACATTCTCTTTTTCGGTATAGTGTGGTAAACTGCATATTGCAAGCTTTGGTAAATCATGTGATTTATTTAAATACTCTCCTCCCCAACCAGAAGGAGGTGAAAATTGTTACAAAAATCTGGTCCAGTGTGTAATATGTTTGTCTAATTTGTTCAATTGATTTTTTTATGTACTTTAAGGACCTTTGTGATACTTGTTTTAGGTCATATTTAAGTTAAAATATGCAATTTTTTTTAACAGTTCACAAACTACATCCTGCATAAGAAGAATATTTATTTAGAGATATGCTGAATACAGCAGCAAAAATAAAAAATAAATGAATATATATATATATGTATATAGATATATATTTGGGAAGAGATTGGTAGGTGGAAGAAATGGGTGACAACAAAGTTGTGTCAATCTGTCAGATACTTTGTTTGCCTGTAAATCAGTTAATTTTGTGGGGGAGGATGAAGACAGCACCACTGGGTATTACACAAGGCTTCACAAAAGCACCCTGATGCTGGTATCATATATACTATGTTTGGTAAGCTCCGTTGTCATGGAAACAAGTCTTCTAACTCCTCCAATGTCTTATTACCACAAGAGAAAAGAGGAGAAAGGAAAATAAAAACATTTTGCTATTAAAACATGAAATATTCTATTGATTTGAACATTAAGTGATGTTCTGTTTGATTGCACACAAACTACTGCATAAAATGATTGCAGGTGTATCACTGCTTTTAATCAACTGCACCTAAGTCTAAAGGTGTGTGTGTGTGCATTGTGTGTGTGTGTGTGTTTTGTTTGTTTGTTTTTTGTCGGTGTGTGCATGTCAGGGACTTGACTAAGATGGCCGACAAGGTGTGTTTCTTAAACTCTAGTAAGAACAATTTCCCTTTGTGCCTGTTAAGCAACAGGCCAACTTGGAATCATTTAGAGCCCTAGCATTTTGATTCATTAGAACATGTCTCCAGAGCTAGTTTTAAATGACTCTATTTGACATGTTGTAACTAATAGACTCGAGGCTTTGAAGGCTGTTAATGAACAAAGTCACTGATCTGGAAAGTTCTAACTGGATTAATAGTGGTGTAACTCAGTTCTTGAGAGTTTCTTCCACTCAATTTAACTCAGTGTGCACAAGCACAAGCTTTATTTATATGATACAAATCTTCTAACAAGGTTTTCTGTCTTATTTTTTAAATATTAAAACATGTATAGAGGTTAATGGTTACTAACTTCAAAAGTATATTTTTATTTCTTTGGGAAATGCGAGCCAAAAAATGTCAACTTGGTTAAACACAAGGTAAAAAAATAACAGAAAATTGATTTAAGGCTTATTAGAGTAATCAGCCTAATAGAAATTGCTGTCGGCAAAGTAAATTAACTTGAACTCAAGGTCAAAACATTTTTCAGTAAGGTTCAAAGTTGATTGTTCTGTTCCACATTTAGCCATTCACTGATATCCCTTAAATGACAGACTTCAAATAATCTGGCAAATCTTACGTGAGTAAGAAAAATATACTGTTTAGCCACCACATTGGAGCCAAGCCACAAATCTTTGTTCAGGAGTGAGGCTTCAGCAAAATGTCCCTGGTTCCAGTTAGAATGTTTTCTACAGGCAACCTGTCACACATGACATTCAAAATGCTACAAGAGGTCAAAAGTACTTTATGAACTGAGTTGTGTGTTTACTTTAAGAATATGCAAACTTTATGTGCAACTTAAACCTTGTGTCTAACTGAGTGATTGAAAATATGACCAGCTTACTTATGCATAAACAATATCAACTCTCAATTCTCGTTTCACTTGTAAAGTTTATCAAACTTTGTTTATGCTGAAGTCTTAAAAGGCTGTTATAACATGTTTAGTGTAACATCATAATAATGACCTTTCTAAAATGTTTCTGGACTGTCAATAGCGTGGCAGGTTGCCATCATTTAATTGCAGAGATATTTTGCACGCAACCAAAGGTCTGTGACATTAGAGATAAAAAGCCCACTGAGGTTGGATGAGGCCTATTACTACATTTACTACCAGCCATCTCATTACAAACCCTAAAAGACATAATAACAAATAGTTTGAAAGTAGTAAACAGATGACGTATGTGAGTAAAGAATTTGAAAATGAAACATATGGAATGCACTGGTTTAAATTTTTCCTGTTAAATTGGCATAACAGTTTTTTATGCTTGTGGGAGGACAAAGATGATGAGTTTGACTGCATGCTTATGTATTAAAGAGTAAATTAATATGTTTGCTGTGTGTGGAGTTGTCAAAGAACTTTAAAAAAAAATAATTTCCTCAAACATTCCCCAGTGCAAAGCTGTCTTTGCTGGATGTCTATCAACACCCCCGCTGTGCAGCAGCTATTCATTTATTCATGCCTTATCAATAACTGAAACCCTTGGGAAGCCACACTCGCACACAATACCTTCAACATTATTACATCACCTCTGACTGACATATAATGAAGAAATAAACGGACACGTTGATGGGCAGGTGAGTTAAATAACTCTGCCAACACTATAGATGTGAGATTTGTAACACACAGACACGCAGCCTCGGAGACACATAGTGCTTACACTGTTGTTAGCTACTAATTAGAAATAGTACCCAATTTCTTCACATATCGCAAACAAACACATTTTCACACAAATGCATGAGCGCACATGTGCGAACTCCAGTATACACCCCCACTCACATACAAGGTGTTATTCCCTGATGAACAGATACCTCAAACATCATCATGGGAAAACCCATAAATACCCAGCCAATCGCTCTTAAAACAGAGATGGAAGAAAGGGAGCTTATCTTCTGAGCCCTGCTGTCCCTGACAGCTTAGAAACAGAAAAACGGAGCGGGAGAGGGAGGTGGGATGTAAGAGAGAGCGTCAAATCAGAGCCATCAGTGGCTGTTTCCTTTTGGTTTTCATTTGGACTAAATAAATAAATTGCCAACAGTTTTCCACTACACTGAACTAGCTATAAACTAATCAGCCTCTTAATCGGTACAGTGATAAATAAGATAACTCTACCCACTGCTGTGTTTTTAAATTGCCTATTCATCTACAGGGCAGGCTTTAGGAAAAAAGATTTAGTGCAGAAGCTGTGCTTCATAGTCACATAATGTAATTTAAACAGGGTTTTCAATGTTCAATTTGTTTTTGTTAATACTGTTTCTTTGTCAGCTGTGCACAACTGTGTGGCAACATCAACCTGATCACATCTGTAGTAATAAAAAAACACAGTACTACAGTAGCTGTTTGCTTATTCTTAGTATGAAATGTCTGATGCAGTTCTGAGATGAAAATGAGGAAAAACCGAATATAAATAAATATCTGTGGCAGGATGACTAAATAGAATTTGCATGGTTTAGTAATTTGTTTAATATTAATAGCATTATTTGTATTCCTAGGTCTCTGTTCATGGATAAAATTTACAGTGCCATATTCAGGTATATATATATATATATATATATATATATGTTCAGAGCCACTGTGCTTATGCAATATTGTGGAGCTTTTATGTACAGTATGTAAAGGTGCATTCGTTTGTATCATTACTATATTGCAAAATATTATTTTGCTTTTGAAAATTCATTTATGATAAAGATTTAGTTAATGACCTAATGTGGACTTGAGTCATGCTTGTTCCTGCCTCTCGCAGGGAATCTTCCAAATAATACTTCTAATAAATCTCCTTATTTACCAGAGAAGCGTGCAGCCACATTTATAATATCTGACACAAATAGAATGACAAGGCATTAAACTCATTTAATTCCTAATAACCCACATGGATGTGGTGCATTTTGCAAAAATACTTTTTATCCACCCATCCATGGAGTTGGTATAATTGAAAATACAAAATATAGTGAGCTAGTGTGGCTCTGATTATCATTTTGGTTGATCACATGACCAAAAAAAAAAAAAAAGGGCACTGACTATGATGAGTTTTTTTTTAATGGGTTCGTTGTTTTTATTAGCAGTCCTAAAAAGGTAAATCACTATATGTATATAAAGACAAGAGATTTGGGTTTAGGTGCCACAGGTTTTCTTTCAAATCTGTGAAAGTTGTACGCATCATATCAAGGTGAATTGATACATGGAGGAGACCTTCAACAAACAGGAACAGAGGTGCCAAAACACTTTTTTCCTAGTCTGCAGCAAACATCCAGAGCACTGAGACATGTGATGTCTCATAACATATCACATAAAATTATTGGTTGATATCAGTATATGTACATTATGCATTTCCATGTGTATGTGTGGAAAGCTATGGATGTAATTATAATAATTATAGTAATCAAGCATTTTTATTTTCACCATTATTGACAGTTTTTGAAAATGAAAACAACCTAAAAAACCCCATAAAATAAGTAAATAACAAGAAAAAAGGAATGAAAATGACAAAGATCTAAGGAAATGTGGGTTATTTGCAATATGTTAGACATATATTTTGGCAGCAGATGTGATATTTAAAGTGTTTATTCACTTTGGAACAACAAAGCCTGTCTTATCTCTCTATGATGCCAAGTACCTTCCTAATTATGTTGTCTTTTGCATACAGTAAGCATATATACTGCACACAAGCAATAAAAGAGCTGGTGTGATGTGACACTCATTCTACCCTACGATTATAATAGTGCAGGACACGTGTACAATGGTCTGATAGATCATATAAATGTTTGACTTTGATGATAGTTAAAGGATTAAGATGGAAATGAAAGATATTGTCTTTATGCTTCATTCATGGTGATACTGACATTACTAACCTCTTTCAAGAACAGGCTCATTCATCTGCTGATGCATATTAATCATATGAATGGCCATCCTAATGTGCTGGGACACTATGTTGCTCTCTGTCATGCTCATGCTACATACATGTAATCCCATGAAGCACAACCAGTATTGAGGGACACATACACACACACATGCCCTAGATAGTTGATTGAATCTAATCTAGGCCATCCTCATCCCCCCCTAAACACGTGACAAGCACCTCAGGTAGCAAGCTGTGGCATACACATACACACACCCACACATACAAACACACACACACACACACACACATATACACACGAAGAAACTCACAACACACACGAACAGACTCCAAAACATTGCAGGGAGAGTAGAAAAACCTGCTGGAGACTGCAGAGCTGCAAATCTGGTGTCTGTATAATGATTCCGGGAAAGCTCTTTAAGTAGTGGGCCAGGGGAGACACTGACATTCATGAGAAGAAGATGAAGAGAGAAAGAGGGAGTGAAGGAGAATAAAGAAAAAAGAAGAAGAAAGTGTGGAGGGTGAGGTAACTCAAGGACATTCTGCCTGCTGCTGTGCTTTGCTGCTACAGAGCATGCTGCAGACTAGCAAGAGCTTTCCTTGTGGGCTGTATTATGTAAGACCTTAGTGTGACAGACAGATACACTCTACATACACACCATCAGACACACACGAACACACATTCACATAACAAACACACACACGCTCAGGCCAATGTGCACGTGTAGACTCACATTCTCACACGCACTGATGTACACAAGCAGGCACAAACACGCAGTAGCTGTAGTCAAACATTCTAAGCACGTAAATCTAAATTCACACTGAGCTTAAAATTCTACTGCAGTTTGCCACAAGTGATTAACGCTCTTTTTGCCTCAGTAAAAGACAAAACAGAATAGAACAGTATGGATGTACTGAACAGAGACAATAAAATGTCTGGTATATTTCATGTATTTTAAAATATGTTTTTGACATACCCATCTTAGCCTTCAGTTAAAAAGGCCTATAGGGTATTTATCAACCATCTGGCAACCACCGGTCACAAGGGAAAAACGTGTATTCCCTGGCCAGCTGGTGAGTGATTGCGGGAGGTTACTGGCTCATACTGGGTGAAGTCAGTCATAACACTAATGCACTAAAACTCTCCTTTCGATTGCTTTGATTATAACCACCTTCGGTCACCCAGAGTTTGCATGAAAGACACCAACTTGTCTGCAAACATTTGCCACTTGAAAAGGTGTGATACACACTGGAAAACTGGAACATTTTATTTCGGAGTCTTACCACTGCAACCAACACATTTCAAAAGACTTTTGGTTTGTGTAGCATTTTTAAGAGTTTCGCTATTGCTTAGCAAGTAGTTTGCTACTGTTTTGCAGCTGTGTCAGCATCTGCCATGCAAACTGTTATCAAAGCATTCACAAAGAGGCTTTTCAGTGCAGCACTGTATACCTCATGAAGTCTGCTAGCAACTTCCAGCAATAACTCACAACCAGTCTAAGAATACCCATTTTTCCCTCAAAAACCGTGGTTACTAGATGGCCAGTTGTTGTTGTTTATTTATTATTATTAGAGGGGAATTGTGAGAAAATTGCTTGTCATCACTATAAGGTTTCCCGGCAATCCAACACCCCACCCCCCGAAAAAAAGTGTATCACGCAGATGATAAAGAAAAATATAAAAGTAGCTTGCAGCTTGCCTTTTTTTTTTATATTTTTGTTTATGCACAAAAAAATGAGACATTTTAATTTGTGAATTTTAGAGGCTATGGCATTTAAAAAAAACATTGAGTATAGCCAGGCTGACTCCCTCCCCCTCCACTCCATTTATTTCCATTTATATATTTCTAAAATAGTGGAATAGTACTTCATGGAAATATTTTTTACCTAAATCAGAGAATAATAAAACAAAACAAAGCAAAAAATCAAGCCATCATTAAGCAACAACTTTTTAGAAACAACTTAAACTCAATCTTGTGTTATAAATCTGAAAAGTGTTGTTCACACGCTTTTCTGTGCATGTATTGAGGCAAAAATCAAAATGCCAGATGTAGTACTGCAGAATAAAACAATATTATGTTGAGTGTGTTTTTGGACTTGTTTTGTTAATTTGAATAAACAATGCAGATGGCATTACTTTATAATAAAAGCAAAGCATGTCTTAAGCAATATATTATTCATCAAATGAACATGGTTTGAAGATTTCATCAATAGTAAGTATTCTTCATTAAATATGTGTAAATTAAAAAAAAGGTATTGTAAAAAATACAGTTGAAAATAATTTTATATCAGTGTGTCTAAGAGTCATGTGTTGGCTTTAAATAGTTTTTGTTGTATTCTTTTTTATTATTGTTTTTAATATATTAATTATTGTTATTATATATTTAAGCAATTAGCTGATTTGTTGCCTAGCTTTTGTGTGACTACCTAATGTATCATTTGATTATCTTCCAGACTTTTCAAGAGCAGTTTTGAAAACGTCTGACGATGGGCTCTAGCCAAAGATGTTTTGAAGAGAAAAAAGAAAAAAACAACTCACCAAAGACAGTCCTGGCAGGGACAGATTCTCTGTTGAGCCAGAAAGACACTTGGGAGAGGATAACTGTCATGATGCAGGGTAGGTATGTCTGGATCACAAAGTAACCAATTTTCCTCTTCAGGTGGAAGTGGGTTGTCATCACAACATATTCTCCTGTTGTTCACAGACAGAAAGCATTGAACATTTAAAATAATTAAAAAAACTTTACTTATGGACACCAGATTGAAGTACCTAGCCATGGTTTTTATCAACACAGAAAGAGCTTTTATAATGCATTTAGTTCTTTTGATATGGAGCAATGCAATTTGGCATGTCTTTAACACAGAGCCCTAACTGCCATATTCTAAAGTAACATTGTGATGGAAATAGTGTTGGCTTTATGTTCCTTTATGATTTCACAGAAAGCCAAGAGTATTCCCTAAGATATAAGCACAGATTCTTAGACAATTACCTGAGAGGATTGACCTGAAGATGCAGAAATCAATTAAAAACTATCTTGTAGTGTACATAATGATTTAAGTTTTGGGAAAAAGTTAAGGTTTTAGCTGTTAAATTGGGAAAATAACAGTCTGTTTTTGGAATTATTGTGTATGTTTCATGAGTGTTAACACCGCTGCTTTGGTTTACTTCTTAAGGCTGAGACTGACCAGCGGTGGCCAGGCCAATCCCACATAGTGATCTACAAATTAAGCTAGAGACCTGGTTCCCATTTTGTTAGCAAACTAGCTAGTATTGATAAGGTAGAAAATAGTTCTGGTAAAACAAATACACAAACAAAAAACAAACAAATCACTACGAGATCGAAAAGCAATCAGTTTTAATGATAGCAAATTGTTATTTGCTGAGTGAGTTGATGAGCCTGGCAGTACATCTTACTCCCGTCTCTCTGTATCTGTCTACCCTTAGCTTCACCGAGCTAGGTTACATATGTTTCCAGGCAATATTTCCAGCCTGGAAACATCTTTTTATTTTCATTCATTTTGTTTTGTTGCCTGACAAATGTCAAAGCAAGTAAAACTATCTGTTGAATTTCATGAAGAGCATTATTTATACACTGTGGGCATATGTACATGTACAAGCATTAGTTTAGCCACACCTGACCGAACATGGAGTCAAACTTATCTCAATCTCAGCAGATCAACTAATGTCATCTTTACATCAGCTTTTATACATCCAACTAGGAAATCTCATATAGGATGCACCATTTAACTTGTTTCAAGCTGCCTACATCAGCTTTATACTTTGCAACCCAGCTCCACTGGCTATTTTAATCAGTAGTTTTAATCAGTTGATGTCTGCTACCTCTGCTTCCAGTTTTCCACATACAGTGGTGTGAAAAAGCGTTCCTGATTTTCAGTTTTTTTGTATGTTTGTCACATTTAAATGTTTTAGATCTTCAAACTAATTTAAATATTAAACAAAGATAACATAATTAAACACAAAATTCCGTTTTTAAATGATGATTTCATCGATTAAGTTATCCAAACCTACATGGCCCTGTGTGGAAAAAGTGATTGCCCCCCTTCCTACCCCTGTCAGAGCATAGATTAACTATGGTGTATCACATGTTCTGAATTTTTCTTGCAATTTCTCAAAAAGGTTACAAAGCCATTTTTTTAAGCTTTGAGAGCCATTATCCACATATGGCAGAAACGTGGAACAGTGGTGAACTTTGCCAGGAATGGCCAGCCAACCAAAATTACTGCAAGAGTACAGTGAGGACTCAACCAAGAAGTCACAAAAGACCCCAGAAGAACATGCAAAAAACTGCATGGCAGATCTGCATGGCAGAGTTCCAAGACGAAAACCACTGCTGAGCAAAAGGAACATCAGAACATCAGCAGCAGAACAATGATTCAAAACAGCAAGCCAAGCTCTTACTGGCTTAGGAAAAACAAAATGAAGACTTATGAGTGGCCTGGTCAGTCCTGACCTAAATCTGATTGAGATGCTGTGGTATGACCTTAAAAAGGTAGTTCATGCTTGAAAACCCTCCAGTGTGGCTGAATTACACCAAATTTGCAAAGATGCTCCACTGCGCTGTAAAATACTCATAGCCAGTTATTGCAAAAACTTGATTGCAGTTGTTACTGCTAAGGGTAGCCAAAACCAGGAATTGGGTTTAGGGAACAATCACTTTTTCACACAAGGCCATGTAGGTTTTGATTTTTTTCCCCCTTAATAATAAACACCTTTATTTAGAAACTGTATTTTTGTTTACTTGTGTTATCTTTGTCTAATATTTAAATTTATTTGATGATCTGAAACAAACAAGTGTGACAAACATATAAAAAAATAGGAAATCAGGAAGGGGCAAACACTTTTTCACACCACTGTACATGCACATGGAAGGGGAATGGTGGGGAATAGTACTCTCTCTACCTTTTTGCTTTGTGTTCAAGAAAAGAGCCATGGCATAAATAATGGCAGATGGAGAGAATTGTCTTGTTTTGACATAAGTGGTCCTGACTGGAATAAACCTGATTTTACAGTGATTATATAGTCTCTATCACTACTAGACATCAGGCACTAAAAAGGACCATATCTCTAATGCAGTTCATTCTGTATTGACAAAACTATTCAAACTTATTGATAAAGCTATTAAAATTAGAGCGTGGACTCTGCACTTTATTTATTAGCCATTATTTGAAATCTCAATTGCACTTACTAATGTGAATGCCACATGAACACTGGGTGTTTTCACACCTCTGGTTTTTAACTCTGCTTAAATCAGGTTCATTTTCTTCCTTGCTACAACTCATTTGGGCAGGTGGGAGCACAGTTAATGTGCTTGGGTGTGGCCCACAACAACCACATCAAGGTGCTTAAAATGATGTGGTCTAGGTTTGGTAACAAAATAAACTCTTTGCTTGTGGTGTGAACATGATCAGACTTCCAAACCTGCAACATGATACTGTAAATGATGACTATAAAATCTCCTTTTCTGCTCAGTCGTCTGACTTCATAAACATCTTATAGTATAGTACAGAGCAAGATAGTATTTTCATGTTTCTTACAAGTAAATTTGGCATTTTCCTAGAATAGTTTTATCTAGCTCAGATATTTTACATTGTCATGAAAACATATTAACACTGTTGTTGTCTCATGTTAAAGTACATAGCAGTGACTAGAACACAAAGCCCTGTTCCTTTTCTTGTTCCCACTTCAGATACAGGTGAACAATCACAAGGTTAAGTGATGGATTTTTCTTTGTTTGATTTTTTTTTTTTTTTTGTGAAAATAAACCACCAATTGGAAAATGCTCCAAATTACCAAACTCATCAACAAATTTGTACCAGCAAAACAAGTACAAGATTGAAATAGCTCATAGAGTCTGTCTATGTGCTATAAATGCTTTGCTGTATTTTGCCCTTCTGCTTCTGTTCAGTTTTTTTGTTTTTCTTTGTTTTTTTGTGCTTTAGATTTATTGGCATGGTTTGTCATGGTCATACTTTTCACATAAACAGCAGTAGGACTTAAACTGGGCATAAGAATGCATTGATTTTGAGGTTTTCCAGAGACCCAAATAACTAAAACAAAGAAAAAAATAATAATAAGATGGTATTAAATCACTTGGGGGCCTGCTTCCAGTAAAACAAGCAAAGGATGGAGGCCTGGGGTTAAGCATTACTTTTTATTTCCAGCAGCTAACATCACTGCAAACAGGTCACCCATTTTATGCTGCGACTAATTTTTGCCAGTATCAATCAACCAAAATGAGGTGGATGGAAAAAAGATGTGGTGGCCAGTAGGGAAATAAGTATGTGGGACATAGTCTGTCATTTGTGAGGCTCAAAGTGATGCTACTACAGATGCCAATGCATTGATGCAGTTCTCAAAATTTGCAAATTCAGACTGTCTACACCATCCTTTGAGCATGAAGAAATAATTAACAAGAAGACCTCGAGAGGATAACAAAAGGGTCTACATGGCTCTTTATGTATTGATCTTTCCCAGCAAACAAATGCCATGTGAATATTAAAATGTCTAGTAACTGAAGAAAAAATCCCTTAAAACAGATTCATTTATTTTACAACAGACCAATTAATGAAGAGCGGACTACAACCAAAATGACACCTACCTGTGCTGGACTGGACCACACCAGAATCCACACTCTGCCCCATCAGATCATATTGGTTTAATCTGGATCCATCCTCTGCCACCACTACAGACTGGGCAGCCCCTCTAGTCCACACATACACCACCTCAGCTCTAGTGTAGGCATCTGACAAGAAACAAAAGAGTAAGAAGTTATGAATTATTGTCCTCCTGGTGTCTGCCGTCCCTTGCTGCCTTGAACATTATATTTTTGGAGCTGCCAGGGATACCAGGTGGAAAAAAAGATAAATCTGAAGTGATGTCTTGCTCTTAATTCTTCATGTCCTACTTCATCTCATTTTGTATCATCCTGTCTTCTTGTCTGCTATTCTCTCATCTTAGCACCTCAGTGCTGTCTATCATGGCTTGTTTGCTATCCAAGCACATTATCCCCCTTTTTTATCCAGTGAGTTTCCACAGACCTTATAAAATATTTTTTCCAATTATCTTTATTATTATTATTTTTTGTCTATAGCCTATATATATTTTATATCTTCTCACATGTGTTATAATGTGAGTTGATGTTGTGTCACATTATGTCATGACACATCATGTCATCTCTCAATTTATAAGAAAACAAGCAAACAACCTCCCATCAGGACAACATGACCTTAAACCAGACAAGTCAGTCTATTCTTCCCTCCGGCCACCCAACCTGTCAAAGCTGCAGTGTGGCTCCACCACTGCAGAGAAAAGGATGGCTCAACTGCAGACTGCAGCATAAGGAAGAGAGCTCATCACTAAAATATTTAGGGAGTGAGTTCAATTTAAAAGCAGTTAAGGCTTGGTCCTCTCAGTCACGCTGTGCAGCTGTCTGAAAAGTGGCACAGAGACGGTGTTACATTCACTTCTCTATCGGCTTAGTTTTGCCACGTTCATATTTTTTTTTCTTGATATTCTTTATTTGTGTCTCTTTTCTTCTTGTTTTGTTTTTTCAAATGTAATATAGGGTACAGGTAGCTGTTACCAGTGAACAGTTGGCAAGGTACTCTGACAATACTATCTAGAGTACTCCAATAAACACAGGTCTACACTTCGCATGTCTAGCAGGATAAGCAACAAACTCAATTTCAAAAATATTTGGGATGCTGTAAAAAATGTTGATAATAACAAAATGTAGTGATTTGCAAAATCTAATAATTTGAAAATCATTATTCACAATACAATGCCGTAATCATATGTACGATTTTAAGGAAAAACAGGTAATTTTGAATTTCATGACAACAATTTATCTCGAAAAAGTTGGGACAGGGACATGTTTACTATGTTTACCACTGTGTACCATCCAATTATCTTTTAAAAAGTCCATAAGCATCTAAGACCTGAGGAGACCAAGTAACCTTTGGTCTCCAAGATGTTAGCAAAAGATCCTTTAAGTCCAGTAGCGAGGTGAGGACTCCATGGATCGGACTTGTTTGTTCAGCACATCTCACAGATGCTTGATTGGATTAAGATCTGGGGAATTTGGAGGTCAAGTGAACACCTCAAACCCATTGTTGTGCTCATCAAACTATTCCTGAAACATGTTTGCTTTGTGTTAGGGTACAAAAATCCTCCTGAAAGAAGCCACAGTGATCAGGGAATGACCTTTCCATGAAAGGATCTAGATGGTCTGCAGCAATTCTTGGGTAGCTGCGTGTCAAAGTAACATCCACATGGATGTCAGGACCCAAGGTTTCCAGGCAAAACATTGTCCAAAGCATTCCATAGTCCATCTTGGTGCCAGGTGTTCCCCAGGTAAGCAACACACATGCACCAAGTCCACACATCCACATGATGTAAAAGAAAACATGATTCATCAAACCAGCTCCTCTGTTCTTCTTCATTTTTGGTGCTTTCAGTGGTGGACAGGGATCTCTTCAGATTTTATAAATCTTGTGATATTATGTACTAGTCTGCAGCTATGAAGCCCCATATGTAACAAACTGTGATGTATGGTGTGTTCTGACACCCTTCTATTAGAACCAGCATTAACTTTTTCTGCATTTTGAGCTACAGTACCTTGTCTGGTGAACCAGTCCACAAGCGCTAGCCTTCGCTCCCCAAAATCATCAGTGAGCCTTGGCCATTCATTACCCTGTCTTTGATTCACCACTGTTCCTTCATTAGACCACTTTTGATAGATACTGACCATTGGAGACCGGGAACACCCAAAAACAGCTGCAGTTTTGAAGATCCTCTGACCGATTTGTTTAGGCATCAAAATGTGGCCCTTGTCAAACTCACCCAAATCCTTATGCTTGCCCATTTTTCCTGCTCCTAACATGTCAACTTTGAGGACAAAATGTTCACTTGCTCATTACCACATCACACTCACTGACAGGTACTATAATCAGGAGATAATCGTTGTTATTCACTTTACCTATCAATGGTCAGAATTCTATGCCTGTATTTACTATGCAGTTTAGCATGGTCTTGGTGAAATATGTAAGGCCTTTATTTGTATTAATAGACAGCAATTTCTATAAATTTTCCTGACCCAAAGATCACAGACATCCTAGATTTATTTTTGGACTTGCCCCTTGCGCACAGAGATTTCTCCAGATTTTATAAATCTTGTGATATTGTGTACCGTAGATGCTGGGGTATCCATGAAATTGTTCCACAATTTGTAGACAGTTTTGGAGATGGTCAATCTCTGCCTGTCTTTAGTTCTGGGAAATTGTGCCTCTACAACATGCTTTTTTAAATATACCCAGTCACTGTTACTGATCTGTTCTCAATTAACCCAAATAATTTCAAAATGTTCTTTCAGTTATTTGTTTTTAGTACCATTTATTTTTGCCCTATCCCAACTTTTATAACACATGTTGCTTCCATCAACTTTAAAGTGAACTAATATTTTCCATCAAATAGCATACGGTCTCAGTTCAAACACTTAATGTTTTCTAGTTTTTTAAACTGAAGGAAATAGGGCTTTAATGGATTTGCAAATCATTGCATTTTGTTTTAATTTCCACAGGATTACACAGTCTAGCAAGCTTTTTGAAACCTAGCTTGTGTAAGATTATAAGTGACAACAGAGGCTACTTACAGCTGCCAAACTTCAATGGACAAGCATGAGCATCCATAGGGAAGTCCTCTAGATGCATAGGACATTCTGCTCTTACTGTAAGCCTAGAAGATGTTTACAAACACATGGGCAGTGTATTAGAAATAAAACAGTGTATAGAGGAAAACAGAGCATGTGGCAAAGCCAGCAGAAAAATAATGAAAGTGTGATGACAGTAGAATTAAGGCAGAATGACAATTCATTACAGTTAGGCACAAGAAACATGTGGTATACTATTCTTCTTTCCAGTCTGTTGGGACCAGCGCCTGTTGAACGAAGCTGTACTACTTTTCCCCAAACCAACAGAACTGCTCCAGTTCCCTGAGCTGTGAGTTTCTATTTCCTGACAGCCTGGTGAAAAACAGCATGTCAGGCCACCCGTGACACACTAATCTCCCATCTATCCCTCATCTCACTCATCTGTGACAGCAATATGGGCTCCGCCTATCACCCCTCCCTCTGCTAGTAAACATGTTGAAACAAATGCTTTATGATCCTTGCTTTAGACATCTCACATTAGCATCAGTCTGTTTTGTGCATCGAGGTTTGCACTGTCATAAATGTTTTTTTTTTTAACCAACTCTGGGGAAGGATACCGAGGTGTCACACCTTATCAACTCGATGGTTCATGCGGTATCTCCAAAGTAATAAATCATAATATGGTTAAAAAGTAAATAAATAAATAAAAATGTATTTTCCTGACGAATGCTATTGCAGTTACAATGACATTAACATCTGTGCTGGAAATTTATGGTGCCTTACCGTAATACAGACATTAAAATGCAAGCATTGAAACACTTCATCAATGTAACAGAACATAGAAATAAAAATATAGTTGTATGGTAAATCATATTTGTGTAAAAGGAGCCAAAACAAGTATATTCCTTATATTAAATGGGGTAGAAGCAGTGCACATAAAACATTAACTCAGATAACACTGTTGACAGCTCTTTCCTGAACACAGTGACTTGTAACATGAAGCCTTTTTTTCCCAGTATTTTATACCTGTTAACACATTCTAATGCCAAACACCAAGACCTGACCTATAGCAAGTATTGCATTTGCAAGTTTAGCTAAAGCTTGACAAAATCCAATGATGACCACCAAATCCATTAAAACTACATGAACAAAGACAACCCTGGATGACATTATCTTTCATTATTATGACCATGGCATTTAAAATTTATTATGAATCAATTAAATATAAATTTTTACTTATTAATACACCAAATGTGTCTTGACAAAAAAAAAAATTAAATAAATAACGGGCTGTTGTGTCTGAGTCGTGTGCTATAAAAGGTTTCTAGCTGGACACAGAAATTACAAAACCTTATTACTGGTTTATGGTGCCTTGTCACTGGGGCAGTACCGTTTGATGTGCTGCTGTTGTGTCCTTGACAGGGGGTAATTATTTGTGGTTTGCATTTTATAGAGCTCAGTCTTAAACCTCTGGTGACAATTTTATACAGTAATGTAAAAAGTACAGAAATGGATCTTCTAAAAAAAACTGTAAAATAAGGGAGCATCCATTATTTTACACTGTGCATTTTTATTATCATTTATTCATACACTTGGAAATGCTTTCCTAGTCTTACTTATGAATTACAATGTGCTTATAACACACATGTCTTTAGAATGTGGAAAAAAAAACAGAGCACTGTGCCTTTAGTGAGAGCTCTCCAGTACCTTTTTTACTGCTTGGGAACAAATTTGTCTCTTTTTGACCCTCAAAAAGATACACATACTTACTTTGAGGTCCAGTTATTAGTACTAAGGGATATATCTGTGTGGCTTGCAGCTGTAGGGACTGACATGGACTTTTACTGTCCTCATCAAACTATGTCAGACTTTTTTTTTTTTTTTTAGATTTATTAATACATGGTCTTGGGAAGGACTGACACAACTAGAACAGGGAGTTCAGAACTAGAAGCGAAACTCTAGGCTAAGTAATTTCACATCATTCCTCACAATTTCTCCACATCAGTATTCCATAACTGAATTCTTCTTTTTCATTTTAGACCATTAAGATCTACTGTTCCTTTAGACCCAATACCTCGTCAAATGATACATGTAATGAAATAATACCAATCTCGCTTTTCAGTCAATCTCAAAACATTATCTAGTTCCTTTTAAAATCTTTATTGCACCAGTGCAGTAGAATACATTGGCCTACCTCATGGTATAAAGTAGTGTGCCTTCCTCTGTAATTCGCAGAAGCTTGTTTGGCATGGTCATGTTGTGTGCCACTGACTTTTTGCCATTGTGGAAGAAAGTATCGGGGGTCCAGATCTTGCTGGCCATCAGGTTGTTGAGACGTAGCACGGCCATGGGGCCTTTGAACTTTAATCTTTCATCCTTCCAGCTTTGTCTGAAGAACACATCAATTGTGTACTCCTACAAGAAGCAGGTGAGGCACAGACAAAAAAAAAAAAAACACAAGTCAACAAAAAGTCATGCTCCACCACCTTGTAGCAGTTTTCTTTGTACTTTTACCTTCGGCTGGCTTGAGGAAGATGCTGAGTAATCTAACCTCATTTTTCCCCTGTTGCCATGTTCTCACTTTTCTTCTCGCTCTTTTTTTTCTTCTTTTTGCTTCATGTCACTTTGACTTTCTTATGGTTGGCCTATTTTCCCTGCTGGTAACTGTCTTTTTACGTTAACGGTTTTGCCGAACATATAAAGAATCTAGTGGATGGAAGAACAAGGTTTCCTGGCTGGTGAGTGTATTCTTTTTTTAAAGAACGCCTCCTTTGTACAGTAACTTTGCTGTGTTTCAAACAGTAATATGTGGCTTTGCCTTTCCATTTTCTTATTTTATGCTATTTACATAATTATTGTCTGGTCAGTTTAATGTGCCCTATGCAAATACAGGATCATTAATTATCTGGCCATTTGGTTTTGCATTGTCAGGTAAGTGCCAAAAATGATCATTGTTAGCATTTATCTTTGGGGGGACTTCTTTGCTCAGTAATCTAAATTACACCGGACACAAAAAGGAAGCACTGGACACAAAATTAGGAGGACATTTCATTTTCAAGCCAGCTAATGACTAGCTGAGAGCAGATTTTAATGGTTCCACATGACCGCCCGGCAGAGTAAAGGGAGCCAGTAAAAATTACAGAACAGCGTGGGTTTTTTTTTTGTTCTCCCCCTCCCTTTGCCTCTCAGTTCTCGTAAGATAATTAGTATGAAGTGAAACAGAGCTTCAAGGTAATAAAGCAGGATAGGGAAAGGCTAGAGATGGAGAAAATGTTCCTCAGCTCTTCCTTCTGGCTTTAACAGAAGCAAAATAGTTTTGGCCTGTATGTCAACCAGTGCAATTAACTGAGATTATATCAAACAGAGCAGACACAATTCACGTGCTTATAACAGGAGTGGGGTTTTTTTCAGGGCTGGGTAGTGAGTCGTTTAAATGAGATTAATTGGTTTCTGGTGAACAGAGTAAAGATCACTTGTGTTGGAACAACTCACATTTTGTGTGTGTGTGTGTGTTTTTTCAGGTTGAATGTTAAATAAGACAAAAAAAATAAAAGTGGTTATTAATATTTGTTTGCATTTTGTAGCTTCTTGTAATTTCAGATGGGTTCAAATAACTTGACCTTTCAAACTGCAGAAAAACACAATAAAGTATGACTTGTTTTTAAATCAGGTTAAACTTTAAGCTTGTCATAATCAATCACTCATAATCACAATTTTGCTAGTTATTGTATTGATTTATTCTTAATTATACTTTAGTTCATGAGAATGTTCCAAAATAATGCAAGTAATTTTAGTGTCTATCCTTCAAACTTGTACAAGAAGGATATTTTAGGCTTTTTTTGTAGTATACACTGGTACCACAGCATTTTTGTAGCATGAGCTTGCAAACCATAAACCAGAAAATTTATTTTGCAGGTGACAGTTTTATTAACACATCATAAGTTAATAGAATGAATCTACAAATCAATAGATATTTCACAGTTTAAAGACCACTGTGTCCAGAAAGGCTATAAGGCAGGGCTAAAGATGGAGGGGAGGAATACCAGAAAACTAATGACATTTATAGAGGCGAAAAGAGTCTTACCATGTCATGGTCCGAAACTGGCCCAATACTAGTCACGAAAATGTCAGTCTTGACTTCAGTTACACGCTCTGTTGAAGCAGGAAATTGCTGAGTGAGTGACTATCAGTGGCATTCATTAGCTTCTAACTACCTGTTAATACAAGACCACCTGGCTATAGCCTCTGAAGCACTAAATCTATTCAGAAACATTTTTAGCACTTAGACAAGCACACAAGAAACAAACAAAAAAACAAAACATTTAAAAAAAATGTCCACTTTGGATGTCAATAACCATTTCTATTGTTATTGGTTTCAGTGTCAGCTCCATTACCCGGACAGAGGTTTAATCTCTTAATAAATTTGTGCATTGCTGCATTGTTGGAAATGTGCCATTCTAGTCCCATAATGCTGATAGCCAAAATGGGACCACTGGGGATTCTTTTGGAATGGGCTGCAGAGAGCATGTGTGCGTGTGTGTGCGTGTGTGCGTGCGTGCGTGCGTGCGTGCGTGTGTGTGTGTGTGTGTGTGTGTGTGTGTGTGTGTGTGTGTGTGTGTGCGTGCGTGCGTGTGTGTGTGTGTGTGTGTGTGTGTGCGCGCAAGGTTTAGTTTTTTGTGATTGTGAAACTGAAATGTGGCAGCATGATTTATGAATGATACCCATCATAATCCATAATTTCTTCCCCTTGGCTGCTGAACTTCCAGCAGGCGTTGTTTTATTCGCCTGTCTGTTTGATGCCTGCTGCATCATACTGTGCAATCCTCAGTGTCCTTCACACACTAATTCTCACATCATCACTCCCTCCTTTCCCTTTTACTCTCTGTTTTTCTTTCTTTATCTAGTTTGCACCTTTTCATTTCCTGGATTTGTCCTTGAATTCCTGCCATTTTGCTTCCGTCTTTTGTCAATGGATAGTTGACAATAGAAGGAACAAACACGCACAAAAGCAGGATAGAAGGGCCAGGTCTCAGATTCTTTTACCTTTTAAAGTCTGACACTTACTGCAAGCTCACCTCCGTAACATTTAAACATTTGGATATTATTCTATTGCAAGTTAAAAAAAAAGACAAACAGCAGCCATTATGTGGGACAAAATATATGCAATGACTTGGGTTTACTGACCTCCTAGTCCAGGCCTGAGGCGATTGTCATAGCCATCCAGAAGGCTGTCTAAGATCTTTGTGAAGACTGTAGTGTTATCTTTCTGTTGATCTGTCATGCCGTTCTGCCCAGAGCTGGGAACGCAAAGAATAAGATTTAAAGTCACAGCTAGAATCCAAAACCACAGTCAGAACTATCAACTGTGTGAGAACAAACTGTATTATAAATCAAAGGGGGAAGAAGGACGGTTTCAGCTTTGTAGTTAATGCACATGGGTAGCGTAAATGCAGCGTGAATCACATTGTGATAACACAAAGAAAACTCAGCCAAATCCTATATGACACTGACAAATTTAGCTGCTAAATTAGAATTCAGTGTGTGAGCGCGAGTATGAGGTTTCAGATCATATTGATATGAAATAAATAAGCAAGTGATTGTTCAGAGGTGAACTGGAAACGAACGTATCCCATGAGGCCAAGTTTTTCTCTACTATTAGCACATTCTCACTTCCAAGTCATCACTGACGCTTGGTCAGAACCACTTGGCGTAACATGTTCAGACACTATAGCATTACATTCCAAAGCACAGATTACATTTTTGCTAGATGACAAAGTATAGCAACTGAAAAAACTGTCTGGATAAAATAGAACTTGGGCTAGTGGATAGCATTGAAGAGTCCTGTTATTCAGTCTGAATGCAGGAGTTCCAGTTTCTTTGACTTTAGTTTTGAAAAGTAGAATGGGAGGCAGAGCCTTCAGTTTTAAGATTAGGCTTAAAACTTTATTTTGGCTCACATGACCCTGAGACCTCCTTTGGTTACACTGCAATAGGTTTAGGCTGCTGGGGGATTCCCATGATGCACTGAGTGTTTCTTCTTCAGTCACCTTTTTCACTCATGTGTTTATACACCACTCTGCATTTAATTATTAGTTATTATTAATCTCTGGATCCTTTCACAGCATGTCTCTCTCTTGTCTTCATCTCCTCACCCCTAACTGGTCGGGGCAGATGGCTCCCTATGAGCCTGGTTCTGCTGCAGGTTTTTTGCTGTTAAAAGGGAGTTTTTCCTTCCCACATCCGCCAAAGTGCTTGCTCATAGGGGCTTATATGACAGTTGTCGTTTTCTGTTTTTCTTGCATTATTGTAGGGTTTATATCTTACAATATAAAGCACCTTGAAGCAAGTGTTGTTTGATTTGGCCCTATAGAAATAAAATTGAATTGAATTGATTTCAACTAAACATCAGTTTTGACTTATTAGTCTCAGTCACTATATGGTTAGGTTTAGGAATAGAACAACTTTACATGTTAGCCACCTCTCTGCCATTGTCTCATCCCATAACAGTGATGGCACAGCAGGGCGCATTTGGCTATAGTTTTACAGACCACCATGCACAATGACAAATGGCTCAAGGGGTATCCAGTGTGTTAAAATGCTACGCCAAGGGGGGTCCATCCCAAACGTCAGTATGTGTTGACTTGATAGTGAGACCAATTTGGCACTGGATTTATTTATTTATTATTAGTGGGGCGTGTGGGCTGCATAGCATATACCGTATGTGTATGTGCACACACAGCCTTTAGGTACACTCAGCAGAGAAAATAGAGAGTGAAATACAGAGTAGACATAGAGAAACCATAATACATTATTGATGCCTTAATATGGTCTTTTAGATCACAAAGGCCTTGCTGAATGTGCTCTTTGAACAACATGAAACAAAATGCTTAGAGCAATGCCGAAAACACTCACAATCAGTAATTGTTAGAGGAGGGTTTGCATCTCCACACATAAATATTTCAATGCACTCATAATCTGGGATACAGCCCCTAATTACAATGCGTAGCACAAGGACTGCAGTGAAAGAGCACGTGTGTCTATGAAGGAATGCATGCATGTACCATCTGCACCCACAAGCTTCCATATATGATAGCACAATGATTATCTTCAACAGCATATTTTATGCTGCTATCATCTTCTCCTCCTTTGCTGTGCCAAAAGGATTTGGTTTGATTGCATGCGAAATAAACAGCAAGTGTTTGGAAACAAGTTCTGCTAGCTGAACAGCTCCAAGGAGAGAGAGAGGTCATCGAGATTAGTTTGCGGGGACCTGCAAAATGTTGGAGGGAAAACTAGGAGGGATAGCGGGTGGGAGAGTGACGCCTATTAAGAATGGGAGTTAAAGCTTTAATGTATAGTCTAAAAAGACAAAAAACAAGTGAATAGAGACCTGAAAGCCTTGGAAAGGTGAAGATACAGTTTAGACTGCCACAACCACATAGATACATAGCTCTCAATAAAAGCTATAGGTCTGAGGCAGAGCCTGCAGATTTCAACATGAGGTGCTAAGCACTTCTTTCTAAATAAGGATGCACCATCCACATCTGCATGGGTTTTTAAGAGATGGTTAATCTAACTCTGCCTCCAGTTTCCCTTAATTCACAAATGTCCACTTTTCTCTGAAAATTGATAAATAAATTTACAAAAGCATTCAAACTTTAGCGACTGATGAGCAATTTTGTCACCCATAAGCACAGTCGGTAACTGCTTTGAAGATCTGTAATTCAAAATAATACTTTTTTTTCTTTTTTGTTCTGGTCTGAGGAGCCAATTATGTATAAAAACAGACAGCACAAACCGCATCCATGGCACATCAGCTAAGACTATAATAAATCACAGTCTACTCTGCCTTAGTTTTGTGTATTTCCCATTTTCACAGTATTTATCTGGTATTTTTCAGATTTGCCAAACTAGAGTAAGACACCCCAAAATATAGCCTTCATCTTATAATCTCCACCAATATAGAATACAAGCCAAGCTCCTTTACGGTCAACAGGTATTTAACAGGATGCAATGAAAATGTTCATAATTGGCAAAATTAATTGGAAAAATTCACTGTCAATCTATCTATAAATCATTTTTCACATTTCTTGAATGACATTTATTTTATCTTAACTTGACAAACTGTGATCTTCATTAGAGACAGATATTTTGTAAGCTATATGTGGGAAATATTTGAGTGTAGAGGTTAGAGTTGTATGTCAAGGACAAGAAAAGAAAACAGAAAAAAGGTGATGTGGAAGAATACACATGTTTATCAGCCAGGGGCTACTTCCTACTGAAACATTGTACACCAT
Organism: Oreochromis aureus; assembly: GCF_013358895.1. Classification (NCBI taxonomy): domain Eukaryota; kingdom Metazoa; phylum Chordata; class Actinopteri; order Cichliformes; family Cichlidae; genus Oreochromis; species Oreochromis aureus. Next base: position 22,667,853 of record NC_052951.1, read on the forward strand.
CCCCATCTACAGGTCATCTGAACAGCAACAATGCTGCTCACACACTCTCTGCCAGTGTCTCTCTTTCTCTGTTAACCTGTATCTCTCTCTCTCTTTCTCTTTCTCCCTCCTTCGCTCTCTCTATATCTGTCTATCTTGTCAGCCGGATATCTAATTATAAGGCAATTTCTTTCGTTGGCAACATGCTGTAGCAGAGTTCTAGGTCTTCCTGATTACCGTGTCTTGTTGAAATCCCCCAAGGTGTGTATATGTGTGTGTGTGTGTGTGTGTGTGTGTGTGTGTGTGTGTGTGTGTGTGTGTGTCCGTCTCTGTGTGTTTGTGTTCGTGATTTTGTATTTGACTTCAAAAAGGGGACTGGATTATACAGTAAATCTTTGTGTGATAATTGCTTTGCAGTTTGCGTTGACAGTTCCTCAGTAAGGTAATGAGTATTTTTAGATTTTCTCTAATGTACAACATATCAAACCCCATGAATCAGACCCTCTATTTGCAAGTCAGTTAGTCAGTGACTTAAAAATACAGAGATACTGCAATTCATCAAATATTTAAAATGGGAAACATTTTATATGTCTTCTGCATGTTCTCAAGGCATGTAAGCTGAGACACAAACTGCATGCTCCATGTGTGTTTTTGTGACATAGAAAAAGCACTCTGGACCATCAAGTCATCTCCAGTGAAGTTAACTGCCTTCCTGGATTATTCAGCTGTGAGGCAGATCCAATCCCTTTAGTTTCTCCAATATTGTACACATGATTTAAAAAGGGGTTAAAGTTCCAATGGTCTTATTTTATATATTACTTGTCCTTTTTGAACGGTTTAATTTGTGTTCTTGAATCCTTAACCATATGCTTGTATGCTTTCCTGCTTTTGAATCGTATTGGAATTAATGCATGGCAGTGTTTCTTTTTTTATTGTGTCATGTCTTTTCAACTTTGCTCTCCCTCTCTGTCCTTGCTGGTTTGCATCAGGTTTAGCTGACGTCCAACACTTCAGTGTTGACACTGAGAAGAAGTGTGTGTAACTCAACCCCCGCTGTCCCTGCAGCCACCATCAAAAAACACATGTGCAATAACCCCTGCCAAATGTCTCTGTGCAACACACACCATCTACTGTACACAACCCAGGACTGAAATCTAGGAATGTAAATGTGTCCTGCATGGCTAGTGAACCAAAAAAAGTGTAACACTGTGATAAAGCCGATAGAGGCTATTTTGGCTTTCATCTTCCCCCCACTATGCGCCACTTAATATTACCACTATGCAATTAAAAGCATGGAGGTGTCCTGTGAGGATGCCCCAGTTACAACCACAGTGAATATGCTTTGATATAGAGGAGCCCAATACACCAAGCAATAGGTAGGAAGACAGACTATCAGCATTTCAGGTGAACAGAACTAGTTACCTCCATGTTTAGCTGATTCACTGGCATATTTACAGTACAAGCCTGTTGACCATTTTGTAAGCAATGACACCAGCTTTAAAAGGTACTTCTGCTTTTTCATAGAAGTGCCCACATTTATTTTTTTATTTTTGCCTGATGCAGTCTGATGTTCAAATCATGATGTGCAATTAGAGTTCCAATAATAGCATGATCGTATGGGCTGTATCTATGCCTACAAGAATGACCACCCTCAACATTGTTTTTTTTTTTCCTCTAACACTGTGCAAGCCTTCAAAACCAAAACATGTTAACAGTGTGAAGACATAAATATGAATCTGTGAGGCATCTTATGCAGATTTATGACTTTAATGATTTGTCCAGTGAATCCAATAGAAATACAGGATATGTGCAATCACAAGTTCAAGTTTATTCTTACCTTTTCCCAAACAGTACGCTGTTGGTAAAAAGCAAGCAAGCCCACAGATACAGAAAGAGCGTCCGGCTGTGTCCACACATGGTTGCAATATGAGGACCTTTCACTGCTGGGGTTCAAAGAGAGAGAGCGAGAGAGAAAAAGAGAGAGAGAGAGAGAATGGACATCATTATCAAGCCATATGAGCCAGTGGCACACCGTCATTCCTAATATTTCAGTGTCAGCAAATAAGATGTGGTAAAACACCAGCAAACATGATTATGGACCAGGATGCTTTATGTGAGGTTTTTTTGGTCCTGACTCTCAACATCACTAACAGATTCACTGACAGCACATGAATCAAAAACCAAATAGCCAAGCCACATGCACTGATGTACTGGGCCATTACATCCAACATTACATCAAAGATTTGACATCAAATTTTGCATTACATGTCACGATGACAGAGCCACATTCTACACCCAAGCCACGAGAGAGATAAGAACTAATCAGCGTTTTGATGACCAAAAAGGCATACAGTGTAAACACATTTCTCATAATTGATGCTTAATCCATATGCATAGGATATGGCTGCATCTGTAGCGCATAATAATTAAGCAGAAATAACAAGGAAACACATCACTGACCACATAACACCCCCCGTGAGCTTGTAGCACCTGTACACAGCCTCCTCTAATACCCTATAATTTGAAACTGCGTTACCGCAGTATTAAACCAAATCGCCCTTAAATACCAATATTTGCATCTTCTCTATTCATTTAGCTGTGGCAGCCGTGTCATAAAGTGTGCAGACGATAGAATGGGTTATTGTGCATGTAGATCACAATGCCCCAAATCACAATCCATTACTGAAAGCATATTCAGTGTGTCCACGAGAGGGCCAGTTAAGTTATTTAAAAAAGCGCTAAAATTTCACAAACGACCATAAAATGGTGCCAAAGAACCACAGCCCAGATAGAAGACAATACCCCTGATACTTGGTTGTGGTGTGCCAAGATGCACAGTGAGCGGGATGCACAGTGAGATGAACATGCACTGCTCTGTTAAAATGAAATGAAATGAAAATAAATCCCGAGGCTGACAAGGACTTGATAAGCGAGGATACTACAGATTAACGAACGGAGGAGAAAATCCCGCATAGGCACACTTTCTAAGTTATTCAGAGGAAATGTCACCCTGTCCCCAACAACATATGAATACATATTTGACACGGACAGACATTTGGCATGCAACTGGCATCGTTGCATGGATGGTCTAAATACATGCATGACGATCCGATTCGTGCGTGGCAGAGTAATTAAGCAAATGTACGTTGATGCTATTTTATTCGGAGCGCTGTCCGTGGTGATGAAACCAAGCTGCCTCCCTTCAAAACATCAAGCAGCTCGTGTTCTCCACAGAAATCATTTTTAAAAATCGCCTAAATCGCTTCTAATTTCGACGGCAAACTGCCCCTTTCTCCCCAATAAAACTCGTCTTCGGTTATAGCGGTGTCCAGCAACAAACCATCCCTTTCTGAATCCGACTGTTCTCTCGCGCTCTTGCCTGACAGAAAGGCGAGAAAAAAACGAAGAAATCACTTACAGCAGATGAGTCGGGGTATATTCGTTGCCCGCTGCCTATATCCTCAAACTTTTACGAATAGCTTTTCTAGCCGGACTGAATGAGAAAAAATCCTCTGTGATCTCAGATCTGACGAATTTTAGCTTGAGGCTGGAGAAGCGGCTGCTGACGATATGCGCAGGTCTCTCTCACTGTTCATTGGTGGTGCCGTAGTGAGTTCAACTCTCAGTCTGTCAGCAGCAAAGAAAAAAAAAGAAAAAAAGGGAGAAATCTTCTGCTAAACTACCAAATCTGGTCTGTGTACCGACATCCCTGTCCAAATTATTGCTGTTCACCGACCGTATCTGTAAATAAAGCGCACAGCAAACAGACTATGTCCAAGCGCAGACTATTTAATTTTAGAATAGGCTGTGCAGACCTAATATAAAGACAAGCCCGCCCATTTTATATGCAGCACAATTTAACTTCCACTGCTGTCGCCCTAATCTCTTTTCACTGGCTGCTAAATAAAAATCCTCTTACATTTTTTTGATTGGAATTCCTTGTTATATTTTCACCATCTCGCTCTCCCTCTCTCCCTGACTCCTACGTGATGATTTCCAAAGAGATTATATTGACATTCATCAAAAAGACCGTCTCACGACCTGAAACAGCTAGGACATCGTATGGACAAGAGTTACGGCCATAAAACGGACAGTGAGTTCTCGCAATGAAGAGAAAAAAATGAATTAAAACAAAACGATGCTATGGCACAGATTCGCGCGCACCAGCGGGGAAAAAAGACACATCCACAATGTTAAGAAAATCGTGTTCCCTCACCAGCTTGCACTGATGACACGAGCTTCTCTCTCTGCAATAAAAAAAAATCCTCCTCGAATCACTCGCCGTCTACTAAAAACCCACGTTTCGCATCGAGACCCCAACACTGTCTCTGTTTACAGCCAAATATTCTGCTGCTACAGCCGCGCCGCTCCAGACTGAGCACAGAACGACGAGGAGCGCTGAGCTGCGTGCATCTGCAAGGGAGGGAAAAAAAAACCGAGCTTATGATAACCGGCGTATATTTTTGTAGTCATCTGCCTATTTACAGTTAAACTACAAATCAGGGGACATTTTCATCACCAAGGACTGTGAAAGAAGGCATAAGTGGAAAGCAAGGGCATTCTTATGGGCAGTTTACATCATATCAGTGTAACTGATGGTCGCATAAGCCTCTTATAAATCCCGGCTGTTGATCCTAGAATGATTTTGACAGAGGAACAACTCTTTTTTTCGCCTTCAGTTTTGACTGGGGGTTTATTTTCATCAGAGCAGGCAGAGTGAGCTGGCAGTGTAGTCACGTCAGTCTGGTCTGCAGTGCAACGTTTCCTCTGTGAGCGTGAGTGAGTGTGTGTATGTGTGTGCCTCCTCACGCGTGGTTAAAGTAGTGCATGTGAGTGATTAGTTATGACGGACGTCATGGGTTTGTATGTCCCCTTTATGTCTGTATTCAATAAGACATGTCTTTCACCTACCTATCTATCAATCTATCTATGAAAATGTATTTCACAAGGACCCCTACCACCATATCCACTACCACACACACGCATACACACACTTGCACTCTGCCCATTCCGCTCTTAACCTGATGCTGCAGGTGTGTGTGTGTAAACATATATATATACGTATAACAGATCCACAACCCCACCCAGGTCCTTAATGCTATCAGAATGCAAGTGGGGTATCGTCTCAAGCTGCCTCCCTTCTCTCAAAGCCAGACGCCACCGCTGCATGTGACTCGATTTGAGCGCATGCACAACCAACACGTGCCCGCGTGCGCTCAAATCGACGCGCACGCCCGCGATGGATAGCGGAGAGGGAAAAGTATGACTGTCGTTGCTTCCTCCCCTCCTCCTTCTCCTCCTCCTGGCGTTTTATTAACCTTCCGTTGTGCCAAAGTGGGGGACTTCTTCTTGGGCAACAATGTAGAGACTCTACCAAACAGCGCAAGTGATCAGTTAAGATGAATATCTAGGGACTCCGCTTAAACAAATGGCAAACAAAGGCGACTTGGCTCCTCACAGCTCCATCTCTGGACAGGTGATGGGGACGGATAGTGAAGTGAGCTGTGTGTGTGTGTGTGTGTGTGTGTGTGTGTGTGTGTGTGTGTGTGTGTGTGCAGAGAGAGATGGATGATGGTAATTTAGGTGAGAGGTGTGCAGGTTACGTGGAAATAATCACTCGCTGTGAACAGTGTTTTTGAATTTTGAAAGAAGCGTTGAGTAACTACGCCTCCACCCCCTCTCACTTCCCCTCTTCCTTCCTATTGTGCATCCATCAAAGTGCTGTATGTGGTGATAAGTTGTTTCATTTCACACAATCTTAAAGTACCGACTGCGGTAAATTGGCTTTCATACACCATGTGTTGCAGTCTTGTATTAATGACACATTAACGCAAATAGCAACCAGCTGCCAACTCGTCTATGTGTTCACAGAGTCAATATGTTTTAGCATTCTCTGTTGCCCAAGTCGGTGCCACGTGACCGCACTTGCCAGAAGACAGTTATTTACTGTTTGGGATGTTCTGTGAATGTACTTGAAGCATCAGGATTGTTGTGTCTCAGAGAAAAAGTGGCCCATGACCCTGAAAGCTTTTACTGAACTCTTTTTTTTCTTGTTTTTAGGTTTAGTCAACACATGCGGTCTCACAGTGACACAATCTTTAACGCCTCAGCTTTATTTGTAGCTCCAGTCTCATTTCAAATTATTTGTAGGCTTTGAAGAACATTTAAAAAATAGATGAAGCTAGGATATGAGAGAGTCCCAGTTTTTTTCTTGAGGATGCACATCGCAAGGGAAAAATGTCTTAATTTGAGGTGTGACGTCACTAGACTGGAAAATCCAGTCTCCATGATTCCGGGCTGTTCTAGCCAACTGCACATTTTAGGTTTGTTTAGGCCACTCTAGATTACTCTGTCCATAGGCAACAGCAGGCAGGGTTCCCCCTTTGGCTGACTCCATCTAAGGCTCTACCAGGAGATAGAGATGAAGATATAAACTCAAGTGCAGTACTTTATTTCAATTACTGCAGCGAAGGGTGATTTGCACTTGCCTTTTTTATTATCCACAGGGCTAGTGCATTTCATGGTGTCAGTTGGTTGAAACCTTGGTGCTGCTGTGGCCTTTGAACCTGGATGTAAAGTACTGTGGAAGAGTCAGACCTTTTGCCATTTTTAAAGAGGTCTTGACCAGTAGTTCTCCAGGCTTTCTGAATGTCTTTCAAAGTTTTTCTTTGGACATTGAGTGCCTTTTTACTCATTTTCACACTGCATGGTGTGCAGCTTGTCCTTTGAAAGATGGAAGAAGCTGGACAAGTGGAGGCCTAAAACAGCAGATGAACAGTATATGAAAGTCATGTCCTTAAGAAATAGAAAAGAAAATCAGGCAAAGACATGACATGGGCCCTGAGAGATGCATTTGTGTGATCTATCCACAGTTTGCCAAAACCTCTTCAGACATGCTCTTAATGAAAGGGTACCTGATAGGTAACTATTCTTAAGCAAGGGAAACAGGGAGAAAAGACTGAGGTATGCCACATTACACAATAACTGGACTAAAATTAGCAGCAGGTTTTATGGATTGATGAATCAAAATGTTAAATTGTTGGTTCAAATCATTATCAGTATGTCTTGATGATGTCAGGAGAGAAGTGCCACAGTGAGTGTCTACAGCCTTCTGTAAGACATGTTGGAGGCTCTGTCATGGTTTGGGACTAGATTTCAGACAGTGGTGTTGTGGATCTTGTCAAAAATGATGTAATTAATAATGCAAAAAAGTGTTGTCAGCTATAACCCACCATGCAGGATCATCAAAAATGTTGCAGTAAGAGTACTGACTGACAGGGACTAGAAAGAGAGAGCATATTTCTCCTGTTTTGGCTTCCCTTCATTGGCTCCCTGTTAAATCCAGAATTTAATTCAAAATCCTGCTCCTCACATACAAGGTCTTAAATAATCAGGCCCCATCTTATCTTAATGACCTTGTAGTACCATATCACCCCACTAGAGCACTTTGCTCTCGCAGTGCAGGCTTACTTGTTGTTCCCAGAGTATTTAAAAGTAGAATGGGAGGGAGAGTCCTTCAGTTTTCAGGCCCCTCTTCTATGGAACCACCTTCTAGTTTGGATTGGGGAGACAGACACTATCTCTACTTTTAAGATTAAGCTTAAAACTTTCTTTTTTGCTAAAGTATATAGTTAGGGCTGGATCAGGTGACCCTTAATCCTCTCTATGCTGCAATAGGCATAGGGTGCTGGGGGATTCCCGTGATCCACTGTGTGTTAATAGACCTCTGTGCATTTAATCGCCACTTGTTATTAATCTCTGTCTCTCTTCCACAGCATGTCTTTTGTCCTGTCTTCCTTCTCTCACCCGAACCGGTCACAGCAGATGGCCGCCCCTCCCTGAGCCTGGTTCTGCCGGAGGTTTGTTCCTGTTAAAAGGGAGTTTTTCCTTCCCACCGTCGCCAAAGTGCTTGCTCAGAGGGGGTCATATGATTGTTGCGTTTTTCTCTGTACGTATTATTGTAGGGTTTACCTTACAATATAAAGCACCTTGAGGAGACTGTTGTTGTGATTTGGTGCTGTATTAATAATACTGAATTGAACTGATTTGAATCTGGAAATCATCTGATTGGAAATAGCATAATTTCTCTGCATGACAATGATCCCAAACCCTCAAACCCATATTATTTTGTCACATGGACTGTACAGCAGGACAGTAAAATGGAACAACACCACAGGTGTAACTGTTTCAGGTCAGAATGTAGTTCAAGAAGCCTGGAAAATTACTTGTTAAGACTACTTGAATAAATCTGAACAATTAAGAAAACCTGACTAAGAGAGTTCAAACTATGCTGAAGAATAAAGGTGATGTCAAATATTGACTTTCAAGCTTACAAACTTAATTTTTGCTTTATATACTTAATTTTCATGTATGTTTGTGCATTTTTCAATAGGTCATCACACCTTTTCCCCCATTTTTCTAACAAAATATTTTTCTCAAAATGTATCACGACTCAAGACTTTTGCACTGTTCTGTAGCGTATTGTCTTCGCCTCCACCTGGATTCCAATTTCATCATTTATGCTTCAGCCTTCCAATCAGGGCAAAACTCTTACAAGTGTGGTGGAAAGATTTTCATTGTGGTGTTATCCATAAGTGGTACTAAGAAGAAGAGACACTAACAGTGAATCCACATATTACTACAGTTTGCATAGTTCCTTTAATAAATGACTTTAAGGAGGCACTAAGTGAACCAGAATGTAGTCACAAGCTAATATCGCCAAATTGCTGGGTACCTGTCATTCTAGCAGTTTCACAAGTAGACACAAATCCACTGTCACTGTTGTCTGTAGTTCTCCTTCTGCAGAGTATTAGGAGTGACTTGCCTCAATCAGTTGTTCAGAGAAATAAATCAGGCTGTGCAGAGGACAAAGGAGTGCTTCCCCTCTGTGAGCTGCTTTCTGCAATCAGCCAAAGCTGACATCTTCTCTGACTCACAGTTTTAGGCCAAGTCCAGTGTAACACACACTTGCATAGGTGCACACACACACACACACACACATTTATATGAACTCATATATGCAGTCATGCAAAATCATATACAGATATGGTACCTATGTAGATGTGTGTATGAATCATCCATGCAAGCTGAAATGCTTGCTGACACACACAGGCCACATGGGTACATGTAGAATAAAGCAATCACATTGAGTATGCATACAAATGTATACATGCTTACAGCTGCTTGCAACAATAGCACTGCATAGTTAAAATTTGCTCTGTGGTTTGATTTGTGGTAGCCAAAATCTATCTAAAATCTAAAAAATGTATTCAGTTTTCATGGTGTGTCTTATGTTTGAATACAAGAAGAAAACAGCCAGGGATTTTTTTAAAGGACCTTTACAGGACCAGTGTAAAAAAAACTTGAACAATTTTATAATCAAAAAAGAGTTTCCAAGTAAGACGATTTAAATACATCTTAGCATATTTAGGGGAATGAGAAGTAATTTTCCTATTATTTCTGCCAGCATTTAATATTTGAGAATTAATTGATTTTTATGTCTTCTGCTACAAATATAACTTCAATTTTCACTGTTTGTTTAAACTTGTGCTTTAAAATATGTGTTATTTATTTTCTATATTTAGAAAAGCTTTCAATTTCTTCATGTGGTGCCTGAATTTAACTACGTCCTAACTAAACTCATCCTTTCCCACAGAGTTTCACAGTCACCTCAATACAACTTGTTTTATCCAGCCTCTAGTGGTCACTAGAGGAAATACAACTTAAGGATTATTTGCAGTAACTGCAGCATTTGGCTGTTTTGATTCCAGTGTTTAACTCGGGTCTCCATGAAAGAGATGTGACTATGCCACCTAAATATCTCTGCTCTACCAAGTGCATCTGAATTGCACTAAATGTCTGAATTTGTCTGCTTCTCTCTCACACGTCTTGAGCTCTCTTTTGGTCCTACTGTCCTGCTTGATTTATAGCCAAACTGCCTTCTGTTTTTTTGTGTGTGTGTTTTTTTTTTTTGGGGGGGGGGTTCATCTCAAAAACACGGACGCCTGCACATGAAAGCACACTGAACACAAACAGCACTGCGGAAGCATCCAAGCCGGGCCACAGAGCAGAGGCAGACCACACAGCAGCAGCAGCAGCAGCAGCAGCAGCAGCAGCGCTTTCACTCGTCAGTTTACATAACACTGATTATAACCCTGAGATTTAGCCAACCAATGCGCAACAGTTTAGTTGGCCTGGGTTTCACTGACCATCTGTTCAACTGCATAGTTGACTTCCTTCAAATAGTTTTCCTGGACACTGATTCTACCTAGTAAAATTGTCCACTGCTGCCGCTCGTGCCTCACACTGTGGTTTCACAGCAAATCACCTTCAAAATAAATCAGCTGCAGATACAATGTAGCCCTTTATGCTGTTTTTTTTTTCTTTTTTTATTCAGTCATAATATTATCTTTGGGATTTATAAAATATTATTACCACACCTAGGCCAATTCTTTTCTGTTGCATTGAGCAGGATATCAAACTTTCATCATCAAGTGTATGTTGGTATGTTTTTGTAAGCTATTTATTCTCCAAAGTGAGCCAGGTTGATTTTCTTTTTCTCAAAGAAAATCAGAAGAAACACATTAGACTTATAAGAAACCAATTTCCCTTCAGGGCATGGATCATTATTTGGATGTTGTGATACTTCAGGGTATACCAATATAGTATGGGAGGAAGATTTTTTTTTTTAAACATTTTGATATAGATATTGTTGATTAATGTCTCAGGATGACCGGTTTTCATTCTGTTCAGCAGGGCTTGTTTATTTGATTCTGTTGTCTTGTATATTCTTCCAAAGCTTTCTTGGCAGTACTCCTTACATCAGTGGATGTTATCCCAGCCAGCGCTCGAATACAGCCAAACACAACTGCAAGCTCTGAAGAATGTAATTACAGCATTAGATGCTCATTTTTGAGTATTTTTGTTGTTCTTCGGCATGTTAGCTGACTCGCTGACCATTAACCCTCCTGAGGTCTTACCTTCGGTCATGGATAAAGTCTCAGTTTCTCAACCATTGTTTTACCATGTGCTAACTGCTTGTTTGTGTTTATAAATCAAATTGTGGCAGGCGGCACACAATAAGATTTGATTTTCTGGGACTGCATTGTAACTAAAACGAATCAGCTGTAAGTAATAATCGAAGCTATGAAGATCAACGGGATGTTAGAGTTGAGGGGCTCTCTTAATTTGTAATTGTGACTAAGCCTCCTTCGTGATGCATCTCGGTTGCATGCTGTTGTCCCTTTGCCCAATATTTCCACTGAGTGCAGTTTACATTTAAGTAGTGACACTAATGGATCATAAAATCTCTTTCCTGCCCAGATGTGATGAAGAAATTACAGTGCAGCGGCATTAACTGTGGCAATTATATGGAATGACAGTTCCTCTCAAACATCCCACTGATCCCAAAATAAAGACAGAGCGAACGTGATAGAGTAGATCGGCAGAGAGAGAAAGATGTTCTCTGATTGTTAGCACAAGGTAATGAAACTCTGAAAAGGTGACATTATCAACATGGGGGCGGAGAGATTCAGCGAGACTGTTGCTGCCTCTATTTCTGGAGGTGTAGGAGTATTTGTGTATGCATGTGTGAGTGTGGATTTGTGCAAATTCTTGTGTGTCTGCGTGACAGAGAAGCGAATGTTGTCAGAGCGTGCATGTGAATGTGTGTGAAAGGGGGAAAGTGACAGCATTAAAAAAACAGAGAGAGGGAATGGAGGAAAAGAAATATTTTTCACACATCTCCTAACTCATTAGAGCTCATCATTCACTCATTCAGCAAAACTGTAAATTTGTATGGAGGTGCTATTCTGGGTTGCAGCCACAAAAAGCTGCGCTTCAGTTTCCACCATACAGCCAACAAAAGGGACTATTTCTTCCTTCTTTTTTTTAACTTGTATTTTTTTTATAATTAACCCTCAATTTCTAAAGCAGTTTGTGGATTTCAGAGTTTTAAAATTTGAACTATGCTGAAAAATGGCTTAACATACATACTCCTATATGCACACGCTGCAAAAATATGAGTGAATTCAGAGCATTCTTTCCAAAGATCATTTTTACTGTGAACTACTGTAAAACAAGCACAAATTTCCCCTTTGATTGATAATCTTGTTAAAATATGTCTAATCAGTGAATGAGAGGTTTGTTTTGAACCATCAGTTGTACATTATTTGTTATGTTATAAACCCCATGTCTTACAATAACAGTCAACGATTGTTCTTAACATAAAATGCAGTTTTTCCAACAGTTATAAACAAAGAGGGATGTGAAAAAGCCTTTTAAATTGTAAACTAAAAGTTCTGGATTTTCATTACCACATTAAATAGTTACAGATTTACATGTAGTAGAAAAGAACTGAGTCTTCAGGTTTCACATATGGCTTTTGAAACCTGTATGTGACCCAGTTTGTGACATGGTCGTGTTAAAGAATCATTAAAACAAACTGTCTGTAAGTCTCTTCAGAGCAGCAGTAGTTTTTATGTGTCTTTTTTTTCTATTTTGTGTCCACTGAAGCAAAAATTTTGTCTATGTAATGCATATCACAGCTTCTTCTTTCGGCATCAGCTCTTCCTCATCTGCATCTGACTTCTTGCACATCTCCATCATTGGATTGACTTTCTCTGTCCTGTCTCTCACAGCTTTGTTTCAACAGTTAAAACTGCTAGCTGCGTGAAGGAACCCGGCCAACCACATCTGCGTGTGGGCGTGTACGTGTGAACTTAAAGGTTGTGAACAAGCTTTACTTGCTTGTTAGTGAAGCCAGGTTTGCTAAATTTATAGGCAAGTTATGGCGTCTACAGACAACTGAAAGTGGTTGAAGAAGCTAGAAGCGGTTAAGTAAAGCACAGGATTCAGAGAATGAAGAAAATAAACAACTTTGGCATCATAATCAAAAGATAAAGCTTAGATACCTAATTAAATGGCTGCAGGCATCATCATTTCTGTCTCTTGTTGCTTTCATAAGAAAATCCATCAGACACAGACCTACAATTAAACCCCCCTTTGATCAGAGTCTAGCAGGAACAAGTGGTAAAACTTGATGCTTATTTTTGTTTTTGCTCTTTTAGCACTCGTTCAGCTGCTGCCACTCAGAATACATTAGCAGGAGTGGAAAATTAAAAAAGACAGACACGCAGAAAAATTGATATTTTGAGTACCAGTGAAAAAGTCTTTTCACAAAGTCTTGTCACAAATAAAGCTTCTGGCCACGTGCAGTCCTACTTTCATGTTATTAAAGCAAATCTAATCAGTGTAACGTGGAAAGGATAAAAAAAAAAAGACAGCACCGAAACATTTTATTGCACAGTTTATTAACAAAAGAAAAATCAATAGATTGTTGCACACCAACATGATATATGCAGATTATAATGGTCCCAGACATTTTATCAATACAGGCTTTTCTTTCAGTGCCTTGCAGATGCTGCTCAGTGCAGACATCTGGGTAATTACAAATATTCAAATAATAACGAGTGCTGATCTTCTTAACTCTATGGTGACATTCACAGTTATGGCCATGCCTGTGTTTCTATAGGATTTGAAATTATTGTTGTCCTTGTCCTGGTAAACCACGCTCCACATTCCCTTTTGTGGAGTGAGGAGGAAAAAGGTGAGAATCTCAGCATTGTGGATACTCAGTAATCCATTCTATGTGAGTTACCTGACTGAGTCCAGGCAAACAATGGGAATTCTGAAACAATACAGGACTAGACTTACTGTAGTTTGATTTGAAATGATGTCATCTGACATGTCATCTTGTTAATGAGTAAAATAATGCTGGTGACATGTTATCAATTTTAAACACTGAAGAACAAAAAACTGAAAGTAAATGATTGAATTGTCCCTTTTACCTCAGAGCCTGCGAATCAATACCAGAGAGTGGAGCCTGTGATTTGGCTTTTGCTTTTGGCTCAGCCCCTTAAGCCCTAGCAGAGAAAAAACCTCAGCAGCTGGCATGAGAAAAATTGTCTTTGCTCAGAAAATCCTGCCTTCATCCATGACCCACAGTCAAGCGACTGTTTCGAAGAGCAGGACAAAAGGCAAATGATGTAGCAGTGGGTTGGAAAACCAGCTTAAGGGTTCTACGGAATATTGAGGAGACGCACCATGGTATCTAACAGCAGAGAACTCAATAACTAGTTAAAAATGTGGCAATTAGTAGTAAATTAGCAGAAAGTAGTAATTAATACAATGTAGTAAACATTATAATGAGTAATGGCCAAGCTGCTGATCTAGTCGCTGCCATTCTGAGATGCAATATTAAAATATTCATATTTATGGCAGTTATAGAGATGAATCAAAACTAAGTTGATGCTGTTAAAAAACATACAACAAAAAAACAATAACAAACTCCTTGCAGCTTCTGAAAATGATTGATTGATTCAAGACAATCTTTTGTTGTGCGTGTTTTAACATGCGCTGCTGACATAGCAGTCTTGTAAACAAGTTTTTCCTTTCATTTTTTGCCACTGTTTAAGAATATGCAGGGGAGTCGGATCTGCTGCGGCATAACAATGCAGCACACCACTGAGCACGCATGAACCAAGAGCTGTGTTAGGTGGTATCACCCACCCTTTAGTGGTGACATCCAAGGTCAAATGCTTAATCAAGATTGACATTGTGTGATGTTGACTGATGCCGACAGCACTGGCAGTTGTGTAATGTTTCCGATAGTGTTTTTCTGTGCTTATGGATGAGAAAAAATTGAAGACTGACACTTGAAAACAAATACCTTAAAACAGCCTTTCCCAGTGTTTCATTTTACAGAGAAGCCGTTTAAGCGATGTGAATTAAATTAAGGTCAGGTCACACATCTTTAAATAGTGGTTATGGCTGTCATTTGGGGGCTACGTTAGCATATCCCAAATGCTTTTCAGTTCCTACCACACCTCCATTCAGCCTCTATAGCTAGTTGATCTTGATTGATGGAGGGCACTAGACCACATTGGCGAGGGGGGTGACCACTGGAGCTTATATGGGTAATAAGGTGTGATGGTGTTGAGATGGTTGCAGTGGGTGTATTGTGCCTTATACAGTAGAATGTAGGTTCAGATTCTTTTAAGCATCAATCCCATTTTACAGAAAGTGTCCTGGCTGATGCCTCTAAAGCCATAACACTTTTAGAGTTGACCTTGTGTTTTTTATACATTCATAGAACTTGTCAGTATTTGACAGCATGATTGAGAAGGGTTTATTCTGCATGCTCCTAATGCATAGAACTTGAAAGGTTGGTATCTTTCTTACTTATCTTATTGTTTTTTTGTTTTTTTGTAGTCAAACTAAGATATGTAGTTTAAAGCACAGACAAACTGAAATTTGTCTACTTGAGCACACCAGTTTTTGAATTAAAATACATGGACATGGTGAAAGAAAGTAATACAAGGCAAGCAATTTTCTGTATAATAATCCAGTGAAGTGTAATTGTTAATATGTAACAGTAAATGTTCAAATAGTGATGGGATTTAATCTAAATCAGCATGATGCTATTTGAAGTACAAATTGCTGCTGCTGCTTTGTCAGCCAAGCATTTGAGGGGCATGCTTTATATACTACATATATCACACTGGCCCTAAATCCAATGTAGTAACCCTCCTCTGTTTTGTCCCCAGTGTCATGTGTGCCTCATGATTTGGAATTGTCATATAAATGCTTCTTCTGACCCCTGGGGCTCAGACATCTATCTCTGAAGAGGGAATAGAATTGTGTTGGAAGCCAGGAGCTATTCACTCTGCGAAGATGACCAGTCCACTTCATGATCATTGCACTTGTCAAAGTGTGTGGTAAATTCCAAGACATGAGGTCTAGCTTTCCCGTTCATCGTCCATGCTTTTTTTCAACTTCACATGGCTCTAACATAGATGAGAAGAAACTGCCATTGATCTATTTCGGAAAAAGGATGTTATTAGACATTTTGAGTAATGTCTAGTAAAGAGACATCAGCCGCTTCCTCTACATGGATGGTGGTTTAGATTCACTGATCCAAACCACCGAGATCTACAGAAACAACATCGGAATGTCATTCAGAGTGGAGAAGTAGTAGTCAGAAGTGAGAGGATCACACTACCAGAAGGCATGGATTCCAAGGTATTTGAGGTACAAATACCTTGAAATCCATGAGTACATGAAGAAGATGGTCACAACAGATCATGTGCTTAGTGAATACCTCAGGCAGCAGAAACCCAATAGAGAAGAAGAGCAAGAACAGGAACTATGCATGGAAGGTCTGGCTCCTGTATGGCATTTACCACTGCCAGATAGAAGAACTGGTTGATATGGGGAAATCCTGGACCAAGCTGGACTGATGTATAGAACAAAGGAACTAATCACAGGAAAAATCTATAAGCACAGCACACTGATAGAGGCTGACATCTACCACACCAGGCAAGACTCAGACTTGGAAAGATACCCCTGAGACAATCCAGCACATAACAGCAGAGTGCAAGATGTTAGCAGGTAGGGCAGGTGTGTTGACCCAGGGTGATTTCTAAAACCTGGAGGACACTGGCCCTCGAGGCCTGGAGTTTGACACCCCTGAGGTAGGGCATACATGGAATGCCATAAAAAGTGGCCGGCATAGTATACAGCAGGCTTGGCCCACTCCAGGCCTCGAGGGCCGGTGTCCTGCAGGTTTTAGATCTCACCCTGGGTCTACACACCTGAATCAAATGATTAGTTCATTACCAGGCTTCTGGAGAACTTCAAGACATGTTGAGGAGGTAATTATGATGTGTGTGATGCTGTGACGGATCAAGGACACATTTAAAAACCCGCAGGACACTGGCCCTTGAGGCCTGGGTTTGGACACCACTGGTATACAGGAACATCTGTGCCAAACACGGCCTGGAAATCCTAAGGTCAAAATGTCCCCTACGGTGGTTGAGATTGACTAAGCTAAGATCTTGTGGGACTTCCAGATATGGACAAACTAGTGACCAGACAGTAGCTGTGCACAAGCAGACAAAGAAGGTTGAATGATAGATACAGCCATACCGAGAAGCCAACACGAGCTTGAGATCAACCAAGGGCTGAGAGAGATGCTAGAGAAGGGTACACCCTGTACAAGTTGCTTGTCTGTTGCAGGGCTAACACAGAGAGACAGACAACCATTCATACTCACATCTATGGGTAATTTAGAATTACAAACTAACTTAACCTACCTAACTGCATGTCTTTGGACTGTGGGCCAGAAAACCCACAGAGAACCTGGAGAGCATCCAAGCGAACACGCAAACGTCACACAGGCTGTGGTGGAGTCGAACTCAGGCAACAATGTGAGGCAACAGTGCTGACAACCGCACCACCCATATAATATATAATATGATATAACATATTACGTAAACATAATATGTCATTTTGTTCATGTATATATATGTATATATATATCACAGTCAATGTCTCACACTGGGTCGAAGGCCAGCAAACGAACTGTATGTGAAGGAGCCTGCCTGATGTGCAATGAGAAATTGTTCCACAATTTTGGAGCTGTAACTGTGCAAGCTGTATCACCTCTGAGTTTGTGCTGTATCTTTCAAACAAGCAAAAGCTTCTGGTCTGCTGACCTGAGAGAATAAGACGGGACATATGGATGAGCAAACCACAGATATAATAGGGCACAACCTTCAAGAGACTTAAAGACAAATAAAAGGAATATAAAACAGATTTGTAATCTACTGTAATGTACTTACAGTATTGTACAGTATAGTATCATTTTCATATACACTTTCAGCAGTTTAAATGCATTTTGCTCTGTTTGTTTTTTCTGACAACCCACTCATTTCTTAACCTTCGCTCAACCTTTTCACTGTACTGCAGAAGCTTCACTCAAGCATTCAAGCTAGTTTTCTGCCTCGTTGTTTGTGTAGGTGCACATCCAATTAAAACAAACAACTAAACGAATAAACAAACAAAATACTTTGAGGTTTTAGTAAAAAAAAATGCAAATACTTTACTGAATACTAACTTCTAATTCAATGACAGCAATTAGAAAAGAGAAAATGGCTCATCTCAAATAAAATGACACCAACAATACTGTGGAAAAAGTGTGAACTCGTGTCAATAAGAAACCATACATCAAGGCAATTTACCGACTGGTATACTCAGAAAAGGGACCCAAACGCATGACTCCAAAGAGAAGGCTTTGTTTAGTACACTGGTCTTCAGTTCAATAAAACAAACAAAGCAAAGGCAAAAGAGGCAAAACAGTAAATGAGATAGGTCAAAAACACCAGTAAACTGGGCAAGAACGAGAAAACCAATGAACAACAGGATGTACTTTACAGTCTCCTGGTATCACATCATATAATCATGTGGTAAAGCTGTGAAATCATTAAATATATGCATTCAAAACATAAGATTAACAACACTCAACAGCTAACCAAAGGTGATGGGTACATTGATCACAAGCACAATACAGACAGTTCAGTGAGCAACAGTTGCTGCTACTCTACTCAGAACAGTGCTCGCCTCTAAAAATTTGATTCTAAGAAAGTCTAATGAGCCACTAATAATTAGAAATGAAGGTCCAATTTCCCGATAGCTTTTATCCCAATATTAGGCTAATATCTGGCTACTGGGTTCAGACAGTGACATGACAGGTCTTCCCCTTTACAGGAGTGTTGAGGAAGTAGCTAACTGCCTGCAGAATTCACAGGAATCTTGAGCATGAGCATTACAAAAGAGAGAACTGTGCAAGCTGATGTGATTTGACATTAGTTTGATGTACACTTTCCTTGTTATTAACAACAAGTGATCTAGTAATGAAGTAAAACAAAATTAAATAATGATAAATAATAATGGACTGCCTTAATAATAATAAAGACGAATAACTGCTGGTCTACTGTCATCTTAGCTCAATGTTTTGGAACTCGAATAACTGCTAAGTCTAATTTATATGTATATATGTAGGCTTTCATGCCGGCATATAAACTACTGTCAGTACATTTATTTTTCTTTTCTTTTGTGCATCAACTTCCGTACTGAATCCGTAACGACATCTTAAGATTGCATATTTCTATGTTTTTTATTATTTGTATGAGCTTAATCACAGATGAATCAGTGGTTCTTTATCTATTATGTTTAGATACATTGTAAATTGTTATTTCTCCTTTCTTACATTATATTTTTGTTGTTCATCTTCTTCATTATCTTTTTTTCATCCAGTTCCTAAGAATTAGGCAATCAACAAAAGCTGCATGCCCTGGCAGGCAATCAAAAAATTCAATGAAACAACAGTGATTTGATCCACGTGACAAAACTATGTGGTCAGTGATTATCAATCACTTGAAGAGTTTTTTTTTTTTTAATTCAATAACTTGTGCTATTTTACAAAAATAAAATGTTTTGCAAAAAACCGTTGTCATTTTGGTCCTCTCATTTCTCAGATTTTTGAGAAATGTTTCTATCTAAGAATGTTTAACGCTATCCATCCCCTACTTACTCTCTCATCCATCCACCCACCCAACCACTCTTTCAGCTACAGTATAACTGGCCGTCTGTTATTTTCTCAACTTTTCCCCTGCTCTCTGCTATCCTTAATTTTACCTGTCATCTGTTCTCCATTTTCCACCCCTCTCACACTTGCTTGCTTTCTCTCTCTTCTAAAGCTTGAAAATGTTATGGACACTGCGCTCCAATGAGCGGTGAGCTTTTCTCCCAGACATCCTGACAGACTGAGACAATCTTTGCAGAAGACTTTATGTAAGCAATTCATTAGTTTTTCTTGGTTCCAGACACCCCCCACCACCACCCAGATTCACATGATAATAAGAGTGGCTGCCATGGTGAGAAACCAGAAAAATATCCATTTGACATCTAGACTGAAAATACTCCAGCCGGACACACTCGGCAGCTGTATCTGTGATTTCTTTGTGCTACAAAAGTGAGAGCGATTTGTGGCAGAAAAAGCCACTTTGATAAAAGGACAAGATAGAAGGGTTTTATTTCACTTATTTCACTTACTTTTACAGTTTCAGTGTTTGTACAAGAGAAACCTTCTGAAGTGAGCTTTGGAAAAACATGTTTTTTTGATTTAATATCATGGATGTGTCCTTGGGTAAGACCAGATTTCTCCTGTTGGTTAGACATGCAGCTTGTATTGTGGATCGTTGCTATTGTTTTAGAAAATGCACATGTGGATAAGCAGGATGATGTAAAGTGTTTTGGTAAATGTTTAATAGAAATTCAGCCATTTAATTACAATTTTGCACGCATTACACATTGTTGTATATTGAAATCATACATAAATTAGAGCTAAATTAGAAAAAATAGAAAATCTGAAAATCTGTTATATTTTAAAATAAACACTAAAATTACTATAAAGATAAGATAACAAGCTTTTTAACTCAGTGTGATATTTATATATGTGATGTTTGATGAGAAGCTCAAATCTTTATTTAAGTAAATCAGCTTACAGCCTTTGTTCTCTTGTTATAAATTTGATTGTGCATCAATATATAAAAGGAGAATAAATGATCCAGTAGTGTATCAATGCCAGAATAAAAGCAATATTTATCTGTGCTTTTTTACATTTTCCTTTTTCTGAACTCTGGAGTTGGACACCTGCATTATTGAATAAACTACTACCTCATAAAAAAAAGTACAAATGCATTCTCCAAAGACATGCTACACTCTCTGGTTTACATCTTTGTGGAGGAGGATTCCTACTGTAGCAGCATAATGATCCCAAACAAACCTCAAAGCTTTACAAGAACTATTTGAAGATCAAAGAGGACCAAGGGAAGCTGACTGTCATGTACTTTTCTTCGCAGTCACCTGACCTCAGATCCACTGAACATTTATGAGGCTACTTGAAATGTGAGAAAGCCAAGCATCCCCTTACAGCTCAATAAGTACTTTATAAATTGTCAAGCTGGATTTTATACCCTGCCTTATGTTTTGCACAAACTTTTGAGAGTCTATGACCTTGATTGCATTGAGTCATTAAAAGAAGGATCTAGTGAATATAAATGTATTCTGAAATTTTACGATATTTTTATTTTTCCTTTTTGTGTCAGTTATCTCAGATTTTTTTAACCAAAAAAATTATATATTTTATGTAATTACTGCATTTCAGATGTGTAAATCCAAGTCATAGGTCTTTCTTTGTGGACTTTGTATAATCCTCCTTCATGGGTTTTCTCCAGCTGCTCTGGCTTCCTTCCACAGTCCAAAGACCTGCATGTTAGGTTTATTGGTGATTCTGAATAGGCTGTAGGTGTGAATGTGAGTGTGAATGGTTCCCTGTCTTTATGTGTTTGCCCTGCAACAGACTGATGACCTGACCAGGGTGTGCTGCCCCTTGGCCTTCCAGCTGGGGTACGTTCCAACCCCTGTGACCCTGAATTGAATAAGCAGTTAAGAAAATGAATGGATGGAAGTCCAAAATAACAGAAAATGAATAGAAAAAGTGCACACACACACGTGCACGCGCACACACATAGAACAACAGGCACGCCAACACCGAGTTTCTGGAAAAGGTGTAATTTAGAATAGGGCCAGTAAAGGGAAATCTGATTACATCCCCAGAATCAACTAAAAGCCACATAAGTTTGCACATAAAATTAATCAGCAGAGCATTAAATGTAGGAACATTACTAATACAAAACAAGAGTCAAAATATGCTTGCACTAATCCGTCTTGGTAGCTTGAGCAAAATCCTGAATGCATCATTATATGCTAAGTGAAACTTTTTTTATTTTTACTTTATTGTAATTGCACCACAAATGTGCTGCATAAAGCGGAAATCATTAGGCTATAAAAAGAGCTATTTTGACATCATCTGTACACATATGAAATTTGCATGTCAGCCACTTTGCTTGCGCATACAGTATACAACACTGATGTTGCAAAAAATCATCATCACATGTGACCCAGATATCTCACCTTAATCACCATGTTTAGTTCTTGGTCTGCCAAACAGAATGAGAGGAAAATTTGCTTCTGATTCTACTTGGATGTAGCAATCATTATTAAAGTCTTTTTAGTGTTAAATTCAGTGTCATACCGCACACCATAACATAGCAGTTGCCAGAACTATAATGAGCCAGAACAGCTAAGTCATCTGTGTACATAAGATTATAAAGAAGAAGGCAAACAGGAAGTTCACAAATATTTGGACAATGACACAGTTTTCGTCATTTTTGTCTCTGTTCAGTCTTTCAGCTTTAATTCAAAGGGATAAACAAAAGTATTCTATTAACTGTAATTACACTATTTACACACCAATTTTTGCTGTCTCTCTGATAGGTATATTTGGATTTTTCAGCCTAATGTTAACCTTATTCTGAATCAGCCTCCAATATCTCCAACAAGATATTGGACCTCAGTTTAAGAGTTCCAGTGAACATCTACCAAATGTAAGTTCATCACAATCCTATCTTTATTTGTCATGGACTAATGAGGGAAGAGGCCATGTAAGATGGTGAAGTACTAAGTTCAGCTAATGCAAGCAAACTTGGTAAGGTGTATTGAAAGCTGTCAGTACAACCACCGTACTTGTAACAAAAGCAATATTACTTGTTGGATAGTTGCAATCTAAAAACAGACCAGACAAAACTGCTGACCTTTATGACCCATGGCACAAAAAAACTCTCCCTGTCTTACCCCTTTCTCTACCTTCAGCAGCAAGGCAAAATATGATACCTCCATTTGTCTGACCTTTCCGCTTACACAAAAAAAGGGCATGAAAGTTTTTTTGGGGGGGGCAGGTGGGGACTGAATCCCTCACAATTATATTCCAGGGAAACAGCGCAGCACAGGATGTTGCTGCTTGAGTGAACAAGCAGATCCTGTATGACTATAACAGCAGCAGCTGGTGTGAGGTGTGGGAGAGCCGACTCAAAGTTAGCTGAATAACAGATGGACCAGCTGGTCTCTTCTGGTGGGTTACCATGGTAATGTGGATTTGACCTTATTTGTGTTTAATGCTGCACCCGCCACAAATGCATTCTTTAATAATATGGACATAAATGGTAGCCTATATTCACATATATTCACAAACAACATTAGCCACATAGACTTAAGCACATCAAACTCTCATTACTCATACTCATTATAACAGTAAAATAATTTTTTTTTAAAATACAAATAACAATAACAACAGTATAAAAATGCACAAATTTACCAACTGTGCACTGTAGTCTCTTCTCATTCAGCTTGCTTTCTATACCCAGGGGAGGTCCCCTGTGTTCCATATTAGCACAATTCTGTCCACACAATCTAGCCTCTTATCATTCTTAAACTTATGGTAATCTTGTAAGTTTTTTTTTTTTTTTGCTTTATCTTGTTGGCAGAGTAGATCTGTTATTTAGGAATTTCCCTAAATGGATTATAGCGCATTTCTCTTTATATTTTTAATGTCTACTTCAGGTTTGTTACACTTCACGTCGACTTTTTGGCTACAGGTCGAAAATAGCAAATCTGTTAGTAATGTGAAATAATAGTATTTTTTTTTTCTTCGAGGCAGGATAATCCTCATTAAAGCCAGATATGACATAATTACTTTTTTAAAACATATTAACATAAAATGTAAAAATGTGGTAATTTCAAATTTATTACTAAGTTATTACTATGCAATTACATTTTACAGTGAACCTTTAACACTTTAACTCTAAACCCCTCATAGAAAACTTAAGAATTTCTCTTCAGCTTTATCTGCTCCCTACTCATCCTCATTTCTGCCTTCCTTCTTAATGGCTTAATTGTAAATGCCTAAAAACTAAATATGTATACACTGATTTTATTGCAAAGTTGTAACTGCTAACATGGTAGGTCTTCACAACACTACAATTATTTTTAAAGTGCACAGAGCAGGGAAAGACATTTGAAGTGTAGAGATGCTTTGGTACCTAATATACTCTATATACTAAATGTTTATATATGTATTTATAAGTGCTGGTTGAGTTTCAAGATGTGCATATCTTCATATTCTTCCTTTTCTGTGCTGAAATTCTAAATATTATTCTCCCAATGTAAAACCATTAATAGCTGATATGTAGTAACCATGTTAATATTTTACATTTGAATTGACTACCCACAGACTATGAGCTAGATTCTTATTTGTGTTATATGGATTAATGGCCAAGTGCATCATTGGTATTTTATATGTAGAGTATAATTTAGACGTCAAGCTCACACCAAGCTGCTTAATAGCACTGGTTTCTCTTTAAGTACAGATGAGATTTTCCCATCACCCAGTATGTGCTCTCTTTTTCTCTCACAATGTTTCTTTCTGTCATCCTCCCCTGCTGTAATGCTCGCAATAAATGCTTTTGTTTTTTGTTTTTTGTTTTCATCTAAACTGCAGGGTTAGGAGTAACACTATTCTTCACACTATGCAAATGTAGGGAATTAGATACATGTTTGTGGTTAGGCACAGAGTTAAACATTACTGGATAGCTGAGCAGCCAAACCAGCATTGTTATTTAGTCCATTAGTGTGAATGCACTAATGGACTAAACATGTATGTAGAATACAATTGAAACATTTAGAGGCATGCATGAACATGTGCCATAAATACATGGCAGATAAATTAAGCTGGACTTTATTCTATACATTAAACTTAGAGCATATCTGTCCACTACTGATTGTGGTACTGGAGTAATGGATTGTATCTTATTGTAAGGTCTGCCAGCCAATATCTTTCTTTATTTATATATTTGGAAATAAAGATGGCTGTATTGATTTTCATGAATTTTCACAGGGTATAATCAGACCAAAGAGCTGGAAAGTACTGCTGTTTTTTAATTTTTAAATCATTTTTAAATCATGAAAAAAGGTATTTTTAAAGAGCACTAAGAGTCCTTGACCATTTGTGATCAGGACAGTTAAATATATTACATTTGCCCGTGCATTTGAAATTATAAAACTTAAAGGCAGACAATATAGTCAGGCACCGGCACTGTTTTGGTTTGCATTACAAACATCACTAATGTAACTCATTAATCTTCTACAGCATTAGAAGTTTTTAGCTTTATCGTCCCTGTTAACAAGGATGTGCTCGGAAGTGTGATTTATTTACGCATCTAGGCCAAACATTAAGCAAAGACAGAGAAAGCACTGCAGAATAGCTTACTGGAATCTTTTTGGAAATTTCTCTTACAGGGCTCCAGAATAACAAATAAAAAAAATAAACCACAACAGGTAGGCAAAATCGAAGCAGGGAGAAACACAGGAATCAGAACAGGTCAAAAACAAGGTTACAGAGCTAAAGCAGAGCGGGCCAAAACTATCTGGCAAAAAGTAGAAGGTGGGAAAAATATTGACAGGGCTTATCAGTCAAGTGGATTCAGGTAGGGAAGATAAATAATAGGAAAAAGTGAAGCTCGGAGTGGGTTTGAAACCACAGGAGAGTTGGGGATAGAATAAAATAAAATTAAATAAAGATTGCAAATCTGGCATATCAGTGATATGTTTAATGCTGAAAAAACAAATAGTGACTGTGTGTTTACAGATTTACAGCATATACCCATAATGTGATGAATATAAGTACACAAGCCCACACAAGCACATATGGTGGATTGCTCATGTTCAACACCCTGATGGTGGTCATGAAGGTTATGCTTTCACCTCCTCCAGCTTGTCAGTTGTTTCACAATACGGGTTTCAGGAGGCTATTCATTATCTCGATTCTCTCAGCATGCACGTTATCATTCTAGTATGTACTTATCATTAAAAGAAAAAAAACAATTCCCAGTTGTTTTGACTTGGTTTTAGATTAGAAAACAATGAATGTTTTAGTGTTTTACTGCTTGTACAGTAAAACACTAAAAACATAGGTACATGAATTTCAGTGAGGATGAGAGAGTTGTAATATTTTTTTGATTTCAAATAAGATGGTTTTGCTGATGCTGATTCAAAATAAATTCATAAACTGCAGGAAGTGGCCTTTAGATTACATTAATTTATTTCACTGTGTGATCAAACCCTATTTAGGTACTCTTTTCCTTTATTGCATGAATGCTTGATGAGTTAAAATTGGTGATATCTATTCTTAGAATACAATGCATGAATGTCAAAACTACAGGCAGCAGCTAAACTAAGTCTACCATCTTCTTCTTCTGTACAAAAAGTGTATGTGAACAATTCAAGAACCAAAATAACAGATGAGATGAGAATACTAACAAAGCCTACAGTAGGCCCCGTGAGTGTCTTTGACATGGGATTGGAGTAACACTAAATATGATACAAATGTATACTCATGAGTAATCAGGTGGAGGAGAGTTCAAACCTGATGCAGAAGTTGAGATGTAACCTCTCACCTGTCAGCGTGGGAGACCCAGCCGTTGGTAACCTGCTGTTTTCTCTAAAGGCTCCCACTGACCTCCTGCATTAAGAAAAGCTCAGTTGCTATGGTATCGAGAAGAATTTTAATGATATACTTAAAGGATTTGCTATGAAGAGACTTCACAGGAACCAGTTTTAGAACGCCGATGAGGGCACTACATCTCCATGCCAATAAGGCAACAGAAGCAATAGTTATTTGTACTGTCAAAGGTGGTTAGAACAATGCATTGTTTTAAGTGGGGCCCAGGTGGTAGTGCCCTGTTGTGTTCCATTTTATTACTATTGCACTGCATACTGTTTAGCCATCAGTGTATGCAGATAAATGTTAGTGTGCTTAAGAGAAAATATACAGCAAAACAAGTGTTATTGCTTTTTCACTGACATATTTACACATGTGGAAAAAATGTAACCAGTGTCCTAATTTTCTGCCAAAAACTCGACCATATAAGAGCTGGCACGTGCACACACTAACACACTGTTAGAATTATTGTCTTTTTAGTAGAACAATGATGTTTGACATTCATTGTAGATACACATTAATAAACTATAGAAGACGATGTTAAGATAAAGATGTTTGTCCTGACTTTAGATGTTCTGTGAAAACTGGTTCTAGGGTTCAAGCTGAAATGCTTGAACACCATTGTTGCGTGTCTTCCCCTCTCTCTCTTAGCCTACTTGTCTATCTTCAGTATTGCAATCCAATAAAGGCAAAATGCCTCCAAATATATGTATATAACCTAGCTATAATGTCTATTTTTTTAATAACTTTAATAAAAGAGATTCAAACTACGTAAATTTTCAGTGACACCTGTTCACCAGAAATAAATGTGCATGGGACAGAATCTACTGTCATGTGGGATTTGAAGATCTTGATTACAAATTTGACTAAAACACTTCTTACGCCAATACATTTATGTGCCGTTGTGTTTAAAGAGAACTGTAAATGAACTACAAACTCTTCGAAGCTCCTCATCTGCCTAATGTGATGTTTCAGTTTCAAATGTGCGAGGGGCACTGGAGTGTATTGAAGGAGGTCATTTGTCACCGATTCTGTGGTTATTTTTAACCGTTGCCCGCGTGTGGGTCTAATCAGAACAGGATGTTCATCAGATTAACCAGGAAGTATATTTTCATGAAATGAGACCGTGTCTATGTATGACTTACAGTGATTTAGCAGACCCACATCAGTTGAGCTGGAAATTTACTGTTGTTTAGTGCAGATTCCGGTTGAGTTTTTTAATTCCTCCACAAAAAATATTTGTTTTTTGTGTTTGTGTGTGCATGTGTGTGCATGTGTGTGTGTGAGCGAGCGAGCGAGAGAGAGAGAGAGAGAGACAGATCGAGAGAGAGAGAGCAGGTGGTTTTGGGGGGGAAACTAAACCAAAAGCAAAGTCATATTTTACATAATAATCATCTCTGTAGTTTCCAATCTTGCTTCTGTGTCAGTAAAGTATTTCAGGATGGTGTCGAAACTACAGCTAAAGGTACTTTCGACTGCTCCCTTATTTCCCAAGGGACACTACAGTGGATGAATCCGCATATTTGATTTAGTACAGATTTCCACACTGGATGCCCTTCCTGACACAACCCTCCCATTTATCCAGGCTTGGGCCCAGCAGTAGCTTGTGACCACATAAGGCTGGGTATGCCCCTTAGCTCTGATGTATATCACTAATCAGTTCCAGAAACTAGACCTAACTGTCATTTCAAGTGCAGTTTTGCAGTTAGAAATGTGATGCTTGAAACCCAAATTTGAAGGCAATCAATCAGATAAATCAGCAGTAATCTGTCACACAGATGAACAGAGCTGCCATCATATCATGAAGCATAAAAGAACTGAAAACAAAAAAAATAATTGTTTTACAGCCACCTGCATAATCAAATTTAAAAGACATTCTTCCTGCTGTTGTATTGTTCATGTAGTGTTTTCATTGTAGAGTATTCCAAGTTCGGTTAAAATTTCCATATTTAAGAAATGAGCAGGTAATAAAAGCTGTAATTTAGGTGTATATCATCATCACCCTACAGCACACTCTCTCCCTGTTCAAAATTATTTTGAAACAAGTGACAGTTAAAAAGTCACTCCAGCTGTAATGTGCCACTTTAGACCTCATTTACATTTTACACAGTGACACATTGCATAATATCATGAAACACTGAGGATTTTCTCTTTAGGTTGATAAAAAGATACACTGGAAAGAGCCACAAAAGCCTTGTTGAATAAGTGCTCTTAAATACTTCAGGTCTATATATTTCCATATATTCAACAGCTGAACTGTGATACGTCTGGTGATAGCTTCATTCAAAATACTCCACATCAAGTGAAGCCTCCAAACCTTCATGTGCTGTGTTGCTACTGAGCAGCAAATGGAATTGGAGATCTGTGTGCATCAAACTATATTAATGCTTCAGAAGAAAACAACATGGAACAAAATGAAATGAGATTCAGGAAGCACCTCCACACAAAACGCTACAGTTAGTGTGTCGGTGGCTCTGTCACAGAAGGAGAGACAAGAAGAGAGAGCCTGAGACTGTTTCCCATCTGTGTGACACTCAGAGTTCCCGGGTTAGTGGCTGGTTTGTGCCGTTACGTTTCTTATTGAGCACCAGCTTGCCTCGTCAGGCACGAGAGGGCTTGAGTTCTGCTTGTGTGCTGCTTCTATTTATTCATCTTTTATCTGAATCCACTCTCCCCCTCCCTATTCCTGCTTATTTTCTTTCACTCCTCCCGGTTTGTCATGTTACCCACTTCCACTATCCAGTTTTCTCTCACCTCTGCATGTTTGGATCTTTTCCCTCACCTTTCTCTTTCTGCTTCCCCTCGCTCACTCCCTCCTTCTGTTTCTCTGTCTTCGTTTTCTCCTGTGTTGACAGTGTGGAAAGATGATGAATCAGACTGCATGTGACAGTCTGGCATTTGAGTGAATCTGATGTGGTTAATATGGTGCCTGCTGACAGTGCTGTGGAAATCGTCACGAGCACTCATAGACAGCTACATTTTGGCCCAACTTTGCACACTCTATTTGCGGCTAGCATGTCTGCATGGAGGGAGCACTTGTTTACTTGCATGTGTGCACTGGTGGGTGTAAATAAACATTTTTTTTCACAGTGGTCAAAGGTCGGCAGAATAAGCTGCCTTCAATTTTTTCTACCTACACGAATCATCCTTGTTCTTGCAGCTCTACCTTCAAGAGTTCAAACTCCAGTGACCGTGGAAGCCAAACAGCTTCACTGGATGAATTAAAATGATACTCTATGTGCACACTTTTACATAAAGGAAACAAAGCATATGCAAACAAAACCTATTTTACACAATAGTTTGGCTATGATAACTTCCTGTCTTTTCCGGAAAAAAAAGGAAAAGAAAACGTTACCTTCATAGAGACAGCTTAAAATAAGTATTTAAATTATGTTTTTGCATTTCTTTCTTTCATTTAATTTATGATCGCCTGGTAAATTCAAATGAAAATATTTATGAACAAAGATAAGTTCCTTATTTGTATTAAAATTCAATAAATAAAATACTGACATAATTTATTCTGAAATAATCATCAAATCTCAGACAAAAGTCACCCCAAATTACATACATATAACATCACACTATTAAGCATTAGTAAGGTATTAGGAAGTGCTTAATTAATCATTTATGTATCATTGTCCTCCTTACTTAGGTGTGTTATTGTTACACAATATACAGCTATCACTGCAACTACATCACTGCTATTAATAATCATAATCACAGTCATAATTATATTTATGTATTTATAAATGACATACTAAGGAGGAGTATTGCCATGAAATGAAATAACCACTTGCTAATATCTTACTAATACCTTAATAAAGCTTAATTGTGTGATGTAGTAGTATTTAATATGATTCATTTTTTATTTTTATGATATTTTATTTTATTTTTTTAACTTTCTGTAGAAATTATTGCTGATTTGTATTTATTAGTATTAATAAATGTATGAATCTGTGTGTCCTAGCAACTGTGTGGGCCTGCATATGTAAACAAAACGGAACGTTTCCACATGTCAGTCTTTGTGTGTGCGAGGTTACAGTGTGCGCTCAAACTGTGTTTCCTTGTGCGTGTGTAAAAACATATGGTGAGTCAGTGTGTCGGAGCCGTGTGCCTGTGTGTCTGTGGGGGGGGAGGGAGAGTGGATAGGTGGTGATGGAGAAAATTGAGGATTCAGGTTATACGCCAATAGATGGCACTCTACCCTTTTGTGATTGGCTGCTGTGACCAAGACTAAGACAGGTCTTACAAGCACCATCCAAACGGAAGAGGAAGTTGGATAATAAAATGTACTTTTTCCCTGTGTGGTCTGGGTTATTTCTGCCTGCCAGCTGCTCTTAATGTAGAGAAGCTGAAATGCAGAGGGAGTAGAGAGTGTGATAGAGGTTGAGGCGCATGCCTTTATGGTGTTATGTGTTTAAAGCAATATTTCACCTACACCTGGCCATGTGTTGCCTGTATACGTGTTCATGCTTGTATATTAGCTGTCTAAACATGATTGCTTGTGTACTTGTTTGCAGTGCACCCTGTGTTTGCAGTGCGATCAGCTGTAGTTTATTGTAGCATACCCCCACTCATGGAGCAGATAATACTCAGAGTGAATTACATAAATGCTTGAATGACTCATCATAATTCATTCCTCTACCTTTTTTTTGTCATGACATGCTCCAATTAGTGGAAACTTTATTAAGTACACCTTATACACCTTATAGTCCTAGGTTGAACCCTGTTTTCCCTCCCAAACTGCCATAATTCTTTATGGCTTGAATTCAACAAGGTAGTGGAAACATTCCTCAGAGATCAGGTTCATATTGACACAATAGCATCACACAGCTGCTGCATATCTATTGGCTGAACATCCATGATGCTAATCTTCTGATCTATCAAATTGCTTTGACACTCTGTTGGACTGAGATCTTGTGACTGTTTCAGGTTCAAGAAACCAGTTCAAGATGATTTGTACCTAATAATATGGCCTGTTTCTGATGGATTGAAGCAGATCAGAAGATGGGTACACTAGTCATAAACAGATGGGTATGATCAGTAACAAAATGATGCTCGCATGCACCTAAAGGGCCCAAAATTTGCCAAAAAATATCCCCCCCCCAGTTTTACACCAATACCACCAGATGTCTTGTGCTTTGAGAGATGCTCTTGTGATTTACTTGGTTGTTACAAGTGGCTATTTGAGTTACTGTTGCATACCTTTGCTCAAAGCAGTCTCACCATTCTCCTTTGACCTCTGATAAGGGATTTTCATTCAGACAACTGGTACTCAATGGATATTTTCACCTTTTCGGACCATTCTCTGTAACCTCTAGGGATGATTCTGTGGAAAAATCCAATTAGATTAGCAGTTTTTTAAATCCTCAGACATCCAGTCTAGCAGCAACAATCGTGCTGTATTTAAAGTCACTTAAGTCACCTTTCTTCCCCATTGTAATGCTCAGTTTGAACTTCAGCAAGTCATCTTGACCGTGTCTATGTGCCTAAAACCACTGAGTTACAGGCATGTGATTTTCTGATTTGATATTTGTGTTAAGTACAGTTACTGTGCAGCACCTTAATTGCAAGATATGGTCTTCATATAATGTAGTTAAAGGAAACAAATTAAGCTAGTTATATTAAACCGTATTGAGTTTCTACATAAGATTAAACTGCATCAACCATAAATTTAATTTTAGACATTGTTTTTTTTACATGGCTAAATTGCCATGTAATTAAAATTTTGTCAATAATAAGGAAATGTGTCCTGTTGAGAAGAACTACATAAATTGCATATTAAAAGTTTTACAAACAACACATTGTGTCTTAAAAATCTCAAAAGAGCCTCAAAGATTTTCTGACTAAACTAATAACACACAAACAGAGGTAATTTTGCCGTGTCTTTATTAAACACACAGAGTAATCATTCACGGTGCAGGCTAAAAAAAAAAGAAAAGTAGATGAACCTTTTTTAATGACTTCTTCAGAGGCTACTTGAAGTCAGGTGCTCCAATTAAGTTAATGCCATTTTATATGAGGTTTGTAAAGATTTCTCTCCTTATAAATAAAAACATGCTAAGTTTGGGAGCTGGTCTAAACCATCCCTGAATTCAAACAACTTTCATAGGACCTTAAGTGATGTATTACATAGATGCATCAGCCTGATATAAAGCTAGAAAGGCATTTATACAGAGAGGTGTTCACCAGTCTACAATAGCTGAAACTGTCTACAAACAGGAAATCCAGGTGCTTCCCTCAAAAGAGCACACTGGGAGTATAACATGCATCATAAAATACGTGAAAAATAGAAGAAATCTAGATAACTTGCACAGAATTTTGTTAGAGGGAATAGGCACCGCACACCAATACCAAAATAGAGCATCGCAGTTTGGGACTGTTTTCCTACCTTAAGCCCTGGTTATTCCCTAATCACTGACGGAACAGTGAATTTGAAACTCTTTAAAGAAGTGCTACAGGAAAAAATCAGAGTAATAGTGTATGATTTAAAGGTTGGTTGTTGTAATATTAAAATTACCTGATGCAAATTAATGCAGAATGTTTGGAAAACAAGAAAAAAGGTTTGAAATGAGTCCTAACCTCAACCAAACTGAGATGCTGTAGCGTTAGCTCAGAGTTTGATAAGGTTTTATAAGGAGAAATGGTGCAAATATGTACATCACCAGTTAGCAGGTTGTTGTTATGATTTCTTTTTCCAGTCTGCACTTTGAGCGATGACTCAATGTATATATGAATGCATATATACATATAATATATATATATATATGGGAAAATGAGCAGGGGTCATTTATTGACAAAACATGGAGGAGAGACCTGAATATGCAAATATTATCTTTTGAAAATAAATAAATAAATAAAAATAAACAAAACCAGCCGTACTTGCTAACAGTGTATAAAGGAGCAAAAAGGGATCAACTAAATTCTTAAAATGTAAAAAGCTGTTGTCATTCGAACAGGTACAAATGGCTAATACTGTGCAGATGTGGAGATGATCATCAAGCAGGGTCATACAATAGGAGTACATACAGAAATATCTCATTATATTCACAAAATATACACATAATATAACAGTATATGGCATTCACTGTCTTCTAAGGTGTGGTAAAAATTTCTAGGCAAATAAGAAAAAAAGAACAAAACATTATTCGATAAAGAATCAATAAGCCCATGTCTGTGGAACAACCAAAAAATAAAAATAAAAATAAAAATAAAAACTGCAAAGGCCAATTTGTGGCCAAAGTCACCAAAGCAATAGAATTCTATTTTATATAGAGTCCATTATCTTCTACATTCAACAACCCTAACATACACATAAAGGGTCAGAGTTCATGCAGATGTGATTCTTGCAACTAGGCTTTGGGTAAATGCATACAAGTTCAGTCGTATAGAAAAAAGTTTCTCAGCACTGTTTAAACTGATTATTTGACTGAATATTGTTCTGCAGAAAAAATGCCCAGTCACTGCTAGAGGTGGAACAAAGTCAGTGCTCTGAGGCTCCATTGGGGTTGCACCAATAGTTCTCTAGCAGTCTGATTTCACTGGCAGTTCCACAACACAGCCTGACATACAGGGCATTAAGGGTTGCAACGTCCCATCTCTTCAGCCTCTGCCTCATAGACAGAGGGGAAGAGGGTGATGAATAAAGTAGGGAAAGAAGGAAGATACAAGGACAGTTTTTAGAGACTGCCATTATTGTTACTTTAGTCCTCTAATTTACATGTGAAAAAAAAAATGCACAACAGGTTTTAAAATGAGCAAATCTTTGAAAATCAGTTTACAAAGATCATAGATCACAATACACTTTGTTTCAGTGTCAACTGAACAAGGATCTCAAGCACAATTCACCTAGAACATCAGATTTTTCATGTAGGATACAAGACATTCTATCTTTCACAGATCTACAAACTTATTAAAACAGAACAAGCAGAACACTTCTTTGCTTAACCCTAATAAAGTGGCTAACCTAATGCAACTGTGATCATACCATGCAGTGATGGCATACAAAACAGCTATGTATAATCCTTGGCAATATTCAAAGAACCTTCTATTAATGTATTATTATTATTATTATTATTATTATTATTATTATTATTATTATTATTATTATTATTATTATTATTAACAGATTTAAAATGCTAATTTAGAAAAAAAAGAAAACATTTGCAACCTACCAAGATTTTCTATGAAATTGATCTGAACCTTAGAGTTCAAACTGATTTATTATTGCATTTTTTGTTGCATTGCATATTGTCTTCCTTTGACCTCTGCATTACTGATTATATCTGTGTTTTCACAAATGCTCATATAAGATACAATAATTACATAAAATAGTTGAATACTACTAAACATGATGTTATTTCTTGTTTCGAAGTGAATATGGGGAAAAACTTCTCCACCATAAAGTTTGTTTATGTTTTATCAAAATCAAATATCAAACAGCCATTCAACAGACACAGACTTCAGACTTCATACAATCTTTTGGTGCTGCAGTAAACACACTGGTTAAGATGTAGACACCACATATCTTGAACATGTTACCCTTTTTACTTAATTGGAAACACTGCATAATCATATGCTAATCCACATAAGTGGATTATTAATGAATATGTTTTGGCATTTTGTATAATTGGTGATGATAGGTTTAATTTTCTATTTCTGCTGCTTTTTAATGAAAAACTAGAGCAATGGCTGTCATCTTGACAAATTATTGGCAACCAATGCAGGAATCATTTAACTTCAATTAAAATTATGAAAAAAAGAAGAAAAAAAATAACTATTGAAAAATAAAATGCTTACATTTGCATATAAAGGTTTAAATATTTTGTGTGAAAAGGGGGTTATTGCCATGCCTCACTGTATTAAATGGTTGCAAGTAATGTAAATATTTTAGTCCACAAATGTGCCTCAAACAAAGTGTAATTTTCTCATTTTATATATATATATATATATACTTCTAGGATATATAATCTGACCCCAAATCATAACAAACAAAGTGTAAATAAGTGGTATGTGTGGATGTTTTAATGCTCTAGTAACTGTATGCACACGTATTTTCCATCTGCATCTGCATGTGACACTAAATATCCAGTGCAGCCAATGAATCTGTGGAACACACCATCTAAACCCTTTGAAGATTTTTCTTCACATCCTCTATACTCCAGCAGAGGGAAATTAAGCCAATGAACCAAAAAATAGATTGTTGGAAGGGAAAAAATGAATAGTGGAAAGTAGAGCTGGCAGTGAGAGAGTTCCTGCAATTCAGGCACTCAGTCACAATAGATGCAGTATCAGGACGAGTACACTTACGTGTGTTCTAAATATTGAAGCAGGAAATGCGTCATTTCAACCACAGACGCAATATCATTCTGATGTCTGGAACTGCATGTGAATTGCATGCACACAGAAAATCAATACATACAACAAAGTGGATCTGTGTGGATGCTTTAGCTCTTGCTCTCCCAAAGTAGGTCCTACCCCAGCTATTCCTAATGGGTAATTTTTTTGTTATATCTCAGAGATTTGAAATGAATGGTAGAGAGATGTAGTTTCTGTTTTAAATTATACCAGAGCATGGGACTCTGGAGCTCATATGGCTTTGAGTTGCCTGGTCAAGTTGGCAAAAGGAGCAGGTACATCTGCTCTCAAAGCACTCGCTTTCCATGCAACAAGATAAAATGGAATACAATGCACTGAGGTGGCAAAAAAGAGAGCTTGGCAAGTTTTTTTTTCTTTGTGTGAAAATCCAGTTTATTAAGTGATCAGATTGTTCTGCATATCCTGCCCATAAAAGAAATAAGACTATAACTGATTTAAATATGGTGAATCTCCCCATAAATGTTCCATCTTCTCCAGCACTAGAATCCGGTAACCTGTTTTTTGTTGTTGTTTTTTTTTAAATATATTTTTGCTTTTATCGTGTAACTTACAGACGAAGTTCAGTGGCAAACTTATTCAATATTATAGGCGGATGTTTAGATTATATCTGCTTTGCTGTTAGGAAGGGTTCAATGGGTTAAGCTTAGGGATTGTGATTTGTAACATAAAGAATAGATTCTACAGGTAGCCTTGAAGCCTTTATCTGACATCTTTCTATACTAAGTTTACTTGTATTTGCAGCCATATAAAAGTCAGTGAGCTGATATTAAATTAGAAAATATTTTATCTGAATAAATGGATGAGCATAATATTTTTGGAAGTTCAAAAATAACTTAGAACTTTTATAACTTATAGATGTGTGGCTGCCCTCGTTCTCCAGTCAGGTAAACATAGTATATACTACAATTAATATCTGAATCTCCTGTGGTATTCTTTCTGGATTAAGGAACTAGATCTATTCAAAATGTAAATAACAATGATTAGAGATGGGTCAGATAGAGCCAAGTGACTAAGCAGCAGTCAGTAGTAGAAGGGCCTATAATGTCCAAATAGGTGGTACATCAGGTCAGGAGCATGAACAGAGTCATGCTTATCTTTTGTTTCATGTACTAACTCCAGGTTCAGACTTTTTGCTTACATCCTGAAGTGTTTAAGGGAAAGCATTTGGCACAAATAATCTGGCTTGTGTTGCAATGTGTGCATAGCAGTTTTTAGTCATAACAATCCAACTGTCACTTACCACCAGTATTACTTACCTACTTGAGTTGGCTACTTGGAATGATAAATAGAGTAGGAGCATTGCAAGTAGTGCAAGACATCAAAAGAACTTAATAACGTACTTAACTGGGTTTTGTTTAGTTTTGCTTTTTTATGAAGAAGTGAAACCTTTTGTTTTTGCCTCATAAATATATATCAGATTAGCCATAACAATAAATCTAATTGCCTAGCACTGGACATGGATATGGACATGGGGTGTCTGAGGCTGGGTGTCCTCTGGTGCCTGGCTTCTGTAGAGTGTATCTCCTGTGAATTTGTGGCTCATTCTGGAGAATTCCACTGATCCATCATCAGATAAGTATCTGGGAACTTTTGTCTTTGTCGTGTTCTTCACCCATTCCTGAGGATTTTTTATATCATGGGGGTAGATTATACTGCTTGGGAAGGTTGCTGTTGTTGGGGAGGGTTGTTGCAATGGTGGGGTGTGCTTAGTCTGGAACAAAGGTTAGGTAAGCAGTTCAAGTCAAAGTAATATCCATATGAATGTCAGAGCCCAAGGTTTCCCAGAAGAGTGCTGCATTTAAATGAACTGATCAATGTTGTTCACTTCAGCGGTCGCTGGTTTTAAGGTTGTGGCTGATAAATATAAATGTAAATGTATGCATGTAAGTGTGTGTGTGCCATCCAGAAGAACTAACACTGGCTTAGATGGTATCCCTGTAAGACAAAAAGCAGAGAAGAAAATGTTGAATTAGTAAAAATAAAATAAAATAAAATAAAATAAAATAAAATAAAATAAAATAAAATAAAATAAAATAAAATAAAATAAAATAAAAAGCATCATGATCATGAAGAATGGATTTTAACACATTCAACTAAACTAATATATGCATACAGACACCTACACATGCATACCTACTCAAATCTGCATCTGTCCATATCTGCCTGAATACCATTCCAGACTGAATATAATGTAAAATAAAACTGAAATTATTCAGTGTCTCACTGCAACTGTTGTCCTGAAAGACTTCATGAAACCCATCTGGGAAACTCAGCTAGGTAGTTTACATCTTTACCATCTCTGCCTGATGTGTTGAAGCAGGTGACACTTTTGACAGCACTGAGAGCCATTTTTAGCCGGAGAACTTTACATGCCTGCTGGCAAAAGTTGCAAGTTTTCTGTGTGCTTTTAGTTAGAGTTCACTTCAATACAAAAATAAAAACAAAATCTTTAATAGTTTCAGTATGCAAATATATTTTTTATGTCTTTTGACTTCATCCTTTATATCATCAAGCTCTAACTGTGATATGCTGTGACAGATTAAAATTAGGCATTTAGCATTTGTAAATCCAGTAGACATAAGTGTTTGACCGTAGTGTCATGACATTCCAGTCAAAAGTAAAACACAGTGGAGTATGACAACAAATGTAGCATTGTATACTGATTTGTTATAATTTATTGTCACTGCCTTGTAATATTGGTACACTCTGGGGTTTAAGTGGGCTGGAATGATCCAGAATAGCATAACAGAATCTTTGATCAGTGACTAAATAAATCCGATAGTTAGTATTTTGTATGAAACTGCCTAACTTACTAACTCCATCTTTCCAGCTGATGCTACAGCTAATTCACCACTTGACCCTACCCTACCTACTGCACCCCCCTTCTCCACCACTGATTCATTCCTGTTATGCATTCAATTGAATTCAATTCAACTCACAACAACAGTCGCGTTTTATGTTGTAAGGTAGACATTACAATAAGAGAAACCCAACAATGAAATGACCCGCTATGGGCAAACACTTTGGCGACAGTGGGAAGGAAAAACTCCCTTTTAACAGGAAGAAACCTCCAGTAGAACCAGGCTCAGGGAGGGGCGGCCATCTGCCACGACCAGTTGGGGAGAGAGAAATAAGACAGGATAAAAGACATGCTGGTGAAGATAACCAGAGATTAATAACAAGTATGCAGATATCAATAATGTTGCACCAGCAGTACTTCAGCATCTAGCTAGCACTACATTAACAAAATAACTTTTTTATGGGTAATCTCAAATGAAACCTTTCTTGCAGTTCAGCAAACATCACCACTGACAAACAGGTTCTCTGTGCAGTTTGGCACAGAATCTGTGTGCTAGCTAGTTGTGCATAGTTGACGTATTTTCCAGGAAGACAAAGATGTTTGAAAACGTCCCACTTTAGGTGGAGAAAAATGCAACAAAGAGAGGACACTGAGAGATTAATTTCAAATGTAAGTGCTGCTCAGCATGTGACATTTGGTAAGCTGGAAATTTAAGGCTTAGGACTAATTCATATTAGCTCTCAATGGATCTCTATATGATTTGTTGCTAAAGTTGGCAATTTCATATGATGAAATCTCTTTGACAACAAATTAAATGATGATTGAAATTCATCTTATTTAAAGTCATGGAGGACAGTAGGTGCAGGCCAAACTGGGCAGTGTGCAATAGACCTATTGGGCATGTTGTACAGTAGGCAGACTGTGGTCTTTGCTACACAACTGTAGGGTTTAGGTAGCAGCAGTAGCATCATAAGAAAGAGAGACATGAAATTCAAACAATTTCTGAAAATGAAATTCATGGGAGATTTTATAACAGCAAATATGCTGGAAAAAGTGAAAAAAATCTTATTTTTGGGCAAAGTCAACAAATGTTTAAGTATATTCGATTGGATTTGGATATTTTGTACATGCATTTTTTATAGTCCCCTGACCATTGAAATGAAGGGTAATTTTAATAATGTTTCAAAATAATTACTAAAATAACTGCCCAAAATTTGATTCATTATCGTTGCTAAGTAACAGGACTTGTTTTGAGATGAAGTCGAGTTGAATTTGAATTTCTTTAGCAACTCTTCTCAATTTCCATGTTTATAAAGGCTAGGTTTTGGAAAGCAGCCATAATACAATATCTCACGTAACTCCTGCATATACTGTGTAGCATGTACGACAAAGAGCAAAGGAAAACCTAAAGAAGGAGCAACGTTTCTATGAATACACCCTACAAAATTATAGTAAGACTTAGTTGTAAATGAGTCTTTTTCCCCTGTTGCCCCCTTACCTACACTACCTCCACTTGGCAAAACCCACTTGGCGACCCCTGGGAACACTGCGTAAATTAAACAAAACAATTTGCAATATGCATGTGTCCAGGTGACAGAAATTATATATGTGGCATTTGCTACGACATTTGTCATTCCATTCTCACAATATTTTACTATCAAAACAATTCATATGTCTTTAAGAAAAAGATTCAAAGAGTCTGACTTAAAATGAATCATCAGTCTTGTTCTAGGGTGCACTGACAGGTCAAGGAACTGCAGACAGGATCTTAAAGGAAGTGAACTTGTGACCTTTTGATAACAGCACCATTTATCTTAAGACAAGGCTGCCTTTCCTTATTAACTGCATTTGTTCAAGTAACCAAATGACAAATTTGCATCTGTACAGTTGCTAAAGAGGACTGATCAGCAAAGCACTGGGTGAGTCCCACAGAGACAAGTCTCTTCTTTGCAGTTGAAAGCCTGGGTGATTAATGCTGAGAAAATGAGGTAGAGGGACAGCACTCTGCTTAGCCTGTCAGGCTGTCCCGTTTTATCAAGGAAGATTCAGACTGCAGACTGTGCACCGTGGCAGAGTGGAAGATGTGGTAATATAGTGGAGAGATGGTGACTGAGAAAGGAAGCGTTTAAAAGAGTGACACTAGATAGAGTAAGAAATAGAAAAAGCAAATGGGAGCAAGGGGTGATAGACGATGCGAAAAAAAGAAAAAAGCGAACAGATTTCTTGTTTGATAACAAATTATCCTATTAAGATTTGTAAATGCTCGTGTTTTTTTTTCTGCATGAGTGTGCACACAGGCTTCCATGCAAACAAAGGTAGATGTGTGATAAACGCCAAGCTCGCACAAACTGTTTGACAGACAAAGGCAGATGTAAACAGTTCTCACAAGACCCAGGAGAGAAAAATGATAGATAGGGGATCACTGTTTATATCGGTCTTCTTTGCTCCCTGTATGAGTGGCCTGTAATTGAATGATCATTACACCAAAGCTATGGCTAT
Organism: Oreochromis aureus; assembly: GCF_013358895.1. Lineage (NCBI taxonomy): Eukaryota > Metazoa > Chordata > Actinopteri > Cichliformes > Cichlidae > Oreochromis > Oreochromis aureus. Next base: position 22,708,805 of record NC_052951.1, read on the forward strand.
GGCCCTGCAGTCGAAAATGGGAATTGAGTTTGAAAGAGCATTTAGTGGTTTTGATTTATGAGCAACAATAGGGAAGTTGTTTTTTCAAGCCTGGAACTCTGATGGCCAATAAAGAGGAGCAAGGCTTATCGCCTGCTGTACCCACTCTGACACACATACACCATTTAGCCTGCTAGGCAGCCAGCAACCAGTCAACCAACCAGCTGGGGCCCTTCACGGAAGGAAGTGTTTTCAGCAAATTTGTTTCCTTCATGTCTCGCCCTGAATGGTGCTATTCATTAAAATAGCCTGCAGTCAGTAGGCACTGCTGCCATGGCACATTTATACACTTGTATGCCTGTATCCTCGCTGAAGTAGACACACACTCGCACACAAATCCACCTGCATATACACTCACACCAGACGAAAATCTTTTCTTTTGGTTCACCTCATCTTTGCAGGAGGCCCTTCAATAATGAAAGCAAAGACACAAAGAGAGAAAAAGGGTCTGTTGCTTGCACAGCTATCTGCTTTCAGTTAGGGCCGCTGGAGTTGTATATTTATTTCTCTGAAATGAAAAGAGCTGCTCACTTTCATTTAACGGATACAATATTTGGATTCATGCGGGTCTTACTGAGAATCAAGAGGTCACTAGTGTAGGTGGTGCTGCACACAAGAGCAAAGAAATGTAAAGTGTTAACTGTGAAAGTGTGAAGTGTGTTTCAGTCGTAATCTGTAGCGCTCTCACTATTTTAACTGTAATTTAACTTATAATCATAGGCAGAGTTTGTACAACTTTAGCCACAACTCAAAATATCAGCCAAATATATCTCAATTATCCCAGACAACAAGCAATTTAGGTAAAAATGCAATTCACCATTCAGGTACTCACCCACCTTGATATGTTTCCCTTCTTCCATGCTGATAATCAGCATGTTTAATTGAGAAAAGGGTGAACTTTACAATACAAAACAGTTTATTTTATAGAGAAAGGTGAACTGTTGGCAGCTTTATAAACTCTTTATTCATGAATTCTTCCATGTGGCATAAAGATTGGCAGCAAATTTCAGTGTGATTTTACTTGTAAAGGTTATCATTTGGGTGAGTCTGTTGGCAAGATGCCAAAAGTGAATTATCAAGCAACTACATATATATCATAATAACAAAATACAGGCCAAGAAATGTTTTATGAGTGTTTTTAGTGTTTTAGAAATCGTCATTATGTCAACAAAAGTGTTGTGAGTTTTTCTCTGCACTTGTCTATTTTCATGGAATGGATTGCGGTGCAGTACTGTTACTTTTCAAAGTCATCTCAGCAGATAACTGCCCAGCTCCTGACATGACGAGCACACCAAAAACCTCTGATCATCCTGCCAGTAACTCTATTCCCTTGCCAACCCCGATGGTAACTTATTGCTGCCTCTGAGACCCACTGTGATTTGAAAAGAAGTAATTTTGTTCCAAAGATGTAATATCTACTGCTGAAAAAATAACATTTTAACGGGTGCATCTCTTCACAGCATATCACTGTCAATAAGATTATTTTCCCCAAACAGGGTCTGTTTGCGGTTGTTGTCGTCTGCTGACTTGCCAAGTTTACACGTAGGATTTCAGACATGAGATGTTCTGTATTGGAGAAGACCTTCTAATCTATCTAAGGATGAATATAAGAACCAACTCTACAACACCACCTGCAGCAAGCGTGTTTAGTGGCAGTTTTTGTCGATGTTAGACAATGCAACTCTTACAGCCATGTAGCCGTTATCGATCAGAATGACAATCTGTGGTTATACTTGTTCTTTGCACTAGCTGCTTCTAAGACCACTGGGGGTTTCAGTTATTAGCCCTGGGGCTCTGTGTATTGTATCACCACCTTCTTTCCTTTCATCAATCCTCCCCACTCACTGCACTTTCTCAGTCACACTTAAATGCGCTGTATGTGAAGAAATTCCTCTGTGACATATGCACATGAATTCCAAAAGAAACACATGCATACTTTATTATATGCCATTTTCTTATTTTTAATTGCTCCTGATTCCCAGAGCTGAAATGCTGTCACTCTGCAATTTTTCTACAGGACGTTTGTCAGGATCTCCTTTCAAGCTTGCAGTCCCTATCAATTAACAGAAACAGTTAGGAGAGTGTCACTAAGCGGGTTAGTCACACAAAGCTATCCCGATGCCTTCCAACACTGTCATGTCATCTGACTTGTCTCAGCTCATGCCCGGGGGCTTTTCTCTTTTTAGAGAAAGAGCAAGAAAGGAGAATAAAAGGAGAATAAAAGGAGCTGAACCCACACAGTTGAAAAGCCCCAGAGTCAGAAGTGTTGATGCACACTGATAGTGTGCATATCGATAGTGTGAACATAAACGCACAACCAGGCAGACACATTTGTTTAGAGCATATGGCCGGGACAAATCAAGCACACTAAGTTGGACACATACACAATAAAGTGAGCCCTTTTATCTCTAACTAGTATAAATCTCAGCATCCTGTCAAAGTGTCATACGGGAGCTACAGATGTAATATAAGAGAGCACAATGCATCTCTTGATGTCATAAAAAGAACCGTAGCGCTATTTGTGCTTTAGCAATAACAAAGCCAAGAAGCAGCATGACTGCTGTCTATATCAGCAATAACTGTAAGTTATGTGCAGTATATAATTTAAAAGACAGCACCTGAAAAAACAGAAAAATAGATTCAGATTAAGTTTACTATGCTGTACTGTAAGTATTCATAATATAGTCTGCTTTGAGTATTAGCCCCTCAATTTGCTGTTTCAAGTCACATCCTATATATGATTTGATGGTGTTTACTAAACTGATTTAGTGTAAGCTTTAGGTGTATTGTTTGAAAGCTGTCTCCTTCGCTGAATCCAATATGTAGAAATCCTGATGTTTGACAAAAAAGCTAAAGGATTTCTTTGAGATCACATTTTGTATGAAAATTTGAACAAAAATTTGGAAAAACAAAATATTAGTGGGAGCTTAGCAAACAGTGAAGAAAAGATCATCATACAGAGTGTGTGTCTGATCAATGACTATTTAAAAAGTGGATTGACTAAAAAAGTTAGCATGATGTGTTATTCAATAACAAACTTTAAATTTTCATTAGACTATAAATTAAAGTTTTAATAAGACATTAAATTAGCAGTTGAGATAATAAACCTATCAGGAAAGTGTTTACTGAGGTCACAGATCAAGTGAGTAGAAGGGTTGTTTTCTGGTAGATTAATGAAGTTGCCAATTATAAAGAAAGCAAGCGGTCCCTTTTTACCATATATTTCACTTAATGTGACTGCAGATTCAACATAAAGTTAATTTTGCATTCAATATGACTTGAAATTCCCAAATGAGACCATTAAGTCATTAGTGAAATGTTGACTGAGACAATAAATTGTGCGTGAACTAGGCTAATTTTATCCTAGTCTTCTCTACACTTTGACTTGTTTTAAGATAGGAGAGCCAACCCCTGCTGGCCATTACAGATATTGCACAGTTTTGTACCACATTAGCCCAAATATAAGAGAATGATGACTTTATAAAGAGGTCAAGCAATTATACATTAATTATTTTGTCTTTATTTTCTCTGGCTTGGACAGGCATGGCTCATTAAAGCTTTGCACACAGCTATTATGCCTGTTTACAAGTGCAATCTATGCATGGCAAGGAAATATATTTTTAGTAATGTTACTAAGAGAAACAGAAGATAATTGCATGTTCATCCTATTTCATTATGTATAGAGTACATTATGTATTGAAAGTACATACTCATAAAAACTTTAAGTAATGCAGTCCGTTCAGTATCCTGTGACCAGTCTCCAACACGTTTGGAAAAAGTCATATTGGAAAAATTCTCTGTAAGTCGAAAGATCTTTGTGTATTTGATGAATAATATATGCCCTTCCAGAATAGCAAACGCACAATGAAGAGAGAAAAAAATGTAAAACAATATGTATAATGAATACTTCACATTCCCATATTCTCTTTTCTCTCTCTGTCTCTAACTTTCTTTATCTCTTACACACAGAGACCCATTGATATACAAACACACAAGTACACACACACACACAGCAGACAAACTTTAGAACACAGATGGGTATATTTTCAGTTATATTTTGCTCAATAGCCCAAAGTCCCTAAGTGCAACAAAATCCACCAATAAGGAAGACAATATAAACTATTTCTCACACACTTGGAGACTTAGCAAAATGTAAACTTCCAGAACCACCTGTCCACATAATCAGCATGCTGCCTTTCTTTTCATCCTTCAGCTGGCATGTTTAACACAACCACACGGGGCAAAACTCTCACATTTTTCTTGATTGTGAGAAATGTGTATGTATGTTTGTGTATTGTATTATTTAATGGGGACTGGATTACACAGTCATATTGTGGAAGCATGCAAACATGACAGAGAAAAGAAAAGACTAGGTTTTTTAGTGACGAGCACTTTCTATTACAGTTTGGTAATAATGCGGTAATAATGTAATAATATGAAAGTACCAAATTATTATAAATTAATTACCAAACTAATAGGCAAGTTATAACTAAGTAATGTTTTGTATTGTCAGTGAATTGAGCTGTGTAATATTATGCTGTATTTTATGTAACTGGGTGATAAGGGGCCAGATACTGGGGGGTAATGGTTCAGATACAAACTGGTAACAATATGATAACCTGCTAACAATAAAGTAGTAACAAATCTGGATCTTATATACTGACTTTAACACTACAACCGCCAACAGCACTAAAGGCAAAGACCTCATTTCTTAAAGAAGTTAAGTTGGTAATTTTCATCTAATTTTTCTGATTTCAAGTAATTTTTAGGGGTTTTATTACTTTGATCAAAATTAATTTAATTACAGAGTAAAGTGAACATTAAAATAAATAACTACACAAAGTGTACAACAAAAAATATAACAGTTAATACATCAAAAAAATATTATTATGACAAAACAGCTCTAGAATAAAGATGGTATAAAAACAGAGCGATCACTAGCTACAAATTGTAAGAAGCCATTTTAAATAGTTATTGTAAAAGTAAAATTGTCAAAGTTTATCATCTTGTCTATATTTCCCTCTGATCACCAAACCTGCAGTTCCCATCCAATGTCCTCACTGCTCCGCCTTCAGACTCCACCTTCCCACCCACCTTGTCACCCAATATTATTATTACTCAGCTATTTCTATTACTCTATTACTCAGCAATATTGCATAATCAGTGGCTTTACCTAAGTTATTACTTTGATATTAATTTGTATTTAAGTCATAGTAAATTCCTATTTCCATATTATTACCTTGTCATTTCCACCTTATTACTCTTTTATTACCACACTGTTACCAAGCAGTAATGTAAAGTGCAAATAATTTTCTTGCTCATATGTCAATCATTTGATGAACATTCCATATATCATTATATCTTTTATAAGTACAGAACCTCTGCATATATTTAGCAGTAGTCAGGTTAAGGTTGTGCCAGATTTAAACTAAAAAAAAAAATACTGGAGGCGGTCAGTTTTACCCTACAGCCTCCTAGTAGATTTTCAGAAATCTTGACCTCTGTCCTCGAGGTCAAGATCATCGAGATTCAAACTTATGCAATATTATTAGTAGATGCACCTACAATGTCAATCTTAAAATCCTAGGTGACTTCCTTCTTGAGTTATCGCAGTCAAAATTTTCAGAAATGCTTGACCTCTGACCTTGACCTTGAGGCTGAGATCTGTGAGATTCAAACTTGTGTGAGATTTTAGTAGGTGTACCAATGGTGTTAATTTGATACTGCTATGTCGCGTTGTTCTCAAGTTATTGCATTCACAAATTTGGGTGTCCACGCCTGCCCGCCCACCCACCCAGCAGGTTGACGACAATATCCCATCGGGCTTTCATGGCCGAGTGGGGGAAAGAAACCCATTCGGTTATATTCAGTAAGGCAGTAGTCATCCTAAAATCTCTCTCTGTTGTCTCTCTACATACACATAAAAACAAATGCTGGAATCATTTGTAACAACATGCCATCTGTTCACCTGGACATCTCCATTGTGTCCTTGGTGAGATAGACAATCCAGTAGACCAGGTTGAAGGCGCCAAACGAAAGGGGGAAAAGGATGCGTGAGTATTTGTCGATGATGCTGGTGCCAGTCAGAACATTGTTGGCCGGTACAGCCGAACCTTGCTGGAGGAATGCTTGGGCATTGACCGGTGGGTTGGGAAATGTCTTGGCAGGACGCTCAAACATCGGGGTGGAGTTCATCCTCTTCTTAAGCACACTACTGGCATCCACCTTGGAGAGGAAAATAAGAACGATACAAAGTAAAGACCAGGGAAAACCAAAAGGATATAATGTCAGTATCTTATAACATCAGTGCTAGTTAGTGTTAAGGGAGGAAATAAGGAAAAAAGGAAAAATCCATTCTGATGATAGTGGCGTATTTAAACTCCTGTAAGTCCATATGTTTTTTTCAGATCTATATCTAAAATGAGTATGAGTATCACAGTAATTACACCCAGCAAAGAAAATCAATGATGTTTTGATTTTGATTGAAACTTCAGCCCATTCTGTCAAGGCTGGTGTAGTTGTGGGAGGCAAACAAACCATATTAAACAAAAGAAGCTCAATATATTGACGCATGGGTTTCTCATGCCTCATCAACTTTCAGTAAACTAGTGTGATTGCAGCACATGCTCCCTGCTCCAATAGTTGTAAATCATATACAGTATGTGTACAGAAAGTAAGGGGAGTGTACATCTGGAAAATGGGTCAAGTAACAATGTGTTGCCTCTAGGTAGAGTAAGAGAGAAAGAACACGGCTGAAGAGCACGTTCCCTTTTAAAGGAACAAATTTCAGCGTAAAAAAAAATACAGTCATTCCTTGATGGCCTTTTATTGATCAGCAGTTTCACTGAGCAAGCACTGAACTTTATAAAAATATAATTTTATATTTATTATATATATGCTGTTTTGTGCCCTATTTATGCTTTATAGGGTACTTTTTGTTTACATGGAAATTTCAAATATATTCCTTGTTAAATTTGCAATTTTCTAGAACAATATTTACTGCAGAGCAGAGTTTGAACAGTTCTTTACATTTTATTTTGGGGGAAAAACTCCTAGTAGTTTACTAAAGCATCCAGTGTTTCTCACTTCAGTGTGGATATTTTTGGCAGTCTTGGAACAAAAACTGAACTTGTGAGATTTAGGCAGGATTTGTGAGGCTACAGGATTACATGCTCCTCTACAGGTTAAGAAACTATTAAACTGTTACAATCCTAAGGCTTAGGGGAAGCATTCCAAAAAACCCATGGTGGCCAGTCTAAAAATACATTAGCAGTTAAGTCAGAGTTATTAACAACATTAATACTGAATCAAATTGAATGTAAAATATTTGTCAGTCATTCCATGGCAGCTATGCTGAGTAGTGCAATCATGCTGCAAAATCTTAATATATTATAAGTCTGGGGCTTTAAATGTGTTTATCATTTGAGGCAGTTCACAGGAGTGCAAGTCACAAACATTTGATATGGAGGTGTTGGACAAAGAGAAAAAAGCAAATGTTTGAGCAACATTTTAAACCTTTCTATTCTCTTTAAGCTGTATTATTATGGGATTGATCAATATATCAAGCTCTGTAAAATTCTATAGCAACACTGGGGAAGGTGTGAGAGAGAGAGAGCAGGTCCCGATGATCTAACCACCATTACCACCAGTCATTTTCGAGGTTAAGTTCACTCTTCACTGAATAATAGTGTATCCTCTTATCTGTGAGTGGGGTACTGTATGCTTCACAACACCAGGCTGTAGCTTCAAATGTCAGCTACCTGTTTCTGTTTCCCTTTTAGGTAAGACCATGCAGTGAGTACACACACTGCATGCATTACTTCTGCATGGTGTACTGCACATGTCTGCAGTTGAGCCAAATGACAAGCTATTGCTCATGATGACAACAGGATCTCTTGGCTTCCTCTTAAATCTCATGGGAGATCAAGTCCTTGTCCCTTATTCACTGCTCTAGTTTTCAACAGACTCACAGAGAGGTTGGGTGCTGACTGATGGATATATGGATCATGTTTGGATGTGGGTATCCATGAGTAGAGCAGGTTAAGAGCTACACATGAGTGTGTTTATGTTTCATAGTGTGCGAGGGAGTAAATGACAGCAAGATTTCACTTTCTGTCCACTAAGGAGCCTCATCTCTGTGGGTGTTTGGATGTTAGTGGGTGTATATATGTAAATAATTATTACAAATTAAAAGCCATGGACATTACACGCACAGTCACACACAACAGTTATGATCCAATAAGATGAACCACCGAAGGATACAGATAAATGAATGAAAAGACAAAAACTTCCTGATCATTGTCATTTTGCACATTTAGATCATATAAATCTCACAAAGGGTTCACAAAACTGGTTTTTTTTTTTTACTTTTATGTACCATGCCAAGAGATTACTGGCAGAGAAAGGATAAAAAACACATTGTTCACACATATATCAAAGCCTTCAAAAACACTGGTGACAACATAGCTCTTTTAACCTCGCAAATTCAGTAACACAGAGATCTTGCCCTGGGCGAAGCGAATTCAGATGACTTCTTTGAATCATAGCATGGTTGCTCAAGGTGATTGCACAGTTTAAGGCACAGTTGCACAGTTTATATGTCTAAATTAACTTACATGACTAAATTACATTGCAAAACTGCTACTAGTATGACTTCTGAAAATTTCAATAAAGAGTTGGTGGGAAACAGTGGGAGGCATGCAGTTCTACATACTGTGTGGGAAAGTTACTTAACTTTCCTACACTTCTGCCATTATGGGAAGTGAAAGTAGGCTAATGACATACATTAACTGGCTTAATGGTTGTAGCTTGTGTCTAAAAAGTTCTTAAAAATACAAAATTTCCCAATGATTAAGCCTGGCAGGCAGTCATTTTAGGCCTGGAAACTTTAACTGTGCTGACTAAATAATGAATAGGCTAGAGATGTAAGCTTCATGTAGCGCTGGTTCCTGATGGTTTGATTATTTCTTGTTTCATGTTGACTGAAAGATAACAGTTTTTCACTGTTTTTCACAGCAGAATTTTCTCCAAAAATTGGATGTCCATCGAATTACCATGACTAAATTATCATTTAATAATACCGTTGATAAAGGTGGATATTTATGGTCATGTTTCACATACAGAATTATCATAGAGTGCAAAAAATATGTGTGTGTGTGTGGGGGGTGGATTGAAGACTGCTAGATGATGTAGAAATAGAAGTTTCTAAATAAATAGCTGTAATCAATGCATTCAACAAGTGTTACTTCATAACGATATACTTACTAAACTAATGTTAGGCACAATCCATGATGCTACTTTTTAGTTAGTGTTGATCCCCGAACCGGAAAATCCTTTCAGTCTAGTTATTAAGCCGACAGGACAGCAAAAGAATTTCCAAAAACTTCTCCTGATTTAATCAGTGTCTCATCGTCCAAGCAGTCTTTTCAAACTCTGTGATTGCAAGCACCCGTGGCTCAACCTCTGCATAAAGATCACATCTTTCTATCTCTCACCTTATTTTTTTCTCTTAATATGAAAAAAATATTTTCTTCATTTCCAGCACTACATACTGCACCACCTACTCACCACTGGAAATGCATTCAGCATCCGTTACTCACACTGATAAACACTCCTATTCTCCATTATGTTTACAGTTGTATATTTGATTCATTAAATGAACCAATTTGCTTTTGTAAGGTTTCCATGCCTGCTGTGTTTTACTTGACAGTCATAACAGGTCATGGTCTTTTAAATCGTGACTGGTAGATGGCTATTTCTATTCCCAGTGATACACCATTGTTGTGTTTTTTTTTTCTATGTAATAAAGAGTCTTTCCTCCTACATATTTGGTGAAAGCAGTCATTTTCCATGATGCATCCCTCCCACTCCCTTTCTCCTCTCAGTGTAACTTTAATGCATACACACACACACACACACACGAATGCACACTCACACAAAACACAAAAAACAAACCACACTGGCCCATCATCCATCTCTCCATCTTGCTCCATATAAAAAAAACTATTTATTTATTTATTTTTTTTAAATGGACTGTGCCTGCTTTCTCAGCCCCCTCTCTGCTTTATTGTGGTGGTGGTTGCCCTCCTTCTTGTGAGCGTGCAGTGATATGCTGGATATTCCCTTAATCTATGGCTCTTACATAATCGGCAGCAACATCATTCACTGAGCCACTGGCTGTCTCCCCGTGTCACTCTCTGTGGTTATCACACAGTTACAGGGATGAATAAAGGACTGGGAGAAAGGGCTGGATGGATGATATACTGTAGCTAGATGGATAGATAAGACATTGTTGAAAGCGATGAGTGAACTATATGGATGCAGGGGACATAGTTTGTTGCAGATGATGTATATACATGGGTTGGTTAGGTGTGTGTTGCAGATTATATCTGCATGTGAGTTATGTGAGTGCAAAACTGGAAAAAGTGAAGGTTGTTATGTTTCACTGTTTGTGTGTGGACAGCACATTCAAGCAAAAGTAGCAGGAGAGACGCAGAAGGGAGATCTGTGTGTGTGTGTTTGTGTGTGTGTGTGTGTGTATGTGTGTACGTGTGTGTGCATGAAATAGACAATAGAGGTCTTACAATAGTAGCAAAGCATGGAGCAGAGAGAGGAAGCAGGGAAAAGCAATATTGTAACGTTTAAATGATAAAAAGGGTGAGATGGAAGCATGGATAAGTTACAAACAAAAGCATGATTTTCTGGTTTTTCATGTATTGTGTTCTGTTTACATTGTAGATGTGGCAAATGAGAAGGCAATGAAGAACAAATACAACAGAAAGAATTTAAGGAAAAAAGGTTAAAAGTAGAATCAAATCCATTCTTGTCAAGCAGGACCGACATGCTAAAGCAGGGGTAAGGTCTCCCATTGCTCACAGAACAACCTTTAATTTTCTTTGCAGAATTTCACAATATATCACAAACACTGCATTGATATGATTGCTTCATGTATGCAGCAGGGACTTGGCATGGTCTGCACTTGTTAAAGCCTGCCTTTCTCATTTACATACAAACAAAAATTAAAGATTTTTTTCAGGTAATTTGGTATTTCTCTTATGTTTTTTTTTTTATTTTATTTGTTAAATGTCTTTTCTGAAAGGCTTTGCTGTTAAACATTTTTTTAAAATATTGTTATAGTTGTTTTTATTAGATATTCGACTGAAGACAATACTTATGTAGCAAAACAAAGTTCTTTAAATTATAAGGCAGCTTAAAGAATTTTCTGTAAAAAATAGAGGGAACAAAAACACGAACATCTGCCGTAACACTAAAATGGGAACATTTCTAATATTAATAAATTGGAATGCAAACTAAATCTTCACTAAACAGAGGATAAACAACAAATATGAAAATAAAAGAGGTTGGTTAATGGACTAGCATTACTACCATTATGGACTATATACCGCTTTTCTTAAAGTGCTTTATAAAACTTGCCTCATTCACCCCCATTCATTCAAGTACATTTTCCTATGATTTTTTTTCTTTTTGGTAAGTGTTTTTATCTAAAATTCACAAAAATTCTTACTCTTATGGATGCATTGGAGAGCAACTCAGGGTCAGTATCTTTGACCAAGGATATTTGGCATGCAGACTGGAGCAACCAGAGATCAAACAACCAAATTTCCAATTAGTAGATTACCTGCTCTTTCTCCTTCAAAGCGGCCTTTAAGATTTAATAAAGCAGTTTTTGGACACAAGCACAATTGTGTGATCCATCACATTGCTCTGTAGAAAGTCTGATGCTTTCTGTAATTGTATCCCTCCAATAAATAATGGACCATGTAGGAGTCTTCTGCTATATGAAGAAGACTCCTACATGGTCCAGTATGGATATAGACTCAAAACCTCCAGCTAACTCTTTTTGCATTTGTGTGTCCATGGAGCATTCTCTAAAAAATGGCACAAATAACAGGAGTTGTAGAACTAGTCAAAAAAAGACATCAAAGTGTGTGGCTCCAGTAGTGACATGGCTTTTGATGCACACTGTGTTGACGCAATAAGTACAGACTAAGCTTTAAACATTGATCAATGAACAATCATTTGTCATGGAGATATCGGTCATAGTGATGAAATATTTTTGTCATCGCTGGCATGAAGCAGAAACAACTATAGGATCATAAAACTGAAGTAAATGTGGTTTAAATAATTTTATACTATGGACAGAATATAGTTTGAATATGTGTTTTCTCCCCACATGGGTTTTCGTAGGGAGTAGTACCTATATTTTTCCTACAGTGTGGCTTTATTTACAGTGTAGAGTGCTCTAAGATAACTCCTATTGTAAATATCAGAAATGAATTGAACTAAATTTGAATAATTAAATTTCAAGTTGTGTGATTCATTGCTGTTTTTCAAGTTAGATGTAAGAATAAATTAATTGCTCAAATTTCATTGGAATAAAATGACAGCTCTGCTCTTTATATCACTGCCATCATGAATCATTGTATCAGAGCTCAGTTAACAATGGCTTTTTTCATTATACATACAACTTCGTCACACACTTACTTGTCTATAGTCAGAGTTAACTAAAAAAAATTCAGGTGTTCAGGTAATTCAGGTCTTTTTCAGCAAACTCTTTTCTAACTCAGGATTAGACAACTCAGAATTCAAGAATTATATTCAAAGTAGGTTAAACAAAAGGTTGCATATTGTAGTACTCGCCTTTTTAAACACAATTACTATTTTTTTTTTATCTACTGCTCTCCGTTTGCCACACAGGTGTGCTTATGTCATGCTGACAGAGCCAACATAAACTGAGAAAAGAATGAAACACTGAATTGTTATATAATAGCACAGAGCAAAGAATGGATTTCGTCAGCTAGAGAGAGACAAACACAAGCCAGACAGGATGAAAAAAAATACAGAAGCTTAGCAAGATACCAAAAGTCAAGTCAAACCTCAGATCTAAATAAACACAACGAGTGGGGAGAAGAGCCTGATATACAATATATAGAGATGATGTCATAATGCACATGTTATATACCTCAACCTTAGAACCAGAAGCACTTTTGGCCACCTCATTTTAGCGTTTTTAGCCCTTCCCAAACAAATGGCTCATACTTCGCAAAAAAACTGCTTCCCACCTTCCGTGAGTTATAATTCAGAAACACCAAAACTAATAAGTAAATTTCTAGAATTTGTGTAATTCAAACAGGAGCATATATCAATATGTGCAAGCCATTTCATAGAGCAATTAGTGCAAAAACAATAAATAAATACACTTTGCTTAGTATTAGCCAGATGCTACTGAGCCACATTTTTTAAATGCCATGCTTCATTCATTTGCTGGGATTAACCAATTTCTAATGTTTAAAGCTGGAGCTAATACTACACCATCACTCTCTGCATGTCCTTTATTGGTTTAAGTAAAGAAAAGCAAAAAAGTAAAGGTGGTATTTCTTTACTTTTGTAATATTAAGTGATATTAAGATGTTTTATCTGAAAGCAACAACAGCAGGCTGGTCATCTTCAATTAGTTGATTATCAGAATATTTATTGACACATGTGAACAGAAGTTTGAAAAGGTGAGCTAGACTTACTGAGGACACCTCTACGTCATTCCCTGCGGCCACAGCGGGAGCTGCGGCTGCAGCGGCTGCCTCCTGAGCTGCTGCCTTCATGGCCGCTGCTTTCCGGTGTTCCCTGTTGGCCTGTAAGGTGGAGAAGTAGTTGACGGCTGCAAACTCAATCAGGGCGGAGAAGACAAAGGCAAAGCAAACAGCAATGAACCAATCCATGGCTGTGGCATAGGAGACTTTAGGGAGTGAGTGGCGGGCACTGATGCTGAGTGTTGTCATCGTCAAGACAGTGGTGATACCTGCATATGGGAAGGAGACAGCAGTAGATATATTGTTAAATAAGGATGCTGAGCCTGCCTGTTTAAATTGAGCTTTTTTTTCTCAAAATCTGTAGATCAAATCTTAGAAATCATTTATCATTTTACCCAAATCTTCACACCACTTATTACGATGGTGTTTAACACCAAAGAAAAGAAAAAACTATTTTACGCATGTCAGGATTTTAAAGAGAAAGCACTGCTGTTCAAACAGATCATCACTGTAAACCTGCAGTTTGCTAAAGATTACCAGCCAAAGGGCTGTCTGAACACATTTTATTGATGTATATGAGTCAAAAATTGAGCTTTCTTGTTGAAATGAGAAGTTTATGTTTGGAGAAAGGAGAACACTGCATTCCAGCAAAGGAACCTTATCCCATCTGTGAAACATGGTGGTGGGAGTATTGTAGTTTGGGCATGTTTTGGTGCATCTGGTCCAGGGTAGCTTGCCATCAGTGATGGAACAATAAATTCTTAATTTTACCAGAGAAAACATTAAAGAAAAAGACAACCAGTAAACAAACACTGATCGGTCGTTCTACCAAAATGTTTTTGCAGTAAAAGAAAGATTATTTTTTGGAATTATCAGGTATAGGTTCTGACAAATCCAGCAGAAATGATGTGGAAGGATCTGGACAAGCAGTTCATGAGGAAGCCCACTAACAACGCAAAGTTGAAGCACTTCTGTAAACATTGATTTGAGAAAACTGGATGTTTAGGTGTTCATTGCTTCACAAAAAGTAAAAAAAAGTGAAAAAAAAAAAAAAGACACTGACAGTAACAATCCACACACAAATATGCAATACTGGGACATTTTCCTAAAGAAGGAAATGATCAAGTGTGACATTTTTGTAAAATATCTGACCATCTTTATCTGGTCTTAGGCATTGTTTTGAAAACCTGATTATATTATAGTTCATATTATGCAGATGTACAGATATTTTATTTTGTGTGTGACATAAAACTAAATCACCATTAATTCAGTCCAGTGACTGTTAACCTAGATATTGGGAAAAATCTTACAGTTTCTTCATACAGTTGCTAAATTTGAGATTTCAACTTTATACTTTCATCAAAATATCAATAGTATCAGCAGTATCCATGATGAAACTGCAAACAAACCATCATGATGGACTCATACTTGTTACTGATAAATATCATAATAAGCTAACTTGACACTTTTATACATCTTCTTCTTCAGCTGCTTCCTTTAGGGGTTGCCACAGTGGATCATCTGCCTCAATTTCACCTCATCACTTATATTCAATTCTATCATCCCTACCCTCTGCATGTCCTCCTTTACTACATATATGAACATTCTCTGTGGTCTTCCTTTTTTCCTTTTGCTTAGCAGCTCCATCTTTAACATCTTTTCTCCAATATACCCCCTGTCCATCCTCTTCTCATGTTCATACCATGTCATCCTTTTCTCTTACGTTCCCTTGAAATTACTGAACCTGAGCTGTTCTTTTCTGTTCATTTCAGCTGTTCATTTCTAATCCTGCACCTCCAGGTCCCAATGGAAATCTTAGCATCGTGTTATAAATATTACAGAGAAAGATATACTTTTAAAAAAAGGCACATTGCACATCATACAACAAAAGATACTGTGTAACACTAGTTAAGACGTTGATGGCATAAATCTTTGATTAAATATATGTGTATATGATGTAACAAGAAAATAACAGAGCCAAGCAGAGCATATTTTTTCCCATGGAATATTTTTAACATGTGGCAGCAGTCCTGTTTTATGGCATATAACTAGAATGTGGCATTTCAAATCAGGAAGTGTTGCCAAAAAGTCACTTGAGGGAATGCTAATCTGTCCATAAGCAGACTAACCCCTGCCCCCACATTGGCACGTCGGTAAAAAGAGACCGAATATCTATAAACATTCTGGAGAAAGCCATCCAGGCTGTATAGTATTTGCTAATATTTGTTTGCTTGTCTAATATGAGCTACGGACAAGATGATGGAGAGAGATGATCAGAAGCAAGAATGAACATGTGGGAACTTGAAGCTTAGACTAAGACTAACAGATTTCCTTTGAGTATATATATATATATATATATATATATATATATATTTTTTTTTTTTTTTTTTTTTTTTAAGTAATTTTCATTTGGGAGAAGAGTAGTTTATCACACAAAAGCTCCATTACACGTGCATTTTAGATATAACGTTTAAAACATAGCCCCTAAAATGACTTAATTCATAAATAGAAATGATCCGTAGTTCTTAATCACTGGATAAGATTTCCCTTTTCCCACCCAGATTCCTTCCTTATTAAGTCAGATAAAGATGCTGACAATGAACATCTCTTTTAATAGCCCATTACCAAAGTACATATCTAATTCACTTTCATCAAGCTAAAGCAAGCAGGGATAAAGGGCCATTGAACACTGTTCCCATGCTTTACCAAATGTGCACTGTAGCTGTGCACTTTTCATTAGCATTGTAGGAACTTATGGGGGTTTTAATGCACCTAATAATGTCTCAAAAACATTTTCTACACAGCACTTTGATGGTAAAAGATGCAACCTCCTCCAACAGTCAACCAGTCTGACTGTTTCAATCTGAAGCACAAGTTAAATGATTGCAAAAGGGAGGAGGAACATGGAAAGAAAGCCTGTCAGGGTAGGAGGGAGAGGCAAAAGAAAAAGAAAGAAAGAGTGTGGGAGGGAGAGGGATGAAGTATAAAGACAGGATAGAAATGAAATGCTTGGGGCATTTATGGGCTTTTATAGGAAAAAAGCAAGGTACAAATTAGGCCACACTCAATTAAGTCTGTAAGACTTGTGCTCAAGGGACTTTCAGCTTTTAGGTTGTTGACAACTCAGCACGCAACATGGTATGGTTTAATGCACTGTCAGTGTCGGGCCTGTCTCCAGAACAAAACAACCTAGGGTGCGTCTGAAAAGAATGAGAGTGCACTAGCTCTGGTTACCTGCCAAAAAATGATTATCCGATTAATACACACAACTATTCACTGTTTTCTATTGTTGTAGCAAATGTATGTCTTGTGAAGTCAAAGAAGTGTTTAAAGTTCATAAATGAATTATGAATTTATAGACACAATAATTGTTTGTTTTGCACTCTTGGTATGTTTAATATTCTTACACCTATAGGTCACCTATAACTTCTCTGTTCTTCTCAAACTTAACTAAACTGTCTATCTTTTAGCCACAACCCAAAACTTGTGTGTTAATTCAATTTATTCAAGCAGTGGCTTTTTGGCCATCACTTGCAATGCAACTTGTTTTGTACAAAATCTCTTGTGTCCTCTGTCCTAGATTGAGAATGAGCAGGTTTTGGGGTTTTTGGTTTTTTTTGCTTGTCTGTATCTTTTCATTCCAGCCAGTATTGAGTGAATTGAGAACAGCAGGATGAGTGAGGCTAATGAGTTGCCACAGATGTGCTTTCTACATGAGGCTTCAACTTCCATGCAAACATTAATGACGGGGATCTATTCTCTGAAGGAGATGGAGGCTTGTTGGAGCGCTGGCTCATTTCCAAAGACAAGGGCTAGCACTGCTTCTGTGCACAGCTGCATCTTGAGTTTTACAAATAATGGGAAATTCAGTTAAAAATGATAGCAAAATCTGTGCACTTTTGCACATTATCCTCACTTTTTGCATCTGTGCTTTTTCTGTCTTTCTGTTGCTGTCATTCCTCTTAGTCTATCTCTGTTTTTGTTCAGTGTATCTCACCCTTGCTGCTCCTGAGGCTAGAGCTTGGTAGCAACTGTAGCGTAATGTAATGTGAGCAAGCGGAACCTGTGAGTGCTCGGAAAAGGGCCAAGTAAACATCCTCCCCCTCTCGGCCCTTGCATGACCAATTTCAAAAAGGATATCTATTCCCAATTAATTCAGCTCCACCACAGTGGAGGAGGAATAGAGATAATGAAGGTAAAAACTGACTGTGATGACTGTGGTGGTCTTTGTTCTATTGCAGGAGGTTTCATTTTAAAGACAGCTCATTGCAGTTTAATTTAGGGTGCAACAAACAGAGAAAATATACTTGCTTAAAGTTTGTAAAGTGAGAATCAGGAGTCGTGGGGTCAACCAGTGGGTTGTCCAAGTCAATAAATCCAGACAGTTTATTATTTGGCTTTTTGATACTTTGGTACTTTACTAAAAATAAGTAAGCCACTACAAAATAATGGATAATGTATCCTTGGCTATTTTGTTCAGCTAATTAATGTGCACTCACTTTCTGTCATAATCTGAAACTATTATATAACTGCAATCGTGCAAAATTAGAACTGAGAAAACCTGACTTAGAAAAAAAATATTTACAAAAATTTGCCAGAGTTATTTTTGGAAGACGAACTGAAAATGTTCTTCAGCGTTCCAAATATTTCAATCCAAGTAGTAAATGGCTGTGTGAAATGTGTTAGCTCTATAGTCTACATCAAAATCCCTTTTTCTGATATTTTTTTCTAATCTTGAAACTCACATTGAAGTTTATACACTAAATGAGTATGTGAATTTAAGGAGCTCTTACCGAACACAGTCCGAGCTGGAACTGATTCCTTATTAATCCAGAATGAGACTTGGGCCAGGATGACAGTCATGATACAGGGAATGTAAGTCTGAATCAAGAAGAAGCCCATTTTCCTTTGCAGGTGAAAATGAACGGTCATAATGACATATTCACCTGGAAGAGTAAATACCAAAGAGATTTGTCAGTGCTGAGAATTTATTTGACACGGTTGCCATCTGATGAATACACCAGTCTATTAATACCAACTGGTGAAAAGTATTGTTCTATTTATGATGAAATTGCATTCATTTTAAAAAGAATGCAAGTTCATGCATGACATAACTCTATATATTGCTCAAGCAAATCCTTAATAAAGGTTTTGCAAATCCACTCAAAAAGTGTCCTTAGCAGGTTTTAGTTTTAACACAGTGACCACTGCGCACTCGTTATGACAGGTGATGTTAAACATCTGCTCACCTGTATTGGATTTTAGTCTCTCGCTGGACACTGTCTGACCAATAAGGTCATACTGCAGCAAACTGGATGATTCCTGTGGCACTTCAACAGATGACAGAGGACCTTTCTTCCATGTGTACACAATTTCACTGATAGGGTAAGCATCTAGACAGCATGGATAAAAAGGGAGATTAAAAATTAAAACTTTCAAAAATTCACACACACATACACACATATGTATGGCATTTCAAATTAAGATCTTTGACGATATCTTGTCAGTCATTTGCTCAGTGACAGAGTGATCAGTGATTGAAAGTGACACCATCTGTCCGGTGAGTAAGACTGAAAAAAAACTAACTCACAACTCCCAAACTTAAGTGGGCAGGCATGGCCATCCATGGGGAAGTTCATCAGACGCATGGGGCACTCTGCATTTATAGTTAATCTGTAGGAATAGAAAACAGTTTAATTAAGTGTATGATTTATATTTCATACTAGCTTTATAAACACTGTTCTTTCAAGTGTGGTGCCATTCAGCATTATAGCAAAAAATAAATAAAAGTACAGAATATAGGCTTATTCAATATTTTTGGTAACATAGAGGACCTAAAACCTGCAAGACCATTTGACTGTGGTGAGCACACAACTTGGTGAAGGACAACAGTGGATAATACATTTCATAAAGGATGTTTTTATTTATTTATTTATTTATTTTTTATTTTTTTTATTTTTTTTAATGGCAGAGGAAGAATCCCGTGTTTGTTGTCTGCTCGTAAGTAAAACATATACTTACATATTTTCATAACTTTATTTTTAATAATAACTTAAAGTTATTTTCTATTTTTATTAATTTTATTTTATTTATTTGTTTCTTTACTTGTAAAACACATTTGATTCTCTGGAATTATTCAAGTTATAAAATTCACAGAACACAACATCTTAATAATATCCTTAGGTGTTAAAACATTTCCAATGACGTTATATTGGTTTTATTGTTAATGTAATAAATGACTTAGGTTATTCAGTTCTACTGACAGTATTGTTATAATATTTTTGTTTACCAGATTGACAGTTTATACAAGAATTCACAGCTAATAAGCAGATCAGAGCTTTGAGGAAATTTCTCAGGCTCACAGACGGAGGAGGGAAACTGATCCCAAATGAAATGATTCAAGTTAAACTACTTTATTTTAAAAACTTTAAGATGAAGTAATTCACAAAAGTTCAGGTACAAGATCTTTTACCTAAAGCTAACACGAGGACAAAATTCAAGCTAAGATTATAGAAACGGCATCATTGTACTCACAAAACTACAGTTAGCTTATTTGTTATTTAAACATCTATTGCCTCTGTCAGTCTTCAAATGTGTCTTCTTTTCAGCCAGTGAACCAATAAATGTAGCACTACTTCATATGTGTAAAAAAACAATAAAAAAAACAAACAAGTTGGTTTGTTTCTGCCATCTTGTCTACAGCCCCCCACCCCACCCTCTTAAAATCTGTAATGTAGATATAAAGGTGCCATCCCTTTATTGTATTATAGTTTACAAATTTGCTTAGATAAAGCCTTTTTTTATTTACTTTTAAATGTTTTAGAGTTCATCCACTTAGATAATCTAATTATTAAAAACAAAAAAATCTGTTTTTGTGCCATTATTGACTCTAGGGGCTTTTTTTTCCATTCCACATATCTCCTTTTGGAACAAAGCTGGAATCATGTTTGTTTGAATCGCTTTCCAGGGCTGTTTTCAGTATCAGATGGCACATATCTTGTTTTTGGAATGGCATGCTGTTTCTTTTCATGTCTGTGCATATTCTTGGATGCCTGTTCATCTAATTTGCTATCCAGGTCTGTGCTCTATTCCGGTCTTGGCTAGGTTTGAATCTCACTGTCCAGCACTGTTACCTCATGGTGTAGAGGATAGTTCCGTTCTGCATGATGCGGAACAGCTTGTTGGGGGTAGTCATGTTGTGAGAGATCGACCTCTTGCCATTGCGGAAAAATGTGTCCGGTGTCCAGATCTTGCTGACCATCAAGTTGTTGAGCCGCAGGATCTCAATGGGGCCCTCAAATTTTAGTCGTTCGTCAATCCACGTCTGGCGAAAGAACACATCCATGGTGTATTCCTGGATGGAGGTGAGAGCGTGGGTTACGAATTTATTTACTACTACTATGACCACTCCTACTGCTGGTGCTGCATCTACTATCTCCTGCCATTATTATCTGCTTCCCCCGGAGAGAATGGCAGATGGGTTTGTGAGCCATGGTTTCGAAGGAACCTGCTGGATAGAGTATTGGCAATGTGATGAATTGTTTTCTCTCTCTCACTCTCTTTTTCTTTCTGGAGGATTCTGTTATTAATGCCAATACTGCCAAAACTAAAACCTTGTTTATGATGAAAACCCTCAAGACATAGCATAACGTACACTTTGGTCACCTTTATATATATATATATACAATTTTTCTTCAATTGTTGCAAATTTACCTTTTCTGTTTTCCATGTTTTATTCCCTACCAGCTCTGAAAGTTAAGTGAACTGATTGAGTAATTCATTATTAATACACAGTTAAAATAGACACAGTTTATTTCATCTGTAGAGTCAGCAGTAAGTCAGTATTATGAGTCCATCCAGCTTTTAGATCACATGGATGGCCTTGCTTCCCTTTAAAAGCTTTACATACCCCTCTATAGAACTGCCCCTAGCATATCACATGGCAGTTCTAGTAGGCTTTAGAGGCTGTGTAGCAGTATCTAAAGCTTAAGACCAAAGAGAGTAGAGTACAACAGACATACATCACTCAGCCTATCCCGTGGCAGAAGTAGCCCGCCTATTCCATCCTAACATCAGCCACATCGCTATGGTGGAGTGAGGAGGGGGGGGATTGTGAACCAGATTAAAATCCTAAGCTGCACTAATGACATCCTGCCCAAATGTTGGAATAATGAATGCTGGGAGTAACATGAGTTGAGGTTGAGAGACCATATACATTGCAGTGAAATCTTGTTTTCACATGCTCTTTGTTTACAATCAACCAAACACATGTATGTGAATAACATCCACATATTTTTCCTTGTGTATCCTATATCAGTACTTCAGTGGTCGACATAGTTGACATACCATCTCAACATCCGAAACAGGTCCAAAGCTGGTGACAAAGATGTCAGTTTTGACCTCTGTAACTGGACCTACAGCAGAAAGATAAGTGGTTGCTTTGATGCAGACAAAAATTTTGGACAAGATTATTTGTTAATTTCTTAAAATATAAAGAGGTTAAGGAATAAAGTTATATGTATAAAATGTGCCATTTATAGACTTAAAATAACCACATCAGATCAAACGTATTTAACACACAACAAAACAGTATGCTTTAGATATGATAATTTTATGAACAGTTTCTAATAGTAAACTTGTGATTTTATTATAATGTAAGAGGGGGAAAACGGATAAGAGATAACGTAAACTAGATGAGATACACACAACTAGTTGAGTAAAACTTTATCCTTTAAGGAAGGATATGGATCTAATCATCATGAGGCAATATTATACAAAATACAATATAATACGTCCATTAGCATACCTCCAAATCCAGGTCGCAGTCTGTTGTCATAGCCATCCAGTAATCTATCCAATATACGCGTGATGTTATCCAAATATATACTGGTCTCACTGTGCTGATTTCCCCAAACACTGCTAGCACTGTAACTAAAGTACATATGCACTGCTCAAAGCTCATTTCAACAGACAGAAAATCAGTTGAATATACTGAGTTTCTCAAAGGCACAAGCATCCACAGTCTGTGGTTAAGATGCGTAAAAGTCCGAGAACATGCAGAGAAAAGAGTTGCCATACTCACCAAGACAAAAATAAGCAAGTTACAAGGAAAGCCATGCCTCGACACCTGACAACTAGAAATCCCAGGTCAACTTTTAAAATCAGCATATTCCATCATTTTCAAAGCATTATTAAACGCGAGTCCGGTCTTGCTTTACTTGTAAACCGTGCGAGGATACCGCGCCAGTCCGGCACGACTTGACTTCCCCTCTAGTGCGGTTGCGCCCGCCTCAGCCTGAATCGCTCAGCTGGAAAAACCTGAAGAGTTTTTAAGAGAGTGAAGAGGAAGAACGACGCGAGCTTTAACGTTAACGGGACAAAGCAATTTGCAGGGAATACACCGGTCTCGACGGCAACTTTGCTATTTAGATCGTTTTGAAGGTTAAATGACGAAGAATGTCGTCCTTTATTTATTTATTTATTTGTGTTTTTAAAGACGATGAAAAAGAAAAAAGCGAAGAGAGATACAGAAGGGGAGGAGGGAGAAGTAGAGGAAGAGAGCTTGCCCAAATACAATACTGTTATATCAATGGACAGTATAGCAAGGGACCTTTTTGAGTTCAGAATGATTTCAAATTCATTTTTTTCTGTGTGTATGTGTGTGTGTGTGTGTAATCGCGGGACTTTGTTCATGCAAAACCCGAAAACTGCAAGTAGAGCGAAAGCATGATTCATATAGTAGTTAGGTGGTTGAGTGGAGTGGGCGGTAGGTACATTTAGTGCACCTTCAAACTCCACAGACCCAGAACAAGGGGGGGGAAACACCATACTGTAAAAGTCAGAACTGAGTTCACATGAATTTATTTCTGTTGCGAAAGCGCACTTCAAGAAATTGCACCCTGCTGCACAATACAGTTGAGTTTCCAGTAGCACATTTTGTGCAAGATGTGTGGAAAAAAAGAAAAAAATCGGAAAAGTAAACCCTGCAAATGAAGTGCAAAAGCGAAATTTATCACTTTATTTATTTATTTATTATTCATCTAGGTTGGTGCAAAAAAAACACACACAAAAAACAAGTCAAAGACAGTATTGTGTGGGAGGAATAGTTACTGTACCACCACTATGTGGAAAAACGCTAATTATAACTCATGCAATAATCATAAACTCATTTTTTTTTCTTGAAAACAGAACAACTTTAAGAAAAAAAAAAGTAAGAGCTAATATTCACTGACGAATGCCAGCAAGCCTTTGTAGGGTTATATGCTCAGTGATCAATGAACTACAATACTTTCTTCCAGTGCATCATTACTTTTTCATTAGAGGTATATCATAAGTGATATCATAGTGATTCCATTAATAATTCATATGAGGGATAAAAATATAGGAAATTCTTCTAAAGGCATTAAATTGTGAAGACTGATTATGCAACTGTGGTCTGTTTCAAAGCTGAAGTTATATAATGATCTCAAAATGTTGTTTAAATCATATGGAAACGATCACTTTTAGTTCAAGCATATTCAGATTTAATTCTTTTAAAAGAAAACTGGATATTGCTGTAATTTGTCTGATAAATTGAAGTTATTCTCTTGGTTTTCTCTTTAAACCCCAATCTTGTATTTGTAGACATATCATCAAAATAAAAATCGAAAGTTTAAGAAAGAGTTTGGTGAACATTTATAATTCTTTAAAGAAATATCCTGTATGCTGCATTATTAGAAGTACATGCAGGGCATAATTTCACTTTGCATACTGGGTGATAAAACAGATTTGATATTTCAAAATAGAACAGTATTTGTTACAGTTATGGGAGCAGAAGTGAAAGCTTTAACACTACTTTATACAACACGAGTATTGTGGTGAGAGCAGTGGCCATCCTAGAAGTGGTGGGTACAATTGCAACAGTGGCAATAGTGGCAATAGTAGGAAATACAGACCAGGCATATACTGAGGTAGTACTGTATTAGAAGCAGTTGCAGTGGCAGTTTCAGTTTCTCTGTTGGCTTGCTGGTACATAATGTTATCTGACCCTAATGCCGTGATCAACTTGATCTTTTAAAGCATGAGGTCAACTCATCTGACCAACCACAGTGCACTGACCATGAAAGGCTTCTGACCTGATTTACATTGCTGGCACTAGCTGAGATTTTGGATGAGCCAGAGCAAAAGTGAACATATTCTATTCCTCCCTGCTGTGAATGTGCTAAACATGCTTTGTAAAGCTTCTGATATCACAGGAAAACAGTCCCAAGTGTACGCACTAATACTTGTGATGCAGACAAGGGCCATCACTATTTAAGCCACCTCTGTAATTTGGTAGCTTTAAGTAGCACTGAACGCACCACACATTTAGTAGATCACTGGTTTTTTTAAGCATGTCACCACTTATAAGAATATTTAACATTTACAAAAATTAGCACTTCTGAAAAGAGAAGGATCTGAAGCTACATGATGTTGTTTGTGTGGGAGAAGATTGGCTTGGCCCAAACCAGAGACTGACATGCACTTTTGAATACATCTGTGACTTGTCTGCCTGTTTGCTCACCTAATTTCCTTCCATCATAGCATTTTTTTCCTTGACAGACAAGTTGCTGCCTGGATAATTACCTGACTGGATAGCTGATTGATAGAATGATGTGCTTGCTAGTTTGACGTTTTGCCTAAATAGCATAATGACTGACTGACTTATAGACAGATATTAAAATGCTGACTGGATCATTGCCTGCCTGGAGACTACATCTAGAAGTGCACTCTGTCAGTCCTCCAACCAAACATCCACAATCAGTGGTGCAGCGAGTAGAGAAACAGATGGTTAGGCTGGCTAAATTGGGAGCCGTCTAAATCCATATTGTTATATGAACAGCCTGAAAGTCAGCAGAGATAAAATTCAGCTATGGCAACTCCTTACATCAGTTTTATTGATTGTCCTGCCATAGTGATCATGATCTGACATTTTAGTCGCAATTCTGTCTTCCCAATTTATAATTTCTTTGTAACCGGTCACTACATTCTAAAGCCCATGTCAAGAGAACAATTGCAATTAATGAGAGGTCATTATATCTAACAGAGCATATTTCCATAAAATATAATCACTAAACCATTCATTAGTCTTAAGTTCTGAACTGAGATGAAAAAGGCACAGTGATTCTGATGGATTGCAATTAGGTATGCTTCGTTCCATGAGAACAATACACCTCGTATGCCAGGATGAATAGCAATTCAATTATGTCAATTTAGGAAGTACAATTACTTCGGGAAGATAACGGGACATACTTCAAAATCCAATGTGTTTTGATGAAGGGGGAAAAAGCCTTCAGAAGGAGTTTGTTAATTAGTTCATTATTCAACAAAACAGGATTTAATTAAACATGTCATGATATGCACTCTGTACTTGAACACATATAGCAGCCTCTCAAGGAGCAAGATGCAGAGCTAGAAGATTATTGCAAGAAACTTTTCACAACTTGCTGACCTTTTTGAGGGAGGAGGAACTTTCAGATGGTAGAACTGGAGTGTGTATGTGTGTGTTAAGCTGTATGTTCAATAAAATTCTTTTTAAAGAGACTGAGATTGGTGTAAGGAAGCACACTACGCTGTAGATAAACAGAAAGAAAAACAGATGAGAGAAGATTTGAAGATATCCTCTCTTGTGCATCTGTCCTTCAGCACCATGGACAGCGCTGACATCTGACTTGGTTCTATTTTGCCAAAGAAAAACACAATAAGAATTCAAAGTCACTGCTGACAAACTTGCACACCATACTCCACAGCCCCTCTTACGGTGCCTGTGATTAGTCAAAAAAAAAGTGCATTGTCTAAACTCGTTTCTGGCCGCATCACAGTGCTTCTATAAATACATGATTTCTCCCACGTGAGATGGACCCACTGTACTTCATGTGCCTCACAATGCAGTATCTATGGTAACCACTTACAGTAGAAGAAACTCAGCATGTGTGGTGTAATGTGGATGCGTGTTTGGAGATGGCATGAACTAAATGTGCTTAAGAACGGTGAACAATTTTAGGTCAGTGCTTCTAAAAGTAATTTTTGGATGACTTTAGGGTTAACGTCAGGATCAAGTTTTGTTAAGTGACTGATATGTTTCAGTACATGGTGGTATATAGGAGTTGGAATTTGTATTTCAAAGTGCTATTTAGAGTTTAAGATTGGGTTGTTGTAGGGGGACTATTGTTAGAGGTTATAAAATCATTTTGTGTATCTGAATTTTGTTTTTCCGCTCGTCTGTAGGTTAATGGCTAGAAATATACAGTTAGTGCTTGCGAGTGTTCCTCCATCAATAATGCCGTTGCATAACACCTACATTAAATTCAGTCTTTGAAATCTTTGGGACTCGGCCTGGTTATATCTTTTTTTTCCCGTCATCCCCCATAGTCACACATCCATAACAGCGCACACAAAGCAGTAGTTCTTTAAAATCTCTGCTCCTTACACATGATGTGCTGCACCAGTTCCCGCGGTTTTCAACATTAGGAAGAAATTTCCATTGCAGTTTCCATGGAGACCAAACCATATCATAGTATGATAAAATGTTGATTTGGAGAAAACAGTTGTCCTCGCTGCCTCAGTTGACCTCTTGCCTGACTACAGCCAAAAGATTCACAATGAACTATGCTGGATGGCTGCCAACTTCCTGCTGTAAGGAGAGTGGAAATAAAAGTGGTGCAACAAAACAGAAAGCCACAGAATACATAATAGAAAATAATAATATTTATATATATATGATGTGAAAGTTAAATGTTTTGCTCTGTAGATGCTGGTTTGATTATGAAACAGAAATTATTTGATTGCTGACATTCCGAAATCTTGTCATGCGTATGGTATTCCTTCTTTAGCATATGCAAGAATAAAGAGTTGATATTCAGTCTCCATGGGAAGAAAAAACAGTCAATGTCAAGTTAAAGTCAGTGTGCCTGCAGAGGCAGTGCCTTCCTAAATCTGCAAACTGAGTTGATTAAACTTGATTGAATCAAAATTATTTGAAGAAAAAATGCAGACAAAATACAAATGATGGCATTTTGATGGTGTATTGAGAATCTTTCTCATACTTTTTTTTATCACTGGACTGCTTGTTAAGTTTGTCCTTGAAATTGAAAAAAAAATGAGTCCAACTTTTTTTATATATATATATATATATATATATATATATATATATATATATATGTTTTAAAAAGATTTGGGATTAGATTTAGTTTTGTGCCATCAACATATAATTTGCTATACAAAAGTAAGGCTCCCTTATTTTTGTAGCTGAGATCACATGTTAAAAGTAAAGTGCCCCTTTAAAGTGCATCAAGTATAAGCCTCACTGTGTAACCGTAGCTCTTGATCTTTGTAATCTGCAGGTGGCATGGTGGAACGGCGACACAAGAAGCCAACTACATCGCTATCATCCTGTGTCGCAGTCTAAATCATCACTTTTGATGCCAAGACACCAAACGTGAGGTTTCTGGCAGAGGCCTCCAAATAATCCTCCTACCCTTCCCTCCTTCCATCACTCCCTTCATCTTTCCACCCATCCAACTGTGGCTAAAGCTGACACTCACCCTGGACTCCTGTCTGCAGTTCTGGCAGCAATGACCGACGTCTGTTGGGGCCAGAGTTAAATACTGAGACAGAAATGAAGAGAAAGAAAGTGTGGAGGTGAAAATGGAATTGGCCAACTATCTGGTGTTTTGGTGTTAGCCAGGCAGGTAAGGACACCATAACCTTGAAAATGTAGCAGGTGGTGCTTCCTCTGGTAGTGAAGCTAGTTAAGGCAAGCTAATGAAGCATAAAGGTTGGGTGATGGACTTCATTTTATTTATTCATTTATTTATTTATTTCCATCTACATGGTAAAAGTCGATACCACCATCCTCACAATTTGTTTGGTGCAAGTGCATTGTCAGTAGTAGCCCTGTTCAGGACGCAGGAGAGCTCAAAGCAGTGCTGATGGGCAGTTTTTAACTGTAATGGATGGAGTGCAGCCAATATAGGATTTTGAATCTATTAGATCTGGTGAAACATTCATGAACATAAATGTTGGTGAAGTGCAAGAGAGGACCGTCATATTTTCATGTATTCATTATTCAGAGGATCAATAAGTGTGTTTCTATTTCATTCATTCCTGATGCAAAATCCTCAATATGCCATTTAAAGAATATGCAATTGAAAGAAAATACAAAATGTCTTGTACATTAGAACAGGAATTGTTTCTTTTCTTTTTCTTTAGTTGTCAAATCATGGAATCCTAAATGAATGCAGGAAGTTAAAAAAAGTTTTGATCTAATATATATTAAGAAGCACTCATCACTCTAGTCCACTATCCTTCCTTTGCACAAGTCCAAATGATCTCAGTCTTGTCTCTCTTAACTTTGTCTCTAAACCACTCAACCTCTATAGTCCACCTCCTGGTCAGTCACACTGAAAATCAGAGCATCTTTAATTTTGCTGCTTGCTATCCTTCTGTCACCAATCACCGGTGACAGTTGTCTCCATCTACTTCACCCTGCCGGTACTCTCTTCTTCACCTTTCTTGTCCACTGTCCATTGCTTTGAATGGATGCAATAATGTGCTTTATATTACACAAGCTACTTACATCAATAGCATGACTGATGATTAGTAAACAAAACATTTTTCTAACTTGGAAGTAACCATTTACAAAAGTTAGATTACAGATTAATAAACCCTTTATTATTATTGATTTGTTTTAAAATAGTACCTTTCTTCCTCTGTTTAGGAAGTGTTTGGGACATCGTCAGTAGAAGGTTGTAAATGGTCTCCACCTCTTTGTCTGTAGTATATATTGACTTTTTAGGATTCACCTGGGAGAGTTTCAATGTGTGGGAACTCATTTCAGAACCTTTAAGTATGAAGAGGTTGTTAATGGAGGCAGATTTAAGTACTGCACTGCTACTTTATGCTAATTTATACCTTTTGTTTTCATTTTAAAGGCCACTAAATAACACTTTGCAGCCTGGAGGTGAATGTCCTCTCTGCAAAACTTTCACTTGCGAGAGAGAATTTTTACCTCGTAAGCTTTGTTTTGCCTGAGAAGCAGCTGTTGCTTAGACAGAGAATCTGACTATTTCCTTCACTACTGCACCACGTAAGCTTTTTTTTCCCCAATGTCTAGCTATCAATAACTTTATCTGGGTCAACTATGCTTACACTACACACTGGTGATCGTCTTTTTATGAAGTTTTTTTTTTTTTTTAAGTTTTAATTATTTTATTTTAAATTGAACTTAAGTTAACAAGTCAGATCAACACAACAGATTCAGGTTACACACAACACACAATAAGTGAGCCATAACTTAAATAAACTTAAATATTTAAATAACTTCTATAATTTAAAGATGATGGAAAAATATACCACTGTCACCACAGCAGAAAGCTGATTGAGAATATTTTAAAAAATTGCATTACCTCAAGTACATCTCAAATACCCTTTTTACAATTAAATTGACCCAAACACTAAAATAAATAAAAAATACAAATAATATTTTCAAAAAGCCCTCCATATAAACAATCAATGGTTGTTTGCACCATGCCTCAAAAAATGAAATAAAATAAAATAATTACTGAAATAGTAAAGAAGGGTTTCTGGGTACTTAGCAACATGCACAACTTTCAACTGAGAGGCTGAGCTTTAGAGTCATTTTTTGAGTCATTTTTTTACATTTAGAGTCAATCGATGTTTACTTTCATTTTCATTTGCTGTTTGCCCAGATTTAGCCATTAAAACTAGGCTACTTGTCAGGATTAGGACCAGATTATAGTTTGGGATAAAACAGAACCTTTTACAAGGATAAACACATGTTAGAAAGCTCCATTTTCTGGGTTACCAGGGTGATGAGTTTTGCCCCATATAACAGCGACACAGCCAGCGCATATTTTACATGCATTTACCACTAGAGGTCGTTCAATTTTAAAAACATATAAGCTGCTTGCACAAACAACCTATTGGGTTGTACTTTACGCAAGGACAGTCTCGCATTGACATAATTTAACAGTGCCTTCCCAAGTCCTGTAATGGAGCTCTCCTGCTGAGTTAAGGAGCTCTAATCAGCGGTGTCAATGCTGTAATTGCAGTTCGCATAAAAGCGAAATACAGAGAGGTGTTTTAATTACAGGGAAAGGCAGAGTGCAATTTCCCCCTGCCTGACAAATTGTGTTTGATTATATTATAAATGTGATGTACGTTAACTGTTGGGTCCTATGTTGTTTGGTAATTTTAGATCCGACAGTCAATCCAACTTTATGACACAGGGACATGGTGAGAGAGAGAGAGAGAGAGAGAGACAGAGAGAGAGAGAGGATGAAATGACAGCACTTTATTTTGGCCATGAGCTTTGGCATGCTGCTGGTCCATCTCTGTCCATCTGGATGGATATCAGACAGTCACTCCATGGGAAGCCTTACCTGCTGAGTACATACCAGGTGCAAACTCCACAGTAAGACAACAACCAGTAGAGGTTTATTAGGTACTGCACAGTAATCAATCTTCTTCTCTTACCACCTTCCCACAGCATATGCGTGATAAATAAATACAAGTAAACTGCTTTGGTTTGATTGTTTTGTTAATATTTGTTTAGGTTTTATAAAAGCTTTGACAAAATTTTAATGTGTGACAATTCATTAATAAGATAAATGGTGAGTTGAGATGACACTATAGGTACAACAGTTAACACAGACGAGCTCCGCATCGTAATGAATTTGCTATGAAGTTAAAAGTATCGATAAATGACATTTTTTTTAAAAAGATCCAGTATCTTTGAACATTACATTTACGTATCTGTGACATATGTGGAAAATATGTTTCCTATCTATAGTCACAATGTGTCACTTTCAATTTGTGGCCAAAAAGCTGATCACCCTTCAGTTAAATATGTTTGTATATGTGTGAAGATCAAACTATTAGAATACTGAATGTAGTGCCCATCTAAACAGTCAGTGTTTGACATCCTCTGCCATTATTTGAGTTTTCCGTCATGTTCAAAAACTAAGTCAACGTTATGGCAGATGATTAACTGAGATCTGCTATCTGTGTGCTCAGGCACAGAATGCTCTCTCTCTCTCACACACACACACACACACACACACACACACGCACGCACACACACAGAGCGAGATCACAAGCCTCTTCCCTGAATACTTCCATCATATTGCCAAGATCCCAGCAAACAAACCCATGTTTACTGACATGAAACAACACAAATGCTTCTTTGAAAACATTGCGGACATCCTTTTTTTATTCCTCAGCACAGGGCAGCCCGAGTATAGCTTTGGAAGAAGTGTTTTACTGGGACGCTCAGAAAGGCAGTCATTACATTCCTCTTAGTGCAAAGATGCAGAAAGACAGAGAGAGTAAGTGGAAGCATGAGAGCCCATTTGAGGATGTTTAACAATTGGCCAAACCAGGCATTAAGAACAGCATAGCAGGTCAAAATATTTAATTGCTTTCCTCAGTGGCAGATTCAAGGTAATGTCTGAATCTACACACTGAGATTTAAGGGCTAGAATACAGCATGATGTTTTTATACACACAGTATTATAACTTGTGTAGAATTGTATAATTCCTCCATCTGTTTATCTTCGAATGAGTATTGGTGAGTCAAAGATATGTCATAGTCTTCAAACCAACATACTTTTATAAACTGTTTTGTTTATACAACCAAGTGTGATTAATTATGTGAGCTACTGCTACTTTCATATAAGACATGCTGGCAGGATTAAATTAAATAAGTAGACACAAGCACGCAATATTCACGTTAAAGCCCGACTAACTTTGGAAATACATCATGATTTACAGGAAATCATGTAAGAGAATGAGGAAGAAACGTGATTTAAGTGACACTGATGGCTATTAATGCCAAATGTACTTGGCCAGGCCTGTAATTCAGAAGCTGCTGATATACTGGGATTTTCCCACAAAACCATCTGTAGGATCTGCAGAGAATAGCCCAAAAAAGGCAAAACATTCAGTAAGTGCCAGTTCTCTTTATAAAATTGCTTTGTTAATGCCTGAGATAAGAAGAGAATGGTCCGACTGCTTTGAGCTGACAGGAAGGCAACAGTAACTCAAGTAACCATTTGTTACACCCAACGTATGCAGAAGCCCATTTCTGAATGCACAAAAATACCAACTAATATAGTCAACGAAAAGCATATGATTTGTGCTCTTGTTCATTTGGATTTTTATCAGCAAGTGACCAAGTATAACATTTCACAAAAGTCTTGACCCATTTCTTTAGATTTTGTTTCCAAGGAGACAGACTTTCTGATGCTGTAATTCAACAAGTAGTCTTGGGGATCTTGATTAATGTGTTTATGAATGCAGAAAAGTACAGTCAAATTTTGACCTGTCATGCAACACCATCTGGAATGCATCCAATTAGTACTGCCAATGCAGTAAAAGCATACCTGGATGGCAAAACAAAACACACACACAATGGAACACTATCAGTCATTGAATGAGCACCACAGAGTCTAGACATCAAAATTACTGAAGAACTGTGGGATCATCTTGAGAGAGAAATGAAGAAAAGGTACCCTACATCTAAAGACATTATTTGAGTCTCCTTCAGGAAGTCTGGAGAACAATTCCTGAAAACTAGATGAAGAAATGACAATAAAGGTTCCTTAAGAGATAAAGAGTTCAGATTGCCATACCAAACACTGACTTTCAAGCTTGTTAAATGCGTAAAAACTCTTTGCTTTATAAACTCTTTTTCCATGTATGTCTGCATGTTTCGATAAATTTCTTCACCTATTTCCTATTTTCCCAACAAAATATAAAGATATGTGGGGTGGCTCAATACTTTTGCATGTCACAGTATTGAAAGGATAGCTCATTAAACTAAAACTGTATTTCCATGTGTTCATCTTGAGTTTCCAAGTCCCTAAATTTCGTCCTTTTTTGTCTATAGTTATAGCTGGGCTTTGTGCCAGAAATAATTTTAACAAGACCAAATAAATACCTTACAACTATAGCAGATTTGAAGCACAATTAAACTTATCTACTGTGGCTTCCAGTTGGCAAAAATCGGGACAAAGTCATTAAAGCACCATAAAAATAATTTGAGTTTGAATGAATTCAGCCAAAATCATGGTGGTAAACATTCTTACAGGTGAGCATTTAAAGTGGAATGTCAACTGTTAACTACCTAAGAGGAGTGATATATGAGTTTTCAAGGCTTTATGAGGACCAAAGCATCTGTGCATGTGTTTCAGTGTAAAACTGTACAAAGACTTATTAGTAAAACAGGCCAAAAGCCCATCATGCTGATGTGCAAAACTTCAAACTTGTTCAGGCTTTTTTTAAAGATAGGATTTGTGCATTTGTGTGCAAAAGATCATTTGCGAATGGCCAGTGTTCATTAAAGACTTTTGAAATGATTGTACCTCCCTGTAGTGAAACGCAAGATACTTCATAACTTACAGCTATAAAAAATGTTTGGTTTTGATGTATAGGGTTGTATAAAATTAACGAAAAATAAATAATAAATCTGCCAACCTAATGTTTGTCTCTTAACGTGTCATATCAGCCCCCTGTAGATAAAGTTTCAATGTGTGCAATGGGGCTTCAAATATATCCTGATTATTATTCGGTTTACTTAGACTTTAAGTTAAATGTACTTTGGGTTTTGTTTTCAGATTTTTGCACAGTTTTTGGTTACAGAAACGCCATCAGGTCGAATAAGGTGCAAAAATTCCACTTGTTGTCTTGATAATACAGGGATTCTATTGATTTATGTGAATAAATCACAGTAATGAATAGAAGTCTCAATATGAAGAGAGTTTTAGGTGTGCTTTGAATTGAAGAGAAAATTCAGCAGCTTCCTGGCAGGATCCCCCCCCCCCCACACACACACACACAGCTGTGAATCGCTACTGGACTCCTACACGGGGCTCACTGCCTTTTACATCCGCCTCTGATCCCACCATATCCATGACGCTTCGTGTCCGAGTTTACACAGCGGCGCACATCCTGCTTACCGGTGCGTGGAGCCACCAGCGTGCACGGCTGTGTGAGACGCGCAGAGTGCAAGCTTCAGCGCATAGTGCTCTCCTCCATGAAACCCGCTTCCAACCTCGAGGCACTGCGCTGGCAAGGCGCTTCCCAGAATGTAAAGCCAAGCTGCTGTTTTTGTCAGAGGCCTCAGTGCGTTGAGGTCGATGTGTGAGCAACTGCTGGTTTAGACACGATATAGAGGAGAGAGAGAGAGAGAGAGAGAGAGAGAGAGAGTGAGAGCTCCATGGACAATGTCAAGGGGAGCGGCTGACTGAATTCACTGGTTTAAGCATCATGGACAGAGAGGCTTTTTTTCTCTCTTTCTCTGGGCGTTGAGCAAACGGCGGACCTGTTGTGTACCCCAGCTGCAGGAAAAGTTTTGTCTCCTGGTTTGGACAAACAATGTCACTGATGTATACTCATATCTGATAATATTTGCCTATGTCAATTATCTTTGTTTTAAGGACGTATCATGCATATCCTTTCCTCTTTACTGGGCCAACGCTTAGGTCTGTGACCAATTCCAGAATCTATAAACCTAGATTTTAGTTAAATGCTTCACCACAGTGCTGCTGTTTCACAAACAAAGATGCTAAATTTAGAATATGAACTGTGCCGTGCAGACTTCAACTGAGAGCTGCCGAGTTACTCTGCAGGAGCAAAGAGATTTAGTGCCTTCAGTGGCTTGCTCGGGGACTGACGAGTTGGCTAACTGATGTCCAGAAAAAAAGCTAGTGGAAAGACACAACCACACCCACAATTTTCAGTAACCTCAGGAGTGTCGAACTATCGCTTTTTCTATCATAGTTGTCGCTTTTTAAACAACCGCTCAACGTGTAAAAAATCAAAACACACGCCCAAGCATTCTCTCTCTCTCACGCATATCCAAAACAAAACAAAACAAAAAAAGGAAAGAAACGGGGAGACCCCCATATGCCCCTGAGCAACCTAAAGTCTTGATTCTCCTTTAAATTTTCTCCTAGATTTGCCAGTACCATCAGCGGCA
This sequence comes from Oreochromis aureus, assembly GCF_013358895.1. Classification (NCBI taxonomy): domain Eukaryota; kingdom Metazoa; phylum Chordata; class Actinopteri; order Cichliformes; family Cichlidae; genus Oreochromis; species Oreochromis aureus. Next base: position 22,744,409 of record NC_052951.1, read on the forward strand.
GCGGTGCTGCCTCTCGGTGTTATGGTCGGGAGTACGCATGCGCCCGGCATTGGAATTACTGCGCTGGCAAGAATAAGTTAGACCTCGTCTTTCCTAAAAGAGCGAAAAAACACAGAGTTTAAATATGGTAGTGTTCAGAAGACGAAGAATGATGTGTTTTATCGTCTGCTTGCTCCCCGTCATTGTGGCCATGGTGTGCGCTCAAAGGTAAGGGACGGAGGATGCTCTACTCGTTTTACTAAGTGTATTACAGACGGCATGGAAAATACTTAGGCACTTCTGTTTTAAGAATACATCCTGTTTAAATCTGATTTTGTCTCTTTCTGTGTTTTCTTCGTCCATAGTGCCAGTGTCAGTGACCCTAGCAATATGTCTTTGGTCAAAGAAACGGTGGACAGACTGTTAAAAGGTTATGATATACGATTGAGGCCAGATTTCGGAGGTAAATGTACTTCTATTTTCCGATACTAGGCAGCGCGTTGTCAGCCTGTGAAATATTACAGTTAATGTGTCAACTGGGCAGTTTTAAGCAAGTAAGGACAGGGGAAAGATATCAGCTTTAGAATGACAGTATGGTGTAGATAAAATACGACTAACGCCAGAACACATGTGGATGATAAATTGCACCAGCACATTTATTTGAATGACGAGTCACCAGAGTTGGGGAAAAAACAGTATCTGCCCATTTTTCTTAATATCAACGTCCAACTCGGGCGTTTATTGTCACGGAAATACGTTAGAACTATCTGAGCTAAAGTCAGCAACTTTTAGAGGTAATACCAATACTTTCACTGCTGGCCAACGCATCTAATCCCACCCGAAATGAACACTGTAAACTATTATTCAGCTGACAAAAGCTAAATTCACAACTGTGTGCTTCCTAGTCACGTACTCATTATTAACCGATATGTCAGCGAATCACTCGGGCTACATCTGATGTGCAGTGTCTTCTTTTTTGTGTGTGCTTGTTTTCATCTGCCCAGGTCCTCCGGTTGGAGTGGGAATGAATATAGATATAGCCAGCATAGACATGGTATCAGAAGTCAACATGGTAAGTAGGCCACCTCTACTTTTGGGACAGTGTGTGACGATCTTGTACTAGTGATAACTGTTATGCTTAAGCCTATGGTGGGAGATGCCCACCATAGGCTGTGTGAACGTGCCAGATCAATGCCTTGTGAGTCTGAGACTTCAAAGCCACTGATTATTGTGTGTCATGACACGAATTAAACCTCTCTGGAGCTTTTAAATTGACTGGAATAGATGGACGATTGGTTTTTGGTCTTTTAAGCTGATTGCAGCCTCATTTTCTGAGCAAAGAGGCTGCACAGCCAAGCATCACTAACCTAACACAATCAATTGTTTTAGGGAATAAAGTTCAATCTGCATACATGGCACGCACCTGCAGTGTACTTCCATCTATCTTGAGGGAAGTTTTGATATTAACAAAAGTCTCAACGCTGACAAGATTTTGTGAAACATCGTTTTTGACGAGTCTGTCAATGCTGGGATTTTCCTAGTAATAGTGACAGTGGAGGAACTTCAGCAGCTGTAGCTATGAGAGGTGATTAAGTTTCATACAAGTGCGCCTCCTAGTGACGATATTACAGAACATCACCTCGGTTTTGAGAGAAACAGAGGCATGTATTTTATCATACTGGAAGGTCAGCTTGACACTTATAATACACCAAGCAAAGGGGAGCAAAAATGATATTTATGATGTTATGCATTAGCTTTTGATAGGTGCATTGTCACGCCTACATTTTTTTAAAAACTTCTTTTCTTTTAATGTTTTACTTCATCAGTGGGAGCTGGCACATTAGTATTTACAACTTTTACATGAAATGTGTAGCTGTGTCCTGCTGCAGCAGTTGTTTTGGTGTTGCTATCTGTGATATGTTGCATATGTTTCACTCTAGGAAATTGTGGGCTGCAGCACTCAAACACTGTTGCTTGTGTTGTTATCTTTGTGCCTCTGTTGATTTGCAAGAGTGAGAAAACAGATGATAATATGTCTATTTGCATGTATTTGAGGACTTGCACAATCAGTCACACACATACACACACATACACAGGTACGCACACACGTGCATACACAATGCCAGTCTTCGGAGCCTAGCACTCCGTGTGAAGAATGTTGAAAGCTGCCTTACATAGAGGTTGTTCATGTATATGTACTTGTTAAAAAGAGTGTAGGTTCAGTACTGTACTGTAAGTGCTAAAATAAGATGTATTTTCAAGTATCAAATGCATTCATGATGTTCTTTCCATCCCCATCCAGATTAATTATAGAATAACTAAGCATGCGAACATGTTTATGCAATTTATGGATGCAGGCTGGTTAGGAAAAAAGAACAGCATACCATGTGTTACGTTATGCTGTCTATGGGCTCTGAGTATCAGCTTCATTGGACCTTAGCATTAATTCTACAATTCTCTAAAACTCTGTTGGAGACTGGCACACCAATATTCCCAAAAACAGTTGGTGTTCTGATGTTGGTGGGGGAAAACACATTTGATATAAATATCACATAGGTATTCACCTGGGTGCCGTGGGGGGCCATCACATGTGATTCACATTATTTTCAAACTCATCAAACCGTGTTGGGACCCTCATGCCCTATGGATGGGGAAATTGTCATCAAGGATGACACGATAGAAATGTTTCATCGTAGCATAAAAGTTATTATTAGAACAACTTTATACTTTTCTCCTATTTTGATCAAGTCTACCCAAATGGCAGGGTTCAGGTTCCCACAGCATAACAGGTCATTACATCACCTCATTATACAGTAGGGGTCGAGCATCATGGTTTTTCATTTAATTTGTGGCCTATCTGTATATTTTCTCAGAAAATGCACAACAGCATGGACTTATTATTAAATGACAATAATGCTAGAAAGTAAATAATGATATTTATGTTATTTAGACAGCATGGAGCAGTGCGGGAAGCAAAAGTGAATCAGGAAACTGTAATAGATTATGAGCTAGATACCATGGTGTGCCAAAACTGTTTTTGCTAATACTTTCAACTCCCAACAACATTTAGAGAAAAAAAAAACTGACCTAACCTAACATCATTATTCTTGCCTACAAGCACACCATGGCTGGGATTTATATTCATGCACCCCCACATGGACAAACAACAAAAAAAATCCCACTCTCCATCTAAACACAAAAAAGCTGCTTCTTTTGATCATGTGAAGCCTTTGTTAGGTTTGGCCTACTAAACACCCTCTAATGTGAAAGCAGAGTCATTACCACCTGACCCACTGGAGTCTCATAAAAAGAAGAGGCCACATGTGTGTGTAATGGTCTCAGCATCTTTGATCTCTTGTCTTCCTCTAAATGTAGCCACTTTTCAGGATAGCAGCTGGTGTAGAAGCACTTTCCTTTCTTCCATTTCCTCTACCCCATCTGGCTCTCTGTCTGCCACTTATTTCAGTGCAGGGATAGAACCTCCCTGTGTACTTTCTTTATTGAACGGAAAAGGGTTGAGGGTCGAGGATAATGGAGAGATGTCACAGAGGAATGCATCCAGCAGAGCTGCATTTATCTTTATGGTAGAATAGAACATCCATGTTTTGGTATGTATATGTCAATTGAATCTGCTAGACTGGCATTACTCTATGTTGGAGGCCTCACATCTGAAGCAGAGACACCAGGTGATGACATACGATTTTGTTGACATTTTGCAAAAGACCTTTTAAAATAAATACATCTTTTGCAGCATTTGTCTTCAGTGTCATAGATCCATTTGCATCAAACTCACTTTAGATGAGTTCTCAAACTAAATGAGCCTTTAAGCATGAGTTGCCGTCTCTGGTATTTATCACATAAGCAAGTTTTATGTTTAAATGCACAAGTTGGATTTAAGCTTGGTGTAGGGCCTTATTGTAAAACTCTAACCCGCCTTTTAACAGCTGACTGTGAAAATCAAACTGCCACAAGAAACACATTTAAATGTGATTTATGAAGGGTTTTAATATTAAAACTGTACATGCATATCTTCACTTATTATTGTGCCATGTAGAAAACTATATTGCATGGTTTTTTTTTTAGGATTGCGGCTTGACAATGAGGAGGATGTGGCTAGTGAAAGGTCACTTGTTCCTGTGTTTTGGACCCAGTGTCACAATCTTTGGCTTGGGACTTTGGATATGATTGTCTAAGACCTAGGGGTCACATTTTTCACTTTTCACTATGTGACATAAAGGGACAGAGAGAGAGAGTGACAGAGATAGATAGGAGAAAGAGCTCTGACATTAACAAGCTACCATGTGGAGAGCCAGCAGCGGTGCTGGTGTTGGAGGGAAGGTCATGTACCTAGTGCTGCAGAGGGTTCATTCTGCGTGACTCAGAGGTGGACATACAGAGAGGGACGCACACTCGGAATACCAATGACATGTTAGACATTCAACCTAAGGCAAGTGGCTTGCAAGCCTTGATTCATGTCGTGGTCAAAATAAAAAATAGAAAAAATAGTGGAAATTAAGTGGGAATATAGAGGCATTAGTAGATTTCGTCTCCCTTCAATCCTCTCAGTAATTGTCTTCTGCTTCTCTGCTGCTCAAGTCTCAATATTTGCTTTTGGTTTAGCTCCTGAGCACTTGAAGTTTAAGCCAGCAGTTTTCACAGGAGAGAAATATTCCTGTCTGAGGATGAAGAAAAGTTCTTATCCCCTTCCAAAAGGCAGAAATACCATTATTGATGCACATAAAGGTCGAAAGGAGCTTATTGATTGTTGGAGAGGGACTGCAAACTTCAGACCCCCTTCAATTCTGGTACCACCTCTCAGCACGTCTGGTGTAAATGCATGAAGACTGTACTAAAAACTCTACCGCTTATACTATATATCATAAAGATACATTATAATGGATGTTGGCTGAAAGGCAAGAGATTATTGCTTACCACATGATATTAAAAAGGAAGAAAGATTGTGATAGCACTTATGTGGTATTGCACAATATCTCATCCCAGACCTAAGAGCTTTAAAATGATATTAAGCCTGCTTCTATAGATATGTCTAAATCTATGTCACAGCCACCTTCAGTAATCTGGATAGAGCTGTATACCAATGAGCAGATGACGTATGGAGGAATGTTCAGCCGTGTCAGTATTAGTTTAAATAGGTTTCCATGACATGGGTTTGAACACTGAATAACACTTAGTGTAAAATGTCAGTGGGGAAGAAAACATCTGCTTAATCAGATCATAATAAGGTTAAACCAATTGATGGGTGTCATGTAATCTTAGAAAATAATGAGCGCCACTAAATCTATTTTCATTAAAGAATACATCGGCTCTATTGTCTTTTTTTTTGTCAAAGCCCACACACTTTGGCAGGGTTTCACCAAAGCTATACACAGGTTGATTGCTGCAGGCTTTGTCAGTACTCCAATTATCTCCATACTCCTGCTCCATGGTTGTTGCATAGTAACTAATGGGAGCGAAGAAGCAATGTGTGAAGATTCACAAAGTGAAACACCTTTCATTCGTGGAAGGAAATAAAAAGAAATGTGCTAAAACTCAATCAAAATGTGTGAATTTATGAAGACACACCAATGTTTTTTGGTGTGTAAAGTGTCAAATTAAATGTGAAACTATTAAATCATCTTTGCTTGTACATAAATTTGAAACAAGCAATTTAGAAAATATTGGTAATATTTATTTGAGTTGGAAATTTTGCAACTTGATGACATACTTAAAATGACCAAAAAAATTCTTCTTTTTTCAGTGTAACAGTTATTACTATGCCTCTAACTTTGGGAAGGCTATAACTAGTCAAAACGTCTTCATTAAAAGTTACACTTGCTAAAAGCTCATCGAAGTGCCTCGTGTAGTGAAGTGGCTCTTTCTTATCCTCAGTCTGTGAACAGACTGTGAACAGACATGGACATACTTAAAATTTAGAGTATCTTTAATGAGAAGTACAGTGTCTCCCATGCACATGCATACATTGACAAATCCAAAGCCCCCGCTGGTCCTTAGTCATGTCTCATTTCATAAACTGGTGTGTTAACAGACCCTCAGTGAAGTTGTTGGAATAATGCAAGAGACAGAGTCCAGACAAATGCACCCATGGTCACATGCAGGGTTTTTATTTATTTATTTAAGAAAACAAGCTGAGCACAAAAATTGTATTGTTGCGGGCCATAGAACTACTTTATAAGCTAAAAGAGAGTATGGACAGATGCATTCATAAAGGTTTGCATTGTGCATTGCGGTCTGCCACAGTAACTTTTGCTTCCAAAACCTACAACATCTGAAGCATTCTTTAATTTGTAGTATTTAATCAGTCGATTATGAAAGCACTGGAAATTGTTATGGAAATTGTTATGTTGTTTGTGAACAACCTTGATATTTGAATAGAAGAACACATTTGGAAGTAAAAGACCTCCTTCATTGTATATTGATGCTACCATGTTATTTGGTAGGAAAGGCTTATAATTTATTGGTGAATACTTTCAGGTTTATTTACTCTTATTGTAGCAAAGAGTTTAAAAGGGGAAAAAAGGCTGATATGAAGGTCAGTCCAAATAAAAATATTTACACAGTGAGTATTTTAGTGAAATGTGTTTACTCGTACATTTATATTCACAGGGAACATTTTCAACTCCCTCATTATTAAGCTGTGATGCATTTTGAACTGTACTCGTCTAATAAGTTCCACTGACATTCACTTGTCTCTCCCACTGGTTCCAGGTGTAACCTGTTTCCTTGGTGTAGTTTGTTCTTCAAACGGAAACCCTTGTGTCACAGAATATTCTCCACCCTCTCACTCTCTTAATATTTTCGTTCATGGCAGTTTTCATTGTGATACCCTTTTCCACCTGGAAAATTTGGCCATGACTTTCTGCTGTCTAATCAGCATAAAGAGGAAAAACATAAAACGGAAATGGAAATTCTACACTTTGGATAGAAAACAACAAGTAAATATGACATTGTGCAGAGGATGTTGGAGATGAAATTGTGTTTTAGTAATGAAATGGTTAGGCCCTGTTCCTCACTGGAGAAAGATTATAGGTTCTGGGGCATTTCTGTGTGGAGTTAGTACATTCTCCCTCTGCATGTGTGGGTATCCTCCTAGTGCACCAACATTTTTCACAAGTCCAAAGACATGTGTATTAGGTTAATTAGTGATTCTAATTTGGCTGTATAGTTGTGACTGCTCACATTCGCACCTATACCTGTGTCTCTGTCTCTGTGTGGTAGGCTAGCAACCTGTCTTGGGTGTCCCCCACCTCTTTCCTATGTGTGATAGGCTCCAGCTCTGCCTATCATCCTGAATTGGATACATGGTTATGAAAACGGATGGATGGATGCCAGCCTATAGAGTTTTAGTAATTTATTTACAGTTAAGTCATGGGCCACTTGAATCTTGTTTAAAAAAAAAAGGCATAATTTATGTGGGTGTTTGTGTAGGATTACTTTTTTATGTCGACATTAAAAACACATAATATACAGGTAGGTGTTAGCCGAAGCTATTAGCAGAATATAAATGAGACTGAAGCTAGTAATTGTGTTTCTGCGATAAGGCCATGATATAATAAAGCAGGTAAACAGAAATAAGGTTCGAAATGATCCTCTTCATTAGGGAGATTAAGAAAATGAATGTAAAACTTGATTAGAATAAACATAAATGAGGAATTTCCTCCTTTGATGAGGACTGTACACGATAACGTGACCACCGAGGATGTGCCTCACCAATAAAATACCAATAAGTTTAGTGTAAAAAACACACGTGTCAGAGCCTTAAGACTCTATTTATTGGCTTTATGAGTACAGTATGTAAACTAAATTGAAATTCTTTAATACATACAAAGCAAGTAATAGACGTTCCATCAGTGTTCACATATTTTGGAAACTAGCTGGAATTATTCATTACTAAACTTCTTTATTTTAAGTATTGATTGTTTTAGAGACAGGACATGGGCATCAAAAAGCACTTGTAATGCAATTTTATTAAATGTTATCCTAAAATGTTTTAGAGTAATAAAAACAAAGATTTCCACTCGTGTTATCTTTTAAAAAAATTGCAAATTTAACAAATTAACATATTTCTTAACTAGACCACTTAACATTCACACAGTGTCTAATAGCAATTAAAAGCAACTAAAGTAGTGCCAAACTGAGTGCCATGACACAAATGCCTAGCAACAACTGTTATAAAGAGAGTGCTGAAGGATCCCAAATCTGGATTGCTGTGTGTAGCCTGAAACTGTAGAGAAGATTGAGTATTTAGTTGCTCAATAAGCAAGCTAACAGTTGGAACCAAAGTCAATCAGATGTAGCAAACACATTTAAAATGCCGTGGGTAGGCAGTAAATCAAAAAGGAGGCTGATGATCATATAAGCAGGTACAGACAAGTGGAACACAGTGAAGGCTGCAGCAACACGGGAATAAGACAACTTAGGCAACCTGGAAAATGCTTTCTATGTGCTATTAATTTCATATAAGGTAGAAAGAGAAGTCATTGTGATCAGTGTCAAGAAGCAACAGGAAAATTCAAGAGCAGTGGCTGGTGGGCATGAAGAAAGAATGACACAGCTGAAAGTGATATTATATTACCGAGAGCACAGGAAATAGTCAGAGGCAGAGGAGGGAGGAGAGAAAGATGGAGCAGCTGTCCCCATGACAAGATTACCACAGGTTTTTGTGCAGTCGAAATCTCTTAAGCCGTGTGTACAAAGATGTCTGACTAAATAGTGACTAAGGAGTTAGCTCGCCATTATTTCTCATCTCACTGCAGGTATCTTTTTAAAATCACACAACTCGTCTTTACAAAACCTGTCCCCAGCCCCGAGTTACGATTCAAAAGTAGTTTTTCGATCAGTGTATTTAATTAGGTGTAGCCAAGTGTTGGAAGGCTTTCACTTGGGCAGTCTCACAATCCCTTTTTGCAGATGATGTGGTTCTGTTGGCTTCATTAGGTGGTGGCCTCCAAGTCTAAGGCCATGGTCCTCAGCTGGAAATAGGTGGAGTGCCCACTCCAGGTCAAGGATGAGTTACTGAAAGAAGGAGTTTAAGTATCTCGGGGTCTTGTTCACAAGTGAAGGGAGCGGGAGATCAACCGAGCAGTGACTGCAATAATGCCGGTATGTCCATCAGTTCGTCATTTTAAAGAGAGAGCTGAATATAAAAGCCAAGCCCTCGATTTAATGGTCAATCTATGTCCCTACCCTCACCAATGGTCACAAGCTTTGGGTAGCGACTGAAAGAAAAAGTTCACAGATACAAGCAGCGGAAATGAGCTTTCGCCGAAGGAAGCCTAGCTTTTCCCTTAGAGATAGGGTGAAGAGTTTGGCCATCCGGGAGGGGCTCAGAGTACTACTCCTACAAATCGAAAGGAGCCAGTTGAGGTGATTCGGGCATCTGATGAGGATGCCTCATGGGCGCCTACTGGGTGAGGTGTTCCGGGCATGTCCCACCGGCAGGAGGCCATGGGGCAGACCCAGGACACGCTGGAGAGATTATATCGCTCGGCTGGCCTGAGTACACCTTCGTGTTCCCACGGACAAACTGGAGGTGGTGGTTATCCGCTTAGGCTCCTGCCCCGTGACCCAGATAGGTGGAAGAAAATGTATGAATGGATGGATGGCTGGTATTTAATTAGGCTCAAAGTTTAGGCACAGTTCACAGCCTTGCTATACTTAGCCTCTCACTTTTCATCCTGTTCCATCATAAGGTTAAAACTTTTGAACCTTATGCTGTTAAAAGGTTTCTGTGCTGGGTTGAATGCAAGCTAAACAGCAAAGATGGATATATTTACTTCCAGAATACCATTTTCTTACTGCACTTTGCCTCTCTGCACTCTTTCCTGTTAAGGAAACTGGATAGGCAGAACAAAGAAAGGAACATATGGAGATTAACACTTTTGCAAATGCAAAAAACAAACACACAAAAACTTTTCAAAATATTAAAAGGTGGGTGTCTTAACTATACTATAAACTCCATGGGTACACTTAATTGTGCATGGAGGAATCCTTTAAGTGTTTGGCCACTGCATTTTCATCTCTTGATATAACCCAAATCTGGTTATCTTTGAAATATAATTAGGGCTGAACGATTATGGAAAATAATCTAATTGCGATTTTTTGCCCCAATATTGCGATTGCGATGCGATATGCGATTATTTTTTAAGGTCTTTGTCTTCTGTATTATTAAACAAAGACAAGCAATACATCATATAGTATGGCCAATACTATATTACATTAATTTTAAACTGTTCTTTCCTGGAAGACAGACCTCTGTGAAATGATGACATGAGGTGATGCATGAATTGATGACTGACATTTTTATTTAACTTCTTCAATCACAACAGTATATTTGAACATACACAATAGTTTATTTTTAGCTTACAAACATCTGAGCATAAAGTGCTGACAAGGAACCCTGGTGTAAACATTAAAATGAAAGTCAGTACAATGTGCAGATTGCAGAAATATACATAAAAAAAATCAGTGGCTTTACCACACTCAGTTTTTCGACATCTGTGAACTACTAGACAGTCATTAAATTAAAAAATAATATTAAATAAATAAAACTAATAAATAAAAAATACACACATCTTACTGATCTCTGCAGTCAGTAACATTACACATAAAGTGCAAACATAATAGCAATTGTATAAACACACACACAAACACGCCTTTAAATTAAAACTGGCTGAACATCTTGATTATCTGCAGTAAGTAACAGCAACACAGCACAAACTAAAGTGCACAATGAGTATGGCTCAGCTAGCCATAATCATCCTAGCTCACAGGTTTTTGCTAGGAAGACCAGCATATCTACTTTTGCTGGCTTTAAGGATGAGCGAGTGCAGGTCACTATATTCCCTCCAGTGCTGAACAGACGCTCTGAGGGGGCACTTGTGGCTGGCACACACAGATATTTGCGGGCCATCTTGCACAGTCGTGGAAAGTGAATGTTGTGCACCTTCCACCAGGCTAAGGGATCATCCTCTCCGTCAATGACAGGGGTCAACAGGTAACTATTCAACTCTGCCTCCACAACATCTTCAAGTGGCAGAGGCAAAGCTGAAGAGGCCGCACTGGTTTTAAAAGACTACCAAGAGTCTTCTTTGCCTTTCCCCAGAGGCCTGTGCACTTGGAGAATTTTGAGCAGTTTCAGTGCGAGACCTCTTCTCCTGCCAGATGGGAAGAGAGACATTAGTTTTGCAGTTAGCTTATATATAAATATTATGTGTTTGTGGAAATATAATTTTCAAGGATTTACCTGATTATGTGTACGTCTAGCCGATTCCACCATTTCTGTCTTCAGTCGGGCCTTAATGGCAGGAAGGTTGTCTGCGCTGATGTATTGCGTTTTGAACCTAGGGTCCATGAACGACGCAACATCCAAAAGCTCCTGGGTGTTGAGGTCACTATACTTGTCGTTGAGGTATGCCAGGACCTTGGTTTTAATTGATCTAGTCAGATCAGTGTCCTCAGCATCTTCAGCCAAGACTGATGTTGCCAGAAGATGGAGAACTGGCTTGAGGTAGGAGATGCTCACATACTCTTCTCCAGAAAGAGCATCAGTAAATTCGGAGAGAGGATGCAGTGCCTTATGAATGGACTCCAACACTTCAGCATCCTGCCAGGTTGGGATGAGGGAGCGTGCATGTCGGTCACCTGTCAATACCTGCGATATGGCTTTCATCTGTTCCAGCACTCTGGCAATCATTTTCTCTTTGGACCCCCATCTTGTAGGGCACTCAGTAATGAGAGAGTGCTCAGGAAGCTTAAGCTCCTTCTGTGCCTCAGTGAGTGCTGCCTTTTTCTTCCAACTGTGTGAGAAGTGCCCCACCAACTTCTTGCACAGCCCAATTGCTCTTGATACTCTATCATCTTTGATTGCATTTTCTGGAGGGAAAAAAAAAGTAAAAAGTAAAATTAGTGTTAGACATACAATTGCAGTTATGATGCAAGGTTTCACCATTTCTCTCTCTCTCTCAAATTCAAAGTTGCTTTATTAGTATGACTATGGGAACAGTGTTGCCAAAGCTATTGTTACATACATCATGACATACAAGAACATAAGACCATAAGACAAAAACAAAAAAGAAAATACATAAGAAGAGGTGGGTACATCAGTGTGGGGTTGACATAACATATCTAGAATTAACAGCAGTAAAGAACAAGATAAAAAATAGTGTGGTGTGTTTGTGGGAGAGAGTGATACACAGGCTCGCGCGCATGCGCTGCACACACTCTCTCTCTCTCTCTCTCTCTCTCTCTCTCTCTCTCTCTCTCACGGCAGTAACTTACCAATAGCAAGATGTAATCTGTGTCCGAAACACTGGAGCCTGGTCCATTCGTTCAGCTGTGCTGCTTTCACCATATTTGACGCGTTGTCCGTCGTTATGCAGACAAGGTTGTCTTCAGGGAGATCCCAACACGCAAGCCCCTCTCTCAGGCCAGCAGCAATGTTTCCCTGTGTGGTCTTCGGGGAAGTAGGCCGTTTGTAGGCTGCGAGCTTCGAGGTGGAGGTCTTCGGTAATGTAATGCACCGTCAGACTTTGATAGGGCTCTGCTGTACGGCTTGACCACATGTCTGTTGTCGCCGCAAAAAACTCAACAGCCTTTAACTCCGCTGCAACCCTCCGCCTACATTGCATATGTAGCTCGGGTATTGCAGTCTGACTGAAATACGTGCGGGAGGGCATTCTGTACCTCTTATCCAGTGTAGTTACCAAATTATTGAATCCAGGCTTGGTCACCGTATTGACGGGCATCATGTCTTTCGCGATGCAGTGGGTTACTGCTTTGGTGATTTCCACGTGCCGTTTTGAAGTGCGTTCATATGGCGTAACACCTTCAAACAGTTCGGTCAGTGATCCTTGCCGAGTAACGTTACTAGGTTTATTCTGCACACTACTAGATTTTTTAGCCATACATCTATCATACTCTGTTTTGTGGTGAGTCTTAAGGTGCTGGTACAAATTCGTAGTGTTTCCCCGAGATGTAGAAACTCTACCAAGACAGGTTTTACACAGTACCTGACTCTGTGCGACATCATCTCTTTTAAACCCAAAATATTCCCACACGGCTGATGTGCAGTTCCTCTTTGGTACTAGCATCCCCGCAGGCTCTGGTTCTGTTGAACCTGAGGCCATTGTGTAGGCTACAGCTTTGCTTGCTGGTTCACTCTCGGTAGACTGTTTCAAAACTTTGCTCCCCGTGTCACGTGACCAGAGTGCAGCCTCTGTGGTTAGACAATGGAGGATGCAGCCCACGTTTTGGGACACAGCTAATCCCGTTTGATCATATCACATGTTTTACTCGCGCATGTCACGTAAACAGAGTATAATCGCAGCCTTTGCGGTTAGAAAATTGCACTTGATCATGTCGCGATATTATCGCAAATGCGATATATCGTTCAGCCCTAAATATAATCAGCTGAGTTTCATACACCCATCACTGTATCCACACACGAACCAGAAATGTACTTCTTAGATTGCTATTAATATTACAGACATTGCATATTGTACAATTAGTACCATAGCTCTAAATGTCAAGGGAAGGAAGGCGTGTAATCAATTCCCTCAGGTTAAACAAGCTCACTAGTTAGGCATCTGATTCACTGCTGCTTGTGACAGAGAATGATGGGTTGGATGTTCAGACAACAGCCCATTCCCTGCAGCAGTAGGTCTAACATCATCTTGTTTTCGTGTCGGTGGGCAGAGCAGGGCGATTTAACAGCATATTGCCACTGTTCTATTGAGTATTGCAAGGTAATAATTTCTACCCCTATATTATGTTGCTCTGTTACATTTTCCCGTCTGTCTCTCTCCTTCTCTCTCTCTCCCTCTCCAAAGTGTGTCTCTCATTTTCATTTTTCTCTGCCTATTTGATAATGACACAAGGCTGAGGCCCTGCTGCAGGGGGGGATTAGACAGAGTTACAAATCAAAGTGGGTTAATCGGCTAGCCTACCATTTTTGCAGGCATCTCTCAGTTCAGTGGTCCCACTACTCTATTTGTTTGTGTGTTACTGTAGTGTTTGCGCACGCCTGCTCAAAGTTTGTTTTTTTTTTAGTTTGTTCGTTAAAAAAAAAACAAGCAAAAGATATCACAACCTATTTCTTTTGAACTTTTTATGGACTCACCTGTAGAGAGACAAATTAGGAGTGACAGTACAATCAACCATCCGCTTTCAGGAAATAAATCCAAGATGGCCTGTGTGATTGCATACAAAGTCAGTTGATGAGCATGGTTCTGGTGATTCTCCTGCCCTCCTTCACTGCCTTCAGGTCTGGACATTGTGGACTCTTTTTTTGGAGACTGCTGTTTGATTTTTTGTTTGCAGCAGAAAACTCTCCAAGCCAGGCATTATCCTGCACATGAAGATTGGGTCACATTCAGAGCTCACACATGTTTAAATCACAAATCAGCATTTGCAAGTTCAGTCCTGGACTTCCAAGGAGAAAATGTAGCATGTGCTTAGTTGTAGAACCTTTTTATTCAACCCCACATACTGATGAATATTCTTAAAATCCTGTTAGTTGCTGAAAGTGAGACAGTCAGCACAGTGTGGAATGGACTGGACTAGGACACAAACATGTCTAATCTCAGATTCCTCAAAGCTAGTGTTATTTTTGCCAAAGACGTTGTGTCTATATAATCACTTAATTCCCAGTGTTAATCAGTGATAAATGTTTAGTGGCAGCTATTTGCCTTTGATTGAAACATTTTTTTGGCCATATGCTGTCATGGCTGGATGCCAGGTGACTATTTATGCATTAAAGATGGTATGATATCTCTCTGACACTCACAGTTTACTGTGCACACATTTATCTTCAAAGCTGAGAGCTGCACAGTATGTTGTGTCACTGAAGTTGTGTTACAGAAAAGCAAAGACAGATGCATATAATACTCACAGTCAACATTCTCTGTTGTTCAGAAAAACAGCTACATTTGGGTGCACTTTCCGTTTGTCCTGCCCTTTTTCTTAATAGGAAGGGCACGAGTTGAATCACGGTCGACTCTGCGTGTTCAAAATATGAGTGTTAGTGTGTAAGCATTGCTGTTGAGTGTTGTGTACCAGGGATAACACTCATCACTGCGTGGGATCTATTTTTAGGTTGTTAATCAAGTAACATGTTCTGACTGACACACTCAGTATGATATCCCATGAAGTGTGAGTGCAGGGAGATTGCTTCATTTTGGCTCATCCCACCGCAGTGACCTACCAGAGGTCAAAATGACGTGTGTGAGAGTGCAGATGCAAGTCTGTGCTTTAGTGCCTGTTGTCAAACAACAAAATAACTCTGTACAGTATGTTCCAGATGCAAAGGGTGCCAGACACATTTACAGAGATTTGCTTCTCTTTATTTGTATATGTTTGTTCTGTTTAAATGCATCCCAAAAATCGGACAAGAGGGAAGGGTAAAAATATGTTTTACCCTCACATTTGGTACAGCATGTGTACAAAGGTAAACATGTCAGTAGGGCAACATTTTAGAGTGACGTGAAGGTTACAGGTTATAAAAGTCAGATGACATTTATAGTCATCAGAACTAAGCAAATAAGACACTAATAATATGCAATATACAGTTGTTTGTTTGTTTTTGTTTTCCTTTGTTTTTCATAATTCTGTAATGACTGATGAATTAAAGCCAGTTAAGCATGGCTGGTCAATCTACTCTGTGTAACTCATGCAGCAGACTTAACCTGCACTACAGCAGGTAATGTTTGAAATAAAGGATTAGCAGTTACAAAATCACCTTCTACTGACCAATCAATGCTCAGGAAAATAACATAACCATATATGGAAGACCCCTTGTCTCCCAGTGATAGAACAGTAATATGGACTAAAGTTTTTTTAAGTGTTAAAGGTGTTGTTCTTGTTTTTTCTCTCTGATTAGCAATATATAATGACTTGTAAGATGGACATTGTAAACACCTTGACCAAAACACAATTGAAAAGTGTTAATTATAATACATAGACATGGACTTCACACCTGAAATGTTGACATTTGAGGTAAATATGATTTGACAGGCTACCCTTACCACAGCAGCCAAAACATTTGAGTTGAATCACATAAAGACAAGGAAAATGACACGTCTTTTTTTCTTAGTCTCAGTTTATTGTTAGTGTAGATGTTATTCACATACATTAAAATACAGTGTGTACAAAACTGTGGCCACTAAGAGATACAGGGGTTTAATCCTAAAACAGGATAACTATTTGTATTTGCTGACTTTTAATCCAAATTTATAGGCAAGCTGAGTCTACATTTGATAACAACCATAGTGTGACCACATTGCTGATTGCTAGTATTAAGATAACTGAGCCCAGATAAGGAAAAGTTATCCTGGGTATGCTAAACTTGCTTTGTAGTACAGCTGTCTCAAAAATTCTTAATAACGCTGTTTTTTTGTTCCTATTATCAGAGAATAATGATCCAATCAGTGATACCTGTTTAAATACAACAGTAATACTTACTGGGGTGCTACATTAGGAGTCTAAATCGAATCACTATTTCATTAGATTTATTTCATTTTACCAACCAACTGAGAATTTTGTCAGTTGCAATAGCTGTAATGTATAAAAAGCCAAATGAGAAAGCTATTTGGAAGCTTCTTGACGCTAATCATTTAATAAACCTTACATGAGGCCAGCAATTACAAAGTTACAGTAATTTTTTTCTTTGTGTATATGCTGTGTGTATATATTTTCTTCCTTCTCTGATGAAACAGATTTATTAACGTGGTTGTGGCTGTTTATCTTTGCTATAAATCTGACTGTTGGTCACATGATTTGCTTCATGTCTGGCAATAACATAGATTTTACAGTGTGTGAAAACTCATGATACTAGCTGTCAATGGAGCACAGGACTATATTCTGCTTTATCACAGCTTGTCAAAATACGAGAAGTTGATAATGGCTTGGCAGGAGAACCAGGGGGTGTGGATTGGTTTTCACAGCAGTTGAACATGACGAGGAGTTGATAATGGGATAGCGTTGAGTGGCATAATGCAGCAGTAGCACTTGGCCTAAAGGATATGTTTGCTCTCACTTCTGTCTTATGGGAAGACATTTTAGCATTGTTACTTTTATACAAGTTAGAAGTTTAGTTTAAATTTATTTTCAGTCCAAAAAACCCCAAAACACATCAATTACAAGCTTATTGATCATAGTCTTGGGTATGGGCTTGTTTGATTTTCCCTCTCGTATTTGTTTCCAGCAAGATAGAACAAGTTCTGTGGTTGCCTGTTGTGCCATTAAAGGGAGTTTTATGTCCAGCACCTGTGTTGAATATGAATCATGAAACAATTTCCATCTTATTCAACCTTGTATAGACAGCTGTGATAAAGTATGAAGTCTTTTAAAGGGCTTTACCTTTTACTGTTGCAGATTCTCCCTCTCGTACTTCTCTCTCTAACTGTGATTTGTGTTTATGTATGTATACTATAATAACTTAATTTCCTAAGTTCAGTTCCATTAACAACAACAGGTAATTTATATTACATGGCAAATAAACTATTACAGGGAAAAACCCCAACAATCAGTTGAGCAAACACCTATGAGCAGGCACTAGGTGACAATGAGAAGGAAAAGAAGAAACCTCTGGAAGAACTGCTATCAGGGAGGGGCAGCATTCTGCCATGACCAGTTGGGAGATCATGAGAAAGAGGGAAAAAAAAGAAAAGCTTAGAGAGAAGGGACAAAACAAATACATTTTATATTGCAATACTAACAGTTTCTTGATTGATAAATGGTGGTACAACTTGATAGCCAGAAGAAAGTACTGTAGTTTTTGTCACTCCCACATATGAAATGAGGTGTGGTTTCTGCACATTGCAATGGTTTAAAAAGTTCATCAGACCTTTGGGAATTTGTGACATCCCTGTCGAAGTTACAATTGTAGATAAACAAAAGAATTCTCTTCAAACAGTTGTATAAAGATCGAATGGCTCCTAGCAGCAGGACAGATACCACATACTCCCAAAGCATCTCTCACAGAACACTCAAGGGAAACAGTCGAATGCCTTCTCCAAGTCCACAAAAGACATGTAGACCACTTGGGCAAACTCTCATGTACTCTAAAGTATCATTGTGGGGGTAAGGAGGTGTTCCAGTATTCCATGACCATGACGAAAACCGCATTGTTCCTCCTGTATTTGAGGTTTGACTAACTGACAGACATTCTTTTCCAGCACCCTGGCATAGAGGCTGAGGAGTGTGATCCACCTCTAGTTGGAGCATACCCTTCGGTCCCCCTTTTCAAAAATGGGAAGCACTACGATTGTGACCCACACCCATTTTCACACCTTGGCTCATGTGATTAGGTAGAGGATCATCGGGGGGTCCTTTTGTCCCTCTTTTGGGGGGAAACTCCCACTGGGTTTAAATCTGGGACTCTCCACCATTGACCCTTAGAACTGAAGAAGCTTCTCGGATGAGAGGTGAAACGTCTTCAAGCAACTTAAAGAAGTCCAGACGCTTTTCTTTCCAAGCTCCTTAGATTACGATGACCTGGATGACTGAGAACCTTCACAGACAACAAGCTGATATAAATATAAATACATTTGAAATAAATAGGATCCAGAATTGTTGATTTGCATGAAGAAGAGGGTTCCCCATTAGACAGATCAAACCAAACAAAGATAATCAGCCTTTTAACCAGACAGACATGCTCTCAAGGGACTCATTCACATTGGACATTCAAAGAATATGGCTGCACTAGCACAGCTCTGTGAAAACGGATTGTCCTATAGTCATCTTGAATAGTATGCATGACTGAAGTTTCAGATTATAAATTAATGATTAAGTTAATGTTGCCAAGGAGATTGTATTATTAATAAAATATCAGCGTTCAGTGTTTACTTACTGTTACTGTCTTTTTTGTACTTTTTGAAATAGATACTTAAATTTTTTTTAAATGGAAGGCGAAATATGAACAAATTTTGAATTGTATTTTTTCCCATTGGGTAATGAAAAAAATTTTGCAATCTTGATCTTAGTTGATGAGGTCAGTGAGAGTGGTTAGGGAGCAAAGAAGCACAGGGGTGATAAGTTCTGACACAGATGAATATGCTTGTTTGTTACAGCACTTTGTTGTTTGTAGAGCACTTTGAGCATTAAGGCTTCTTTATGCTAATATGAGATTATTAATGGTATACATTCATGATGGCAAATATAGTTCTCAAAACAATTCAAACTGACCTATTTGCTCAGGATCGCCATAAAGAGTTACACTTGCAACCTATTACATTTAGCCAGTTTCAGTGAAAGCAATGCAAGTTCAAGTATGCAGGCCATCTGTTTCAAATCATCATTTGCTTGTACTTAAAATGGCTTTGCAGTTATCATTCCACTTTATGCCCTTCACATCACTGATATTTTATATGTTTTTGGTAGTGTTGTCAAGATGGATAGAATTATGGTCCACAATAATATATTTCTAGTGTTATCCTTGTATGTCATTGCCCCACATACACATACATACATTTTGGCACTGACACCCCTAAAGCACCCCTGTGTGTATTGTAGGTCAGTCCAGCTGTGAGGAAATATTGCTTCTTCAAGGGTATCCTAGCTCAAGGAGATACTGTATTCAGACCATCAAATCTGAAGTCACAAAACTATGTGCATGAAAAAAGAAAGAGACATTTGCTCCGAGCTACATAGGTAAACTGGAATAAACTGTATTTGCGGGTCATACATATCTTTATAACCAATTTTTTTATGCTCACTGTGGTTGTATATTTGCCATCGATCTGCAGATGTCTATATATCGCATTAGCTCACTGTTGACAATGTGTATGTGTGCTGTGTACTTCTTGTTACACAGCTTGAATAGCAAACAGGTTTTTCCTCAGTTCCCCAAATGTCCATAATGCATGAGATGCAGGAGTCCAGTACATCAGCGCATTTCTATGTGCATTGTATATGTGCTGTAGTAAAAGGATAGTTGTAGAGTGCCTTAGCAGCATCAGAAAGGTAGATATTTGACAAGTTTTCAAATGAGTATATGCATGCAGTATACACATTTAGCTTCATGAGACATGCAGCTCACACACATATACCTGCCCACACACACATACCCCCACCCAAAACCCACACATGCAATCTTTTAAAGCAGAAGCAGTAAGTGGAACAAATAACGTGCACTGAGAGAGACTCATTTTTTTTTCCCCTTCATCTCTTTGGCTAGCTAGCCTTCTGATGTGAATGAGATTGAAAGCTCCATCAGCTACACCCTGTCTTTCAGTGAAATTCAAAAGCACCCTAATAATCTGCGTCCTACTCTGTCCTCTCTTCTCTTCCCCATCACCCCCCACTGACCCCCTCTCTGAATTGCCACTCCACTCTACTACTCTCCGGGGATGCAAAAGGGCCTGCAGATGCTCCAATCGTCTCTAATAAATTGTATGTAGTCAGTTACGCTACACAGCTGCCAACTGGCAAAGATTTTAACCTCTGCTTTGGGAGAACTCTGGGAAATAAAGGTTCCTCTAAATTCAATTCACCTTCAGCGATCGCTTTTGAAAGCTATGTCCAGGCCAAAGTAAATGATGAAAAGTATAGAGGGGGAAAATGGGTGGCACACAGAAAGAGACAAAATAGAGAGACAGGAGCTACATGACGGAAAGAAAGATTAAACAAAGTAAACAAACAAGAATTTGGCAGTTATTAAAATACATCGTCTAGTTTTTGACCAGATGATGTATTTTAAGTATAAAAAGAGTATAAAGAGCTTTGGTCAGATAAATATCCTCATGGAAATTAAATCTCAAGACCTGAGCAACAAACAAAATTGATCATACTCTGTCTAACAGACTAACATTTACTACTCTTATCACTCCAATCTCATATATTAATCAAGAGAACACTAATAATACTGGTGCTAATAATTTGGGGAAATTTTACAAGCATCCATTAAATTTGTGACTATGAGGTTTAATCACTGAAAAATATAGTTTAAAAAAACTCATTTATTTTTTTGCATCTGTTTGATATATTTTTTACATTTTATGGATATTCTCTCAGCTTGACCATTTCTAAACAAATACTAGTGTTATTAATTCTGGAGCAAACAGGCCAAATAAAACCCCCCGCAGCAGCCCTTGTGTGCTTTCCTGTTGCCTATTTACTCCATGCAGTGTGCAAGCTGTTCTAGATACAGCTCTGAATCCTAAGGACTCCATAGACAGATCACCCCAGACTGGGAAATATATGTCACTCTGCTCTGGAGGGATGGATGTTTATTATTAAACTTCTTTAGAAATGCTGTGCCCTATTCCAGGTTTCCCGTACCCTGTCGATGATGGCGTGAGGGCCATGTGAGACAGGAAATTGAAAGCCACTTGTTGTCGGAGGGCTTTTTGGAGGAACTGAAGTACTGGTGTACTACAGTATGGGCATATGCGTGAGTGGTGAAGTGATCACTTTTCGTCCTCGCTAAAGATATTGCAAAATAGAGGAAGAGCAGAGAAAATGAAGCAGAAAGAGTGATAGAGACCTTACAGTCAGGATGCTTTAGTGTTCAACCCCACTATTCAAGGTCAGTGCACTTCAGAAAAAATTTTAAGCAAAATTAGTTAAATATTAAATTATGTGTTAAATATGAAAATCATTGTTTTTTGTTTGTTTGTTTTTTTCAGTCAAAATTTGGTTGATTCTACCTGAATGAAGGATATACAGTTTGGGGGAATAAACTGGAGAGGAGATATTTAAATCAGAATCCTTAATGGAGTTCTACAGAACTCATATAGCACCTTAGAGGCTGATAGACCAGCTGTCATGTGCTCAAGATGGCTTCCATCTGCTTAGTGATCATGATACCAGCTATTAAAATTCCTCGTTGATGAATTCCCACCTATTTTTTTCCCAAACCACATGCAGTAAATGCAACAAGAAGTCCTCTGAGATTAAGAAGGATGGAGAGAAGAATCTAGGGAGAGAGGAAAAGCTCCAGGGGAAATCAGATGGAAGGATATTCATCAAAGGAGTGGGGAAAATCTGAGCTTAAATGGAAAAAAAATAGCATGAAATAAGAAAAAAATAAATAGTTGGAGGAGATGAGGAAATAAAAATGGAGGGGAGACAATGTAGCAGAGGGAGGTCATAGCTGGTGCTGACTGGAAATGAAGAGCAGTGAGAATAAAAGCAATTTGCATTACCGTTCCACTGAGCTTTCCAGTGCCTTTCATTTGCCCCCATACCTCTCCACTCCACCCCATACACACATACTATTCCTTTCTGCAAACTAACCACACCATTCCACATCTCTCAATTGGAAAACTTTCTTCAAGGTTTGTTAGAAGAAGGAGATATATACTATTTAGTAATCCTTATTCTGGACCCCACCTTTTCTCTTTTGATGTAGACTTTGTATTCCAACTCTAGTCCAGCCTTGTCCACTTACAATCAAAACAAATCACTTTCCATGACTTCTGCTATTTATTTTTCTGCTTTGTGTATTTGGTTCACATTCTTTGTAATGTAACATTCAAAGTTACATTATGCCTTAGAATATATAGCTATATACACTCCTTAAGCCTTAAAATTGGATATATATTATAAACACTAAATAGAGTGTGAGCTGAGCAATCAGCTGAACACAGCTTGGTAGTAACCTGGATCAGCTGGTGGACCGTCCTGGTGTACCATTCAATAAGGTGGCAGTGTACCATGTTCCACACCTGCATTGCTAAAATGTCTGTAAGGAGCTGTGGCATTAAGGCAGTTGGGGCCTATACTTGTGGTGGCAACCCATAAACTGAAGGTGAACAAGGGGCCATCAAGCTAAAGAGACCTTTTCAAGTGTGGTTGGCAAGTGGACTGCAGCTTTGGCAGCCATGTTGGTCTTAAACTGATATTTCCAAACTGTTGGGGTGTTTGTGTCTCAGAAGGTGGAGTAGGTTGTAGTTTGAAGGTCAGTGGTTTGATCACTGGCTGCTCCAGTCTGCCAAAGTATTTTTGGGCAAGATACTGAATTCTGAGTTGCTCCCGATGCATTCATCAGAGTGTGAATGTGTTTGTGAAGTTTAGATAGAAAGCATGTAGACACTAAAAAAATATGCTTGTATGAATGTGTGTGAATGAGTGAGTAAGCCTGCTGAGCAGGGGAAAGCGCTGCTCCGCTCACACAGTATACAGTGATAATGGGATGCTACTGCATTTCCTCAATCCAATTCCCATATTGGGAGAAGTCTCCGGACTAGGCAAATAATGTGCCAATCACTGGGGTAGATAATTAAACAACCCTGCTACTAAGAAGTTGGGTCAAATGAAGTTCACATTGAGTTCTTTAATGTCCCGGATATTGTGGGCCTGACCTAGGTTAGCTGACACACCTCTGCAACATTACATGGACTGGTACCTCAAGATTGGCTGGAGGGTGTGTTCCAATACTCTTAAGCCTCCCTGGGAAGGTCTGTCCCAGGGTACTGAAGAAGAGCGTCCCTCCATTTGTCAAACCCCATATTCAATAGCAACAATTTGGTTTGCATCCTGGTTACTAAATACTGGACCAGTTCATTATCCTCCCAAGGACATTTAAAGGTCAGTGGGAGTTTGCCCAATCAATATGTTTTGTGGACTTGGTCAAGGTATTGAATCACATCCTTCAGGGTGTCCTTAGAGTTCTTCAGAGCGTCGGATATCAGTCCAGTTGTTGCAAGCTACTGAGTCCAGTCCATGTGCTACCATAGTGTGAGCTTGTTTTGCATTAGTAGCAATAACTCAGACTTAGGGTCAGCCACTCAGCCAGGACACAGCCAAGAGGTTTAGGTTATCAGGTTTGGTGATTTCAGGATGTTGTCTCTGCCTTTTGCTGATGTTGTGCTTTTGACTTTACCAAGCCATAAACTCCAGCTTACACTAGAGTGGTTTGTAGTTGAGCGTGAAGTGGTTGGGATGAGAAATAGCACCTCCAAGTCTGAAGCTATGAGAGGGTCGTGGCTTCAGACTGGAAAAAGATGGACACTCCAGGTTGGAATAAGTTGCTGCCCCAAGTTCTAATGTGGCGTTCTAATGTTACTGTTTTGTTTAAAAGCGAGGGGAAAGGGAGAAAGGTGTAGTGAGTTAATTTGACATCTAACTAGGATGTCTCTTTGGAGCCACCTAAGTCAGGTGTTTTGTCCTGCTGGAAGCTCCGAAGGAGTCCTAGGACATGCTAAAGGCAATATACTGGAAAAGTTACCTAGGGAGAGGGATGTCTGGGTGCCTCTGCTTAGACTGAGCCCCCTGTGACCCAGACTTGATACTGGATAATTGGTTGAAGTTGAATGCAAAAACATACCGTCTTTTTTGTCTCCCCTAAATATGAAGTAAATATTTTATCATTCACTAGGATAAATTGAGATAATTGTATCAGGAAGAGCATTCGATGTAAAACCTGTACTCAAAAACAAATATGTACATTACAAATGGATGCTTGTATATATTTTTGTGTCATCTTGGTAAGATGCTGATAAAAAAAAGTATGCTACTATACAGTGTTGTTTTTGTTTTTTGTTTTACTTATTTTTCCAAAAACAAGAAGAAAAAATAATCGTCAGATACACAAAGCAGAGTTTACACAAGGGCTTACAACACAAGACAAAAAAGAATAAGACAGAAAGACCTGAAGAAAAAGCTTTAATGCCGTGCAGCGATGAGGATGAGATGTGAAGGGTTAGTAGACAGGGCGGCTTGAAGGGTGAGTGGGGTTGACGAGGTCAGACTGGGTAGCTGGAGCACCTTTATTTTGGGGTTTTCAGTAGTTTTTCTTCTTCGTAAGTTCACAAAACTGGTCTTCACCAATGTATTTGAAAAAGATGCAGAAGGAGCTGTAGTTTTATTTTTTTCTAGTGTACTGGAGAAGAGAAATTCAAGGACAATTTATGACAGAAATAATGGTTTGAGCATTTTAGGAACAAACCATCTGCATGGCCTATCACAATATGTTTAAGTTTGTTGCAGATTACCTGCTCACTCATACATACATGGGCATGAAGTAGTTTATGCTATATAGAGCTACTGATTATCACTTAATTTACTGCGTGACTGTGAGTATCTTTTTTGTCACTCTTTCAACATAATGACCTGACCTAAACTGTCTGGAAGTGAATCACTTTCCTAAGTGGATGGAGGTGCTTTCCATGTGCTCTTCTGTGTTGTTTATGATTCTTAACTCTCCCGTGTACTGTTTTTATATAAGATACGTGCTCGGATTAAACACAGATTTGTTTTATTTTAGAAGAAATCCTGGTCATTACGAATAATTGAGGGTCATCATCCATAGCTAGGAGTAAGATAGCTCAAGATTATAAGCAGTTTAAAGGACTTACTTGAATATGCTCTGGGAAATAATTGTTGCCTTTCCCATTTGCATTTCACTGAGATAGCTGCAACTTAAGACTTACAATGACAGTACCTCTATAGTGATGAATGCTGATGGCAAGCTTAGTGAGCAGAATCAGCATATAGAAACAATCTTACAGCAGGATATAGAGTGGAGTGCACCCATGACATGATTGACTTTACTGCTTTTTCAGAAGAGTACTATATATTTCCAGTGTCTATATATGGAGTTGTAATTTCTATAAAAGAAAATTTCTACAGTATTTTAACAGACTTACTAACAACATGTTATAGAGAAGCAATCAAAAGCAGTTTGACCAACTGTTTTATAGATTATATAATTTCTTTTTTTAGTTGTTCCAAAAAAATCTAATAATTTATTTAACCTTCCAAAAAGAAACATTCATTACACAGTGTAAAGCATCCTGCTGAATTGGATATTGGTTATTAGATATAATGGATCATGTCATAGCGTTGTGTGTGAAAATTTAATGATCACTTCGCATTGTCCCCTCTTTGACAGTGTGGGAGCACAGCATATTGTGCACTCGTAAATTCAATATCATTCTTCCTGCTTCATTCTGTCTCCTTTTTCATTTCTCTCCATCTTTCTATCTCTCTCCAGCATAGTTTATATACCGATGCTCATTATGACTGTTGTTATGACAGCCTCCCTTGCACTTACATGCACACACCCGCTGCAGTTATTCTGGTGATTTACAACCTCCTTCCTCCACAAGAGAGATGCACTATAACTGTTTTTGAGGGGAGCTTTATGTTCACTGTAAACTAGCCACAGTGGCACCTCCACAGGGCCTGTCCTGCTCAGCAAACCACAGCCTCCTCAAGCAGATCGGTGTGCGATAATAGGCTCTCAGGGATGACAACTGAAACATTCACTCAGTTTAATAACCAAACCGCAGGCCATTTAACACCCTTCTTTTTCCACCAAGGCTGTCCTTTGTTTTTTTATTTTTTTACACAATTTCTAAAGAGTATTTCAGATTCAGAAAGTGGACTTTGTCGTGTGGGAATTGTGGCTTTAAATGAAGTTTTTGGGCAGTGGCACAGTTTTGTTTTGTTTTTGTTTTTTTTGTAATGTTGCCTCTGTGCACCATTGGCGTGGATATTTAATCAAAAAGATACAATTTTAACCTTGAAATCAAAAGCACTCAATTAACTGTTTACAAATTATAATCGAATTTACACATAATCCCAACATTTCAGAGGCTCAAACTTAAATGATCAGACTATGCAGATGAAACGTCTGTTCATTGGAGCTCTGAATTTGAGCGTGAAAGAAATCGCGATGCAAGTATCATCAGTGTCGTCTCTGTGTGTCGTCCACAATATTGTCATTGTGCAAATGGATATGGACCTAACTGTGAGTGCAACATAAGATCAAAAAAGTTATTATGTAGTGCAAAGAATTCTTTAACAATGGAAAACCTGTAAAGAGTTGTAGGTAAAAATCACTGTTCTTTTCTTATATTCCTTTATTAGTCAAGACTGTAATGCCACAAGAAGAGCATACACATTTACAGCACATTAACAGACCCTTGTGTACAAACTGTAGTTTTACAAGGAATATTTATAAAATGGTGGAACACATAATTAAAATGTCATTTTCAGTGTCCAGACAAAAACATCTGTGTGTTTGTGAGGAAGAGGTACAAAAGCATTCCTAATGTTTCATGTATCACATGAATGCTTTTGTGTGATGCTATGTCTAATAAGGGCATCGGAGATAGTATAGGAGGGGAACATTTCAACAAGCATCTCTTCAGCCACACGTGCTGTGGTGCATAGCATGCCAGAAAGAGCAGAGTGTGAGCTGTTACGTAACCTCCAATCCGGGACAGAAATGTTGCAAAGGCAGCACGTGCAGTAAAGGATGTGTTGACGCAAGACTGAGGCTACCCAGAAATTAGATCACTATAGTTATTTACTGATAAGAAACAATAAAACATTTGTTTTAATTTTAATGTCTCTTTAACGTTGGATTTTAGCATCTCTTGTTTCCAAAAGTCGTCCAACATGTTATTAAGCCTCCTAATGAACTTTTAAATGGAGATGCAGAAGTAAGGTTTCCCATTATTTTTATCATAAATTAAGTAAATAATGTAAATTCTTGATTTATTGCCAGTAAGGTATTATGTGGATGAATCCATGTAAATGGCACAAAGACTATAATGAAATTATATGAAATGGGTGTTTACACAATCCCAAACTGTGTGTGACCCTAAATTTACCAGTGTCACTCTGTTCCTATTCCAAGTCTAATTATAGTATTGGATGCTAGTACTGCCACTCTACTGTTTATGTCTTGAAAAACCCAGTTCCCAGACTCATGGTTGTCAGCACCCAAGCCAAATAAGGTACAAACAACAACAACATGACAAAACCGATTTAAGTCAAACAGCGGTTTTACTCTGAAAAGCTGCTCCCATTTTCCTGACTCCATACAGTCGATATCCAAGCCTCTAGTTCCCAAGGTGCTGTTGGATGTCAGATCTGTAGCCAACAGGCATACTCAAAAATGCATGTTCAGCCTCTTTGCCAGGAAGTGGATGTGCCAGTCATGACAAAAAGTTCCCTGAGACAGCAAGTTTGTTTAACTTAGTTTTTCATGGATGATTGGTAGGCTTCTTACTGCAGTAAGCTACATGAGCATCTGACTGCTGGCTTGACTGTTTTTAACGTGCCCCAGATTTACCAACAGGGAATTTTCTTGCAATTTATCACACTTCTTGTGTTTTTTTAAAATAAATTATTAAGCTGCTCTATGAGTTTCAGGTGATGTGTGCACTGTAGATCAGATTTCCTTGTATATTTATTCATATATTCATTGTAGGTAACTGGCAGCATAGTTTATACCAAAAAAGTACTGTACTACTGCTTTATACTGTAAAGTACAATATAGAATGATACTGTATTATTACAATGGTGTTTTTCACATCTACCTCTATGACTTATGGGTTTATTTTGACAAAACCAGTTTTTTACAGACAAATCCTCATGTTCAGTTTTGCTAGTATACAGAGTTTGATCATTTATTCACCTGCTAGGCCACAAGGTCGGCTTTAATACAACATAAGTGGAAGGAAGCTGCAATGTTAGCTATATAAAAATATAAGCTTAAATGATACAAATAAATAGTTCAATAGACTACGCTGTGAACAATGCTGTGCAGTGTTGTCTACAAACTTCATGATAAACGATTGCATTCATAAATAAACAAATTGAGCAAACTGTGCTTCCAAAACTGCAGCTCATATCACCACTTCTCTTTTTTTTCAGTAACATCCTACAAGTTGCATGTTCTGTGTGATGTAATGTTGGTGTCAGTATTTACTGTAATATTGTATTATCGTCATGACATTTTACACACAGAGCAAGGTGATAGCAAACCTAAAATAGCTGTGACAAAAATCACAGCCAGTGCTTGTTGTTGTTCTTTGAATTTAAATGCTAAGATTACAGTCAACATGCTGGCTCACATAGTAGATTTGAGGGATTTATTTGATCATCTTTTTTTTTTTTAAGGTTTGCTAATGTAGTTGTTTTTGCAGTGGTACATTTCCTGGCACATTACCCCACTAATTGCAAAAGTGAAATAAACAGTCAGCAGTAATTTGCATTGCACTCCATGCACCCTCAACCTTGAATGCTTGTAACAGGAACTCTCTTATCAAAATATTGCTTCACAGCAGAACTACTGTCCAAATCCAAAAGCCGGTGACAGAAAAAAAATACATGAATACCATTCAGCTTCATTCAGGTCACACATTTCTACAATGATCAAAATTTGTAGAATTTATTAAGGGTTTTAACAAATTTCGAAATAAAGAAGAGCTCAGCTTTCCTTGGATAAGCTGAGTCCTTAGTTGTGTGATAGGCAGGTAAGCTCTCTGTCTCATTACCAACAGATCCTGTTGTTTCTAGATTTCCAAGTCTTAGGAGAACATTAAGCAAAAGCCAAAATCCTTTCCTGTTAGTGATTTCTGCAATTTGAATACATTCTGTGAGAGAGTGCACTTTCTATACATTTCTTCATTTGACTTGACTGAGATATCTAGCGTTCCACTTTTGGGCTGAGCAAACAGTAGATGGGTGAATATGTTATGCAAGCACAACACAGCAAACCCATAACCCAAACAGTTCTTAATCCCAGAAAGAAAGCCACTGTCAAAGCAAATAGAGCATGTAGGAAATACTTGGTAAAACTTATGTTTTGAGGTTGCTTGGAGGTTATTTTGATTTTTCTCAAATATGCAGTCTCTCTTGCTTTGTTTTTCTCTCTCTCTTCTATGTATGAGTCACATGAGTCAAAAACACACAAGCACTCGCATTAAACCAACTGGACATGCCACCGACATATGCTATACTCCAGAGCCATACTGCCAAAAACATACACACACTTACACACCAAACCCGAGCCATCTTTCTCCCTCGCTCTCTTCCTCTCTCTGACACATACACACTCTTTCACACTATCTGTCTTAACCTCATGTTTCTATGAACAGAAGGAATTCCCAGTTGCTTTGTACTGAGCGTTTTTTGGCCTGTAGTGCTACTATTCCATTTGCTTTAAAGTGAACTTCATCCAATATTGAACCCTGTCTAGTCTGGTCTAATCTAGGAGTTTACATAAGAAAAGTCTTACAGACCAGCTGTGTAAAATGCTTGTTTTTTGGGGGAAGTAACCACCTCTTCTGTTGTTTTTCTCCATCTCTCTGTTTTATTCATCTTTCCTCCATGCTTCCCCAACTCCTTTCCTCCCATTTTATCTTTACCCTCTATTTTCTTGCTCTTGCCCCTCTTTGTGCACTTGCAGGACTACACATTGACAATGTACTTCCAGCAGGCATGGCGAGACAAGCGGCTGTCCTACTCTGACATCCCCCTCAACCTGACCTTAGATAACCGGGTCGCTGACCAGCTCTGGGTGCCTGACACCTATTTCCTCAACGACAAGAAATCGTTTGTCCATGGTGTCACAGTAAAAAACAGAATGATCCGACTGCACCCAGATGGTACCGTATTATATGGTCTAAGGTGAGATTTTAATCTCTTAAAATAACATTTTTGTCAACACAACAAGAACAACAACTAAAAATGTTATATGCACAAATGCTGCATGAGCTTGGTAACAAATAATGACAAACATGTTGCACAAGAATTGTGTTCTCTTTTACTTCATGTTGTCAAACAATTCACACTTAATCCTTGTCAGCATACTTTCTATTTTAAACATCTTAAAAACATCCTGGAAAAAAGAAAATCTTGCAGGTGAGGTAACAGTGAGTCAACCATTGCTGCACTGGACCAAGTCAGTAATTAGCTCATTAGAGCCAGATGAAGAAAACTACTGATGGGAGGTGCAACATTCCCCCTAAGCAAAAATGATAATGTTGAGGAAGTGACCTACTTGTGTCCTCATTTAAAAGACGTCTGCACATCACCAAGCCAAGCCTCACTAAAGGCTTGTGTAACACTAAATTCAAGTCTTTTGCACGCTCTCTGCATAATTTACCTCACCACCAAGTATAAAAAGCAGATGTACTTAGAATAGCTGTAGGTGTAAAGCCTTGAAAGTTCATCTGAAATTAAATTACTTTTTTGTTTCTTTCGAGATCCACCAGGGACGTTCAGTACTAACATTGCTCATTTGAAGGCTGATTAGATAGTCAGCTGCAGCACACTGAACTCTGTAAATGTCATTTCAGTTAGTTTAGATCTTGTTCTTCAGTACCACTGCTAATAAAACCGTTTCTGTTGTTGCCTTGCCAGCTACACCTTTCTGAGCACATTGGTGTTTTTTTCCTATTACCCCGATGTTACTACATATCAATCAACTAGATTTGTACAAATGATGTTAGATTAGTTTTCATGATCAAAGTAATTTTGATGGGGTTGACTAACACTGTGAGATGATTGAATATTTAAGCCATTAAATTTATTTAACCTACTGAAAATCAAAGAGCATTAGGTGACAAATTGTGAAGTATGATTGGTAATTTTTGCTGACAACGATGCTGTACGCATTCAGCAAGATACTTCTCTACCTAAAAAACACCACAACTTTTGCAACGTTTTTTAAAACAAACTTTTAGGAGGGCAACTACTTTAAATATCTCAATGGTTTTTCTCCATGCAGGTATTTGATATGATAATATGACATAACCTAGCTCTTTCCCAGAGACCCGAAGCAGAAATCCTAGTTGCACTATATAAATTGATTGACCATTCCACTGAGTTTCAACCTCTCGAAGTTAACATGATGACCATGCGTTTCTTACTCCTCACTGATGTCTCATCATTTCATTTTGTAAATAGGCCTCTTATGCCCAAAGTCTATAAAATGTTATTGAAAATCATAACACTTTAATGGCTACCATGACGATGAACCGGATCTGCTCTGGGACAGTGAAATTTAATAGAGATTGAGAGAGCACAAGACAAAGGATGAGAGATATGTTAAGAAGAGGATTAAAATTGAATCTTGCTATTATATTTTTCTGTGATATTCTTCATTGCTGTTGTTGGATAAAGTGGATGGAGAAGGAAGAATAAGACATTTTTTCTGATATGAAGAAATGGAAGAAGAAAGCACTATGTGGAAAATTCTAAATAAT
This sequence comes from Oreochromis aureus, assembly GCF_013358895.1. NCBI lineage: Eukaryota > Metazoa > Chordata > Actinopteri > Cichliformes > Cichlidae > Oreochromis > Oreochromis aureus. The sequence continues at coordinate 22,776,352 of NC_052951.1, forward strand.
ACATTGTCTTGTGCTAAAATCAGAATAATCAACAGTCAATTTTCATGGAAGAAATCCAAAGCTCTTATGCAAAAAAGGGAAAATGAAAGAAAATGGGATAAAAAAGGACAAACAAAGAGATGTATTGTTATATTTGTGAATTTGTCTATAAATACTCTAAATTTTATAAGATTTTTTCACACGTTGTGCCACATTGCATTATAGAGGACCTCCACTTTAACAATCCAATCATGTGGCCAATCATGAAACAAGATTCATAAATGTAAAAGTGTGTGATTGTCCACACACCACACATAAACACAGAGTATGCCCTCATGCAGATATCATGTGATAATAATGTCTCACTGAAAACTGGCATATGGTCATTTGTCCCTTTCATAGGGAGGTAGCTCAAAAAGGTTGTCTAGAGATGTTCGGGGTCAGGATGATTTTACCTGTATGTTCCCTGACCCTGAAGATGCACAAAGGGTGGAGAGAATTCTCCTTTTCAGATCTTTTGAATCATGGTTGAAGAACTAAATGGCAAATTGATCAAAGAGCCAAGAATAAACTCAATTTCATTTTAAAATGCTTTGAGTTTCTGCTGGTAGGTTTTTTTTTTAATTTTTTAATTATTTATTCATTTATTTTTGTGTGCTTGAGTGGTCAGCACGGATTGCAGCCCAGTGTCTCCAAGCATGTTTAACTGCAGGTTGTTAGAGCTGCACCACCAGATAATTCACTTCTCCTCCTTGTTTTAGCAGATGAAGTGATAATGATGAGCACTGTATCATCAGCAAATTTCAAAGGCCTAATAGTAGGGTTCACTTAGCTACACTCCTTAGGTTATTGTTGTTTTGTTTGCCCATCACATAGTATCAATTGCTTGATTAATTATGCAGAGCAAGCTATATTTGCAAAATATATCACTAGTAATCTTTAAAAGTGTAGTGTAAGAATAATAAAAAATATTTTAATTGACAAACTTTTCCTTTATAATTGGGAGGAAATGTTTTCTTTTGTTTGTTTTTTAATTCATTTGTATTTATCAGTTTTGGACTGATATATTTCTCATTTATACTGTCTTATCTTGCACACAGTTCAATAAACGTTTCATATAATGGACACCTACCAGATTTAAACTTTGATGGATCGAGCAACAGCCAAAAAGTCTCTGTTGCTTCAAAGCCAAAGTGCTTCATGTCTAGAATGTCTAAAGTGAACAAAACCCAACAGAAGAAAGCTCAAGCCAGTAACAGATTGTGAAGGTCAGATTATACTGAAATAGAACTCAAATAGTACAAATCATTCTTGTGTCAGGTCATCCAAGTTAAAAAATGAACAGCTATCAACACACTGATGTGATATGCAAATGAAAAAAAAAAACCCACAATCACATGGAATATGGGTTTGAATGTTTCCCATCCACTGAAGAACTTGACAGAGTGCAAATATTACTTTGGATGGAGTAGGATTAGACTGAAATTGGGAGAAGAAATCCATCACCTTTGACACTCAATATCATGTAAGTAGGATGACCAGATTTTTGCAAATCCTAAATTGGGTCATGGAATCTTGTGCAGGTCAGTGAGTGCTCATAAATCCACACAGCACATGCAGATACAGCACGTTAATGCCCACTGAAGACCTACTAAAGCTGTGCAGTTATTTAATTTATTATGTTAATAAATTCAATTAGACTACAAAAAAATGTGTAGACACAAGCATGCATTAAAATGAAATTCATGCAAATGGAAATTCTTGTAGTCTGACATCAATTAAAAATATATGAGTGAAAACATGTAACAATAATGCATAATAAAATCAAAACATAGTGACACGATGGACTATCAGCTTCTCTAGAATGTGCCCCGTATCTCTACAGCTCTATTTGGATAAATGGTTTAGAAAAATGGATAGGTGGATGCAATTCAAAAGATTAGATTTAGGTTAGACTGGAAGCAGTCTGAACTAAGTCCATTATACATCTAACAAAACCCGTGACAGATTAATAAATTTGGGCTATTTTGTTATTATAGGCACATAAAGATAAAACAGCAATTTCAGGCTTTATAAAGGCTTTTAAAAGATTTATTTCTAGATGAAAACAAGCCAGGTGCAGGGACTTCTGCAGTTTTGGCATATGAAGTTACAGGATGGCCAAAATAAATATCCCTACAACCATGTTCAGTGACCTGTGGTGTTTGGGGAAGATGTACTGTCAAAAAGAAAAATGTTTTGAAAATATAATTAAATGTAGCATCTGCAGATGTTTTAGACCTAAACCCACAATTGTTGCAGCTTTCAAGAAAAGCAAAAAGCTAAAATTGACTCTAGGGCAAATATTACCTGTGCAAAAGCAAATATAAAATAATAAGACTTCAAGCATTTTGGGGCTGAGAAACCAAAACAAGAGTTGGTGTTTTGTTTTTGTTATATATAGGGAGTATTTGTTGGTAGATAGGGTGTTTATCACTGAAAAATACCCACCTTTAAACCCAGCTTTAGGAGAGCTCTTAGCATACACAACTAATGCCTGATTGAGAATTAACAAAAAAAAATGTTTTTGAATATTAAGATTAAATGTTAATGATTTACCTAGAGCATCCTACTTACTATATTTTCATGGACATCAGTGGGTGGGAAGCAGCTGGCTATGGGGGATGATGACTCTCTAAATGCTGTCATTATCTTAAATATCAAATAATGCAGCTCTGGTGCACAGCACATTCTGTTTCACTGTTTCAATGAGCTCTGAGCTGTGCGAGCAATGAGAGTGGAGTATTTTGTTTATAATCACAGAAAATGGCTAGACCACAATTATGCAGGGGTACTCCTTTCCAAGTACAGTGCAAGGAACATTTACGATATTTTTCACTGATAACCCCAAATAAAAGGGACCTACTTCTCTCAGAGTGTTACTGTTTAATTATGTATTTATAATTTAACTGTACTAAATTATAATTTGTTATGTTTTTGTCTGTAAAAGTTAAAATGTTTCTGTTGCATCTACTATAAACTAAGACCAGCATAAATTGAGTACAAATAAGTGACTGAGAATATTTAAGTAAAAAACAAAAGTAAATCATTGCAACGCATTAATCACTTGTATTTATCACCCTGAATACCTTTATTGTGATTGTGACCAACAGCCCGCACATTTCTTTGGCCTGAAATCCAGTCTCTTCCCTTAAAGCTACTTGGCCCTGATTTGACCTCACAAGTTAGATCAATCCAGCAAGACAATCTCTGAGCACAGCTTGAAAAATATGGAGGGTCACTGCAGGTGATGCAACATATGGGACTTAGTGTGATTGGCAGCTTTTTCAGGGAGTAGTTTTTTTTTTTAGCAACCAGGGAGCGTAAGCAGACTGAAAAATGTGGGTTTGCATCATTTAATGGATGGAACACCTGGGGGAAATGTGAGGGGAAATGGAGAGCAAGACAGCAGTAAACATAGGCAATCTGATGCTCACTTCTACGGTGTAACAGCTACGTAACATGCTCACACATTACCTCATACAAACATGCATAACCTTTATCTTTTCAAAAAGCCCTGCCAGAGGCTTGTGCTCTGAGTTCTACACCGGTGACTCCGACTTGACACAGAGATCAGAAAGTTGCCGAAAAGTAACCGGCAATTTACTCCTTGGTTAAACACATGGAAGCCACAGAGCCCCATCACCAGCAGTAAATCCATCAGTGTGAAATAAATGCTGACAAAGACAGGGGACAAGAGAGAAAGAAAAGGAGAATCTATCTAAACCTCTTAGGCTCAAACAACCTTACCGTCACACTCTGTGGGGTGGTAATCCCTGAGGTGTGTAATATGAAACAGCATGTTAATATTAGAACTCTTCCCTTTGAACTTCTTTACTGGCATTAGAAGGAAATGTTATGATAGACTGCTCACTGTCTGTCTTCACATCCTCTGTCCTAAAATATTCTTTCTATGGCTTTCTTTTTAATATTGTACCTCCTTTTTTTGAATAACTAAGTAAATTACAACATTTATTTTTCTTAGCAAAAATATTTAAAAAGTAATGCTTAAGTTTATCATAAGAGCTGTCTGATCTTATTTTACTGTACCTGTAAAGTAATAGTAATGCGTAATATAAATATTGAAATTATAAGTAACAGTCTAATCTCCTAAAAAAATGTTCTTTTGTTTTTTTGTATTTGCTTTAAATTGATGGGAAAAGCCTGAGACTGTAATTGTCGTTATGTGGCTGTGAAAATTAGGTGAACGAATGACTCCAAGATTTCAAGATTTAAGTGTCACACTTTCTATTGGCAGAGACTTTTTTTTCTTTGTGTATATTCTGGCTAATGTCCCGTGCTCAAAAATATTGAGGATGAGTACAAAACAACAATGGTCCAGAAAGGTTTGGCCAAACAATGATTTTATTGAACACACGCGCGGGGAGATAATTACTGCACACAATCAGCATGGATCTCCACCCAAAAATACACAAACAATTGTTTTTATAACATCAGGGTTGGACGCCCCTTCTCGCGTTAAAAGAACATAATTTGCATCTTAAGAACATTATATGCATCTTTTACAGACAATGATCAATTTTAAGAGCTAAATGCAGACACAGAAGTCCCCTCTCTAGCATCTTCTTCCAAATAAGGCGATGGTTCCAGGCCTTTGAGGTCCCCATGGACTCGTCCTCTTCTTCTGTCACCTGTTACCAAGCAAACTCAAACGCAGCAGGTTGTTGAATAGATTCAGGCCTTTGCTCAGGCCTGTTTCTAGATTATATGTACTATATGTGTTTTGTAAGCATGTATGCAATCCTTCTACAGCTCCAAGTCACTTACAAAATAGATCGTCCGGACATAGCGCCGAACGAAGCTTACGACCTTTAATTAATTGACTGAGCTTCAACTCTTTAATGAGCACAAAATGCAATGTGTGTATATAATGATTATGACCGCACCTGTAATAGAGGTTAATATGGTGCCAGTATGTTTAAACATCTTAATGCCGTCTTAAAGCTGTAAGTTATATTGTTAATGCAATGTTAATGCTGTAGATTATATCATAGCAGTAAAATAATTTCTTTAATTCCACACTAACAATGATAGGAAATATAATATTATGTAATCTGAGCAACAGGGAATATGCATACTGTATGTTAAATGGGTGAGGTCCAAGAATGGACCCTTGAGGAACTCCACATTTAAGTGTTGTTTGTTCAGATTCAGTACTGTTCAGTTCAGTTTAATTTTATGTATACGTTACCATAAACACAAAAGCAGTCACCTCAAGATTCTTTATAATGTAAGGTAAAAACCCTGCAATATCAGAAAGACAAGCAATCACACAATCCCTACGAACAAGCACTTGGCAACACTGGGAAGGAAAAACTTCCTTTTGATAGGAAAAAAAAGCCTCTGGAAGAACCCGGCTCAGAAAGGGCACCCATTCTCCACAATCTGTTGGTGGTGAGGGGAGAGAAAGAGAGAGGACAAAAGACACAATGTGGAAGAGAGCCAGAGTTTAATAATAACTAATGATTAAATACAAAGTGATTTATAAACACAGAGAGTGAAGAAGAAGTGCTCAGTGCAGCATGGGAAGCCCCAGCAGACTAGTCCTACTGCTGCATAATGGATGGATGGTTCAGGTTCATCTGATCCAGCTCTAACTATAAGTTTTAAGACAGATCTTTAAAACAGTCTCCTGAATCTGAACTTGGAGCTGGTTCTACTGAATAGGGGCGTGAAAGCTGAAGGTTCTGCCTCACATTTTACATTTAAATACCCTAGGAGTCACAAGTAGGCCTGCAGTCTGAGAAAAAATATCTATTGGGATGGGTACTCTGATATAAGTACAATGTCACAATGGTCTTTATAGTCCCTGACAGTACTGCAGCATTCTGGAGTAACTTAAGCAATGCAGGGAGCTTTTAGAACAACATGATAATAGATATCCTAGAAGCAATAAATGGATGAACTAGTTTTTCAGCATCACTTTGAGACAGGATGTTTTTGTAATTTGAGAGATACTGCACGAAAGGAGAGCAACAAGTGTCTGGTTAGACACTTACACTGGTAAGCATCACCTTGTTTTCTATCACGGTTTTTTACCATTACCACTGTTTTTTTGTACAAATACCTCAGTTTTACCTGATTTTAGAAGCAGGAAAGCTTCTAAATTCATCTTCTTTATGAAAGCTGCTTGTCACTGGCATTGTACACAATGCCCATTCGCACTCCTGTTTTTGCCTTTTATAGTCGAAACTATGAAATGGAAGCGCAGAGGAGATTTTTGAAAAGTAATCATAGCACTGTTGTGTTTGTTTAACCAGGCTTGGGTTAAAAACATAAAATCAAGATCATTTTTTGTAATAATATTACTTTATAAATTAAATGCATTAGCTGTGCACTCTGAGTACACTTGGTTAATCCTTTTGATCTTGCCACATAGGATCACTGTTTAGACAAGTGGCATGGAGTCTGTCTCATCTATGATGAGCATCTCATTGGTGATGTGTGTGACCACTGCTGCGTAATATATCTTCAATTTGGCTCAGCTTCAGTGTGGAACGTTGACCAGTGAGTGAGTTCAGGCCCAGCCACCTGTCACAGCCAGGTGGCTTGGCTGCAGGTTGTTACAGGGACATCCTCTGGAAGCGTTGGATAATAGGGTGGATGGAGTTAGTTAAGGAGGAAGGAGCATATTCTGTCTATGTATGGTGTCCTGCCTATGTATTCTGTCCTTTTTGCACCTTGAGGCGACTGTTTTTGTGATTTGGTGCCATATAAATACAACTGAATTGAATTATTCACAGAGTTTAATTAGTATCAGATGTTCCAAGAGCACGACATAGATTGGCAGCAAGTATCTTGGATTGATCTTTACAGTTCCAGAATAAACTGAAGTTGTCAATAAACTTTATCCAATAGGTGAGACATGCTGAAGTTAACAAGGTGTTTGAACTAAGTAGTCTCCTAAGAGATCCTATTCCCCTCTCCATGGTAGGAAGTGGGCCAGAGAAGAATAACTGATGTGATGGATGCTCAGTTTAAGTGGTAGCAGGGATAAGTTCTTTAATAATAAAAATAATCTTTCAGGTCTTCCTTTTTAAAACATCCCATAATCCAGCAAGTGGAGCATAAAAGGAGAATATTGTCTCCAATTCCGATGTTAGCTTCTTTGCAGACATGTTGTCAGTTGTTGGATTTTTTAATATATTTGCCATAGGCGCAGACTATGGGATGCCTGCTAGGTGTTACTAAGTCTTGTAACGCCGGTGCATAATTGTTTCCAAATCTTTGCTTACAAATAATATCACGTAATGTTGATTATATCCTTAATTTGAATGTCCATTAATCTTTCTGTGTTTGTATAGTAGATGTTTGTAATTTATGAATATAAATGTATTGGCATTATAGTGGCTGTTTGAATAATGGCATAGTAAAAGAGAGACAGAACAAAGAAAGCGAAAGAGGCACAGAGGCACACAAGCATGGTTATCTCTGCTGTGTAACAGAGGATTGGACTCAAGATGAGCCTCTCCTCTGGCACAAATTTATCTATGTTGTCAGGTGTGCCTAGACGATTACCCACCATGCTGTGCTGCTCTGTGGCAACTCCCTCAGTGGGAGTGAAGTTCTCACACAAGACCAGAGTCAAGGAAAGAATGGCAGCCTATTACTCACAGCCTCATCCTTATGTTCCTTTCACAAAGTCTGATGGACAACATAACCTTATCTATTGACTCATGGTTGCCTTCTGTTATTATCCCTTATTATCCCTTGCTGCCTATTTGTTTTGATATTGACTGAAAGGCTGAATGCCTTTATGGTGATAGATATCCACAAAATATGATAGGATAGAAACAGTAAAACAGTAAGCTCTGGTTCTTTGACCAGGGTTGTTTACACCTATAAGCACATTTACCACAGCAGCACATTTCTCTGGTAAATTTTTCATAATCCGTGACAAGAAATTAAGATAGAAACTGCTTTAGGTTGCTCCGTTATTCACAAAGGGTTAACACAGTGGTTGGTTTCACATGCTCGATTTAGCTAACTCTACTTTTTCTTTTTGTTTTCCTTTTTTTTTACACTAAATGTCTCTCCTGATGCAACCCCAAAGAAATTTGTGTTTCCTCCTGGTCTCAAAGCTTTCATGTGTTATGTGAATGCGACACTGTGGAGCCACTATATCAAACTAAAGCATTAAATATTATTAATAGCAATAAAAAACAGCAAGTCAGAAATCAGAATAGTATGTGTAGTAGAACTATAAAGATTATGCTCCTGACTGTGGTTCACATCAAAAGAATCAGAGGTATGTGATCAAAGAGGGTCTTGACATATTGCTGAGATCAATTCCTCGAGTGTCTTTTTACTAAAACATGACACATAGGAATACCATCTAATAAAAAATGTTAAACAAAACAAACAAAGGAAAAAAGAAAAAAACCACCAAGATTCTATTTAGATTGCCTCTCATCCCTCACTTGAAATCATGACATATTTTCACATTTGAATTATTATGCTAAAGGGAAAGGATAAGTTAAGCCTTGGGGGGCAGTAATCTAACATTTCTCTTTTCCCTCCAAGCTGTTTTATCTATCTTTACCATTTCCCATGAAGATAATAATCTATCATTTTATTGATGTTCGCATGCTCCATGGAGTCATGAAGTGTTCATTTGTGGCACATCAGGTGCTACATTTGAAAGCCAAGTCCCATTTAAGCTTGGAAACAGGAAATTATGTGAAAATGTCATTTAAAGTACTTTTTTAATGGAATGTATTAACTGAACAACTTGGATATTTGAGGTTTTTATATAGCTGTATGTTAGGAGCTTTAACCCATCAGTACCATGCTGTAATAATGCTATAATAAAGCTATTTCCTTGTTTAATATTCAAAGGAACTTAGATTCTTCTTTTAATTTTTAAAAGAATAGCTTTTTACAATTTATTTCATTTTTGTTTGTCTGTGCAGCATCTCGCAATAAACAGTAAGGTTCATGAAAAAACTGTCTGACAAGACAGGTGCACACTTAAATAAAACTCTGACACTAATGTAACTTCATACTTATTTACGTTATATGACATTTTTTGTAACTGCTATAAGTAAACAAATGAAATTATAATATTGATCTTTCAGTCTGAAATTTTTCATTTATTGTGCTGATTCCAGTTACACTAACATCATCATTTTATTCACACAATAATACTGACCTACAAAGTCAAAGTTTTCAATAAAGTTAATTTTATCCCATATATTTTATGGCATTATTACATTCAATTGATTTTTACAGTATATCTCTCTCTTCTGTTGCTGTCACCACTGTCCCACAGAGTATAAACCCCACAGTGATTCATATCCCAGGTGAAACCTAACAGAGAACCCACAGGATTATCCAAACAAAGCTAGAATTGGGACATAAGGATTAGCTATTGACCTATAATGCTCAGTGGAGTTCCCACCACTACCACCGTTCCAGTCTTTAAAAAATATATATATAATTATTTGGGGTTATTTATTTATGTATTATTTTATTTTTGCAAGATTTGGATTTTGTTCAGTTACTCGGTGCCATGCAGCTAGCAAATGGTCATCAAAATTTTTGAAAAAAGAAATTAAAAGTAAATAAAATGAGGCAATAAAAAGAAAAAAAAACAAAACAAAAAGTTGATTCTCATAACTAACAGCATCTATATTATATATCTTTGTCTACCCCCTGTTGTAGTTACCCTGTTGAAAAATAGAGTTTGCTGTCTTATTTTGATGTGATGTCTTTTCAGGATAACTACCACTGCTGCTTGTATGATGGACCTGAGAAGGTATCCACTGGATGAGCAAAACTGCACACTTGAGATAGAAAGTTGTAAGTAATTGATTCATTAATTACCATAATGTGTTGTTTTTTTGATTAATGTGTTTTCTTATCAGAGCTGAATTAATATGTCGACTCAGTTTAACAGTTTAAAATTCTAAGTTTATGTCTAGCAATTTAAATTTGTCCCTTATAGCCCCTGTTCTTCCTTTGTACTTTAATAGTAAAGTAGTAAAGTAAAGTTCAAGTGAAATGAGTGACTGTGCTACTCATTCACAAAGAAATTTAATTTACCTCCAAACAAAAATGGTTGAAATTTAACTTTAGTAAGAACTAATGGCAAATAATGATAAATACATCTGAATGCCTGCAATGCAGCTTAAGTGCATTACACACTGAAAGGCGTAAATCTGGTGTTAATGTATGAAGGGAATTATAGCATGAAGGTTTAAAGGACATCATGATCACACAATACATGGATATTAACATGAAACAGTAATGCAAATATGCTTGTTGCAACAGTTATCTGTTATTAAGATTGCTATTATCATAGTTTTACGATGACTGTCATCTCAAATGATTTTATTTTGACTGGAACTTTACTTTCTGTACTCATGGCTAAGGGTTCATGCAGCTTCACAGCTGCTTTACAAACTGTTCAAATGAAACACACTATTTGTCATCTAGCAGCCTGCTACAAAAGTGTCTGTGAGAGTATTGTTGTAGTAATTCATGATTATTATACACAAACCACATTGTCCATACCACAGTGTTTGCTTGGTTCAAAGCTCCATAACTGCATTTCAGATGGCATTAAATTCTATATCTATTATATATTCTATATCCATTCTGAAAGACATTTATAGAACAAAAAATAAATTGACAGAATAAATACCAATAAGAAAATAATTAAAATCAAGCTTTCTGTATTCAGTTAAATAGTTACAAAATACATCAAGGCATATTCTGAAGTGGAAACTGTATAAATAAAAATAAATAAATAAATACATACACACATTTGTAAGTAAATAAATAAATGGGGTGATTTATTTGAGGAAAGGGGTAATAAAGGGAAGTAGAATGGAAGAAAACATTTTAAATGTATCATGCATGTTTTGTCAGTTTTTGTCATTATTGTCTTTAGTTATCGCTTAGAAAATAAAGTAATTGCTGCATGTATCCCCGACTCTTGACTCATGGGGATGAGTAATCCATGTCATATTCACTTCCATAAAAAGACACAGTGAAAAGACCATTGTTATTTTTTTAAATATTTTATTATAAACAGTATTCATAGTATTCATTGGACTCTGTTCCTTGAAAATGTGCTGGGGCCACTCTCATAGTTTTGAGTTAAACCCCCAACACTCATTTTACTTCTGGGCAGCTTTACTTTCAATTTCTACTCCAGCTGGTCCAGCAGCCTCTGATAGTTCTCAGTGTTCTCATACTCCATCTTTCCTGTGTTACCGTAGAATTGCTAGATCTCACAGTTATAATTAGCCCTGTGTCAGCCACCACCATGTCTGGTTGGTTAGTTTGAAGCTCTGTTGTTTCAAAACTTTTGGAAGGCTCTTCCATAAATACTTTGAATTCATATGTGGCACATATATGTACGACATGTGCTATATCTTCAGTACTTTGTTATGCCTTTCAGTGTATGTTTTTCCAGCTTGCATCCTTAACACTGCTATTATATGCTTAACAGTCTCCAAGGCACCTTTTCATATCTCTTCTCTGGTAGAATCCTACCTTTATGGATCTAATGTTAAGGGCCTGCTCTCAAGCTGTTCATCAGGACTGCCTTCTGTGGCCAATGATAGGATTTCTTGATCTCAGTCACTTCCTTTATCTGCTGATGATGCATACATTGCATGGAGGGGCTTGCATCCCATAGATTTTACTCCTCCTCTTCATTACTATATATCTTCTGCTGCCTAAGGCACTCTCATAGTAGTTCATCCCCAATACCCATCTTCCTAATGTATTCAGAAATGTTCTGAATACATCAGGAAGATGTATTGGCTCTCGCAACTGGATCTTGGCACTGACACTCACTAATCCTCGCCATCCTTCTTTTCATGGCTGGTGGAGTCTCATGGTGCTGGACTTTAGATGCAACCATCAGTGCCCTCAGAAGTTTGTTTGTATTGATGTTACTGGCATACCAACCCTTGTGGCCATTTTATTATTTAAGCCAATATCTATTTTGACATTGAAAGCATTGATGATATGGGTCTTATTCCTACAATGGAAAGGGCTCATCACCACTTGTTCATTCAATTGAGCTTTATTTATATAGCACCAAATTACAATAACAGTTGCTTCAAGGTGCTCTATATTGTTAAGAGGCTTCATATTGTATATTGTCTCACTGTCTATTATCTATTTGCTGCTTTACCCGCCAGTTCCTGGTCCTTCGACATTTTGTTGTTCCAATACCCTTTTGAGCTTTACTCATATGTGTGGAGCTTCCATGTTATGGAGAAGAAGTTTATCTACCAGTTTGTTAACTGGTATTTATACGAATTAGACCTTTGTGGGTATAGCCAGTCTGAGTATTGTTAGTCACTCATGTGATCTTCGAATATAAGTGGATCATGGCAGGTCCTTGTTGCTGTTTGCATACACAAATGCACACAACTGCCACATATCATCTATATATAGTTTGTCATGCCACAGGGAGAGACAAGAAAAAATACTATAATAAAATCTAAATGGGAACATCGTGTATACTTTTACTGCAAATGTAAGCCCCTGCTTTGTAGTGTCCACTTGAACAAATTATCTGAGTTCAGAGAATGATGGTAAACAACTGAGAGGAAGATGGAGAGGAGTGGAGCATTAGTGGTGTACATATGAGCTCACCTCACAATATGTCTAGTCATCAGTACCACAAGCACACATCCTTCTCTTTTAATGTGGTTGGAGTGTTTTCTTTCTCTTAAGAAACTAGCTGGATATTACTAACTGTGGCTGTGAGCATCCATCATATAGATATGGTTGTGTATGTGTAATTATCATAGCCACTAAAACATGCCCAAAATACCCAATAGACAAAACTTCTGAAAACACACACACATGCACACTTGAAAGGTTTAAAGGACTCCCAGTGCTAATATAAAAGGGTAGACTACTGGTTTCCATCCATCTATCTCCTTTATAAATTCATCAGTGTTTTTTTCCTTTCTCAAAGTTCCACCACAAGTGTTTCTTTCTTATTCTGTATGTATCGTTCCATTATCCATTCTATTTTCAAGTCGAACTTTGTGTGACTTAGAGGCAAATGTAAAACCACTGATTTACCAGCTTTTATTCATGCTATGGCAAAAGTGTTCCATAACAAGTAAATAAGGTTTTGGAACAGTGGACACTTTATCAGTATAGCGAGAGGTAAAACTGCTAAAGTTACTTAATCTGTTACCGTGCACACAAATCTCAAAGTATTAATCATGCTTCAATTCAGATCAACTCAGATCCTATGGTACAAAAGTTTGTATTAGTATACAAAATTTCACACATAGACTATTATTGAAGGATTTTCTTGCATTTGAAAATGCCATTCCCACATTATTTATAATGCTCAGTGTCGCTGTTACAGTAATATACAGTCTATATGCTGCTGTATAGCCCTACCTTCAAAAGGAAACTGATTTGATCAAAAGATACAACACTGACTTCATAACAACAGTAGCTGTGAACCTTTTCAATAAATCATACCAAGATTAGGATCAGTCAGCCGTTAAACATTGAACACTAGCCAAAAAGCATTTTTTGGCCCTCGTGAAGCAGCTTTGACTTTACAAAATGTATGGCTCTACACAAGACGACAAAATTGGTCTTTTTAGCGAAGCTGTTTTAAAAGCCATAAAATGAAACAAACTAATTAAGACAGCTATGTATGTATTACATAACTTTTACATATACTGAGGGGAAAGTAAAAGGCACATTACATTTGATGTTTCATTCGATGTGTGCTCACAATGAAACTATCATTTCATTACAGCATCTCTGCCAGGTTATAGTTATATTTTCTGCACCAGCGATCCCCATCATATGGACAGCCACTTCCACTCTATCTCTCTGTTGCCATCACTGCTTATCAGAGCCCATTTTAGAAACTGCAGACATTCTCTTGGGTGTGAATGGTTTCCACACGTGGGCTTGCATGGCTTATTTATTTATCTTATCTTTAGATGTTCCGCCCCTGTCCAGGCATCCAGTGAGCCGCAGCTTGCTGTATACTGCAAAACTTTAAAGATATTTTTTAATTACTAGGAATAACATTAAAGTCACTTTGAACTTTGTAAAATCAAAGTTAGTTGCAGACATATTTAGAGTGGAGTATCCTTCTCAGCTTCACTGGGCTATGCGTGAAGCAGGCATTTGTCGAGGGGGGGTGGATTTCAAGTGTCGATTTTTGTGTGAGAGTGATGGTGATGTTTGTGAATGTGTATGTGGACACTTTGAATGTCGGAGGTCAACTAATTTTGAGATGCCACCTGTTGACAATCTTTCGGGTCCAGATGACCTGCAGTGTGACACATTGTGTACGACACAAACATTCAACCCTGCACCTCTGGCTAACCAGCATACCTGTCGCCATGACCTGGCGAAGTGTTTCGGAAAGGCCTTCAAGCTATTCGCTGGGTTCTCCATATGTGATGGCTCAAAAAACATCTGGCTGTCACTTGGGACACTATGTTGAGGGACTTGAGCCAACCCCATGCAGTGTTTTCAACCCATCAAAAAGGTCTTGGCAGATTTGGCAGGGTATGCCGGACGCTTCTTCCAAAGGACTTGCTTGGTGACTTTAAGTCTTATAATTTTCAATAAGAGTCAACATTTTAAGGATTCACAGCATCTTTCAAAGTATTCTTATTTCAAATGTTTGCAAATGCCAAATGTGTATACAAGTTTTATTTAAAATATATTTAGAAAAAAAGTATAGATGTGAAGAATAACATGATTGTTTTGATTCTTAATGCTTTATCATGACCTTGCATGCCAGTGGTATTTATTATATGTATTAGAACTTGGTATTCTTTTATAATAAGTACATAAAAGAATTAAAAAAAACTTTTTTTTATTATCCCTGATTAAGTCCTGCCCATAGCAATATCAAAGCCAGCGTTTTATCTCCTTCCAAAATCCTTCTTTGCCCATTAAAACAAATCAACTGAGACATTATTTCATAAGCTTGATAAAAATGCCTGGAGTCAGATTTGGTCAGGGAGATATGCCAGAGTCCCAGTTAAATAGCTTTAGTATTGTATTGCTATCTCCTCTGATGTTATCGTGAACAATTTCATTTATTTTTGGTCTGGCGGTGCGCTCTGACATTGGAATCCATAAGAGAAGGTTTTGTGCTAGTGTAAAATAGATATCGTCACCCTGTGTTTTTTTTTATTATTTAAAACTTATTGTTGTTTTTATCTAAGTTCTGTAATCTTGTGCGTGTTAATAGTTACAAAGCTAAGTTTCTTATTTCACCATTTTGTAATTAATAGATATACTCTCAACTAATTATTTATTTTGTGTCTCTTACTATATTCCTTGCAGTTAATTTCATACAGGATGGGAATCAAGACAATCTGAATGTGCTAAACACTTTGACACAATAACTTCAGTATGAAAGTAAAATAAAATTGCAAAGTCAGTCTAGGAGTTAAAGCAACAACCAGTTGAATAGGTAACTAAAAACTAAGACATAAGAGCACTGGGTCAAACTTCTGCTCATCTATACTATTACATTACAGAGATGTGTGTAGTCCTTGTGTGTTGACAGTTTTTCCTAACATGCCCCCATTCAGTCATCCACTTCAGTCATGCAGTAGCTCTGTTCCCCCCTGAGTGTGTCCACAACACAGATTGATAATTAATGCTATAACCTCATACTGTCAATTCACCATATGCACATGGCTCAGAAAGTTGTATCTGCACAGACTCTTGTTGTCTAGGCAACAATCTCATGTATTTACTACCAGGTCTTCTACAAGTCAAAGATATCCTTCGCTCTCATTGGCTGTCATCAGTGTTGGTCAAGTTACTTGAAAATAGTAATTAGTTAATAATTACTGATTACTTCTCCAAGAAAGTAATCCAGTTACTTTGCAGATTACTTCTTTTCAAAAGTAATTAGTTACTTTTTAAAAACATGATACACAACCTGAATACTTAATAAAGCAATAGACCTTTCAGCCCAATTCTATTTTTTCTGCATAATCCATCATATAAATTGTAATCAAATGAAAAAGTCTTGTTTTAAAATTTGTTTTATCAGTTTTAATCTTTTAACTTTATGCATCAAGCAAAAATTAAATGATATGCGACAGTCTTGTTTAACATTTAAACCTATTTTCTGCATATTCCAGCATATAAAATAAAATTATTTTTTGTGTTTACACCCACTCTTTCAAATATATGCAAGTAAAACAGAGCAAAAAATGAATAAAATCAAAGATTCAGCAGCACTAAGTCCTGTCGTTCTTAAATCTATTTTCACCTGTTTAGCAGGAGTGGTGCATGTGGAGGTTTCCCCAGTGCCGCAGCGGTCATGTCAGTGGGGGGACCTGGGGGTTTCTCTGTGAATTTCACATTCCCGTGACGGCTTGCTAGGTGCTTGCTCAGATTTGAAGTTTAATTTTTTGCTGTAGAAAGAAGTTTTCTTCCCATGCGGTGTACAGCGGACGTTAATGTTTATGTCACTTTTTACAGAATCAAACTCAAAGTAAAGTCAGTACATCCAAGCTTTAAACGCTGCACGGTCGTACTCTCTTTCACAATCCATATTATGCAATGTTGATCTACACAAATCTGTTGCTGCCACGGTCGTCGCACGCTCGTAAATCATTATCACGAGACACTCTCGCAAATAAAATCACGGTTTAGTAACGCAGTAATGCAGCGTGCTTACGGGAAAGTAACAGTAATCTAATTACTTTTTTGCTATAGTAATCCCTTACTTTACTCGTTACTTGAAAAAAGTAATTGGATTTCGTTACTGTCCACATCAACAACAGGCTGAAACGGAAGAAAAACACAGAGGCTTTACAATAATACTGGGGTTTTAAGCCAGGGTGTTGTTGTGAACACAGAGTTCTGAACTGTGATCATTGTTTGATTAAAAAACCACACAAACACACACACTGGTTGTAATTAGGCCTACAATGTAATATCCACCTATACTTTTACTCATCCAGTAGAAACATCCTTAAAAGTAAGAATAATTTTCATGTCTCCTGTCATGTCATGAAACACTATTAAATGATAATGTTTTCAGTCACTAAGTCTTTGCAGATGATCCAATGGAACTGGATTCATGGACTCATGGATTCATCGATTTACTGTATAATTCGAACCTAAGTAGAGGTTTTTCAATTGGATTTTTTTGTCACTTAAAAGATGCATCCAAACTTAAATTATTTCTGTCTGCCCCTGACCAGTCCTGACTTCATTTCATTCATCCCAACTAATGTAATTTCCTTGTACTCTTCACTCCATGGGGAATTATTTTTTTCTTTTCTGGCACCTGTATTGAGGAGGTCATTTTAACATTCCTTCTTTGGAAACTTTTTTAAAGAAGAATGACCAAAAGTCACATACACATTAACAAAAAAAATTACATTAAATAAATAAATAAAAATAAAAAGCAGACGGAGAAGCCTCCATCGATCTTCTGCTTAGAACTTGTTCCTGTGCTGCCATCATTAGTGCCTGTGAGCTTTCTTTCAGTCCACCTTTATCTAGCCATTGGTAGGTTTTCTCAATATCAGCCACTTCTTCTACCTGCCAGTGGTGCATGCAGTGCAGGGGCCTGTCCTTCCATGATATTTCCTCCTCTTGCTCCTCTTCTTTCTTGGGTTTCTGCTGCCTGAGGTATTCACTAAGCACACGGTCAGTTGTGGCCATCTTCTTGGATTTTGGGTGTCCCATCCTTGATATTGGTTCTGACACTCACTAGTCCTCGCCCACCTTCCTTACACTTAGTGTACAGTCTCGAGGTGCTGGATTTGGGGTGAAACCATCCCTGCATGATAGGGAAGTTTCTTTTCTTGCTGTCAGTGGCTTCTATCTCCTCTTTTGGCCAGCTTATTATCAACCAGCAGGATGTAGGTGTTGATTGCCTAGATGTTGTTCTTCTCAGGATTTTCCTTACTCTGTGCAGGAAATTGATAATTGCAGATTTCTTAGCGGACTCTTCATGGTTCCCATTTGCCTGTGGAATTCCCAGGTACTTATAGCTGTCCTCGTTGTTTGTAGTGTTGCCTTCTAGTGGTACAATCCCCTCAGTTCTGACTACTTTCCCTCTCTTTGTTGCCACCTGGTTTCAGTCTCTCAGGTATACCTCTTCAAGCAGCTGGCGATAGCTGTGAGTCTTTGCTTGACAATTTCTAAGGCTTCAGGTATGGGCGGCTTGCTGTACTTATGCATCCATTTGTTCATTTAGCAGCACCAAAAGTTGGCTAATCTTCCTCCATGCTGCCTTTATCTTGATGGAGGGCACTGCCCTTTGTGGCTGTTTATCTTGTAGCCAAGCATCTCAGTGATCACTGTTGCTGTGGTGTCGCAGTAGGGATTGTCCATCTTCTAGTAGACCTTAAGAAGGTACTTCACGTAGTCTTGGTAATTGGCCACAGAAGGTCCAGATTTTCATTTTAGCTATGATCCTATCTATCTCTCAGGTCAGCTCCTCTCACACTCACCACCGTTAGTTCACATATAAATGTTTTTGGCAAAAGTAGATTTGATGATAGAATAGATGCCAGGTTTTATGTTTGTTCTTGCTATTAAACATATAGTTGCTCAAGAGACAAAACATGATATAGCTCAAATATATTAAGCCAAATATGGGTTTCACTCATGTATGTTAGTGGATGTTATATGCTTCATTTCTTTCTATAATTTAATGCTTTCATGCTTTTACCACATTGCAGTTATTGCGAAGTGCATAGTAGTGAGAGATCTAAATTCTAAGGGTATCTTCATGTTGAAATGGCTTTGAATAAGATTTTAACACACAGTAATTGCACTACTGAGCTTTACTTGTGTAACTAACAGATTGAATGTGTTAGTTACACAAAAATTAATAACCAGCATTCGTTCTTCCAAGGTTGCAGTATGGCGAACTGTTAAATGTGTGTCTCAAGGAGTGCTAAGAGCACAAAAGTCGATTGTTTTGATTAGAAAATAATAACAGGTAAACAAACCCACAACTTAAAAACATTTCAAAGCATATACACACTATGCAGGCCTTGTGAGGAGAAGGAAGCAAATGTACAATATGTGCATATTTAAAATGCACATGCTTTTACAAAAAAAAACATTCAAATGAATAAAAGAGTTTTTCCTTGCGGACTGGCATGAATTTTTCATCAGTAAACCAAAGCCCAGTGACTGCATCTAAAGTCAAAAGACTGTAAACTGGTAACAAATGCAAAAATTATCATTACTAATTAAATATACAAGAACGACATGGGATAGATTGTGAACTGATATAGTGTGTAGACCTTATTGTCAATCAGTGATTCTTGTTCCTTGTACTGTCTCGCAGATGGTTACACTACAGATGACATTGAATTCTACTGGCGAGGAGGAGATAATGCTGTGACAGGAGTAGACAAGATCGAACTTCCCCAGTTCTCCATTGTGGATCATAAGCTCATTTCCAAGAATGTTGTCTTCTCCACAGGTAACGCATCATAAAAATCATGATTCATTATCATTGTTACTATTATTACTAGTAATCTTACTTTATTATTATATCTCCCCATGTCCCTGTATATTCATAAAATAGTTTGGATGTTTCATACTTTATCAGTACTGACTTCTTTCACTGTTTCAACTTATATATATGAAAAAATAATTTCCAGAAATCCTAAACATCATGAAGACAAACAGGCATACAGATCTTTAAATGAATCATTGTCTTCGGAGGCAGATGATACCATGACATTTTAACAACAAACAAAAAAGAACACTGCCTGATATAATGAAATATTCATATGTTCAAGTTTTTCATATTCATGATTTTGTCATGCAAACAAGCATTTGTGAGCAGGACAGTGATTTTTTTTTTTATAATTAGTGATAGCTGCTGTGCTGAATGAGAGCATAACGTAAATTCAATATGAATGTTGCAGCTGCACCAATGAAAGCTTGTTTTGTCTGCACACACTGCTTGTGCGTGTATGTATGTGTGTTGTTGTGTATTGGTATACTATTAGTATGCAAGAAACTTTACCCAAGTGTCTACCTGAAGTGTGCTGGATTTTATTACCTCCTACAGAAATGGGGAATTCCCCTGGTGTCAAACATTCACTGGCTACAGCTTGGTTATAAAGCTGTCATAATTATAGTGCTAATTTGAAAAACTCAGTAATTGAAAAAACCCTCAAAGAAATGTGTTGTAGTTGGACAATTGTAGTAAGACTTTATTGTATACCAAATTTGTATTTGTTTCTATCACATATATGTTGACATATCAAATAACAGGCTATACAGGAATAACCTGGATTTGTCCTCATTCATCTTCATAGAACAAGAGTCACAAGATCACGAAAGTTAGACTTTATCCTCTGGATACCACAAAACAAATTTTAGGCAAGAGTTGCAGAGATTTTCCATCTGGCCTGACAGAACACCGCTGTCATTGACAGAACCACATGATCAACATGGTCACAAACCCCTGTTTTCCTAATGAGAGGACGCATGTTTCAGCCTTCAGATTTTTAAGCTTTATTTTTAGTGTCTGCCATGACCTTTTTTAAGGAAGGCAGTAAAAAACAGTTGCTCATCAGTCAGTGATATTGGAAAGAACAAATTTAAATTACTTGGTTCAAACTGATCCTGATTACTGATGATTGTGTTCATATTTTTTGCCACACACCTGATATCTTCGGCATTTCACATCTTTTCTCTTTTTTAAAAATTAAGTTATTAAGTTAATTAAAAATAAGCAGAAGCGAATGGATATTTTTAATTATTATTATTATTCTCCTTTATCCAAAGGTTCTTACCCGCGTCTGTCTCTGAGCTTTAAGCTGAAGAGAAACATTGGTTACTTCATCCTACAGACATATATGCCTTCTATTCTCATCACTATCCTTTCCTGGGTCTCCTTCTGGATCAACTACGATGCCTCTGCTGCCAGAGTGGCTCTAGGTAAGGTTAATAAAACAATAAATATGCTGATAAAAGGGGAATATGTGGTTGGAAGCTTGCCCAACCTGTGTGCTGGCTGTACTAAATACAAAAATGAAGAGCATGCATGTTACATTCTCTTGTTCGTCTTTTCTCATTTTATCTCTAGTTGCTTATTTCCTCCATTTTGTGAACTTTTTGAACTCTACACATAAACCACACTGTTACTGTATCTTTTGCAAGTATTGTGGGTGTTAGTGGGTCAAATATTAATCAAGTATAGGGTTAAATCATAGAACTATAATGATGGTTGACTAGGCTGATTTGTTTCTACTTTGAAACCAGAAACCGTCTGTTCTTTTTTGGGCAGCCGCAATTTCCTCCAGTCATCCTTGATTATGTAAATCCCATGTTGCCTGGGAGATTTGTAACGAGCTACTCTGTGTTTATCAGTGGTTCACTGTCTTCTTTTTACCGAATTCCATTCACTCAGCTTCATCTATATTTCTATCCAACCCCTCCCTTTTGTCAACAAGGCAATTTTGCTGATTGACGACTGGGCTATATTTAGTGGTCCAGGGGAAGGCATGCATGGGATTTAATGAAAAAAGTTAATGCTTTATAATAGAGGCAGGTCAGAGTCGGGAAATGTTTGGTCACCTCCTTCGCCATACTAGATTCAGGATCCACTTTATCCTGACCTCCTTTCAGGCATTAAAATGGACTTGTAAGGGCTATATCACATAATCACTATGTGCAAAAATCCTTTGTTGTTATTGTTAAGCTCTTATCACAACAGCTTAGGAAAATTGTCTGAATCCTATTTTGACCAGTATTAATTTATATTAATTTACTACAACTCTATTGGGATGCTCTGCAAAATGTTTCTTAAATGTTTCTTAAAGCCTGGATGCAATGACTCGCACAATTTAAATGCAATAAAAATCAAATTGAATATATAAAAAGAAGTAAAATGAGTTGATAATGTTGCCCATTTTGAATTTTAAAATCATGGGGCAAACCCTTTACTTTCACTGATCAAGGTCACCTAATCAATCGAATCAGTAGCGAGCATTTGGAGGCATTTGAGCCAATGGTGCACAGCAAGTCACTGAACAAACCGTTGTCCGTCTTGGACAACCCATCACACCAGCTCCATTCCACACAAAACCAGCAGTGCTCATTCTCCCACGGACTTATTCAACCCTGCTGAAACAAAGGACACTTCTGGAAATCATTCTTTGTTTTCTCAATAAAACTCTACAACAGCTTTCCTTTTTGTGACAGGTGAACACAACTGTCAGAACATAAGCTTTCTCACACATTTCTATATTTGTCCCTCTTACTGACATTTTTTAGTACATATTATTGATTTGCTCTGCTATTTGAAAGAAATCTATTTTCCACAATCTCAGTCTTTTTTCATTTTTATTTCCTTTTATTTGGTCACTGTTATTAAGAAAATTTTACACTTCCCAATAATATACAGTAAGGCCTTCACTATAAGCATGTGATACTTTCACAACGTTATTATTATTCCTTCCTTCTTGAGTTTTTTTACTCACAAGGTTTTTAGAAAACTTGACCTCTGACTTTGTCATTGAGGTTCAAGGTCACTTAGATTTGAACTCAATTGAGATTATTAGTTGATGCACCTATGGTATCAATTTGAAAATCCTACATCACCACATTCATGAGTTATTGCATTGATAAAATTTTCAGAGAAGTAGACCTCTGACCTTGACCTTAGACTCACAGTCACCGGGATTCAAACTTGTCCAAGATTTGTCGTAGATTTCTCTATGGTATGACTTCTTTCTTGAGTTATCAGATTGACAAGGTTTTCTGAAAACTGGACCTCTGACCTTGATCTTGAGGTGAAAGCACAAACTTGCAGTTTTAAATCTCACTATTGAATTTCTCAATTTCTTTTTTTGTGTTTTTCTGTGGTTAAGGTATTACCACTGTGCTGACCATGACTACCATTAACACTCACCTGAGAGAAACCCTCCCCAAAATCCCATATGTCAAGGCCATAGATATGTACCTCATGGGCTGCTTCGTCTTTGTTTTCCTGGCTTTGCTTGAGTATGCCCTGGTCAACTACATCTTCTTTGGCCGGGGCCCTCAGCGTCAGAAAAAAGCAGCGGAGAAGACTGCTACGGCCAACAATGAAAAGATGAGAATGGATCCAAACAAGGTAACTATCTAATAGCTTAGCTTGTCCCTGTAGTTTGGTCACCTACCTGCCTACCAGCATTTAGAAAGGACTTGTTGAGTCCAGTATACTCACCGCATTGGTCACTTTGCACAACATAGTTGACATCTTTACACAGCCACATCCATTTATGCTCGCCTGAGGTAAGGTACCCACTGCAGTATTCTCCTGAACGATAGGTCTTGGCACTCAGATAATAAGAAACCACAACTGGAAGTCGAAAAGGTTTTTTTTCCCACAAAGTCTCATCTTTTCAAACTGCTGCAACATCTCACTTTGTATAGTCTGCGAATCTCTGGCCTTCATCAATAAAATGGTGATAAGAACCCATGTGATGCATGATATCCTTGTGTCTTCAACCCAGCATTGGCAGCAGTACTACAATGTCCCGGGTTACACAATTGGCAACAGGGTGGCTTGCAACAGAACTATTGCAACTTGGTGTCAAATTGACGTCAACTTTGTTGTATAATGCTGCTCCGCCACCACAAGAGGACAGGTGTAGTGGGGCCCTCTTTCAGAATTAGTATGGTTTTCAGAAAAATGTTTACATAAACAATTAAAAACTAGAAACATATATTTGAATACACAGGCAAACCACAGCTGATGTTTTACTTCTACATGCATGAAAATGCATGAAATCACATTTACAGTGAAAATGGATTATTCAGATTGTCTAAAGAGTTCAGAATAATAATTAACAAAGAAAAAAACTCTTCAAATAAAGAATTGACCCAATGTTCCCTCTCTTCACTGTTAAAGCAGCTTAGTAGGATTGTTGTAGCCCGTGTTTGGAAGCCAAAATGACTCGTGAAAAAGAGAAAGAGGGTCTCAGAGACAGATGGCTCTTTGCCTTGACAAAATGCAAATGGTCACCATAACATGGCTGCACCTGGAATGCTGAAATACTCAAGGCAAAATGCCAAAGAAAACCAAATAGAAAAATAACTGCATTTATATCCTGTGACCTATTTCAAAGAGTGCACAGTCTATATAGCAATTTAGGAATTCTGTTCTGTTAACCATTTAGGTTATGTCGACATGGAATTTGAAATGGAAACACTAGAAGATAATTATGTCATAAATTGTAAAATGTAACAATAACACATTTTTTTTAATCCAGTCCATCAACAGAACCACAGCAATATTGTTTTGTTTGAATGTGCTTGCAGTGGCTGGTGGGGAATGTAGTTGGCAGAGATGACACGCTGTATGCAAGAATGAAGCAACGTGATATGGATGGCCATGAGTCATTGTGGGAACCAATCTTTGTGGATGATGCAGCAATTGGACTTGGTGATCAAAAAAATAAGGTATCTGAAAATGATGTGCAGGTGATTTCAAATGAGTTTTGTGCTAATGTCAATGCCAATGTCTCAAAAAATAAACCCAACACTACATAAACCTGAATCTAACAAACTTTACTCTTTTACTTGGGCAGATGGACCCACATGAAAACATCCTTTTGGGCACCCTGGATATTAAGAACGATATGGGTGTTTCAGAGCTGGCTCTGGGTCTCAATGACCCACGGAATACCATGTTGACATATGACAGCTCAGCTCTACAGTATCGCAAAGCAGGGCTGGCCAGGCACAATTTTGGCCGAAATGCACTGGAGCGTCACATGACTCAAAAGAAAAGCAGACTACGGAGGCGCGCTTCACAGCTAAAAATCACCATCCCTGACTTGTCTGATGTAAACTCTATTGACAAATGGTCACGGATGATCTTTCCAACTGTTTTTTCTTTCTTTAATGTTGTTTACTGGCTTTATTACGTTAATTAGGATAAAACAAATGTTTAAACAAAAGGACATTCATGAGGGCAAGACCAAACAGCAAATATGTTGCTAATTTTGTCTTTGTATCTCGTTTGTTTTCTATTCATGTGATCTTGTAATTGCTAGACTGAATCGGTAAATTACGGACTGGATCTGTCATAACTGGGAATAGAACATTTGCTGGCTTACACGTGAAAACCTTACACTAGAGATTACAAACATAAGGTGCCTGTTCCTGAGTATTTGTTTAACATTTTATGTATTATGGGATGTGTGCATCTTTCCGTTATTTAAAATGTTTGCATTTCTTATGTTTTTATTACTTTAGATTTACACTAAACAGTAATTGCCAAACTGTTATATAAATGAGATATGAATGGATAAGCTGACACTTTATAATGACCATTTACTTTTACCAATACTAATTCAAAGTGCTTGAAGCAAGTTTCAGGTTAATAGGGCTTTCTGTCTCAATTATATCAAAATGTCATGTTTATATGGGACACACGGGCCTGAAATTCATATTATTTGGGGTTTTTTTTAGGATTTTGTTATTTGAAAAATCATTTTAAAATGGGGAAATTACCAAAACATTCCAGATTGATTGAGTAAGTTTGCATGTTAAAAGGAAATACAGTGAGTTTATTATGATTGTTGGGTGCTATCCAGTGTGTCAGACAGCTAAGTGAACAAACAATAATATTCCTGTTATTCACATAAATGAGATTTATTTTAACAGATGCATGACAAATTAAAGGATAATCCAACATAAAATCTATTAAGATGGTGCTGGGCCACCATGTGTCACAAAAATCAATTCAGTACATTTTCACATTCATTCCCCAATTTTGTGGAACTCTGCTGAAGAGATGGACAATTAATCCAAAACATATTCTCTTAGTTGTATTCTAATCTAATAACCAAAATCTCTGTTTGGTTTATTGGTTGGTAGGTTTTCGGACCACCTTCCCACAAAATGCCACTATCAGCAAAACAAAGCCACCGGTTCTCCCCACTTCAGTGATCAATGATTTCATTGTTTTTCCTTTAATTTGTTTCTTATCTGTTTATCATTGTTATTCTTAATACATGGGTTTGCTTTAAATTGCTTGATGATATAATGATTGTTTCTTTGTTTCTTGTTTTGTACAAAAAAACAGTCAGTGAAATTAAAAGGGTGCCTGTGTTCAATGAAGAGAATAGAATTCATAAATATACAAGCATTATGTCATTATAGTAGCAACTGACACCACGATTTGTATATTTATTTTGACTTTTCTGTTTTCCGTGTTTGACTCAAATGTGTTTATTTATTCATCTTAATCCCAAGCCAGACTTGTATACTATATATGGGTGTAAAATGATCATGTATTGTTTTACATTGAAAAATGTTGACAATCACAAAATATATAGCTGTCAATACACAATGAATTTAGAACAATGACAAAATACTTGCTAACAGTACTGTCCAGAAGGTGGAATTTATGTGGAACAACTGATTATGCACAAAAGTTGTTATAAGCCATAGAGGCTCAATAGTTCTTCTAACATCTGGTGCTCATGGGAGTGGTTTTAAGAGAAACCTTATTGATCTTTTTACACTATATATTTCAATTTCAATTTAAAACAAACCTAGGGCAGAGATACACCAGTTTCAAAGTCCCTTTCCTGTAGCTCTATAGTATCTAGATCATTGAATTGCGCTGTTAAAAAACAAAAACAAAACTAAAGGTAAAAAACAGTAGCAAAGCCTCACATGTGAAATTGTACCTACATAAACATTGTTAAATATAGTGGAAGGGGGGGAAGCTGACTTCAGATATTTACCTAAAACACAATCTTGCGCATATTGAAGTCCTCTGAAGTGATATTCATTTTGAGTCTTAAGGCATGAGTGAATACTCTAAGCTTTATTCTGTTAATGTTTAATCAAAGTGTGGCCAAGTACAGTTATGACCCACTGCATGCTCTGTGTAGAAGTAAATCCTTGATTTTTGTTCTAATTACCCAAATGTTCACTCAGTTTTTGTGTTTAATTCATTTCACAAATACATATACATAATGTTTACAGATTTATTAAAAAAATGTCTTAATACTTAATTGTGGTGTTATTAAAAATACAATTTTCTTTTCTAGAAATAATTTACTTAACCATTATAGTCACTCTCCAACAACTCACAAACAAGTTAGACACACTTTTAATTATCAATAAAGTGCAGATTCAAGTGAGCTTTCAGCTCTGGTATTTATATGTTAATTATCAAAATAGTCAATTTCACACTGCTTTCTTAAGATTGAAAACTGTGCATTGTAAGTGAAATATTGTATTTTTGTTCAATGGTTATGGTGATTATGTCACAAAATTTGTCGTCTGTGTTGTTTTAATATATCTTTCTATCTCTCTCTCTCTCTCTTGCTCTCTTTTTGGGTCACTTTTAGAGAGATCTACTAGAACATGATTGTTGGTGTAAATCTCTGAGGAGTTCAACAAAAAATTTGGGAACATGTTCCAAAAGCATATTTATATATGTATATAGCAAACATATATATTATTAATCAGAAATTGAAACATATTAATACATATTAATAAATACTTAAGAACTTTCTACACAACGTAAAAAAAAAAAAAAGATTTTCAATAGCATTTATATTGTAACATGGAAAGAGAGAATGCAAAAGCAGATGTAATGTAAATAATCTATTCAACAATGTCACTTGATCACTTTGATCTTATGCTATTAATCGGAGAATAAGTATTTGTTTTTGCCAAAATGTAAACATGTCTTGATGAATGTAGTTGATGTTCCTTTGCAGGGTGTTTTTGCTATAATGTTTCAGCAAATGTATAAGAGATTTTTGTACCAATAATTAGCTAAACACAGCTTAGTCCACACCACCACTAACACAAAAACACACAAATACAAAAGGTCATGTGATTAAGAGGCTAATAATGCCTTGTATCAGACCAAAAGTCAAACATCTCAGGTCAGCACAGTTCACACTATTAACAACACAGACTACAATATACTTGTACTTAAAAAAAAAAAAGTGGCTTGGTGCATTTGTTTTATCTGTTCTCCCTGTAATTTATTTCTCTTCTCCTGTTTAATATAAGTCTCATGATACAGTACAGTACACAGTAACTATATTAAAAGTATGGTACAGTATTTGACCATAACCACAATCTAGACATGGCTAATATTAAAAAAAATACAATAATAAACAAAGTTATTCTATCCACATCAGCTGTAGACATGTGTAAAGATAACTCAGATTTTAAAAACAAATCTAAATAATAGTGCTGTAACACATGATGTATCTGAGTATGAGTGTGGGAAGTGGGTGCATGTTGGCCAGATAGCAATGCATTTCCAAAGCACAGTTTGGATGTGTGTTTGTACTTCACAGCACTTTTTTGTTTCATATATTTTTATACTTCTATATTCCAATGTAAAAATGGCAAAACCCATTTTTCTCTAAACCTTGTAAAACAAGTTTGAGCATTTTTCATATTTATACAATGCTTATTGGTTGCATTGTCCCTTAGGGATAGTGAAAATGTAATGATTTGTATGATAATGAAATCCTGTCAAGATACCTTGTTTAAAATTTAATTCATATAAAATACATGGTTGTAAATGGTTTGAAAATGTTTTTTTTTCTTAATTCCTGAAAAGTTAAGGTTTTTGAAAATTCTAGATTCTATTTAGGAGAATCTGGAACGAATGACATCTTAAAAGCCTAAATGACACATCTTTCTGGCTGAGTATGTCTGCACACAGTCACAGAAGAAGCCTTAGCCTCCTGCTGCCCTGGACCTCTTTCCAAGCAGCATCAATCCTACTTACTCTCAACACCCTCCACCTTGGAAAACCCTTGTATATGTCATTCATAAGAACATAGCTGCACATTTTTGAAAGACAAGCTCTGTAAAAATTATGTCTTTACTTGGGAAGTGAAATTATTTCCCTGATAATAAATATTATATACAGTTCAGAGAATGCCTGTTTTGCACTTATTTCAAATAAGGGAAAAAAGCAGAGTGATCTCAATGCATGGCAAGTATTCCCAGTTGTGTAAAATTAACAAAATGTAGACAAATGTACTTGAATTATGACCGACTGCAACATATAATGCAGTTAATGCTTTTGCAGTACAAAATAGCTAAAACTAGTCATTTTCTGACATGATGGCATCTTTTTATGATTCATCTTCTGGAAAGCACATACCAACACTTCAGAAGGTTAATGAGTCATTCGCATGTGTATGAACTTTGGAATATTGTACACAAATCCGTAAAATTAGTAAAACTGCCATAAGAAGATGATTCTGCACCTGTACATTTCCCACTGAAGAATTGTGTTGAATGAAAAATTGAAAGAGCCCATTTTCACTGGAGCAGAGTTTTCTCTAAACACTCTTCCCATTATAATGAAACACACACACCTATGTTTTAACATGACTGTAGTCCAGCCTAAGCCAGATAAATCAAAAGAACTTGCATGTGATAGCAACAAAATTGTATGTAACTATGCATAACCTTTTCCATTCCACACAAGCAGAGTGTTATGCTGAGATTTGAAACAGAGCCACCGCGGTGTAGAAATAGTGCTCTTGTGGCTCTGAATAGGAGTACATGACTCATGACACAGAGCGGTAGGCAAGCTTGGCATCGCAACAAAGACATTAGAATGAGTGTGAAATGTGTCTTTTTATCTTTCACCCACAACACCTTTTTTGGTCATCACCCACAGTCTTCAGTTTAAGATTAAACTTACAAAGGGAAGCAGTGACTGTTCAGCCAATATATCATACCAGCATTTTTTTTTAAATGGTGACTCAGTGTTGAAGGATAATTGTAATATAAAAGTATGGCTTTATGATAGAGCATCTGGATAAATATAGACACCGGAAGTATATGTGCGCGTGTTTGTGTGTGTGTTTCAGTGTATTCTAATATAAAAGCCCACCTTCCATTTTTATACAAATGCTTATGTGATTCGATTTTTGATAATCCAAGACTCAACTCTATCAATCATCTACAGAATCTGTTCCAGTTCTTTTTCTGCTTAGCCCAGGTAGGATTATTCTGACATTGGTTTAGGAATTTCTTGATATTAGGAATGCAACAGTTGTAGCCCATTTCCTGTACAAATCTGTGCATGGTGGCACTTGATGTACCTACCCTTGAAATGATGATTCTTGACAACCTTCTGAAGCCTGTGGTCATCCGTGTTCCTCATACCCCTGTTCCTAACACATCTTTCTCTTCCACTCAACTTTCCTTTTATATACTTTATGTATTAAATCTGTGTTTATTCAGATGTTGTCTGACACTAACCTGTGAGATAACCGACCAATTATTTTCACCTTCCTTTTCATTATCTAGAGTACAGTAATGGTTAAATGTGTTTGTTGACTTTGCTTGAAAAGCTCTTTTCCCACCGTATCTATTGAGATGACCTTTTCCTATGAGTAAGGCAGAATAAGGTTGGTGGATTCAAGCTTTACTTTTGTTATTCTACTTTGTTAATTTATTTTCTCATATTATGTAACTTCATGAAACATCTTTAATTTCTCTGCCTCTGCTTCTCTTCTTCTGTATGTGTGTGTCCCTAGTTAATTAGGAGGAATATATGTTAATGGGACGCTGCTAGCAGACTAATTAAGATTCTGATTAGACTGAAGATACTGTCAGCCAGTCCCACTGTGTGTGCCCTTGTGATTATGTGTGCTTATATGTGTGACTTGCCTCTGGTTTACTTGTTGAGGAAATCACCCCAACTCTAACATGCACTTCTTCTATGGTTAGAAAATGAAACTAATTCTTAGCTCTTATGGTGACTTCTTCATGAAAATATCCCATTTGATTATTTCTCTCAGACAGCAGACAACAGGCAAAATTTAAGTCAGGAAGATATTGGACTAGTGTGTGTGTCAAGTGTGTGTGGTAAGAGACCAAAAAGTAATATCAAATATGAAATAAACCTGTATTTAAAAGCACTTACTTCAGGTATTTTTTCCACTTTCACTTCATTGTCTACAGGTCATCAGTATCAGTTATCTAAACAGCAAGCAGTTCACAGAAATCTTGTGACCAGAAACCATAGAAAGCCAGTGGTATTTAGTGGAAGAATTTTAGTTTAGTCAGCAACCCATACTGCATTAGCAAGAATTTCTCAAGACAAAGAAGTGTGATAAATTTCAATGGCCAAGTCAGCCATATGATCTTAACTCAACAGAACATATTTTTCAGTTACTGGCAACAAGACTGAAGGCGCGCATGCCCGCAAACAAGCAGCAATTACAGGTGGCTGCAGTACAGGCCTGTCAGACCTAAAGGAAAGAAATCATTTGGTCAAGTCCATGGCTTCTACGCTTCAGACAGTCATTAAGTGCAATGACTTAAAACCAATCCTTATATTTAAAATTGTTATTTTATTCAAATGATTTTTAGCCTCTGAAAATGTGGGCATAAAAAACATTACTTCTCAAACAGTTCATGCAAAATTTTTACTAAACCTCTTGAATTAAATCTGAACATCTTTTTAATTTGAAGTCCACTGTGGCTGGAAACAGAGGCAAAATTATTATTTTTTTTAAATGCAACTGTGCAAAAACTTACGGACTTTAAAGTAGAAATGACAAAAAATGCTCTAAACAATCTAGAAAAATATTAGCAATACATTAAGGGATAGCAGTGACCTAAAAAGGTCTGATCTTAATCATTTATTGATAGAGTGCATGCATTAGAAGACTTTGATGTGTACTAATGTGAGAAACACATGGTTGAATTAGAAGAATTACACATCAGATAATAAGGTGGTGTCATTAGGTATCATCATGAAAGCACACTCTTTTCTCCTTATGTACAAACAGGTTGTTGGATGAAGAAAAACAAATGTATGGATCTGCTACAACCACTGATGTCCATTTGTGGGACATTTAGAACTGCAATAATTTCTCTAGTCTGGGAGTAGAAAGCACATTTTCTTAATGCATTGCTTTGATCTTAGAATGAGCATAATCTATTGGAAGAAACTGTTTTAAAATTCTGGGCTAAAAGACAGATTTTCCCACAAATTGAACAAAATGTTCTAGCTATAGTTATCGTTCCATTTCACAGTGATTTAAAAAAATGTACTGGCAGCTAATCAACAAAATGCATATATTCCAACTTTGTGTAGTAATGTCTTTTGTTTTCTTAGATGAATACATTAAGCTCTTTAATTAATTATTCTCTTTTGTGCACTCTATTTAGAAATATGTTTAATATAGTTTCGATAAACACATATATAGCAAAAGCAATTTTGCTACGCATCTACATCAGGAATCTATAGATAATTAAAGAAATCTTGATACAGCATTCATTAAGTGAGCAAAATACAAGGTGAGTGTAGATAAAAATGTCACGTTGATGTCACAAAGCTCAAGATTCAAAAAGCAAATATGCTGTATACGAGTGTGCACAGTTTTTCAAGATTTTCAACAAGAAACAATTTTCAGACATTCCCAGTGTAAATTCTGTAATCATTTTACACCTTCTAACGAGGCAACATGTTCACATAGCATAGACACAAACAACTGCAGTTCGGTTTCTTTTTAACTGTGCTCAGGATATGGAGTTAAGGTCATACTGACTGTCACTAGGTGGCTGTCAAAGCCATTAGAAATCCTCAGTTTATAGCAAAGCTACCGTCTTGTGCTTTTTAAGAGCGTCACTTCTCACTTCACGCTCACCGAAAAATCTCCAGTGAGGAAAACTGCTTTTTCTACACCTTAATATCAATATCAGTTCTCATCTGGTATATTTTCCTGATTCAAATGTCATATAAAGCCAACTGAGAGGCCAAATGATGAATGTAGGCATTTAGTATGTTCTATTATAAATGAATATCACATACCAGCAAAGACCCAGAAGGATTAGATAGATACAGTACATAGAAATATGCATCCACATACAAACACATTTACAAACCAAATATACATGACTCTTTATTGTCTTGGTCATCCATATTTGGTTATGAATATTATTTATGTTCTCACTTTTGTTTGATGTTAGACATTTTTAATGCTTTTAAAAAACTGAATGTCTCATTTAGTCTCTTGGTTGATCAACATGCATCAAGATACAGCAAAGGCTCTTACAAATGTATTGCTACATGTGCAATTGCTGGGTGCTTGAAAAAGAAGACGACTGGACTTCTTTAAACATTGTCCTTAATGTTGTTATGAACTCTCTGAGATGAAAGTCAATTTTGGGGCTGCTTAAGTTTAAAGAAGTCTAGTCACCTTCTTTTTCAAGCTCCAAAGTCTACCATGACCTGCATGCCTGAAAACCTACAGATGAAATTTACCTATGGAGTATATGGATGGCTGATTGAAATGTGCATTGAATAAGGCTGCAAGAAAAGAAAAAACTAACAGCAAGAAAATCATGAGGAAGATGGAGCTCCCTAGAGGGAGAGAAAATGGACCGAAAGAGCAGGCTTTATACCCTTGGCTACTTCTACCTCTGACAATACCAGCTGCCCTCAGAGGTATAGCAAAGGGGGTAGCAGGAAGTAAGAAGGGTACGAGCAATATGTAAGACAAATGGGATATTGTAGTAACACAAATACTGTAAATATTTTGAGGTGTTTCACAATCTCCTTTTTGTGTATGTATTTTACGTTTCCGTGCCCTGTAAATTTCTTTACAGGGGTATTCAGCACATCATGTACGGTCTATATGACAACGTAAATTAGACAATGATGGCCCCCAGGAAATGGTTCTTGGTAAAGATCCAAAGGTGACCAAAAATAGACCAGACTGAAAATGATATATTATCCAGACTCTCCTCGCTCCATTCCTGTCCTGCCATTTTCTAAAATCAAGATTAGTGATGTCATAACTTGTGTACAGTATAAAAGCCTAGTGAACACTTAGAAAATGACTTAATTTCTTTGAACATGGCCTCTACTTCCTGGGAGTAGCATGAGAAGAGGAAGAGAGGCTCTGTGAATACCACACCATGAGATGCTTACACCAGGTGGAACCCACAGGGTGCCCTAGCTGTGCAGAAATGTGGGTATGTGTTAATTTGCCCATGTGGATAGGAAAGACGAGTGGAGGAAGAAGCTGAACCTTAAAGACTGGGCTGTCTGTCAGTGCCAAGCAAATGGTACATTATGCTACATTAGCCCTAAATTACATGGCTGAATATATCTGAAATAGCTCCACTTCCACTTAAAAGCACTAACATCCTTTCTGTTACACAACATTAGTAGCATTAAATAAGGCCAGTTTAGCAACATCATTTAAATTGAAAAAATAAAAATTCAGACAGAAGTTTCTCTGCGCCACCCTTGAACAAGAATGTTTTGATTCCTTGTGGTTAGCGAGTTTAATGAACAAATCCACTTGAATAGGATAATCTGCAAATGAAGACATAATGCATGAATCCTTGTTTGTCCCTAATCTTCCAAAGCACTTGATGCTATTAAAAGGACTGGCAATTGTATTTATAAAATCACTTTACTCTGCCAGGAATATTATTTCAATACGTTATTCCCTGTGTCTTTAATTAATTTCATTGTGAAAAGATCCAGAGGAATAAAAAAGCTATGGAACAGAAATGGTTGCGTGGGAGAACAGACCCACAATCTCTTTACATTAGCAGGGATTAAAAACGTGAAAGCATAATACAAAAAGTATATTGCTTTCATGGGCAAATTATTTTCAATATAATTTCCAGTTTCATGTGTTGCATTCATTTTTATTGGCTATGTCTATGAAAAATTTCTGAAGCCAAAAAAATCTATTCCAATAGACAAAGTACTGAATAAGCTCAGAATTTATACTAATGTGATGGTGAAAAATTGAAAAAATGGTACTTCTGTTTTCTTAGAACTGAAAAATGTCCAAGTGTATTTCCATAAGGATTTTGACGCCATTCTACTAATCCATATGCAAATACATAGAGCTTACCCATTGTATTTTTAACAATAAAGAAATTCTAAATGGCAAAGCAGATTAATTGCATAACACTGAATAAACAATTTGTCCACCCAACCTGTGTTACAAGATAAATCCCAGTATCAGTTGTATTAGGATGGGCTGCATATAATCCATGTTTGCATCAATGACCTTAATTTATATAATGGGAGAAAAGGGATATATAGAGAATAAAAGTCAGAAAATGTGAAGGACAAAAGTGTAACTGAAAACAACAAATAAGAACTAGAGTAGGACGTTTAGAGAAATTAAAACTGACAGATGTGTCATTTTAATTTGCAATGCACTACATTACCCTGCTTCACTCTCTCTTTCATCACAGTTTTATTGTAATAAAATAAATTGTACACTACCTGCATACTAATACTACTGCTAATAATAATAACAATAAACTGCTACCACAGAATGAACTGGATAAAATTATACACTACAGTAAACACACTATATACTAATTTTGTTTGGTATTGGTTCACAACATAAGGGTGATCCATCCTCGCCAGACCCCAAACAGCCACATCACACAACTGGTAAAGTTTGATAGTGGTTTATTTACAATATGTTGATTCGTTAGGTTATTCAACACAAAAGGAACTAACGCCAAAACAACAAACAAAAGGAGCCTATCTCGAGGATTTGACAAATTTACCTTCTCAAAAGAAACAGACCAAATGACAGCAACTTGCCTCCTTAACTAAGAAAAACATGAGAAAACTATAATCAACAAAAAGGCAGTCCACCCCTACTTACTCCTGTATACAGCGAACAGCAATGGGCAAGTAACAAAAGATCTGCTGGTTGGGATGAGCCGAGGATGAATGACTGGCCATCCATGGCGGTGTTATCATATAAGCTGTCTCCAGGTAGCTAGCCAATCAGTATGAGCCGTCCTCTGGAGCCACCAATCACGGAAAGGCACCTGCACACTGAGATTTGCATATTACACAACATTACAACAGCAGTCGTAACACAACGTTTAAACATTTTAACACTTAAATTTGAGAATTCAGCTCTCAGTTTTCTTAGTGAAAAAAACATAAACAAATAAACAAAGGTAAACAAACCAAAGTAACTGGATATAGATTTTTCTGAATTTTTCTCAGGTTCTAATTGAAAAGGAATCAACAGAACACAAGTTCATCTCGACATAGAGTTCTGACTTTAGAATTAAGACCACTGCATACAGTAATGCTACTAATTGTCTAATTAACTAACTAATTGTCTTTCAAAAAAGATGATCCAGGATATCATGTACGCATGTACAACCCAATATCAAGGCAGAGCGTGTGACAGACATACAGGTTCACTGTGTCCATTTCACACTTTAGCTCTCCAAAATGCTGCAGTAAGTTGCAGTAGCAGCAGCGGGGAGCTATTTTATTTCAAGCCAACATGAAAATAATCACAGGAAAATGCTTAAACATGCATTGTTAACACATTTACATGTAAATACATACTAGCCGCCAATCTTAATAGTTTCTGGTGATTAAGACCCTGAACTGTTTTTATGTTTTTGCTCACTACCGACTTCGTGGCTTTAAATATATTACTGTATCTCCCCCCTACTGGTAATGAAACTTCTGCATCCCGTAATGCAACTTCTGCATCCAGTAAGGCAACTTCTGCATGTGTCCATTTCACATTTTGGAGAGGCAAAGCGTGAAACAGACATGGTGAACTGGTGTGTGATGTGTCTATTATACATTTTGCTACTGGGTTGGCATGTACTAAGAAGATCATGAATGAACCACTAATGCATTTTTCCTTGGTATTTAGAGAACACAACCATTTCTTTAAGTGGTAGTTCAGTACATTCAGGTCACTTTACTCAGTTAGGATCCTGTAACAAAAACTGATTACTCAGCCATCCATAATCACCATTCCTGTCAGGACCTGGACTCTCCAGTGGATCCTGTTTCTCTCTCTCTTACTTAAGGCGTGGGTAAACTTCCAGTCATCACTGGAATGCTGATCTACTTTGGTAGCAAAATCCTGTTTCCTACATCTCTGTCATCTCCTCAAGTGTTTTCTGTGGCATCTCTGCAGTGATCCTCGTCTTCCCTGTGTGCAGGTTGTGGCTTCCCCTTGTCATCGTGTCTGGAGAGTGAGAGAGAGAGTTTTACCCCCCAAGTCAAGTGAGTGAGGTTGGATTGAGTGGAGTGGCTGCTGGTTTGGTTTACGAGTTGGATTCCCTCCTGTCTGGATCACCTCGAGCCCCCTTGGACCCTTACCCCTTCCTGAATGTTCCCTCACCAGTCTGTGTGTTTCACGAGAATCGTCTATCTATAAATAAACACTTTGAACTGCCTTTGTGAGATCTGCCTGTAGGTCCACTCACCTAGTGCCTGATGTGACAATTCCAACTCAATTGTGTTATCATACTAACATATTCAAACACATCTACTGCATATAGGCTACAAAAAGCACCTTTGACTAATGTGAAGACCTTGCTAGCATCTTGAAATGTAATCGGAAGGTTGCCGGTTCGAGCCCCGGCTTGGACAGTCTCGGTCGTTGTGTCCTTGGGCAAGACATTTCACCCGTTGCCTACTGGTGGTGGCCAGAGGGCCCGGTGGCGCCAGTGTTCGGCAGCCTCGCCTCTGTCAGTGCGCCCCAGGGTGGCTGTGGCTACATGTAGCTTGCCATCACCAGTGTGTGAATGTGTGCATGAATGGGTGGATGACTGGATGTGTAAAGCGCTTTGGGGTCCTTAGGGACCAGAAAAGCGCTATACAAATACAGGCCATTTACCATTTGAAATTGAAATTGTGACCTGAACAGTGTGGCTAACATTAGGAATTTAAGGGATTATAGAAGTTCTGGTTTCAAAAACATGTTACCCTGCTACCATAGGGTTACTTGCACAAGGGATTAAATATCTTCTTAGCATTAAAATGCACTAGACTATTTTAGTTATTCTCAACAAACCCATTCAGTGCCTACATTGAGCAGTTGAGTGCATTTTGATTTTCAAACTTCATGCAGAATATTATTTGGAAGCTATGCTACTTGTTAGCATAATTGAATTCATGAATAAATAATAAAAATATAAGACCACAGTTTTTTATTTGAAGAATAATGCGTACTCAATAGACCACCAACATTAATGTGCTCTCTGCCACACTGGCTTGCAAAGAAGGGGAATTGAGTTACCTGTCCAGAGTGTACCCTGCCTCTCACCCTATAGTAGCTGGGATAGGCTCCAGCACCCCAAGACCCTGAAAAGGATAAGCGGAAGAGAATGGAAGGATGGATGGATTTCTAACAGCTGATACAACGTACCCCTAAAAAGTTCCCATTTTGTTGCTAAATAGAAGTTTAAAAGTAATTAATTGAAGTGTTGCATATAAATCATATATATTGGAGGTGGGAAAATTGAACAATTTCAAAATAAAGCATAACCTTTACTGATGACCCCAAACTGTAAAACTATGTTGCCAATTCTTACACTATAGTTTTCATACAGTTACCAAGCTTCAGTATTGTTAAGTTGTATCTGTTCTAGGAGTCTGAATGCATGTGATACTGTACAGTGGCTTGCAAAAGTATTCGGCCCCCTTGAACTTTTCCACATTTTGTCACATTACAGCCACAAACATGAGTCAATTTTATTGGAATTCCACATGAAAGACCAATACAAAGTGGTGTACACTTGAGAAGTGGAACAAAAATCATACATGATTCCAAACATTTTTTACAAATAAATAACTGAAAAGTGGGGTGTGCGTAATTATTCAGCCCCCTGAGTCAATACTTTGTAGAACCACCTTTTGCTGCAGTTACAGCTGCCAGTCTTTTAGGGTATGTCTCTACCAGCTTTGCACATCTAGAGACTGAAATTCTTGCCCGTTCTTCTTTGCAAAACAGCTCCAGCTCAGTC
The DNA here is from genome assembly GCF_013358895.1 of Oreochromis aureus. Taxonomy (NCBI): domain Eukaryota; kingdom Metazoa; phylum Chordata; class Actinopteri; order Cichliformes; family Cichlidae; genus Oreochromis; species Oreochromis aureus. The sequence goes on from NC_052951.1 coordinate 22,815,157, forward strand.
AGATTAGATGGACAGCATTTGAACAGCAGTTTTCAGATCTTGCCACAGATTCTCGATTGGATTTAGATCTGGACTTTGACTGGGCCATTCTAACACATGGATATGTTTTGTTTTAAACCATCCCATTGTTGCCCTGGCTTTATGTTTAGGGTCGTTGTCCTGCTGGAAGGTGAACCTCCACCCCAGTCTCAAGTCTTTTACCGACTCCAAGAGGTTTTCTTCCAAGGTTGCCCTGTATTTGGCTCCATCCATCTTCCCATCAACTCTGACCAGCTTCCCTGTCCCTGCTGAAGAGAAGCACCCCCAGAGCATGATGCTGCCACCACCATATTTGACAGTGGGGATGGTGTGTTCAGAGTGATGTGCAGTGTTAGTTTTCCGCCACACATAGCGTTTTGCATTTTGGCCAAAAATTTCCATTTTGGTCTCATCTGACCAGAGCACCTTCTTCCACATGTTTGCTGTGTCCCCCACATGGCTTGTGGTAAACTGCAAACGGGACTTCTTATGGTTTTCTGTTAACAATGGCTTTCTTCTTGCCACTCTTCAATAAAGGCCAACTTTGTGCAGTGCACAACTAATAGTTGTCCTATGGACAGATTCCCCCACCTGAGCTGTAGATCTCTGCAGCTTGTCCAGAGTCACCATGGGCCTCTTGGCTGCATTTCTGATCAGCGCTCTCCTTGTTCGGCCTGTGAGTTTAGGTGGACGGCCTTGTCTTGGTAGGTTTACAGTTGTGCCATACTCCTTCCATTTCTGAATGATGGCTTGAACACTGCTCTGTGGGATGTTCAAGGCTTGGGAAATCTTTTTGTAGCCTAAGCCTGCTTTAAATTTCTCAATAACTTTATCCCTGTCCTGTCTGGTGTGTTCTTTGGACTTCATGGTGTTGTTGCTCCCAATATTCTCTGAGACAACCTCTGAGGCCGTCACAGGGCAGTTGTGGAGCTGTTTTGCAAAGAAGAATGGGCAAGAATTTCAGTCTCTAGATGTGCAAAGCTGGTAGAGACATACCCTAAAAGACTGGCAGCTGTAACTGCAGCAAAAGGTGGTTCTACAAAGTATTGACGCAGGGGGCTGAATAATTACGCACACCCCACTTTTCAGTTATTTATTTGTAAAAAATGTTTGGAATCATGTATGATTTTCGTTCCACTTCTCACGTGTACACCACTTTGTATTGGTCTTTCACGTGGAATTCCAATAAAATTGATTCATGTTTGTGGCTGTAATGTGACAAAATGTGGAAAAGTTCAAGGGGGCCGAATACTTTTGCAAGCCACTGTATGTGAATGCTAATGTGCTTCACCTAAAGCATCTAGCCTTATTTTTGTGTGTTGTTTTACTGAAACCATGTGGCTGTGCACAATGAGTCATTCACTTGCTCAGTTAGCCAGCCCCTCTTGGCTCCTCCTGAAGGCCATTTGGTTAGTAGATGTGTGGCCATTTAAACTGCCCAGTGCTGAAATGGCACCACAGCACAGACGGTGCCTGGTGAGTACCTGCTCTTAGCTCATTATTGGCAGCAGTCTCATGTTGGCATTGCTTCTTTGCTGATTCTCAGCATGTCTGCAAGCAATAACCAAGCATTATTGGTTATTGCCTATCTATATGGAGAAAAGGGCCTCAGCTGGAGAGGTTGCAAAATTCAGTGAACATGTGTTTGTACCTGCATCGAAGTCAAATAAATTAATTTATTAATTAAACTATGGTAATATTATGTTTCTCAAGAGCTTATAACTAATACCACACAACTAGTTTTGTTTATTGTTTACAAGCTAACAAGGAGTGTGTTAATGAATTTTGCTGGGAGTTTTTTTTCCCTGTAGCTTCAATCAAGCTTTCTGCTCCTGTGTCAATATTACAATCCCCAAATCAATTTTGAAAAGTAGATGTAGGGTGCTGACACTGGCCTGTTGTGTTAATTGATGTGCTAACAAATGGCAACACACCAGAGTTGATTTAATAAGGCTATCCCTATTTGCAGCGTTATAGAAAAACACAGAGGAAATAATTAGGGCTGCAAAAGAACAGAGACCAAAGATATGATTAAAACTCATATTTTTTGGCAAATAGAAACAGTCTTTTTTGTGAAGCCACAGATTCCATAAAACATAATTTTCTTTGCATATTTACGTTATTATTTTGTTTATTTAAAAAAAAATGTCTATATAGGTATATATCTACATACCATCTCAGGTTTTCCACCATGAATAGGTGCTGTGAAGAGAAATTAACTAAATGTAAACTGTGATGAGGCCCACATTTGGTCCAAGTGTACACAAAAGGTTTTAAACCTAAAACCTTAAAAATGTCTACTTCACAAAAGACATTTGTGGTAAACTAAAGAGTTGGAGACTAAGGGTAGGTGGGCACAACAAGAGGTAAGTTGCAACACAATACAAAAAGCATGCAAAATAAGAGGCTGACTTAAGAACTGTAAATTCTAGAGCTTCTTGGTAAACACTTAAGCGCCATTGTCCACAAACACCTACATTCATCATTCCATCAGTTCGTACAGAGCTTGGAATAAGGCATTCTCCTTTTCTGCCCCATCTTCATGGAATATGTTGCAGAAGGATTTGAAGCTTTCAATTGATTTCCCTTGCAGACTTCAAAATACATACAAATGTTTTTGTGAAATCGTCTCTGGGAAGTTGTTTTTGTTTTTAATATGACTATGTACATTAGTTTTTGTTTTGCTTTTTTTGTTTTTAAATTAATAATTATTTAATTTTAATATGACATTTTAATATTTTTGTCTGGAACAGGTTTCTCTTGCAAATGAAACATTGGGTCTCAATGTTTAAAATACCTGTTTATACTACCTGTATAAATAAAGGGTAAGTAAAAAAACACCAGTTTTTACTTTGGAAGTGTCAGTTTTCAATAATTTTCAGTTTCAGTTTCAAACCATTTCTGGTCCTCATTCAGTGCTCTTCAGACAATATTGTTTCAGTTTCTTCAGTTGGACTTTCTCCTGCTATTTTGCCCCAGCGATGCAGGATTCTCTCTTACTACACAAATGCTTTTTCAACTTCACCTTACATAGAGATATGGGGGTCTGGCAGTATGCAGATAGTATACAGATTGTACAAGTCTGTTGGGTTAGATTGATTCTGACTGACATATGCACAATAGTAAGAATAAAATACGGTGGTTCATGAACCCAGTGGTATTTTTTCATGCACATGTATTTTCTAGTTAATGGGTGAATATAAATGAATGAAGCCCGCTGCTCTCATAAAAGCAAATTTTAGCCACTAGCATATTTCCATCTGAATTCATTGGATAGGTACACAAAGTAAATAAGCTATAAAATACCAACACCCCAATGAACAAAATGCAAAGATGAAGACAATGAAAAGGTACCATCTGAAATTGAACAATGTTGACAAGTTTTCCTTTTTGCAAAAGGAAAAAACATTAAAATATACTAATGACTTCAACTTGGTAGGGAGCTAATTTCATACTTTAATACCTCAAAGGCCCTGCAAGAAATATGTTAAACAGTAAACACTAAAACACAAAGTTGTCAGTGAAGCTCTGTTCAGAGGAAACAAAAGAGCAAAATCAGGCTCTCACAGCAATGATTCTAGCAATGGTTTCCTAGTACTTTGTAAGTAAGTAAAGTAATCCTTTTAGTTTTCAAGTTGTCTCACTCTTTTGAGACTAACAAGAGATTGGTAAATTGTCTTGAGACAGCAGAGCCTTGAAACTCAATTAGATTAAAGCAATTTTCAGCAAAATTCAGTAAAGAGTTGGTTTGCAACAAGAAGTAAACCCAAACCTGTCCTTAAGAGAAATTAAATGCTCCTCTCCCTTAGGATATGAGACACAAAAATTATTAAAGATTGAGGGAGGAATCCACTTAAAAACCATCAGCTGCAAGCAATAACTAGTGTATCGCAATGCAACAATAGTAGAAAGAAATAACAAAAGAAAAGTAGTAATAGTAACAAATTAATAACATAAAATACCATGAAATGTCACAATTGCCCATAGTCATGGCATGAAATCAAATCTGTCTATATTCTAATATTTATAGATCAGTGTATTGTTTTTTGTGCATTTTCTGATGTCAGTGACCTGTTTAAATGTTACGAAACAGTACAGCAGCAGGAGCTGTAAATTATCAATACTCAAAGCTTTAATCTCTGTAACAGGACTGCTGTTGCTTTATTCACAATAGCAGCTTAACATTTTCTAGAGAAGCTTACACAGCATGTGCTGTGACAAATGCAGATGGATAAACAATAAAGGAAATTGAAGAACTACCGTGAATTCTTTCATGTGTCCCAAAACATGAGGAATAATGAAAAAAAAACAAAAAAACAATCCCTCTGTCCTTGACTCATTCTCCAATTTTAGCGTCTTGCTTGAATTGTAACACTGTATTGGCAATATTGTATTTGTTCCTTGGGGTGTCATGGGAATCTGAAACGAGAAGTCGGGAGAAAGTCTTTCAACAAGGAGTCTTACATGGAGTAAACCCCTTGTGTGGATTGTCAGAAAATTGAATCAGAGCCCATATTGATGTGTTAGCATTACTGAAAAATTTCTAAAGCGCTGTGCATTTCTAGTAGGATTTAAAATGCAAAAGGGACATTGCTGCAGTTGTCAGAGGGCCGAGGTAGAGAACTACTTAAGGGATCTTTGGGTTTTAATGGGATCTGTCAACATACATCCCAGATTGGCTATAGTATGTAAACAATATCAGCCTTATTCACTCCTGTGCTTCCTGTAAGTATCTGTTGTTTATGGTACCATGTCAGTTTTACTCCAAAGCTGTAAAACGCTGATGGGGCATTGTCGTTACCCCATTGGCCGGGCGGGAAGCGTGGATAATTGAGTTGTGTAAGTGAATACAATAAATGAGTCGACATAAGATTTTCAAGTTAATACCATAGATGCATGTACTAAAACTCTGGGTTGAGTTCAAATCCTGGTGACCTGAACGAATACCATAGGTGCATCTACTAGGAGCCTGACGGGTAGCACTGCCAGCTTCCAGTATTTTTATATAAAAGAATGATGCTTTGATGTTGATGTTTTAGCAATGAAAATAGGCTTTTTTATTTAAAAAAAATAATAACTATGATTAATAAGAGCTTATTAACTCCAGTTAATAGCAGATAATAAAATAACATCCTTGACATCACACCTTTATATTGTATCAATCTGTTTCATTCATACAACGTTCATTTAATGCTTTTTCAGAGTTACATGATGCTATTATTCTCACCCTCTCAAGAACTGACTTTGAAAGAAAGGCATAAGATGTCATAACGTTTGTGAAGTAATTGACTAATTCCTGCTTTTGGTTCTTTGGTTCCTTTGTATGAAACAAATCTATTTTACTGTTAAGACTTTTACAACAGTTAGATGTAACCCTTCCTGCTTCAGGAAAAAAAAGTAGATGAGCAAAAACATCTAAAAAATAGCATTGAAATGAATTCTTTATAATGTGAAAAAACCATTTAACTCATGGGACTTTGTGTGATTCTTTCTCAACATAAATGAGAAGGAAATGGCTTTAGATTTAAATAACCTCAGGCCTTTTCTGTGGCCTAATTGCCAGAAGTCTTGATGAAACAAAAAGGACACGTAGCTCCTCACACTTTAATTGTGTAAACTTCTCCAACTGATCATTGGATGGCCACGGAGCATCAATTCCGATAAACAGGCTTAGTCCTTTCAGTCAAATAAAAGACTGACAATAAGATACAGAGCAACCTTAATTATTTGTAGAGTTACAGAGGTCACCAAAGTAATCTGAAACAAATTAAAGTCACTGTTGTTGTCCTTGCATCTCAAAAGAAGGTGATTTTAAAATATTCTAGCCCTAATGAGACTTGCCCTGCAGTCCTTCCTCTTCATTGGCATGTTTTATGTGATTTCTTGTAGTTGAGAAATCCAATTTGAGATGGAATTTTGCCTTTTTTGCAACTGTTCTCTTGAGAGATAATCACATTGTTAATAAGCAATTGTACTGCTGTTAAAGCCACTGAATGTCTTGGTGTGACTTTGTAGCCCTTTTGTTTTTTTTAATTTGATTTAACCATCTTGCTGAAGAGAGGGTGATGATATATTACTAGTTAGTACAGCAAAATAAAAAATAAAAACACATTCATCTATTTTCTTTAGTGCTTATCCAGCAAAAACTTGAAGTGTTTACGTTGTTCCATAACATAAATCCACTTATTTTTATGTATACATATTTCAAAGGATCATGGACTGGCAAGGCTTGAATTCATCATCGGGGGACAAATTAGCCAATGAGTAAAAAGCTAGTCTGGAAGCTAATTATAACATGTAACCCACTATTTTATGCTGAGTGGTGAAGGGATATCCAATAGACAATGCAACCTTAAGAAAAAAAAAAAGAGGGTGGGAAACATGTCCTGGGCACGGTTTAATTAAGGTACATGTGATGGGAAATTCATCAATCTCTTACAGAAACCCAAACATGTTACTGTGATTAATTAGTGAGGTTTTACCTTTTAGAGTAATTAGATTGTTAGCCTTTTCCAATAGGGAAATGTTTGCTACTTTACTTAGAAGTATGCACACTCTAACAAACTGCTGTGGTGCATTGGGATGCTTTCAATAATATAAACCACCATAATAATATGCTATACTGTGGAACCTTGGGCATTCTAAAAATAGTAAACAGTGTCTAAAATTTCATCTTTTATTTCCACCAGACTGAGTATAGTGATGGAAGTGAAACAAGGATCAATGCTGTATTTATTAACACCAATTTAAAAAAATAAATAAAAATAATCTAATGCATCCACTGAGAATACTGATATATGTTATCATGCAAGTGTACACAAACATAAATTTGTGTACAGTATGTTATATTTTGTAATTATTAAATACATAAATACAGAATATTTAAAAATGTGTTTTTTTAACAATGTGCTTTATTTTGAAAAAAAAAAAAACCCAAAACATTAGGACTCATTTAAACTGCTCGTCTGTGGTCCCTAAATAGCATTTAATTACTTCTTTCCCAGCTGTCATGACACTAGTTCATTTTACCAGGAGGCTGTAATCAATAACACTCCCTAGCCAAACAATAAATTTGCTTTCAGATGGTGAATGCCAACAACAACTCACTATCAGTCCCATTAAAATGTAACCAACCTTCCTGATTTGCATATTTGTCACATTTAAATGTTTCAAATCATCACAAATATAATATCAGACAAAGATAACCTGAGTAAACACAAAATACTTTTTTTCTTGATTATTTCATCTATTAAGGGGGAAAAAAAGCTTTCCAAACCTACCTTGCCTTATGTGAAAAATTGATTCCATCACTTGATAGAGGCTGTCTTACAAAGTGAATTAGGCTGAAATACCTCAAAATCCAGTACATAATGCTCTAATCTAAAGAGAAACATGAAACATGATCTAAAGAAACAGCTGAGAAACAAAATTATTGACATCTATCAGTCTGGAAAGGGCCATAATATGATTTCTAAGGCTTTTGGATGAGATGAGAACCATTATCCACAGATGGAAAAAAGATACCTGGAAGTATGGTGAACCTTCCCAGGAGTGGGCAACTTTATTCCAAGAGTGATTGAGAGCTTATTCAGAAGGCCATAAAAAAACCCAGATAATCTAAAGAACTGCAAGGCTTACTTGTCTGTTAAAGTTAGTGTTCATGATTCAGCAATAATCTTTATTTATTCCAGACTTAAAGTCCGCAATTCAAAACAAAACAAATCACATAACAAAAAAACAAAACAAAAAAAAAAGCAAATAAAAGCTACACCCAAATCACCTTCCCACAAAGACATAACAACACCAGTGTCTCCACAATGAACCGATAACTTGTGGTCCTAAACCTTTTATCTGTCTCCTTCTCAAAGTGTTCAGCCTGAAAATTAATTTATATAAGAGGATACTCAATTGTAAATATGTTATCCTACACTGGCTATAAATGTCATCATTGTCTTACATTTGATCTGCAATATGATATCCATGATATTTGAACTTGTTACAGGCAGTAAGATTGTTTAACAATTTAAACTTTGATCTGAAACACACTGGCAAGTCATTGTCTGAATTGCTCAAGAAAAACAAAATGACAGTTGTAGAGTTGCCTAGTCAAAGTCTGTGTCCAAAATGCTTTGGTATAACCTTAAATAAATAAAAGTAAATAACATTCCTCCACAATAAATTACTCATTACAGTTATAACAAAAGCTTGATGGCTGTTCATGATGCCAAGGGTGGTACAACAAGTTATTTTTCACATAAAGCGAAAGATGTTTGGATATCTCATTTCCCTTAATAAATGAGATAATCATTTAAAACTGAATTTTTTATTTAATCATCAATCTTTGTCTAAAATTTTAATTTGTTTGTTGATCTTAAATATTAAATAAAAAAGCTGAGAAATTAGAATAAAAAGTTCAAACTTCTTCGTGGCGCTGTACTTTGCTGCTCTAAACCTGTCAGGGTGCTGGGTCATTGATGCAGCATTTTGAATGTCTTTCATATTTTTGACTCCTTTTTGCTGTTTGGGGAAATGTTCAAGTTCTAGTGTTTACAGTTGGTATGGAGTTTAGTCTTGGTTAGGTTCTAAGTTTAGTTAGTCTTATGATCCTTGTTTTCTTGCGTCTTAGTGTTTCCTGTTTTACTTTGACAGTGTCGCATCCTCTCTTCAGTGTGTTTAGTTTTGCTTCCTCTGTGTTGTTAGGTCAACTCCTTCCAGTTGTGTTCCCCGTGTGTTTCCAGTTTCCCTAATTACCCTTGTCTAATTATATTGTGACTGTTTTCCGCTGTCCTTTGATTGGCTCTCTGTGTTTCTTGCATCATGGTTCAGTTCCCTCGTTCATGTCTCATGTTCTGGTTTCCTTATGTTTTAGCTTAGCTTCAGGTTGCCCAGTTTAGTTAGTCAAGTCTCAGTCTCTCAACAGCTCGCTTTCTGTTCAACTTCACTCGCTTGTAAATGTCTGCATTTGGGACCTCCTCCTCTCTTCACATTCTCTGCCATTGCACTTCATTGTCAACCTTTCACTTACTGAGTTACTGGTACTTGAGAAGGTATTAGTGGTTTAGTGTGCACTTGCATCACTACATTTCTTTACACTTACATACTTAATACAAATAAACAACTGTACGGGAGTTGTTGTTGACTGTTCTGACCTAACCTAAACAGCATACTGTATGTAAGTGAGTTTGAGACACATGCACTGCTCTTTCATGCCACCACAGCTACACTTGAAAGAAACACTAAAGCAGAGTTTGGTGTTGAGTTAAGTACCCTTGGAGCAAAATTAGTATTTCCATCACAACGCTACCTGGAAAATAAAAGCATAAAAAAGACAGGGAAATGTATCTAGCAAGTGAAGAAGTCATGGATTATTAAAGAGGTTAGACATGAGAGGGAATGCTTTAAAGGAAAAAGTTAGAAGAAGGAAGTGGTGAAGATGCAAGCTGTGAGGACATTTGTTTATGGAATGGGTGAGTATGTTTGGAGGACCAGCTGGAAGTAGAGATGGGACTTGCTTCTCTCAAGCATTGCCAGCTGGTGCACCTGTTTCAACTCAGGACTGGTGGAGACTCATTCACTTACTGACATGTATTAATGTCAAGTGAACTTGTCTTCTGGCAGGAATATTGACACACACGTGGAATAGTAGTTAAGATAGTCAAAACCAGTGTGTGTGTTTGTGTGTGTGCAAAAAAAAATGTCACTCATCACTTACTCATCACTCATTTGTTTGAAAGTGAATCATTAGCCTGGACTACAAGGCAATCACAGCATAATTCTGTTTTCCTAGCATGTTCTCTGAAGAAGAAAAGAAGTTGGAAAAGTGATTTTAATGATTTGACAGTTATAATTACATGCCACGCTTGGCTCCGGTAATAGCAGGTTGTCTTAAATATTTTGTTGCCATATTGGTTTTCATTGTGTATAATGTTGATTTTGTAAGATTACAGACTTAACAAAGATGCGAAGCTTATTACTGTTTTTACCTTTAATTATTATATGCATGAATTAGTTAAACCATAGAGGAGTATAATGCTCTACAGGCATGCATTCATTTGCGTGTTTGTGCCTAGCTTTATAGATTTTAAATGCATAACTGGTGTGTAGGGGTTTTCATGTATGTCCTAGTGGTGAAGATAGTTATTATGTAGCTTAACACATGAAATCACACTGTACTGTATGATATTACTTGTACCTATGAGACATTATTATTGAATATAACCCTATCATCATTCAGGAGTCAAACAGGATAGCATATGAGCTATCCTGTTTATTTAAAAAAAAAACCGACATAATCCTTTTAGACCTTGTTTCATTACCTGTGATATCAAGAAAGTTCTATCTAAATTACTTTAATAAGCCACATCTAGGTAATATCTTAATGGAGCGAAGGAGAAAGTGATAGTCTGATGATGGTGAGACTGTTCCCTGTCCATTCAATTTATCATTCCTGGCAATCTGTGATGTAAGTCTAGCCTATGCAAATTGTTGTGTAGAGACAAATGTTCTTCGCTGTCTCTGTGTCTGTCTCTCTCACTTTATCTCTGTCACTCACTCGCTAACGTACATGTACACACACACACGCACGCACACAGGGACATATAATTTAACTTGACCAAACACCGTCACCCTTTTTATCCAATAAAGGGCTATGACAGCAACTTTATCTCAGCCTGCTGGTTCGGTTTTCTTTTTTTGACAGCTTTAATGAGATTAGAAAGAATCCAGAACCACAGAGACATGTAACGCCTTTAATGAGATGGAATGAAACTCAGCTAAACTATTCATCAACTGGGATTGTGTTAGGTGCACCCATGCAACCAGCCATGCGCACGCACACACACACACACCCACATACACGTACAAACATGTACAAAATCTAAGTGTGCTGTTCTTCCTAGCCTCCCTTGACTCAACACGACAGCCCTCCAAATTAAAGCAGTCGTGACTTGTTGTTGTATGCATTACCGGAAAACACTAGATTCCACTGCTTTGACTTCCTGAGATGAGTCATACCCTAGGGGGATTTATCTTACTGGCTAGATAGAAGACAGAAGGTATAATCTATTTAGATATCTCAGCATTTATCTTCCCTTCCCCATTGCTTCCATTTTATCATTATGGTATGTACGGTACAGTTTCCATCAAAAAACAAAACAAAACATAAAAAAAGACGCTGTCACAATTGTGTTAAATGAGCCCTGCAATAGCAATTGTTTTGGATAAGAGTGAATTCTCTTGCTGACTAAATGATCTATTTAGGTGTAGTCATTTCCATCTTTCAAATTTGAAAGAGACTTACGAATTGTGATTATCATTAGTATCATCACTATTATTATCTTAAAGTTTGTCTGGCATGTAAGATTGTATTATATCTGTAGTATGCAGTAGCTATCATAAATGAGTCTGAGGAAGAGATATATTTAAAACCTTACTGTGGCTATTCCTACTTGTAGTGCTACTCATCCTTACAAACTAGGCAAGTACAGACACTTAACTGGCATTTCAATGTATCTTAAGCAAAATATTTAACCAACCAAATCAATCCTGCTATGATATCTTTGACTATAGGTCCTCCTGAAAGTTTTCCTTGTAATACCAATCATGATTTCTTTACACTCACTTTCCGTCAAAATAATTTCACAATACAGTTGTTAAAATAAAATACATGGTTCAGCAGCCCTGACTGCTATGTATGTCATCTCTATGACAGGCCCCTGGGCAGGCATTTTTTTAGATTCTTGCCGCCACATTGTACCTGAGCAAACATACTGTCTCACATTCTCTCACTCTCTGTCTGTCTCTCTCTCACACATACTGAAAGTGCAAAAATAAATAATCATATCAATAACATCATTCTAGTTTGTGATCAGCACCATAGACAGCAAATGCAGCATTTGGGAATGGACACTATTATTTCAGCTTATGTTATAAGCCAGTGTTTCCCAACCACTGTGCAGCGAGAAATGATCAGGTGTGCCGTGGAAGATTTGGTTACACCTGACTGGTACGCTAAGCCACCGGCGTAACGGGCAGAACAATTATATTCTCTTCCACTAGAGGGCAGTACAACTACCTGCTCTAATTAAATGGGTTGCCAACTGCCAGTAAAACAGAAGAAGAGGAAGAGAAGAAGAAATTACATAATAGTCATGCTGTGAGAAGCAGCAGCACCTAATGGCAATAGATAAATATTTGAAAAGAAAATGTATTCAATCTGACCTGGTCCTGGAGAAAATTGCGACCCAGATGAAGGGCCTAGCATGAGTAGTGGTCAGAAGAAAGCAAAAAAAGTATACTGGGGACAAACCGAGCCAATTCCACTATACCTGGTGCGTGGGGGAAAATGATCAGTACAAACATATAATAATGTTTGTAACCATGGTCGGACAGAAGTCATCCTGTTTGCTTCTCTCCACCCTGTGTTAAGCACCACTTTTTGTTGCTTTGGCATGTTAAGCTTTATTTATGGTCACTGTGCTAATGAACTGCTCTATAAGACACTTGTTTGCATAGTTGAGGTCAACAGGTTGGTGGACAAATTTTAATATATATTTTTTTATTATTTATATATTCATAGGCTTTGGTTTAAAACCATGGCTTAAATATATGAAATATATAGCTGGGTACCTCCTTCCTTCTCAGCCCTGTTTCAGTGATCCAGCTGGCCTGTCAAAAGTTACACATTTGTGTATATGTTATGTTTATATACAACTCTGCAAAGCAGCCAAAGTGCTTTTGTTGCCTGATAATCAGACACAGTGTGATGAATTTCATTGAAACATTTCTTTTACCATTTAGCACATGATATATAGAGTCAAATGCTTTAAATGTAGCATCTGTGTACACAGTTTTCATTGTTTCTCTTTGTATATTTGAATCAGTTTTCTCCAGCTGCAAATAAGCAATTTTCTGAAGCTGTAAGCACTGGCATTCTCCACGTGTGGGCAACTGTGAGTAAGAAGCTAATGAGCAAAATGGTCAATGAGACTTGAAAGGGACAGATGGAGTGACTGAGTGAGAGAATGGCAGATGGAATGACTGAGAGTGGGAGAATGATGGCAACGAAGCCAAGGATTTGTGAGAGGAGTTGAATGATTTGTATGGGTGCATACATAGACATGTGGGTTTGATGTGTCAGAGGTGGGGGTGGGCTGTCCTATCAATGTCTAATTGCCTTTGTCTTAAATTGCAATTCCACTGGTCTGCCAGTGGCCCCATTAAGATGACCTTCAGTTGCTAATGGAAAGGGAATGGGAAAAATGTTGCCCATGATGAGGGCACAGAGGAGCTAAAGTGTGTGTGTGTGTGTGTGTGTGTGTGTGTGTGTGTGTGTGTGTGTGTGTGTGTGTGTGTGTGTGTGTGTGTGTGTGTGTGTGTGTGTGTGAGAGAGAGAGAGAGAGAGAGAGAGAGAGAGAGAGAGAGAGAGAGAGAGCTCAAGGTATAAGAGTAAGGCACCTGAGGCCTGAGATAATATGATGATAAACAGTCCCCAAGAAAAAACCCTTTCCACCCTATCATTTCTTTCTGGATGTAAAAAAAATACAATTACACCTATATTTAAATGGAAAAGCATACATAATGCACTCTGTATCCTGCCTAACCTCTCTAGGTAGCAATCACATGTTTGTTTGTTTTCTCCACAAGTACACAAAGAACAAGATGTGACTCTCTCGTGCGTCAGTACCATTCATTGAACACACGCACTATTCTCTGCATCCCTTTGAAACACAAATCCATTTCTGATTACATGTCCACCAATTTAATGAGTCATGTTTCTGAAGGGCACGTAAAGTTGACTAATTTTCATCCTCCAATCAGAGGAGATGGGTTGTGCTTATCATTTTCGATTGTTTTTGAGTATGGCTGGTACACGAGCATTACGGACCTGAGCAAACTAGGACAAAATCAAATCTAGGTAACTGCAGCACAGGCAAAAGTGCACACACACATATGCAAGCACGCACACACATATACACAAACACACACACCTTTTCTCAGAGATACAAACGTGGCTTTATTTTTACAGTCAGTTGGCTGGCATTGTCCTTAGTAAAGAGTTATATTTCTTAAACAGAATCAATCACGCACTTTTCTTTATTTGTTACTCCGTCCCTCTTTGTCACTGTGCTCCTCTGTCATTGCCTTTCTATTCAGAGAACATATTAGAGGCAAAACACCCTGCAAGTCATACTCTAAAGTCAAAGATCTATAAACAGAGAACAGTGTCACCTGGTGGTTTACTCTCAATTTATTAAAAACAGTGCGTGGTGAGTAATTGATACACGACAATGCCCATTGCTGGACTGACTCACTTTGGTCATTTTAGCTGTTAAATTAGATATATCTTTAAAGCCTTTGCAGCCAGATTTATGACCCGGGATCATAAACCGGAAATAGTGGAAGTGTCACATTAAAGCCTTGACATTTCTATTTCGTCATAAACAAATTCTGACAATTTGGATAGGTGTTAATATAATGGTCATTAGGATAGTTTGTGTGTTTTAATAACAGTATTTCTAAAAAGGTTTTATAAAACACTTTAGTGTTTTTTTCTACAACAGTCATAGAAAATCCCATCATGCATTAATCCTTACTTGGATTCACAAGGTTGTGAATGCAAGATTTGCACATTTGAATGTTTGAACCAATCAACTCAGGATGTGGGTTATTTTTGAATTCAATTTTTTTCAAGAATTTGAGACCTAGAAAATCTTTTCTTTTTTTTTCTTTTTGGTGTTATCATGTGGTTGCCATGGTGTTTGTCTTTTGGAGCAGACCAACAGATTCATTTTAGTATCTCAGTCACGTCCTTATTTTTTTTAAGTTGTCCTCCTCCCTTTCCTTATCGCTCACCTCTTCAGAAGCACATGCAGTATGAACACCAACTGCTGTTTGCATGACAAGGCTGATAAGGAAAGATACTGTTCAGAGTTTCAGACCATGATATTAAATTGCCCTTTTCAGTGGTTTGCTGTTTTTCACAGTTGTGTGACTCTGTGAGACAGTGTACGTGATTTCTGAAGTTAAGCCCACCATGGACCTGATAATTACGTAAATTTGTGTTTTTATTTTTTTTTTTCAGCATGTCTCAAGTACATGGATACACACTTAAACCCACACACGTGTACGCCTGTGGTGTCAAGGTTTTATGAAGCATCAAGTGCCTTGCTTCATTGGGCAGATTGTCCCCAGAAAACTGTAAGACTGAAATCCCAAAGGTCAGCTGCACTATGCATAAACAGACATGAACCACTGGCCCGGATGTTTTCAGCAGCACGCGAGGCAGCTCACAGCCAGATAAACATAAATCAGAAACAGTGCCAGTCAGAACCTTTAAGCCTTTGAGCACCATCTGGTTCTGAGCCTATCCAAGAGGAGCAAATCCCACCAGGTTAGGAAGGACAGGAGGATAAACAAGAAAGGGAGAGATGTATGAGCACATGGATGTATGTGGATGGCGAGTAAAAATTACTGCAGGAATGAAATGTGAAACGTACTCAAAGTAAGAAAGTAAAACGGCCATTTTTATACTGAGCCATTTTTACTACCTTTCTCAGGCTTAAGCAAAGTGGACAAATGAATGGATGAACAATTAAAGTCAGAACTTCCCCAAATGACGCATTACTGGGGGAAACACATTATTATGTTGTTTTAATAGTTCAATGAGAAGGCTTCAGTCTCTAAAATTAGATAAAAGACAATAAAAAGCCTCAATAAACTGCCCAAGACACAGGAAAAAACTAAAGGAAAATAAATATGATGCTTTTTGCAAGTGTAAATATAATCAGCAGCATAAAGACTAACCAGCCAGAAGGAAATATACTGGAAGGGACAATAAAAATTTCAATAGCAACAACAAGCAGCTGAGCCATGATGCCGCAGTGACTTTTATCTTGAACTGCTATTATAGCACAAAGAGAATTCATGGCAAGCTACAAAATCATTGATTACTTCAAAGATCTGAATAAGTGCATCACCCACCAACAACAACACCTGGAGGAACAGTCAGTAATGCAACTGTTTACTATACTTGCATGACCTACATTTTTGTGAGTGCAACAACACATAAATGAAATTTATTTATTGATCTCTTTTTCTGATACAAATGTATGCTGAAGTGATTTACTTTAGCAGTAATGCATGATAGAACTTGCATTGTATGTGGGTAAATGCTTTATGAACTATACTTACAGGATGCATAACTACAAATTACATTTAAAAGGGGAAAAAAATTCCAGATTTGAAAATATAGCCTCAGTGGCTATAGTAGTTGCTTCATACATGAATATATAGAGGGAAATAGTTAGGCAAAAAATAAATAAATAAAATGTGTGGCTTCATAGTGGAGGAAAACTCATGTGATTGAAATTCATGATCCTACGCCATTAAGCCACTAAATCTCACTCTCACTGGAGAATTTATTGCTCTTGATATGGCTTTATCTCCACAGCCTGAACCTGTGATCGAATATGTCATCAACTGTTTTCTAAATCATGAAACCAAAGTTAAAAGGAGGCCCAAGTCTAGTTTTCTCCCAGGATACTTGAATTACAGTACGCTGAAAGGTTGCTATGGATTTTTTTTGCCAAATCATGCCAAATATATTACTTCTAATGTTCCTAATGCAGAACAGCCTTGTTAAAAGGATCCATTATACCATGTTAATCATCAAGCTGAAGCTACTCCTTTAACACTTTGTCAGGCCTTTTCAGCAATTATACCCAGATCTTTATGCATTTAGATCCATCTCAGGCAAATGAATACATGTTTAATTGGTTTGAAATTAAATGTTTGAGTTAGATGTTTGAGAAATTAGATATTTGAGAATTTTCCACTTTATACTTGAAACGGACAGGTTTTTTCATTGTTCATATGGACCATGAAGATCCCCCCAGTCAACATTGCTGTACTGGGCTTAGTTTGATCAGCAAGTATAATTAGGCCTATTAGTCCATTTCCATACT
This sequence comes from Oreochromis aureus, assembly GCF_013358895.1. Lineage (NCBI taxonomy): Eukaryota > Metazoa > Chordata > Actinopteri > Cichliformes > Cichlidae > Oreochromis > Oreochromis aureus. The sequence continues at coordinate 22,832,139 of NC_052951.1, forward strand.
TGCATACATGTATAAATATGATATACAATTAATTATAACAGTTGGTTTATTTTTGCTTTTTTTTTTTTCAAAATAAAAGACTTACTTCCAGTGCAACATCATCTACTTCAAACTTCACCACTCATTTTTGTGCTATGTGAGAATTCTCTGAATTATATGCTATGTGGCTTTCAGGAGTTTGTTTAGCAATGGTATAAATAATAATACATAGTAGATGATTACTTTGATAAAACTGCCTGTGCAGGCTAGCAATTTTTATGAGTCTCCAGAGACCTATTATCTTGCTGTAATTACTATTGAAAAGACTAAGGGAACTATTTGTCCCTTTGGTAAGTATTAATCATACTTCCTCATGCCTGTGGGCTGCACAGCTCTGCTGCTTGATAAATTGTATCACTGAAAAAGTGGGACTTTACCACTGAATAGAGATAATACATTTCTTTTTGCACTCAGGTTCATCCATGAGCTCATCCCCAACTTGAATCATTGTTATTGTTACTCATTGATTAAAAATTGCGATGTCTGGGCCATGAACTTTTCAGCTTCCGAAGTGGGTTAAGAAAGAAAAACTACTGCCACAGACAAATTTTTAAAAATTGTTCTTGAAAACCAACTTGTGAGTTACACAACTAAGAGACACCAACAGTGAAGCTCAGTCACCAGTTTAGGATTAGAAATTTAGTTCTGGTTATAGTTATAGATACTGCATATTTAGAGAGACACTAACCTATTCAAAGCTTTGTTGTAGGTGGATGTAGCCGTTTTCTGTAATTGCCTCTTTATATGGCAGAATCATTTTCATAGTCTTGAATTGAGCAAGCACTCATTAGGCCACATGTTGTATTAAATATTGGTGTTTGCATATGTATATTTGTCAAGGACAAAGAAATGGAGACCTTTTGTATGTTTGCCCTGGTTATTGCTCTGTGTGTGATTGTGTGGTGTTTGTGTTGTTCTATAACTGAGTAACACATGAAACTGGCAAAAGAGAGCGGCAAAAAAAGAAAAAAAGATTTTGCACATTTTAACATTCGGCAGCAGCCGTCGGTTGGCACCTTCAAATATTTGCACGAACAGGGCTGTTGGTGCACTCTTCTCTGTGTGCATTTATCTGTGACTGCAATCGTCTTCCTGTGTGTTTATCTAACAGTGTGCGCTCACCCACACTTGTAGTGATCTGAACTGGAGCCAACAAGCAGGCATTCTCACTGCACCCTGCATTTGTCTATTGAGGTCAGCTGTCCTCGTAACCTACCAACGCTGCAAATGCAGCAAATAGAACCTGACGTTGGTAAGTAGTCGTCCCCACACTTTGTGCAGGTGGCCCTGCAATCAGCTGTACTGGCTTTTAAATGGGGCTGACTGTTCAAGCACTTTAAAATACACAGGGCAACAGAATTCCAATTGCTTTTTTGATCTATATGTGGCTGGCAATAACAATCCAGTTTCATTGATTGTCATCCTCTTTTTGTGGTTTTGTTCCTTCAGTACACGCACATAAGGTTGGCAGGTTATTAATATGAACGACTCGAGAAACCCTTCGATGTACTAAAAGATCCGTTTTCATCACAGCTACACAAAATAGGACCGGAAATTCAAAACCTATTTTCTCAGCTGCCAAGGCATAAGTAAAAGACATCTGTTTGTGTCAAACAGGTGGCAGTGATACTTTGAGCCATCGTCTTTAGAAAAAGCTGCTCTATGGCACAGTCTCACGCTTGAATCAGATTGATTGTGTCACAGTCAATGTCATGCCCAGTTTCCTTTTCTAGACACAGGAGTTTTCACTTTGTGGCTAGCTGAAAGGAAATGCCCACACATTTTAGCCCTTTTTGAATGGTTGTCAGTTGTACTGCATGAGAGGTGAAATTGTCTAACATGACATCAAAACAACATGACAAAATGGGCCAAAGACTAAACATGTCCTGCTCTGTCATATAGACTTAATGCTTTACCATCACTGCTCTCCTGTTTCTCTTGCTTTTAGTTAAATTCTCTTCTGGGTCTTTGTATTAATGCCCTAAAGGATGTACCTGTTTATGCTAACTCATTGTATATGAGTTAAATCACATCCACATTTCAGCTTTAAATGAATCAAACAGGGTTCCACTGAGAATGGATAAAACTGAGCCTACAAGATTCATATTTACTCACAATATTTAGTCAATAGTATTGTTTTCACACTATGAAAATAATTAAGAAAAAAAGCTTTTATGAAATGCTGAGACAATTCTACCCACCAAACCAACCCCTTTTTTATAAAAAAAAAAAAAAAAAGTGGAGTGGTCTGTTATTATTAAACTGTAATGACCACTACCTTGTAATAACCATGACCTACTGACCTGAACTGTATGTTTAGTGCTGACTTCCTTCTATGTACAGTATGTAGTAAAGGAGCAGAGTAAAACATAACAAAGATACTATTAATTACTTAAATCCTTTCAAATTGCAAAACTGACTTAACAAAGTAGTGTTTTTTTCCTTTTCTGTCTGCTTTAGGCAGTGCATGAATAATGCAGTGGATGATAATTTCCATAGTTTATACTTAATTTTTATCATCATAATTGTGATGAACTGTGTGATCCAAATGATCAGTTAAATTGTCCTTGCGTAATTGTTATTTGTGTGAGTGTTGATATGGATCAGAAAGTCTTTAATGCATTTTAATGCTAAGAATCATCTTTGGAAGCTGCAGAATACAAATAAGGTCATTTTAAATCATTTAAAAGGATGCATAATTTTACTTAATCTTACCATTGTTGCAAGGCAGCTGTTTTGCTTACTAGTAATTTTGTTGTTTTGTGTTACTGCACTTATAATTTTGAGCCCCAAAAGCAAAGGACAGCGCACATCAACAGACATCTTCTAAAAGACGCCGAAAATTCTAGGAGTCATTTTTAAGTGACTGCAAACAAATTTTCTTTAGCTCATTTTCACTGTAGTCTACCTCCGTATATCACTGTCAGCTGCACTGACACTCTACAAGCAGGTTGCTCAAAGTGGCACCATTGGAACATTTATGTAGCCTTTAAATATAAGAAGTAAGCTGTACATTTAATGCCCATGTCATACTATAGCATTGGAGAATGACTGAGCACAAGTTTAAACATTCCTAACATCGACAAGTACACCTGGTGTCATAAAGGTTCAGAGTCACCCAAATGAAACACCCAAACTGTTTGATGTGTGCATTTTACACGTGGAGGAAAGCAAGTTTTGTCAAGCTTTGATTATTCCTCACATGCACGTTTGTGAGCGACCAAATTATATAAGAATAAAATAGAAGAAGAAAAAGACTTATGCATACATTCATACAACACATGTGGGTGATGATATGCATCATACATTGCCTTTTTACATTTGTATTTCTCATCCATAAGAATTGCTGATATGAGGAATTACATCCCTGCAGCCAGCAATGGTGCTTCTGTGAGCAGCTGGTCTCTTTCAAGAAAACAGACACACATACACACTTACAAGCACACAGATACATGTGCATGTTTACAGATGCGCACACCCACCCACACACACCATGACAGTAGTATTTTATTAAGATGCCATACTCTTTCATATCTATGATCTTTCATGTGACAGACATGCAAAACAACTTTTCTACTCTCAGCACAGTCAAAGTGCATGACTAACACATCATATCATATGAGGTGTACTCTGCAATAAAAGACTGTTGTATTTTTTTAACACTTTGGGCAGGTCTCAGATCATTCTATCATGGTCCTCGGTCTTCAATCCAGCATTTAGAGTTTTGTTGTAGACTCCTGATTTTTTTCTTTTGCTTTAAGAAATTATTTACGTTCAAGCTTTGTACTGATTAGTCCTGAGTTTAGTTCTTCCTTCACACTTCTAGAGTGGCTTCTCCTGTCTATCCTTCTCTATGCCAGTCCACTAAAGTTGTCCCATTTCATGACAATTACGGTGACTGGAAACAAAGTTCCTGTGCCACAGGCTCAGAGACGTAAAAAGACAAATTGATTAATGGGGTTTACAGCTTAATAGACATGAAAACAACACGTACAAACTTTTAACTGCTTGTAAATGAATGTAAAGTAACATAATCCAACTGTGAGCAGTGATACAATATAACCCTGAATTCCCTTTACTTTATTTAATACATCTGGGATGCCCACAAATGTTGAAAAAAATGATAACAAATACTATGGATGATAAACTGAAAAGAATTTACAACAGCACTTTGCTTAAACAACATTTTTTGCATCTGGTATTCTTCTGTCAAGTTCTGCAAGTGATTTATAGATTTTTACTTCATGGTTTATGCACCAGCATACACAGCAGTTCATGGCAATGTTATGCTTCTCTAGCGACCTCATTGCCGTTTGCCACTATGGCTCTCTACAATGATTTTAAGAGACAGCTTTATGCTCCTTGTATCAGTATAGGATTGTAATACACTTGAATCTGAGATTGCAATCTTCAGTGCTCTGCAATACATAAACAATTTAATTCATGAACCCTGTTTTTTTTTTTAAAGTCTAAAATTATTCTGTACTCTGGAAATCTACAGGCTGTTCATGTGTACTATAAATCTTCTTCTATTAAATGTATCATAAACTGAGATCCAAAGTGTCTCCGAATGCTGACAGGGGGAAAGCTACCAGTTCTTTTCTCCCACCTCCTGACCTCTTTCTCTTTCTCAAGCAAACACACAGACACACAGAAGCACAGTCATGCTCTGTTCACATCTTACTACATCTAAGGATAATTAAATTTTAAACCGTGCACATCACTGAACTGAACTTTTATTACAACAGACAGGACACTGCTGGAATTAATTGTTCCAGCCAGTCATGTTGCAAGCACATAGCAGCCAGAGTAAGACGATATAAAGAGTGGAAGGTGAAGAATTAAAAAGACTGCTAAACAGGACTATGGTCTCATGTGTTACCCACTTCAAACATTAGCATGAAACACAAAGCTGTGAGTGAAACTACATTTACAGACGTCAACTATTATACAAAAGTACCTGGTATAATAATGCTAGATGAGGATTAGTCTATTATAGTTTACTTGGGAGTTGGGGGCTCTACTAAATCTAGTTTCTGCCTACAGTCATATTTTTTAAATAAGCTGAAATCCACAAAGTACAGATAACGATGAGAATACCTTATAATAAGTTAATAAATATTTTAGGAGAAATAAACTTCTAACCTGCTAATCACATGAACTAAGAAGAACACATCATTAAGCATGTTTGATAAAACATGTTCGGTAACTAACTAAAAAATCTTGTGTGACATCATCAAGTATTCAGAACTCTGACTTCACACAAACAACTGAGAAAAGACTTATAAAGAAAAGGCTAATGCTGAGTTTTTAGCAAGTAGTTAAGTAGTTTTTTTGCTGACAGAAGATGACTTCAAAAACAAAAATAAATGATGAGTGATCATTTTATTTTAGGTACATTTCAAAACACTCAAGGTCACATTACACAGAATGTTAAAAGCAATAAGAATAAAAAAAAATACCTATCAAGTCAGCAGCCAGGTTAAAAAGAAAGTGGAGAGAGAGTGTCAGTGTCACAGATGTCTGGTGGGAGGGAACTGCAGAGGCAAGTAGTGGAGGTCTGGACCAGGAGTGTCAAACATAAGGCCCGGGGGTCAGAATCAGCCCGACAAAGACTTCAATGGAATTATATGAAGGAGGGCATAGATTTTGGTCTTTTAACTGTATTTTCACAGGTTTTACAGCCTTTAGCAGTAGTAACTGTTTGGGAATCAAACTAGAGTACCTCAACTAGAGTTGCTTAAATAAAAGACTGTGTTATTACCACTTCCCTCTGGCACCTCACATGGCATGTTTTGCTCTTCACATGAATTTAACTTCATTTAATCTAATTAATTTCAAAATTAATATCTTTTTTATATAGATACGGTTTTCTTCTATCCTTGTAGATTTCTACAGGTCTATCTTTAATGTACTTCACTTGCTAATAGAAACAAAAGGAACAATGCATGAAAGATGTGATGTGAAATGTTATAAACACTGATAACTGCATGTAAATTTATATGTTCTAGTTAAAATAAATATCATTGCAAAATACAAAACCATGGTTTGCTAGCTGTTAGGATATTTGTTTCATTAAACATATGGAATTGTTATGGTTAAAAGAAACTCCTTATCCAGACTGTGGGTATGTGACTATCAGCTGTGTGTGCTTCAGCTCTCATTGTGACTGTTTGGGCTACAGAAAAGCGGTGTCAGAATTAAATATACAGTAGCTATGGACAAGGTGCAACTATCTTTGTCTTTTGTAAGTAGAGGTCATTCACTTGTTGTCCGCTGTTATTAGCTAAGCCTTATGTTTAGTATTGTTCCAAAAGTGAGCTGAAATCAACTGGTAAGCAGGTTCTTTGGCATACTAGCACTGAGTAGGCTCACAGATCATATGTATTTGAGGGTTCTTTTTCTACACATTATATTTAAGATTCATTTCCCTTTTCAGGTCAATTAAAATGCACTCAGAAGGACAGAATTACATTACATATATATGCATGACAATACACCTTTAGTGAATTACGTTTTTTGCTTGCAGTTTCCATTTCCATCTAATGCCACATAATTATTCAGAGGCTTTCCTGCATGCCCCATGTGCTCTTGTGCATTTGAGCGATTCAGAGAATAAATGATGGTATCAAATCACTTTGCAACAAGTAATACATTTAAATCAATCCTAACCTATTTGCAGGCCTGTGCATTATTCATAGCTGCAACCATTTTCAGTCTCTTTTGGAGGTACCACTTGGTTTTGCAGTAGATGTGCAATTGGTTTTGACATTTGTTTGCAGGTGTACGTGTGGAGTGTCTGAGTCTGTTGAGGGAGTTTAAATGGTTGTTCGTGTTTGAGCAGCTTTACAAAAACCTCACATGATAGAGAAAAAAAAAACATTGTTGTTCCTGAATAGAGCATTGCTGCATGGTTTCCACTTGGATTCAAAATTACTTTGCAGCAGTGCCATTGAACACTTCATAATGAAATAAAGATTGTGGGCTGAATGAGAACAGCTTTCTAGATTTCCCTGCATCTTCCCAAACCAAGCAACACAGTCATCGCCTGATATTAATTAATTTATTCATTTGGTTTTTGAGAAGACGATTGGTATTAACATAACAACGAGAACTTACAGGCTGTATCATTTACAAAGCAGATACTAAGATTACCAGAATAAACCCAAAGTCATTACTCTGTAATCAGAGGCTCTCTCAATCTGAGCTGCAGCTAATTTCACCATCATCAAGAGGAAATCAGTGAATCCCTGCTGCTAGCTCACTCATTGCTTTGGACAAATGTCAGCTAATTGCTAAATGTCATGTATATTAGTAAGTCTATTTCAGTCTTCATTTGAAAAATATTGTCTCAGTTTTACTAACTCGAGAATTCACAAGATGCAGACTGACAACAGAGCTTTAAGTGGCTCATATAAAATGAGTGACTACAGCTAATGAAACTGAAATGCCCTTTGTGTCATGTTGAGAGCAATATTAAAATGATTCAGAATGTATATTCTGTGCATAGGGTCTTTACAATAATTACTGTAACAGAATAAAACTATAAAACCTCACTTTGAGTGCTAAGTTTTAAACCGCTTACATTTTCAGTGTGGACATAAAGTTCTAACTCACAGAAGTATTCGCTACATTCCAAATGAGTTCAGTTTCATTTATTGAGCATCAAAAGTCCTTACAAGTTCAAAGAGAATTCATTTGTTGGGTTAAAAGGAAAACAAAATATAGAAAAGAAGACAAAAAGAAAGATGGTATAAAAACAGTGTACCTTCAGAAAGGTTTAGAAATGCGCTTTAAATATCATCCCAGAAAATAACTCCTATTAATAGCACACTCAATGTGCTTTGACCTTCTTTCCCATTTATGTTCTTGTGGGTTTTAAACGTTTATGCTATCCAGCCTTCCAAATGCAAAGGCAGTAAAAGCTTCCCTTAGATGAAATAAAATGTCATAGACTATAAACCTGTATGAACTAAGAGCCAGTGCAGCCAATATTTAAGTCATAATGGTATGGCATACCATTCCAAAAGAAGCTGTAGGAAATTGCACATTACAGATGATTAATCCATCTTAGTCTCAACAATAAAATTGAGAATACAATGCAAAATACATAAATAACATAAAAAAGAGTTATTCAGGACTTCGGAAACATTTTCTGTCTATAGGGACATACATAGTCCAAACATAAAAAACACGATCCTGATCATTAGCCAATACTGTGTGAGCTGTACCCATGAAGGCTGGGAGCCTGTATGCCAGAGCAGTTTATTACCACTTTAGCTACTGAATGTGCTGACACTGACATGGAGGTTCCAAAGAGGGTTTCATTATCCCAACACTTCAGGGCAGCCTCCCTGAGCCAAATTTGCATTACTGCTATAGAACCTAGTCGATGACTGCAAAAATGCCCTTAGCAAAGTTATTCATAGCTATAAATATAATGTCCGTAACAGCCCACTCCGTTTTTTAATTGCTAGTTCTGCTCCCTCCACTTGTTTCTGTTTTTCAGACACAGGTCTGCCATACCTGTTTCCCAACAGCAAATCATTCACTCAGCATAGATAGTGAATGTTTCCCTTTATTTACTGTCAGATTATCTCAGGAGTTTGTCGTGTTTTCCAGTATTTTCATGCCTCTCATTTGTGACCCCTGACATTTTTTGACCACTCTGTCAGTTTTGCTTGTTGAAATTGTTTTCAGATTGTGTCCCTTTAGTTAACTGTTTGCTTACTGAACTATCTACCTGTGTTTGACCCAAGCGTTGACCATTGGACATTGATTGCATCTGAATGTACTGTTTGATTCAGCCATTACAACATATCTTGCCAGCTATGACAAATCCTGAACATACACTCTGCAGCCACTTTATTAGGTAAACCTTGCTGATGCTGGGCAGGACCCCCATTTTGCCTTCAGAACTGCTGTAATTCTTGTTCACATAGTTTGAACAAGGTGCTGGAAACGTTTTGAGATTTTTATTCATATTGATATGATAGCATTGCAGTTTCTGCGGATTTCAAGATTGCAAAATAATGATGCAAATTGCAATTCCACCACATCCTATGGTGCTCTATTGGACTGAAATATGGTGACCATGGAGGCCACTGAATATAGTGAACTCATTTTCATGTTCATTTGCATGTTATGCTCTTTGAAGCAGCCATCAGAAGATGGGTTCAGTGGGATCAACATGGTCAGCAACAATATTCGGGTAGCCTGTGGAATTTAAATAATTCTCTTTTAGTACTAAGTGCCCCAAAGTGTGTCAAGAAAATGTTCCACCACCATCACCAGCAGCCTGAACCACTGATACAAGACAGGATGGATGCTTTGATGTTGTTTATGCCAAACCTGACCCTGTACCACTCAAATCCTGAGGAGAAATCAAGACTTGCTAAAATAATCAAAGTTTTTTCCAATCTTCTATTGTCTAATTTTGGTGAGCCTGTGTAAATTGTAGCCCCAGTTTCCCGTTCTCAGGTGAGAGTAGTGGCACCTGGTGTGGTCATCTGCTGATATACACATGGAGCCCTCTGCTTCAAGGCTTCATGCTTTCTGTATTCAGAGATGCTCTTTTGCATACCTTGGTTATAAAAAAGTGGCTATATTTGAGTTACTGTTGCCTTTTTAATCAGCAGTCTGGCCAGTCTCCACTGACCTCTGGTATCAACAAGAAAATCCCAGTAAATCACCAGTTTCTGTAAAATCTTTATGTGTACATGAAAATAAAATTATTACTGTTGCAGTCACTGAGGTTAAAAAGAAGCACATACAATATGTACACTATATCTTCTTAATTGACATCAGTGTTTTGAATATTGCTTAAGATTCAGGTAATACTATTATTGCTTGGGGATAGTAAAGAAAATATTGATCTTTCATATTACTAAATCATTCCACAGATCATTGGAAAACAGAGGACAGAAGCATGTCGCAAATAAAAGGATGCTGTGGCAAAGTAAAAACTGTCTTCTGTTTCCTTCACTGAAGGGATGCTGTAAGGCAGGTTAAGCCTTTGTGGGCTTTGTGTATATTGCTTCAACGTATTCCCATAAATAACTGAGTCAAGGAGTGAAAAAAACAAAAAAGAAAAAAAAAGAAAATTGTTATCCAATTTATAGAGCCAGGGGGTAAAAGCTGGACTGTCATTTCATCATTTTCATCTTGTCATTACTTACTTTGCCAATGTCTTGACAGGCTGATAAGCAGCATACAGTTTTGTTTTTGTTGTTGTTGTTGTTTTGTTTGTTTGTTTGTTTGTTTTTCCTAAACTCAGAACGGTTTAGATGGGCATACCAAGATGTTCATACCTGAGCATGTAACCTAACAGTTGATTTCACCAGTAATATGAGAGCTCAAGGGAACCATCAAACTATATGCCATTAGCTAAACCTGCATGAAGAATCTTTGCCTGAGCTGTAGCAGTCTGCCCTCAAACCATGCAGCCATTCTGCAATTGACCTTCATTTCATGTGCCCATAGGTACTGTCTATAATCGCATGTTAATGGAGTGTTTCAGTGTCTAGGTCAGACATAAAACTCACCTCCTGTAGGTATTTGCATCGCCTCTATCCTAATCTCTCATAGTTACATCAGTCATTATTAGATCAAGAGTTATTTATAGGATTACCTTGAGCCTATAAAAATCCGTCAGCCACAACATTAAAACCAACAGGTCTTGTACTTTGGAGCTTGGACACAGGACCTCTGGGTGAGTTGAGCTGTGTCTGTTACCAAGACACTGAAAGTGACACTGCCTTTAGGTCTCATGGATTATGGATTACAGAGTGAGGTCTGGGTATATTAGAACTATCCCATTACATCCCATAGATACACTGATAATCATTCAATTTGTCAAAGTGATAAATTGATTACTGGTATTACTGACTTTTATATTTTGGTTGATTGGTGTTCTCTTCAATATATCTAACCATACTTTCTTTTAACCTTTAAAAAGGTGTTAAAATTTGCTAACAACAGGGCCCAAGAAAGAAAGAAAAAACAGCCCATAAAATAATACTTGTACTCCCAGCATCAACCTTACCATGTAATATCAGTTACAGTTATCTTGGTCAGAAATGGTCAAAGTGGAAGGGTAGCTGTTAAGAAGCTGTATTTAAGGGAGGCAAACAGTGGCAACAGGTGTTATTGGGTGATGAATACAAGTTTAAAATTTAGGGTTCAAATCATCATGAGTGTATTTGGAGGAGTTCAGGAGAGAGCAACAACAGTCTACAACAATTTGTAAAACAGGGTGAGACTGTCATGGTTTGAAGCTGCATTTCAACCAGTGGTTTTAGGGATCAAAATCGATGGAATTATGAACACAGAAAAGTACAGTCAGATTCTGATCCACTACAATCTGCAAAGTGTTTGATTGGCAGTGGTCCCAAACACAGTGCCAGTATAGTAAAAGCATACCTGGATCAAAAAACACCCAATGGGACCCTATCAGTCACGAATTGCCCTCTTGAGAGCCCAGACCTCCACATTATTGAAGCATTGTGGGATCATCTTGACAGAGAAGAGAAGAGAAGGCAGCCAAAGAGGAGCTTTGAATTTCCTTTAAGAAGCCTGAAGAACTATTCCTGAAGAAAGACACGAAAGCTTGGTAAAGAGAGTTCAGGCTTCCAAACTTGTTAGAATTGCACAACTTTGATGTTGCCTTATTTACTGTATTTTCCATTTATGTTTGCAAGCTTCAATAAATCAAAGCATCGATTTCCAGTTTTCTTAGCAAAATATTTTTGTTAAAAATGTTGGGTGTTTTAAGACTTTTGGATAGCATTTTATGTGTCCAATTACCTGTCTTGAATATAAGTGTGTCGTAATCCTAGTATGGCATGGCAATTGTCTCACAGCACCTGTATGACTCTTACCGGGTGTTCCCCTTTCTCTTGCCTGTGAGGAAAAAGAGTTTTCACTACATCCCCAGGAACTGATGATGCTGTGCTGCATGAGACAGGCTGCAGAAGCCCACTTAACACTTACAGCATGACATTACACTTAAGCTTAAATTCTCTCTAAAACCCACATTACCATGAACTAAGGAACACTTCAGACTACCATATTTTAGAGGGGTTTATCCCCTGACCCTGGCCTCTATTCAATCCCTTCAAGCTTTGTGTGTGCTATATTTAAACCAGCATGATGACTTTTGCCCTGAACTGCCCCATCAGGTTTCCAGACAGGGCAGCATCAGCACGGGGGGGGGGTGTAAATGAGGTTGCAGAGCTCACTTTTAAGGACCAGATGGAGATGATCCTACAGCAAGGCATTGGGGAACAGTACTGTCACAGCGCCTGCAGCCACAATGACCTAGAGAACTACTGCTGTTGAAAAGTCAGGTCAGACACCAGCTCTTATCTCTCTAATGCTGTTTTCCCAACTGGCTTAGCATATCTTAGCTTCTTGGCTAACGGAGCATACAACCTTTTAATTGGTAGCATATTCATCTTTCTCCAGATATACTAGTTTCCAATCAAGTGTTCATAAATTAATGCAATTTTTTTCATTTTTATTTCATTTTGAAAGCAGAATATTTACTATAAGAGGAAGTGGGCTTTCTTTAATTAATGCATTTATTACTTGCAGTGATTCTAACTAAATGCTTTTCACTTTTGAGCATTTTAACATTTCTTAATATTCACAAATTAAATGCCTGTCATTTTGTTTTCCTTTATCCTGTTCCTTTATATTATTTATCTCCAGTGTCTTCTGATTATATATCTCAACACTACTTCCCCATCTGTCTTCACAGATTAAATCATCACTCACCTGCAACACCTATTAAAACACTGCAGTATATCTATCTAGTACCTGCTACACAGCAGATGTGGTATACTTGCTACGAAAGCTAGTTTGTTCTCTTTTTTAACGCCGATGTCCATTTATACTACTCTGATCTTTTATGGTGGCAAACCCAATCACTGCAGCTACCAATTGATTTTCAGCTCTGTTACAGCTCTTTCAGATCTGCCAGCCTTATTCTAGCCAACAATCTGTCACACCTTCAGTGGACTTTCACCTCTGCCAATCAAATCCAGCTTTCTGAGAGCCTTCTCTGCCTCTTTCTTGCATTAAAATAAACTTCCCACATTATCTCTGCTTATTTGACTTTAGTGACGTAACCCTTCTGGGGTCATGCTGGCATATAAAATTCCAGACATTCTGTACTTAATTAGAAGTACAAATACTACTGTTAAAAATTATCCAATAAAAGCTGAAGAACTTATTCAACTTCTTTACTCAAGTAAAAGTTGAAAAGTACAGGTTCGTAAATGTGCTGAAAATAAGAAAGTAAAAAGTAGCTCTTTGGAGGCTGTTCCTATTTTTGTGCAAAGCTAACTGAACCTTGTGCTATATTAACATAATGCTAAAATAATATCAGTTGAAGGGAATACAAACTGTAGTCTAAGTTCTTTTAAATTCTATCTATACTCAGCTTGAATCTGAAGAAAAAGACACACAATAAAAAACATATTTCTATTTATACCTCTACATTGTAGAGGGTGACTTTTCCTCTAAACAGGAAAATGTGTAGAGTCAGGGGTTAAAGTGGATTCAGCAGGTGGGGGAACCCTAAAATTGGGTTCGCTGTGGGAAAAAGAATCATAACTCACAACAATTTCTATTGAGAGCTCCAGTAGATTTTCTTAGTGTACTAGCTGTGATCAGCTGCTCTTTGTGGATTTACACAACTGAATTCAGCAAGATGTGAGCAGATGTTTCAGGAGTTGTCCTGACTGATTTCCATCCTCTACACCAACAGTACACTATTTATGATGTTTTTATACTAGACAGTATAGTTAGTTGTAAGTTGGTGTGAAGGTGGAATTTTGTGAATGGATCTCTACAGGCTTTATATTAATCTCTGCTACACTTGATGTAACCTAAATCTGATCATGAAACCACAGCCACCATGCACCAGTCACACACTGTTCTTTACTTTAAATCTGTCACAGTACAGCAAACTAACCTGTTTATCCTGCACTAACCTGCTTCTCTCCTGTCCTGTCTTTCTTATCTTTCTCCACCTTTAGTTAGCAACCACTCTGTGACAAACTGCACACAAAAAGTTTGTGTGTTTGCTGATGTTCATTGACCTGATAGAAACGCTGCATTTGAAATTACATGACACTTAAAAAAAAGTCACCCCCTTTATGCTTGCTCATCTTCAGTAGGGCTAGCTAGATGCTGAAGTACCACAACTGCAACTTATGGACACCTGCAGTCATTTTGGTATTGTGGCAAAAAACCCCAACAAAAACAAAAAACACAACCCATTTTTAACCCCTGACTTTGGCACACATCATCTCTTTTATGCGAAATTCTCTGGTAATTGATAAACGAACAGATTTAGGTTTGAACTTAAGAGAAGCTGGTTTGATGTTTGGAGGCTGGCAGTGATGAAATAATAACTCCCTCCAAAAGTGTTAAAGCCAAAGTAATGAGCCTGATTTGAAAATGTAAGGAGTAGAAAGTACAGATACTTGTTTAAAAATGTAGGAAGTAAAAAGTAGTCAGAAAAAAGCTACTTAAGTAAAGCAACAAAGTATTTGTACTTACTTGCTACTCTGATTTTGTGTGTGTGATTTTAGGTCAATTGCATTAAAAAAGCATGTCAAAATAGAGTAAATAAAATAACTGTAAATACAGACATGTGAGGGTGACCTGACTAGACAGACATGGAGAAATATGAAGGTAAAATCAAAAGTATTCAATTATGCCCTGGACCCCAGAGGGTTAATTTAACTGTGATTGCTGTTTTTGAAAAAAAAAAAGTTGAAATTAAGTTTTCATATTGTATTTTCTTGTTGTGTAGTTGCTGTCACAGCTGTGGAGGACACACTAATTTAAAACTGTCTCCAACGTAGAACCTGGGCAAGGTCAAGCTCTGTTCATTTTACTCTGCAGTGAGCGCCACTTACATTCTGAATTTAAAGAACTGTTTGTGGCCTGGGTCATGGTCACTTGCAGATAGCACTTGGACAACAGTCAAGTCCAAACAGTCACGCTGAATATCAATAAAAAATATCTGCACATAGCCTTGCACCAAATCAAAATTTGCATCACTCTGACCCAAGTAAATCCTCACATACTCATGGAAGCAGAAACTGCATCTGTAATGGACCGTTGGCTTTTTATTGGGTTTCATTGAGTTTTCTGGGTGTTAATGAGAGTTTCTAGTTTGCTTTTCGTTATTCTAGAGCTTTAGTTTCCATTACTTTTGTAGATTGAGCTTTGTCATTGTTTCTGTGATTATTCTTGTAATATTATATTTTCTTAGCATTGTTATTCTGTTTTCAGTTCACTCAAATTCTGGTATTTATTAGTCCAGCCTTCTTAGTGTTTTCTTGTTGTCAAGTCTCTCTGTATTGCATATTTCCAAGTTCAGTTACTTCCTGTTTTATTGTGTGTGTGTGTACAGGTAAGTCCTATCTCTTTTGTCCCTATAGTCCTATTGTCACTTTGTCGTCTTCATGAGGCCTTTAGAATTTTTGAAACTTTTGAAAACAGCCTTAATAAAAGGCGGTAAAAAGCCTTCTTTTGTCTCCTTTTACCTGAAACTCTTGCATTTGAGTCATTTTTCCTGGACCCCTCCAAGCACATGACATCATCAGTTGTATAACTTTCAAGAGAGGGTTAATGTTTCACATGTTACTTTTACTTTTTATAACACAAATATATTCTGGTTTAAATTACACTCACAACCACATTCAAAGTTTCATATAAGATTTTGCCAAGCTTTAAGAGGTTCAGCTCTATAATGCACCCACTCAAATAACAAGAAAGAGCTCAATATTACACCTTATATTTGGAAAATACTATTAACACACACAGTTTTCTGCAAAACTGAGTTGGTCTGTGCAGGATACCTTCAGGCACAGTATTAAGATGTAGGTCACCGTCATATTCTAACGCATTCAGAACCCAATATACAATCACTTTGGTTACATGCAATAAAACGCTTGAAAATGAACTGCATTCTTGAATAAGCAGAACACAGTCTGTTGCAGCACCAGTGTATTGTGTGTGTGTGTGTGTGTGTGTGTGTCTGTGGGAGAATGCGGCAAAGCATTGGTGTATTGTTACAGTTAGTAATTTTTCATTAGGTGGTGTTCCTATCTGCACCATGCTGCATACCCTGTGGAATGTTTACATGTGGTCCCTAATTTACTGCACATGATTCTACTGTAAGTGGACGTGCAGATTTCAATTTTGCCACTTTGAAAAAAAAAGGGTTAGTCAGCAGTTTGATGATATTGTGTCAGTAACTTCTCTTTAAGAGTGGGTTGATGGTTCATTTTAAAACATTAAGCTCTGTCTTAGGTGGGAGGTGAAATGGTCAAGAAATATTTATCATAAAGTTAAAGGATTGCACTGTTTCATATGGTTGTAAACAGCCTTTCTAAGATTGATCTGTGTCAAATATGTGATTTTTGTATGTGCGTGTTTTCTGTCCCTTTTAGTAGAGATCAGCACTCCCCCCTGCTGGATACTTGGCAGATCTGCTGAAGCTTAAATGTGTCCTTTGAAGCGTCTCAAAGGATTGCAGGAGCAGAAGGAATTATATGCAGGAAAAAAATATATATGTAAACACCCTCTATCTGGATGAGATGTTTTCTTGAGTACTTTAAAAATTAAAATTGGAAAAAATCTTGTAAACAGTAAAACATTTCTGAAAAATGCTCCACTTTTCCCGGTGAAAACATACTGCTGGCTTGGTGCAGTGTAAGGCAGAAATTGAGGCTTCATAACTAGGGCAATTACAAACATTTAAAGGGCTATTACCAAGCTGACCTCTGTGGTAATAATCATCAAGAAAATGCATTAAAAGATTTCAATGACATACTGTCCTCTGCTGAAGGCTTATGGAAGCAGAAAGAGTCTCTTAGTATTCCACTTGAGACACTTTACCACCATATTGCAATTTCCTGTTTGAGTCTTATCTGGAGCAACCTGAAACTGCACTCCAGCGAAGCCTCACATAGCTCCCTCTGCTCACCTACTGCTATTCCATCTCTGGCTCTATTTCTCACTATTTTTTCCTTCCATTTTTGCTCTTTTACGCCTTCACTCTCACTTTCACCCTCTCGCCCTGCCTGCCTGTGCAATGTCATGATTAGTATGCTACGAATCAGTAAAGCTTTACGTGGATATCAGTCACTCAGGCAACCAGTCAGCAGTTTCACTGTCAGTCAGGAGGTTGATCAGTTTAGTCCCTCACCTCACACTGTTGTTGAATTACTCATTTAATTTCTGGGTTGATCGCTCAACCACTTAGTCATCTTTTTTTTCTCTTCCTATTTCTGTTCTTTCATTATTGTTGTGTTTCTTTATTTTTGTTGTTGCTGCTCCTGCTGTTGTTGTCTTTGCTCACCTGTTGTTTATGCGTGAGCTACATAGAAATAGATGTATTAGAAGGAACATGTAGTTCTCTCTTTCTTTTTCCTTTTTGGTCTTTTGTTGTTCTCCTCCCAGCATTATAGGGCTGGCTTAGGTTCAGAACAGCCAAAACTGGATG
The DNA here is from genome assembly GCF_013358895.1 of Oreochromis aureus. Lineage (NCBI taxonomy): Eukaryota > Metazoa > Chordata > Actinopteri > Cichliformes > Cichlidae > Oreochromis > Oreochromis aureus. Next base: position 22,849,705 of record NC_052951.1, read on the forward strand.
TTTGAACAATTGCTCAGTTGTCTGTAAGACAGAAACAAATGCAATATTTCAGTGGGAGGCATTTTTTGTCTGGCAGAAACAATTATGGCTTGTGCATTGTACATCTGGAAAGATTTAGAACACGATGCTCACAGCCAGCTGTTGCAAGATAAATTTATACTGTGAAGTGTTGACCTAGGGAACAGCATGACTTTTTTTCTTATTTGTTCTTATGCCACATTTGAGCAGATGTTTGACAGTTGATTTGAGGTTGCAAGATTCATAAACGCAAAACTTGTCACCACAGCAACAACCATAGTCCACTCAGTTCATGTTTTTACACTTTTATGAGCTTTGACGATGACTTTTTGCATATTAAACACTAACATTTGCTTTGTTGGAAATAAATACAGAGTGGCAGGTGCAGCAAAAGACTGATGCCCTGTTTCTACCATGATTACATTCTGTTCAGGCATTGTTGCAGGGAGAAGGAGGAAGATCAAGCTTCGGCCACAGAATATGAATTTTATATCTGCAATGCAGCCAAGAGGTACACTCTTGTGTAACAGCACGCCTTGCCAATGGACAATAAAGATCATTGGTTTTTGTATGGTTCTCTCTGGTTTGATATTCATTGATCCTGTTGTAAAGCATTGCTTCTGTTTCTGCATTTAAACGTTATAGAATAAAAGCTTCTATTTCTAACATGATCATTATTTTGAAAAGGTGTATGAATATTACTTATATAAAGATCAATGCAACAAAAAATTGGGTGAAATGGGGGAAACCATGAATTTATATGGTTACATTGTAAATGATAAAGTTCAACCTTGTTGTAATGAAATATTCATGGACTATTGCCAGTGGGCTATAATAGATGAAAGGTCATTAAAGTCCACCCAACAGCAGGGTGATGGATGAGTGGAAAGTTCCTGATAGATCCTTTCTTTTGGCAAGTCATCAAAAAGGTTTACAAAGTCAAAAAAAATCAAGGGGTTAATTAAAGTCGTGAACTCTTAATTGAAGTAAAGTTCATTACACCGGAGAGAAATTTGCAGAAATTGTGAACGTACAATATACATTATTTAACAATTAACCGAAGACAAGATTTGTTATCTTCCAAAAAATATTTCATGTTGAGAAATTAATGGGTCAACTTTGCTTAATGTTTCTTTACGGTACAGCTCTGTACAAACGCTTACAGACCTTTCTCAAAACAAAAAAGAATTAATTGGATCTTAATGGTAAGTGCCAACAAAACAAAAACAAAAGATTTGAATAAAGTCCACCCAAAAGGTGATGGATGAAAAGTTCCTGATAGATTGGCAAGTCATCAAAAGGTTTACAAAGGTGTTTCTAAAAAAGTGTGTTCTAAATTAACCCTACGGTGACAAGCCCTTACCAAACCTTTGGGACTTTTTCTGGCTCAGGATTTAAGTTCTGTCTCCTTATAATAACACTTCACTTCAGCACTACAGCCTCAAGGCATGTAAACAGCCCATCACATTATAGTGTTTTTTCTTTATTTTTTGTTGCATTTGTCACAACGCTTTTGTCTTCTACTACAGTTGGGAAAGTTTGTCTCAGCAACGTTTATCTTGGTGGTTAGTGCATCTTTATGAAATTTAGTATGTTTTAAGTATAAAATAAATGGCAAAAGCAATTTTATTTATATAACACTTTGCAATACATGCAAACTCAATGTGCTTAACAAAGAAGACAAAAATAGACTCATCAGTATTGGTAAAAAACATTTTCTGACTTGCCTTTTTGTGGTAATAAGCGTTGCATACCATATGAAAAGCACATCTACCATCTTTGCTTAAAGTTGAAAACCGGAGATCTTCATGTGAGCCATTGTTGGAACTTTAATTATTATTAAAGAAATTAACATCCTTATGAAATACATTGTGTGAATTGGCATTGATGTGAAATTTAGGGATTAGAATATATTTATCTAAGTAGAATTGGTACCAAACATAAAGTTGCATTTTAATGTGTTTTTCGGCAGCCAATTGAATGTATTGATTGATTTTGGCTATTGGATTGACCTCCTCAGGTGGATTCTTTCGATAAAGAAGAGAACAATGGCTATACTCTGATTCACTACTACTTTCAGTAACTACTCACAGCTCGCGGCTGAAGGTGAGGGTAGGTTTATCAATCAACAAGTAAACTGACTTCTTCACCTTTATGCTCTGCTCTTTCTGCACCACAATCACGAGTACAGTGTGTGCACCACTGCAGAGGCTGCACCAATCTGCCGGTCAATTTCTAGCTTCACTACCTCCCTCAATCATGAACAAGATCCTCAAGATACTTGAACTTTAACTCTTAAGGCAGGAACTCCTCCTCAACATGAAGTAGTCTATCCTCACTTTTTCGACTCAGAACACTGGCCTCAGTCTTGGAGGTGCTGATTCTCATTCCAGCTGCTTCACACTCAGTTGCAAACCAGCCCAGTGTGAGCTGGAGTCTCATCTCTCTGAATGACCACCCAATATGACACCCTTTACCCCATGGCGCATAAAAATTCTGTCTATGAAAGTTATGAACAGAATTGGTGACAAGGGGCAACCCCGGGGTGTGACACCCATCGGGAGTGAGTCAGACACTGAGCAGCTTCACTTAAGTTCACATTTCCAATCTTCACCTGGACAATAAAGCACCAAAGGTATCAAAGAATAGGTAATGACTTAAGGTCAGTATAACATTTTGTTGCCTGAAGCAATATAGCATTAAAACAGCTTAAGGATTATTGTATGAGGAAAAAACTCAGACAATATTGTCACACAATAGTAACAAAAATGGATGAACAAAATGAAAACATTCACAAACACAGTGTCAAAATAAATCCTTCAGTTATACAGGATGTACATGCGAACCTTAAACATTTATAGTGGCCCACTCATCAACAGCTCTGCCCTTCCTGATGCAAAACATTAGGTTTCATTATTAGGTACACCGAATCAGGCTGGTATCAAATGTGAAAATACATTTTCAGTACTGATAAGCCTTGGGGAAATGTAAACTGGAGGTGCTCTGCAATAGAACACAATCATTGGGTTCATTATGCTGTATTTGTACATTTTGAATGCTCACCCATGCGTGTCCAACATGAGCAAAAACAAGCAAAAACTGTATGTCGTGATAATTATCCTCAGGCTTCAAAATATCAGACCATAAATGGTTCTCTTGTTCTCTTGTTTCCTGTCAAGTCAGTGAGAGTGAGAAAAGAGGAAAAAAGAGTCCGGGGGGGGAAAGTGGAGGGGCTGATTCAACATGCACCTACACACTCAGACCATCCACCTCAGACAATATCCGTAATCTGCATAACAATGTAATTATAATCTGCCTGAGTCTCTCCTCTGCAGTTCCTTGAGTTTCTTGCAGCAGCACCAAATCTGCCTGCAACTCCTTTGGCAAAGGACTGGCTAGCTAATCAGGTGAAGTGAATGATGACCACATTTTGTAGTCCAGTCTGCCTTTAAAGAATTAATCATAAAATAATTGGATTGAAAATTAGGGAGACGTTGTTTTTATATTCCATTACCCTGGAGTGGATTTCTCATCACTGTGTGTGCGTGCCTCTTTATTTACATGCTTTGTGCTTTTTCTCTCTGCCCTAAGGCTTTTAGAGAATATGTTGAGAGAGGAAAGATGGATAACAAAAAAGCAGAAGAGAGAGGGAAAGGAGTAAAGAGGAGTTTGGTAAATCAGATTGACTTAATTTTGTATAAAGGGGGCCGGTGTCCTCAAAGGGTAAATTGATCCAGTCACTGTGATGAATAGATTCAATTAATTCACCCAGTGTGGGACAGGGGTGAATACATGTATTGGGGGACACCCCCTCCGTTGGCTAATTTCTCAAACATCATCTTACACCTCTTCAAGTCAAGAAATCATTTACTGTCACTTTCTCCTTCTTCTGACTGTGTTTCTTTCCAAATATCCCACACTAACACTGAAAGAGATAAAGACACAGTTAATTTGGGAAGCCTCATTTCAGATTAGTTCCTCTATTATTTCATTGTAAAAGAGTCCTTGCTAATGGTAAAATGGGACAATAGGAAATATCTCTGCACAACAAGCATGTATGGAAAAAATGTAGTTATAAAATTGCAGTTTTTGTTCAGTTTTGTTAAGACTTATTGTGCACTTTGCGACTTTTGTAGAGTACAATATAAAACTACACATATACTCCCAAAAATATGATGAAATTCCATGCACAACTTACTGGAAAACTGGAACAGATTAGATTCTCCAAAGTTGAGCTGAACTTCTCTAACTTTTACAGAACTTTTAGCTGCATCATATGGTCCTCCTTAGCAGATGGAGTGAGCTCAGCTGTCATAGATCTCTTGACATATTGACATTTCCGTTCCAGCATAGTCAAGCCATATGTTTAGTAAGTTCCCCAAAAATTATGATTTCACAAATTAAATTTCTAAAGACGCTAGCTACGCCATAGTGGTGAAACTATGGACTCGGAATCCACTACTTTTGAGAGTTATCATTAGGCTGGTGCTTGTATGTATATTTCCTGATGACTGAGATGTATAATAAAAACAATGTGCTTGTAGCTGTTCATAAATTTGGTGCAGACTGCATATTTTTGCTTTTGTGCATACACAGGCTTTTACTGAATCTATAGTTTATGCTTCTGGTCCCAGGAGTCCAGCCAAAGCTTTCAATACTGTGAGCACTTAGTGAATTGCACTAGAGTAATTTACACTGGACTAATATGATATTCTGCACATCTCTACATTCTAAGAAACCTCTTTATATCTCTTTCTTCCTATTTCTCATTGTACTCAGCTTCACTGTATTACTTTTTCATCACTTTAAATTGGATGTCCCAGAATAATAGTGACCCTGTCCATTATTAATACACTGAATCCATCATGGCAGGAAGAAGCAGGGTTTGGAAACCCCATGAACAATCTCAAGGGCTTGGGGAACTTGTGGTTTCTCTGGACAGACACCATCTGCAACTATGTGAGAGTGTTCCTCTTTAGTGATTGCTAATAAGAACAATCTACTGTACTTCACAAACAACACAGTTCACACAGAAGAGACAGACACATACAGACACAGTACATAATCCATCATCCACTCTATCCCCCCACCACCACCCTTTTTGACAATTGATTGCTTGGTAATCATAGGGAAAGTAAATCCACCAACCTCACTTGCTACTGCTACAAAATATTTAGGAAACAAAATCCTTTGATCCCAACATATTTCTGTCTTTGTATATTTGTGTGTTTATACTGTAGCTGCATGGTATTTATTCTAGTGTAAAACTTTATTCTTCATAGTTATTACAGTGCAAGAGCTGAAAGCTGCTAGAAGAGCTCTCATTATGACATATATTCAAGTCAATTTTATTTTTAGAAAAATGCTCCCAAGACATAAAATATAATGGGGGGAAAATAATAAATATCACTCATGAAAAACAAACTTCTGCCGTTGAATGTCTTGTCTTCATTAGTTGATTTTGACAGAAGTACCAATATGTCTGTGATGAGTTATGATCTTCTGTGTGGGCTGGTTTTTCAGTCTAGCACTAGTTTAGAAAAGCCTCAGCAATGTGACAAATCCCCAAAACTCTCTTCCTTATCGTGTCCTTTTCCTAGAGAGCACGCAAACAAGTTTTAAGAAAGCTAACTCATCTGCCAGAATGTAAGATCATTTAAGGTTGACATGTCTGTGTAATGTAAGCCGAATCATGCAAACTATTACACTGCACGATATGGAAAACACATCCAATCTAGGTAGTTTTTTTTTTTTTTTTAAAGTTTGTTGATCCTGGGGCTGATAAAAAATTCAACTAGGCATTAATTTTACTCATGGTGCTCATTGGCTAATCATTAGTCCTCTTTCTGTGTTAACAGGACAAGTTGCTTTTTCAAAAGCGAATCCAGTGTTTCGTGTCACCACGATACGAGCCAGCTGAAATGGACAAATTCAAAGGTCTGGACCCAGGTGAGTACACCCACTGCATATGAGTCAAACAGGTGGGATAGCCATGAATAAGCTGGTAACGAGGTGTTTCTCTGTAATGTGGGAGGCACATTACAGAGAAACACTGAAGGAAATGAAAGCTGTGAGAGCTGCCACAAACTTGTTTTTTTTAATTACTTTTTTCAGTGTTCATCTGTTTATTTCTTGATTCCTATTCATGTTATTTCGGATATTACATTATATGTGGTATACAGTATGACAATGTCTAAGACAGTACAGGCAGAAAAAGAAGAGATGGGGGGATTGGGGAAGATGTAAAAATGACAGAGTACAAATAGAATTGCACAATGTATTGTGCAATTCTGCTGCACCCGTAAGAAAAAAAACACAACTGGATCACAAACATTTGAAAATGCACAGGTACATAAAACAATAATCTTCTTGTGGTGCGTGTGTGTGTGTGTGTGTGTGTGAGTGTGTGAGTGTGAGTGTAAGAAAGAGAAAGAGAGAGGGTGAAAGTATGTGTGCTTTTGTCACAAAATGTATCTGAAAATGAGGGTGGGAAGCTGCAGTAACCCATTCATAGCTCCCGGTCTCCAGGCGCCCAAGAACTGCACAGTACTCAGCACAGTACCCCCTGCTGAACCCCAGAGCCCTGCTGGACAAGAACACTGCTGGACAAGGGTGCAGGACCACATTGCATATATATAGTTCTGCAGCAGAGTTGTCTTTTCAATAGGTGCATAGGTTAGAGTGCGTAAGGCCATTGGGAACAACCTTTGTCCTGTATATTGTGTTCTGTAGAGAATTTTGTATTGTATAAGTTGTAAGTTGGGATTTTTAGTCATTTTGAAGGTGTTTAAGCGTATTTGAGTCCAGAATCTGGATCTGGAATGACAGACAGATCTCGCTCCCACTTTAAATGTATTATAACTTATACATTTAAGGGTACAGGTGTTTAAAGATTTTGTTACCCAAGTAGGTATTTCTAGATTCATTTGACTGGGATTAATTTTTCCTATATAATAGGTTTCCATTGCTGATATTAAAGAAATTTATTGTTGCTGATTCTCTATTTTGATACAAAGCATTTAAATGAAATAAACCTTCCACTGTATAACATGTAATAGATTTTTTTCCCTTTCTCATGCCACAATGAAAAATTATGTTTTTTCTCTTTCTGGCAAATATCTGGATTGTTCCAAATGGTACGGTGGCCCTGAGAGGTCAAATAGACTGCAACTTAAGAAAACACCAGCAATAAGAAAAACAAAAAAAATAATTAAATTAATACCAGTTAATTGGTTCTTTAGGTTTTTTCATAATAGAAACTCATATTTCATGTAAAAGCATTTTGCATTACCTTAAAAAAACTTTACAATGATAATGTGTATGTTTGGAGGATTTTGAAATTCCTTTCAAAGCTTCCTTTTTATATTTTTAGGTCAAAGTAGTTCACTGGTTGAGGTTTATGGTGTTTGTCTTCATTAGCTTTACTTTGACACTTTCTGGTACTTTCCAGTCTCCCATCTAACCGAATGCCTTGTTAACTGTTGTTTGGAAATAGAATAACAGTGCAGCGTAGGTTTAATATTTCTTTCCTAAGTAGCCTGAGGTTATATTCATTTTTACAGGAAAAAGTGAGTGCTGCAGTTTTGCAATAAGCAAATCAAGCTTTAAAACCTATGGGATCATGGGTAATGCACAAGGACCCTATCACACAGGCTGAAGAGTAAGCATCCATACCACTAATACATTTAAGTTTCATGTATTTAAGATATTTACGTTTTCATGACAATAAAGAAACCACATTAAAAGTTTAGTAGCACAAAGACTTTATTTCATTTATTAAACAATCTTAAATACCTTACAAAAATAAACAAATTTCAGTAAAAACAGAGTCAAATACATTTGCCCTAAAGCTGGGATTTTAAAGAATTGTCAATGCAGTCATATGGAAAATGTGTTAAAGAAGGTTTGCTCGCACGAGCATTGGCTTCAGCACCTGACACGTCTCTATCAGGATTTAGTGTCAGTGTTAGTCAAATTTTCTACAACTAACCAGGGGATTTCACAGGACTCTCTTCAGCCCTGTGAAAATGAAGTACACCCCATGATTTATTAGCTTTTAGAACCACCTTAGCATCAATAACGTATCATAAATGGTTTCAGTATGACTTTATCGGTCAGTCAAAATGTGAAGAAATTTTGGCCCATCTTTCTTTAAGTCATTTATCCTGTTCATTGAAGTTTGCGGATATCACTGGGCCATTGGAGCACCTTAGTTCTTTTTTTTAGTCATTCTGTTACAGATTTTGCCATTTTTTGACATGCTTTGTAGACCCCATTTTGCCACGCTTGTGATCATTGGCAATTTCACCATTTGGTATTTGGTATATCGAGAGGTTCATGGTCAACTTAATGCAAAGTGTCCAGGTCCTGTGGCTGAACAACAAGTCAAAATCAGCACACTTCCACCACCATGATTGAGAGTTGGTGTTTGTGCTAATACACTGTGTTTGGTTTTCACCAAACCTGCTGCTGTGCATTATATGCAAACATCTCTGCTTTGGTCTTATCATTCCAAAGGACCATGTTCTAGAAGTCGTATGGTTTGTTCAGATGTAACTTTGCAAATTTAAGCCACGCTTGACAGGAGGCAACCCTTGGGTTTTTTACAGTTTCTCTAACCATTGCACAGTCTAACCTTGGGGTGAATTTACTGGAAAGTGTACTTCTGAGCATACTGACAATTATTGTGAGCTTATGAATAATAATGAACAATAATCTTTTTCACTGTCGAATAATGGGCTTCAAATTATTTGGAAAAGACTCCAGATAGATCATCGATGATGTCTTTGCCCCTTGGCATTGTGTTAACACACACATTAATGCCGCAGATCATCAAACTGCTGAAATTACTGCTTTTATAGCAGTGATCACACTAGCTGCCACATAATCAGATGCTGCATTTGATTAGCAGTATGCGACTGCTACTTAGCCTCTTAATTCCTTGCAGCAGTAAAGGTTTACTTAGTTTATCACAAGACTGTATGCAGTCACGTGAAAACTTTATTTTTCACATTACTGTACATACCTGACAGCAAATATACACCTCTGGGCAATGTGGCTTTCCACACGCCTAGCTAAAAACAGCCATTTGATATGTCTTAGGGTACACAGTGCAGAGTAACGCTTGATCAGTAGTGTTTACTGTACACAAAGACCTTTGTTTCCCAATGGTAATCTTTAAAGCAGTGCCTCCTGTTAGGCAGCACTAGTACCTCTTGGAAAAAATGTTCTCTTAAGGAATTTTGTTCTCCTTCCAGTTGCCTTAAATTACAATGTGAAAAGGATACACATTTCTACATTTTTTAATTTTGTTCTTCTGATAATTGGTTATCTGAATTATTCCAACAAAGTAGAGGGGGTAGAATCTGCAGTTAGAGCACAAGCATATAAGTTGATAAGTTGTGAGCTGAGGAATTTATTCAGATTCAGAAGGTACAGTAGTAATACTACAAGATTAAAATTGTAATATCTTGTATAGCCAAGTGTTCTCTCATGCAAGCACATCAGTCAAGAGACTCCACTGTCAATTGCAAGTTGGTACCTTGGAACATTTTTATATGACATATTATCCTATAGTATTTGTCCTCTAATACGCAATATATCTACTTTTCTGAGTGTGCTGACCTCCCATTGAGATGAACACGGGTCTTTGGCCTTTAGCCTTAAAGGGAAAATCACATTCCTGTCTTACTAAGTCAAATAGGATTCACCAGCCTCCACAGACACCAATGAGAGATGCTTGAGTAGAATCCAAAGGTCAGCTACAGAATCAGGTCATCATGTTGTGAAATGACTTCAAGAGCATGACTGCAGATATCTAAACCAAGTGCAAAGATTAAATCTATCAGAGTTTCACTATTCTAGTGTAACTCATTCACTACATATACAACATGAGTCACTGAAAGCCAGGGATTTCGTGAAAGCAGCTTGGGGAGTTGTAGCACTGCATTTTAAGGTACTTCTGCATTGGCATCAGCCTCAGTGTAATATTTGAGGTGTACATTAGTTAGTTAAGAATTTTCATGCTATCGAACTTTTATTTTAGGTTGACCTGAACGTTTGGTGACTTGTTTCCTAACAAAATATATAAGCTAACTGTTGTAAGAGACAACCTGCAAGAGAGTGTTGTTGGAAATATGAACAAATTCTGTAGATAGAGGATGTTTCCAACCAGTCATTGTACTTGTATTAAACCCAAAACTACATCCAGGAGTTAGAAAAACAATAAAGCTGTAATCATGAGTGACATTCTATAGTATTTTGTCCTGTCTACGTCTTCTCATCTGCATCATTTGTTGCTGTTACAATGATGGGTTTTTTGTTTGTTTCTTTGTTTGGGTTTTTTTTTTATGTTCTTACACCAGTTACAGAGGGTCCTTTGGGGAACTGGTGACCTAGAAACTGAGATTCTGTCAAATGGCTCCAAAGCAATTTTCAGCTGGGTTTAGTGATGTCAGTTTAGTCTCTAGTGTTTTACAGTCCAGGTGCAAGTGTAACAGAATGTCATTGTACATAGGTATTGTGTATTTTTTCAATGAAGATTTACTTCTCATCTGAGCACAATAATAAGGGCACCACTAAGTCATCGATTTACTTAATAATAAACATATATTTTTTTAAAACTAAGAAATAAGTTCAGGAGAAACGGAAATGACTGCTGTGTGTAATTAAAACAAAGTAAACAGAGGCAAAAGGATTTCTGTCTTTGCATGCATAAAATAGCTATGCTTTATATAAGCTATGAACAAAAGACAAGTAAAATAAAGGCAACACAATATATACTACAAAATACTTGGTCATTCATAAAGCTTATAATTATGTAATTCCATTTTTATATACCATCTTTATGACTGAACTTGTAGGCTTCATTAAAAATCTGCAAATATCAGAGCTAGCTATCGCTTAAGCTTTCAGGAAATTATTATGACAAAGAAGGTTTCACAAAAGGGAGAATGTCTTTTCTTGTATGGCTCATTGGAGAAAATTCCATAAATAACTGCACGAAAAATTAGACCAATGTCTTTATTCTCTGTATATTTCTTACATTTTACCCACTCGTTAATGTTTCCTTCTTTCTGTCTTAAAATTTCCACAAAATACTGACATAAAACACAAAATGCAAAAAACACAAAAGCATAAGAAAAAGGATAATAATAAGTCCAGGTTATAAAAAAGGACTCTGCCTTAACTATGAGACTCTTGCTTTATATGTTTTAAAGTTAACTTACCATTGCAAATGCATAATTTTAACTCTGGAGTTTTTGCTGGTTATACAAAATTGATTGTTTAAAATGTCCACATTATGTATGTTGTTTTACCTGCAGGATTATGCTTTGCATCTATTTAAACAAAACACATGAAGGTATGCAAACATCCTCTTTTATATTTGGTGAATGATAACTATTCAGCAAAAGCATTCTGTCCCAGCTGTTACTGAAACCTTCACCCAAAGGGTCGAACTGTTTTCTTCTCCCTGGTGTATAATACACAATGTGCATCCTCTTTAATGAAGGACACCCTAGATACGCCACTAAATAAATATAATTCTTTCCCTAGAAACCAGACATTATCCTGGCCAAATTATATAAAATCATACCCAAGAAGGATGACTTTCATTTGAAGGTAGCCAATACATTTTCATATCAGGGGTTCTGTTCATATCATCTGCATTTGTCACACAGAGCGCTTAATTAAGCTCAGGTGGGCTTCTGCTTCGCTTTGTCAGTCAAGATAAACTCTTTCACAGACTTCACTACCCTACACTGCACTCAAACCAAACAGTAGCTAATACACCATAAAGACTGATACCATGTAGATATTCATCTGTCTTATAAGATGGTCAAAATTAAATCAGCCAATTATAGAGTCTTGAAGTCAAAATAACACTTTTTCCAGGTCTTACTTGACATCACTGGACAGACGTTGATGGCTCACAGAGGACAGTACAGACATGGTCTTTACAATAAGATAAGAAATACTTTTTTCTCCCATATTTGGGCATTTCCTTTGCCATAGTAGTTGGAATGATAATAATAATTATTACTGTATTATTATTAGGACAAGTGATACTAATAATAATACTTTTTGTGTAGGATGGCAATAGTAAGCACAGTAATAGTACATTAGCAATACTAAAAGCAGAAATAAGTTATTTTTCTACACTGTAAAAAAAAATGTAATATAAAAGTATTGTACTGTGTATTTTACAGTTTTGGACTGTTTTTCTAGAATATCATTAAATTTACATAAATAGACTGATTTCACATTTCAAATGTAAAATAACATAAAATCACTGTAAATGTAATAAAACATCATTTTCTTGTTTTTTAAATATATTTGTCTGTACATATACATATTTAGATTGTTAAAATACATTCACAAATGTATCATAACTTCATAAATATTTGTCCATTATTTGAAAGATTGAACTGTTAAATTCAAATGTAATACTATAGAAAAATATATAAAATGATTCTTATAAACTTTTTTACATCAAATACTTAGGGCGATCGTGGCTCAGGAGTTGGCAGTTCGTCTTGTAATCAGAAGGCAAAATCCCATGTAAAATTAGGGCAACAAACTGTATTGTAATTACTGAAAATAACTGTATTTTTATGAGAAAGTTATTTTCTGTTATTTTCTGGTATTATTTTGGCGCCCCAGCTGCCGGAATATTACTGTTTTTTAAGGATTTTTTTTTTTACCAGTGTAGATTACCAATCCACCAAAATATTTGATTTTGGTTTATCTTCTCTCATAATAAATGTTCCGTTCACACCTCATGTATGCCCTTGTCCTGTTAGTGAATTGCAGATATCTACTACGGTAGTCTCTTCTGTTAAATATATTGTCTGCTAAAACAAGACATTGGCCATACCACAGGATTAGTGAGTAAGACTTTTCACATAGTAGTAACAGAATCTACACGGGTTACAAAAACTGAACCACTGGGGGAAAATTATTTGGTCTTGCGTTTGGGTTATTTGGTATTCATTTGACTGTTTTATATTGTATATTTGTATTTGTAACATGTACCAGTGAAGCAACTTATGTTAAACTTCAAAGTGTTGCATTGACACTTTGACTGCAGAAAATTGGCCTGTATCTTTCTTCTTTTGTCTTTTTTTTTACAAGCTATAGCAAATATGATACAAATATATGCAAATGTATTAGTTTGCATATTAATTTATTTATTATTTAGTTGTCACAAAGTTTATGAAAAACTCTTTAAATTTAAAACAATTATTTGATGGTTCAGGATTTAAAGGGTTAAAACCTGTCTGAAAAGCCTTTGAATATAATAGCAAAAATGAACAGGTGAATAAAAGTGCATTGTAGAACAAAGGCATTAAGATGTGATAGCTTTGCATCTACAGGACAGATAGTGTCTTACACTTGAAAGGCTTCTACCTACAGTTGTGAAAGCTGTCAAACACATTCACAGTCTGGTGTCATTTCTGACATTGTATCTCTGGAGATGCCTTTTGCTTCAGGATTCGATGCCTTTTGTGTTACTTAATTTAGATTTAGAGACAGAAGTAAGACTAGCAAAACACAAGTAAAAGATATAAAGAATTGCTGTTGTTTTATTAAGGTCACACAGTGTTAGAATTAAAATAGAAAATGGTAAAAGGGAAAGGTGTTTTCAAAGTGTGTCCATTATAATGTATGGCTGTTGCAGTGGTAAAGGTTCTTAATACCTTAACTTACCCGACATGTCACCAACCCACAATAGCATGAATAATTTAACCACTTGAACACAACTTAAACCTTCCCCTGTTGTAAGACTTAACCAGCATCACATTTCTTTCTTTTTTTCAACAATTTCATGAAATATATACAGTTATCTTTCTTTTCTACCTACACTGTCTTTTTACAGTTTAATAAAGTACTGAGTTCACAGGAAGCCAAAATCAGAGATGCAGTAACATTGCAGCAGTTCAAGGAATGATTAATAACAGAAAGGTTATTACTTACAAAAACCGAACATTAATGGAGGAAATGGAAGCAGGATCAAAAACCACATTGGATTCAGGCTTTCACTCCTAAACTAATAAAATTAACCAATGCAACCAGCACTTTAAGTTGGACGTTGGATGCCCTTGCCATCCAACGTACACTGTAAAAACGATAACTAGTAATTGTTGATTTGAGTAAAGTTTTCAAATTAAACTGACTTAGAAATAAAACTTTCCATTTACAACCTAAAATAGCTTGTCTGCCCAACAAATTTCTTCCATTGTTGTCCTAACTAAGATTTTCTAGCGAGCATAACAAAGACTATCAACTTTTGAGTAGATTTTTTGAGTCGAGTTGGGAACCGGTGGGAAACCCCGTAGGTGACTGGCACACGTCGTGGTCTGAATAAGTTTGAACTAGACCAAACGAGTCTGAGCAGACTGTGTGATAGTGGTTTGTCGATGTGTTCTGAACTGAAAACCTGCTAAGAAACTTTGAACAAACGTGGCCAAAGTTGGATGAAAATTACAATTTTTCGACCATTACGGATTTTACCTGGTCTGAAGTTGGAGTGTATTATTTGACCATTTTTTGGACAGGTGCGGGAGCTGCTGGCCATTTGCCCTAGCAGGTAAGCTAACGACATCTGTTATTAGGATTTTCTACAAGCGCTAGGCTGCATCCTCCTGAGGACCCAGGAGGGTGGAACGAGTAAAGCACTGAAAAAAAGCCAAACAATAACATATTTAAGTCATCTAAGGGACTTATATATCATGTTTAAGCTAGCGAAGGACCGCGCAGGGGGTTGAAAATGATATGCCAGGAGTTCGCTGCTCTAGCGAGCCTTGAATCCCCAGCTAGCTATCGAAGCTGGTGGTAACAGACGTCTCCGAAAACGTAGAAGCATTTTTGCAAAAATGTGTTGTCTTAATAAACTGAGCAGATATTTGAAATTTACACAGCTACATTCTCGCCTGAAAATACCTTAAAAGTTTACTTTGTGACCCAGAAAGAGTAATAAGAGTAATATTAAAACTAAGTGGCTGCCGCCATTGTTTGAAACTAGAATCGGCTGGGCCGTGCTATGAATTCTGGCATAGGGTGGGCCACGAAGGATACACCTGACCCATCCTTCAAAGCTGTGGAAAGTATTGTATTGTTTTGAGAGCCTTTTTGTTGGTGGAGTATTGATTTTATGTACAATTCCACGGGTAGACGCGATCTGTACGGTCCGACTTTGCACATAGCAGTAAGGATCGGGAGTCCGATCCGTAACTTTTTTTTTTTTTCTTTTTTTTTCTACATTATATTGAAATGTTTCATTATTGCAAACATTTTCTCTCAGGCGGAGAGAGGTCGTGGAGTGTCAGCCTATGGTATCTGAGGTCCAGGAGAGATGACCTGCGCTGTTTTCCTCTGAGGAGGTAAGACTGTCCTAATTTATTTATAATTTAATTATTATTCAAATTGGGCATGATTTATACTTATATTGAAGCAGTACGGTATTTGCTGGGGTAATGCATTGGCCAACTTTATTATCTTGTGTTACCACTCCAGTCAAGGCCCTTGCCAGTGTTATATTGAAATCCTTACCCTGAACATTTCTGCCAGTACAAGAGTCCCCATGCTAAATCAAAATTGTGAAACAGAAAGGCAATCTCATAATTTTGACTTAGCATGTATTTTTTTTTTTTTGTGCTAGAAATAGGACTTCTATAGTCTGAGATTGTTAGGAAAGAATACTAAGGCAGGTCACAGAATCTGATTGGTCACAGATTTTGGTGCAACTTAGAACATAATATGTATTTTCATATTGATACTGGGTTTTGTGGGAGGTGTTTCTATTCCTGTGCAAAAGACGTATTCATGAGAGATTTTTGAAGTAGGTAGGTTTTGCTGTTGATGACACAGTCAGGCATATAACATGGTGCAGACTGTCCAAGACAGCTACCCAGGAATTTTCTGTGTTGAATAAATGACAATATTTTGGTGAATGTATTGTTTAGATATCTGAAAATTTCATCGGATCACAAGCAAAGACCTCCTGGGGACCTTCAATGCATCCCTTGACAAAGTTGTGCCTGGCCTGCTGAAACTGTACTGGTCTAAGAAGGGAGTTCTTGGTGAGGAGATGGAAGACCTCCTGGATAAACTTGATGAACAGGTGAGTGAAGTGCTCCTTTATCTGACATTTTCAGAAGAGAGTATACTTTTCTCTTAACAGAAACTGAAAAGATGTTGGCTTCAAATAAAACACATCAGTGGATATGTCAGTAAAATGAATGTCATGAGTCATTGCTTTGTTCTTATTTGGCAGTATTTTATTTAATTTGTAAAAGCAGTAAAATTGTTAACATGGTGGTGGTGTTGTTTTTTTGGGGCGGGGGGTTTATGCGTTTTTGCGTGTTGCTGGGTCTGACCTGTGCTTTACTTTCATTACTATGAGAGTTCTGATTTTGCATTGTGTATAGTACACCATGTTACTTCACTAATTGAAATTCTTGTTTTCCACTGAATACTCTTTAGACATCCAACACTGTGTCCAACGGGCACTGAGAGGCCTGCCCATTTTCCTCAAGAGAAGATGCAACAGAGGTTTTCCTGAAGTGCTTAGTAAGTACAAAAAAGTAATGCAAGTAAAACTAATTGCTATGAGATGTTTTTAAAGGATGAGTTTATCCAAATGAAATGTACACTTTCTCAGTGCAGTCCAGATAATTTTATAGTGGGGATTGCAGTTGTCATAACTCTCACTCCTTTTTTCTGCTGAGCAGCAGCTGGGCATTGTTAGTGGTTGTTCCATAGCAGAAAATATTTTTGTACAAAACTCACAAGGTGGCATTAATTAAAAGAAAATAAGCTTTTTCTTCTTAAAACCTCCATGGGTCAAACGACCAGCATGGTATAGAGGTTAAAGTTAAAATCTTTAGAAATTTGTTTTGTCTTTAGTTTTTCTTAGCTTTCAATAATTCATATTTTACTTTTCTTCAGGACACTGACATTTTGGAACCAGTGTTGAACGGTGCATCAGTTGCCATCCTCACCATCCTACAAGATGACGATGCTGATACGTCCACGAGAACATGCAGTTGTGTTGGAAGGGGACATCGTGCTACATAACATTCCAGATCTCTACTGCCCTGGCACACCTCTTTGGCCTTCTGTATGCCCTCAACATTGATTATCCAAAGCAGATGAGTTTTACCTTTGAAGCAATTCAGGCCATCTTATTTTGGCCTGGTCGGACAATATGAAGGTGAAGTGGATAAATCATTATTCGAAATGTAAATTTTAGTCAGATGAATCTGTATTGTTGAGAATATATGGTGAAAATTTGTCTTGTAGTATTTTAAAAGATTTGTTATAGTGTTAGTTTCCTCTTCATTGATGGTAACATTTCTAAGAACTTTAACTTCCATAGTTCATCATAGTAAGCCTGTGTAAAATGTCAATGTCTGGGTGCATAGGCAATCGTTTGTAGCACTACCCTATTTAATGTGCAATAGTAATGTTGAGCTTTACAAGACGGTCAGGGTGTGTGTGCATGAATTATTAAGTTGCTGGACACTTTTCTTTTTGGTTTTGGACTCTGGAATTTTAAGGTCTCTGCTGGGGTGCTCAAAGCACCCAAAAGAAACTGGCAACACACGTTTTTGTTTGTTATTTCTTTTCTTTCTTTCTTTTTTGTTTTTTTAACAGAAATTCACCCTACTACCCATGACATTCTGAAATGTACTGAAAAGACTGTTGAACAAAATAAATAAGCTTTTAGATAACATTGAATTGTGCTTTGTTTTATTCTATATCTATTTATTAAGTGTTTTTTTCAAGTATAATAACAACATACATTTTCCTTTGTTTATATAGGTAAATTTTCAACTCACTGGAGTAAGAATTGTATGATTACTCAACAAGAATATCTGTGTTTGGTGAAGGCAGAAATACATGGCATTGAAACCAGAATTTCTTCGTTAGACTTCCAGGATTATCCTAATTAGGTGAACAAGAAGATCCAAGTTGGCAGAACTTGTAAATCTTAGTTGAGTCAACAACAGTTAGCAAAAGTTGAGAAAACTCAAAAATCTCTTGCATCATGTTGCCTTGAAATTTTAAGTTTTCTCAACATTTTCTTTTTTACAGTGTACCAATGTACTAAATTCATTCATTCATTGTATATGAATTAAGTAATTTAATTCAGTTCAGTTTAATTCATAAAATAAAATGTTGTCTGTCTATCTAGACATCTGCGTGTGGGTGTGTGTGTGTGTGTGTGTGTGTGTGTGTGTACTTGTATGACACATTATTATGCCACAACTTTGAGGCTACCAGTCCCATAACAGTCACGTACAATTAGCATTACTGAATTATACTTCAATTACGTGATTCCAGTCTGCCGATGTATAAGTAGCTAATCACTTGATTTTTATTGCCTATAAACACTTGGTTCATTCTGTGATTAGAACTGATTTGATGAGGTTCAGATGAATAAACCACATTCACCTATGTCGCAGTGTGAGCCAGTAATCAGCAGCACCATAAAGCAGAGCAGGATGTGTACAGAATAAACTTTATACCCTTAGGCGTGCCTTCAAAACATGTCTGTGTTTATTCTATATATGGCAGCAACACTAAGGCCTTTAGCAAAATTGTGCTTGAATGTGTCATATTTCCTGACAAGCTTGCCAACATCTTTTGCATGCAATGACTACCATTGTTACACATCGCCTACTCTGCAATGTCATCTGTTCCCAAAGTGACATTCATGTCACATATATGGCTATTTCACATGCACCTTACATGTACTTTTTAGTGTATCTTTCTGTGAATATAAGGTTACCAAAACCTAGCTTGTCCAAGTGTTAACAGGTGTGAAAAATATCACTCCTCCATACCTCATGCCTCAAATCCAGATAAGTTTACCAGATCTGCATCTAAATTTAATTTAAAGGTATTTTCAGTTGTTGCTGTAAAACATAGAGACGAGTGTCTTGAGAAATCATGCTCCTGCACCCATTACAGGATGTTTAATTTAGACTCCAATTTCTCCTCAGTGTCTTAGTATTTTGGAATATCTTAAGCGAGTCAACCACATGTGGGCACAGAGAATTGAAAATAGACAGGTCTGTATTTAGATATGTGAAAGTGAGAGGGAAAGATGGGTAGACTACAGAAAATAAGGTAAATTACAATATGAGTTTAAATTTAAACATTTTGGGGTCTGTTTTCAAAAATAGCTCAAACCCAGCTTCATGTAATTGTTATAGTTTGTGTGTTAGCTTCCTTCACCAACAAAATAACTTTATTTGGGGATCTAATTATTTGAAACAGAAATAAAGAAATACAGACAGACAGACAGAGTATTCTGTTAGATCATTCTCTTTTATGGTTAAAGATGCAAAATCTAATAAATAAATAAATTCTTAAAAAGAATTATAAAATTTACCACAAAAAGCACCAGCTTATTCACAGCTCAGCAGGGTGCCAAAGTGCTGAATATTACATTTTAATTGGTATTTGGAAATGTTAGGGAATGCTGTCTTTTCTGTAACTACAGTTCATAAGCTGCATGACACCTTTGAAATTTTCCCTGCAGGATACCCAGTCCTCTAAAATCAATTTTATTGATACTAATTTCCAAAAGTTAAAGCTCAAGGAGTTATCAACATTATTATTCCTGTTTGCAGGAACAGCTTTACAGAAGATATGATGGGGGGGGGTTCCCCCTAATTGTGATGCATTCCTCTTTATGCCCTTAGTTTTTACATTTACATTTAGAGGTCAACCCCTAGCACATGTGATTGAAGAGTTAGGTAAAACAAAAATGCAACATACACAATGGGTTTTGGCAGTATTATTTACATGCATAGATCTGTAGCTCATTGCATTTCACAGCATGGCCAATGTTGTTGCATTGTTTCATATTGTTGCCTTGGATAAGCTTAAGCATTGTCTCCGCATATAAGATGATATGGGAAAGTCTCTGACCACATGCTTTGAGAAAATCTGACAATTGTTCGTTTCCCTAGCCCAGACTCCCATGGACTCACTCCTGAATCTCCAACCATGCAGCCATTTCATGCTCTTCCAGCACTTGAGAGCAAACCTAGAAACTTGAAAAGCTGAATTGATATGTAATGTCTTTATTCCAAAAAAAAAAAAGAAAAGTCATGTAATTGTAATCTATTTTACAACAGAAGTTTCAGTATAGAAGTTTCAGATTAAAGAGTTCAATGCCACATATTGTCTGTGAAGGTTCTCAGTCATCCAGGTCATCGTAGTCAAAGGAGCAACTTAAAGAAGTCCAGACGCTTTTCTTTGCAATGCCACATATTATGATTCCCCACTTTCCCGTAATTTTTATAGAGAAATCTATAAACCACAGAGGGAAGAGGTCAGGACATATGGACAAGTCAGCAAAACATTAGACTGAGACCACTGCCATTTTAAGTAGCTTAAAAACGTAACAATTTTATATCACATTTTAATGTATCCCTAATATTACAAAAGCTTTGCTTTTACAACACATTTCCTAAAACCTAAGTTATTTTTTGCCTTTTGTTTTGACAAGCTGTGCTGCTGGGTATGAGTGTTGTGGAAAAAAACAACAGTAAACTGGATAAATCAGTAATGCTCAAAAACGATTTTTGACAGGTATATTTCATAAAAAGACAGAGATGATTACCTCTTTTTGGTGCTGCATGTGAGTGGACCACAATGCAACATGTAGAGGCACCTCTAATGATTTAAGTGATGGTCAGTAATGTTCTTTATTGAATCATACAATAATGAAAATGAACAACCGCTGATTTAAGCCGTCAAATTAATGTAAGCGTGCCCATGTAAAGTGTGTGTTAATACCTTGACACTGATATAAGTTGACAATTGAAATTAAAATAAAAAAAGAGGCAGACAATGGGTTTTTTTTATCTGTTTTCAGGTTGTGAAAGTCGTCCTTTTTCCCAAACAATTATTAAGTGCACATACTTCATGACATTCCTAATAAAACATGCCATTTGAAAAACTTTCAGGGTGTTATGATGCTTTTAATTGTGGATAGGCCTCCTTTTGATTTTGTACAACTGCATGAGAACTCAAGGAGAGGCCACATCGGAGTATGGTGGAGGTCAGATCTTTGTTTATAACTCATGTAACTTAAATACTGAATACGATGTTTAGGTTTGTAGGGAAATACATATGCTAATGCTTGGTTGGTGTTTTCCAGTTTAAAGACATAGAGATAATTGGATATATTTAGAGTGAGCATCGTGTATATAGAAACTGCAGGTAAAGATGTGCAATGAAGGGATAGGATGCAGACAGTCGATCAGGCTACTTTATATTTTAGTTCATTTTCTATTTACAGAGATGGATTATCAGTAGGTCAAACCTCAATTTTTTAGATGGTTGTAGTGAGTCCCAATCAATCCACTAAAATGTTGCGAGCAGTTTCATTTTGGGAACAATGGATTGTGGGAGGAGAAGAAAGATAGTGGGAGTGCTGTGATGGAGATTAATGTTAAAGCAGACTAATGGACCGTCTGTCTAAGCACTTAGAATGGACAAACTATGTTTTCAGCCCATAGAAGCTGCTTGAGTTTGCAGAGAGGCAGCAGGCTGCAATGAGGTTGTACATAGAATTTATTAGAGTGTGTCTTGGCAAAACGCCTCATTTCCCAAAGCCTCCCCAGCTTGTGATCTGCATTTTAATTGTTTCTGCATTTACATTAAGATCTGCAGCTTAGCTCCCTGATTGTGCAACATTGTGACCTTGATGATGTCCATCAGGTCTCTTTTCTCTCCTTACTTCATTTTCTACATCATCACTTCTTACATGACTCACTATATGAGTGACAGACAGCGTCTGTAACTTGTGTTTGCTAATACCGATACTGTGGTGACACAGACAGTATGTGAAATCAAACTTGTACCACAAACATTTATTAGTCTCCAGAAACTCAACAGAGTTAGTACGTACAGTAATGTGCAAGTCTTTACTCACTTCTCATTTTTTATATATATATTTTGCTTCCAGGGATTTTCTTTTAATGTATTTTCAGAGAACTTTTCTTTCTTTTGTTGTTTTATTTTATTATTTTTGGCAGAGGAGAAGAGAGGGGGGCCATTTAACACTAACCTACAGTATTAATCATTCAAGCATAAAAAGGCACCTAACTCAGGGATGAACTAGTATTATGTTTACATATAAAAGGCAACTTATCAAAGTACCAATTGTATGTCTTTGGCACTGTACTACTAGCGTCGAGTTTGAAAAAACACGAAATCTGTTCCCATTTTGTCAGCTGAATCTAAAAAAACAACACCGTTAGACTGGTATACAATAGTTTTTGTGCACCAACAAGGTGAAACAAAGTATTATGAGCCGAAAAACTGACTATATCTCAGCATAGTGTGCAGTGTGTCTTTAAAAAAAATTGAGGAATCTGAAGAAGTAGAGGGCAAAAAAGAAGTGTGAGGCCTAATTACACTATCTACAGCCAGTGAACAATATCTGAAAGTCATGTCCTTAAGAAAAAGGAAAATGATCCAGCAAAGACCTGAAGACCTAAGAGATGCTTTTGGCCCTTCATTAGATCCATCGACTGTTCACTGAAATCTCAGAAATGGTCTCAGTAGAAGGGTGGCTGTCAAGAAGACGTGTAGGGAAAAGAAACAAAAGAGGATGCTGTATGCCAAACACGAGAAACCGACTGAAAATCAGCGGGAGTGATGAATCAATTTCAAAATGTTGGTTTAGATTGTTTTTAGTATGTGTGGAGGAGGTCAAGAGAGAGGTACAACAGTGAGTGCCTGCAGCAGTCTGTAAGTCACAGTAGAGGCTCTGTCATGGTCTGCATTTCAGCCAGTGGGATTGGTGAACTCATTTTCTTGATTGCTAAGCTAAAAGCTATTTCTCAGATAGGATTGAGAGTTCAGACTGCAGCGAAGAATAAAGGTGGTCATACCAAACACTGACTTCCAAGCTTGTTAGAATTGTACAAACTCTGTTTTGTATTTACATGTAGGTTTGCACGTTTCAGTAAATCACTGCACTTTCCTATTTTCCGAGCATCATATAAAGAAACGAAGAGTGACTTAAGATTACGGTCTTAAGCTGCTTTTGAGCCTTTTCTCTATATTTTTCCCATGTTTCAGTCAGCATCCACAATATCTAAAATGAATATGCTTTTTACAGACCCCCAAAGACCCTGCAGTTAATACAATTACAGCAATATGTCCACTACAAAGAGGAGGTGGATAGCTGCGTAATATATAGCATGTATGAGGGCTAAAAGCACATCTCTCTATTGACAAGTGAACTGCATGAGTCCAGCACTGGAGAACTGAATGTATCTGAAGTCTCTTAAAAGAAGGTGGTCTTTTTTGGTTTTCTTTTCTTTAAAGTAGAAATATGTCAATATGGTCTGCTGTTCAAAGACTGGTAAGGTTTACTTTAAATATTAAACATGAACATGCAAAGGTAATATTTGAAAATACTTGCAGAGATACCACAGAAAAATAAGAATGCTCTATGTCCTATTATCCTCCTATCTGGTCTAATCTCTGTGTGTCATGTTGCCATGGGGATCATAGCCAAGCTCTCTTGATCCCCTGTCAGGTAATGGAAATGTCTTTGGCATAAACACAGTCTAAGTGTGTTCTGAATGCAAAACCACCCATCTCACTCTCCAGCCATCAAACCTAGGGACAGGCAGTAACAGTGGTTGGCAAGCATCCATAAACTGACAGAGCAAATCAGAGCAGACCTCCTGATGTTATGGAGACAGCAGGAAAGTGACATTTAAATTCAGCTTATCGCTGACAATGAAACTCCTTCAGATGTGTGCGAACGGTCTCACAAGACGGGATGAAAAATCTAAAATGGCAGGAGGGCCATCGATGTTGCAACGTAATCAGGAGTATCTTAGTGAAAAGGCACATCATCAGATTAGCATGTATTGTGTACATGATTTTTTTTTTTTTTTTTAAAGGAAGGCAAGATACAAAAATAAGTACTTTCTGTTCATAATTCCTTTGTTTTGTCATTAGTCTTTAGTCAGATCTTACTAATAAAATGAATGAAACTGGCTGAAGATTAGAGGACTGGGGATACTATTTATGATTTACCCTGAGTGCACACTTATTGGAAACAATTCTATTTATTATTTAATTAAAGTGGCAAACTCTACCTTACACATTTTTATTATCTTTTTTTTTTGTCTAAAAGCATGCAGGTGTCATTAATGAGTGGTGACCACATTGTCGATAGAAACAGTGAACATAATATCAACAGAATGAGAAAACTGGATGTCTATCATGCATTTCACGCGGTCCTAACCTGATGCATCAATCATGACTTTATACTCACCGCCGGTCACTTCATCAGTTACACCTTATTAGTGGTGGATTGGACCTGATCAGAACTCTGTTGAATTCTTCAACAAGGAGAGCACGAGAGATTTGTCAGCTGCAAATTCATAAAGCAAACCTCCTGTTCTACCGCATCCTAATGGTGCTATATTACACTGAGATAAAGTATGAAGGTCATTAGAGTACAGTGAACTCATTATCATGTTCAAGAAACCAGTCTGAGACAATATGAGCTTTGTGATATTGTGCATTATCCTGCTGAAAGCAGCCATTAGAAGATGTGATCATAAAGGCATGAACATAGCCGGCAATGATACTCAAGGAAGCTGTAGCACTTAAACAATGCTCAGTTGGTACCAACGGGCTCAAAGTGGGCCAAAGAATATCCCCCACACAACTACATTGCCACCATCAGCCTGAACCATTCACACAAGGCTGGAATTATCCAAGCTTTCGTATTTTTTACACCAAATTCTGACCCTGCTGTGTTGCAACACTGTGTTCCAATCTTTTGTTGGCCGTTATTTTGGTCAGACCAAAACGCCTCAAAACCCTAGTGATGGTTGTGCAAAAAAACCCAAAAAAACCCAACCACGCCACATTCAAAGTCACTTAAATCTCATTTGTTTCCCATTTTGATGCTTGCTTTGAACTTCAGATGGTTGTCTTGACTATGTCTATGTGCGTAAATGCAAGTTACTAATATTTGGTTAGGTAATTAGACATTTGTTTTAACCTGCAGGTTAACTTGGTGACTGTATATTCTATGTGTATGCCTACTGAGTTACTGGGAATATTTTTATGTAGCTGGCATTAATTTTATTTCTTCTTTTTTGTTAAGATGAATAAGTTAGCACATCGACCTTTCCTGAGAATCACCTGGATTAGCATCATAATGGCAAATGAACTAAGATGACTAATATTTTTCACAATCCAATCAAACGCTGGCATATTATGTAGCCTTTATAGGCTGTACAGTAAAGTTTTTTGTTGTCTGTCAATAGGATTAATCTGTTACTGACAGATATTAATCTCTTATCCATGAAGTGAACAGAATTTATTGATGTTTGTTTTCAGCTTCTTAAAGAAAAGAATTAGGTTGGCAAATAACAAGTCATACATAATTCAAGGGCAAAAACATTGTTTAGATACTGCCTTTAGATCTGTCATGCATTAAAAACTACTTTTTATTTTTATTTTTGTGTAATTTAAGTTCCTTTTGCTCACGTCAAACTGTAGAGTCAATATGCAGCTTTTCAGCTGACCACACAAGTTGTTTATTTCCTTCTTTCTACTCTTCAGGAACTGATGACATGGTGCCATTGGAGCAGAAGTTAAAAAGTATGCCATGCACTTGTTCACACTGGGCTGATTCACACTCGCGTAACTGTCATGCAGGTGTCACTGATGGCTCAGCACTCACACAATCATACACCATCAATCCAGGAACACTTTTTTAGATGCTTGGGTCTGCAGTTGTCTGTGCATAGGTCTTAATCACTTTCTTCTGCGGTGGAGATAGGTCACTTTAATATCAGTGCTAAGTCACGCTGACCTTTCATATCTCTCATGCAGACCTCCACATGACCTTTTATGAGGAATACAGGATATGTCTCCCTCTTGGCAGCCATCTCTGGCAAGTAGAAGCAAGAGGAGGTCACACCAGGAGTACAACATGATGGAATTTGACCTTCAGGTGCTTGTGAGTAAAGAAGCAACAATAACAGAAGTTCCACATGTCCCTGTCTTCCTGTACTGCAATCTTTTCCCCACTGTAATTCTAAAATAAAGGTTAAAGAAAAGTTCTCCTGATATGCCTAGAATTAATAGCTTTGGGGCATCTTTCTACCATAGCAATTATTTTTCCTATTAATTGGCATTATTATTAGTGCATTCTGTCAAATGTCAGAAATTACAAGAAAAAATTGCCGATCACGAGGTCCCAGGGTCTAAAACAACAAATTGCTAATGTTGTCCCACAAACAGCCTAAAACCCAAAGGTATTCTATTCACAATTCACCAAGCATATTCACACCTTTCCGAAGGTTACACATTACCTCAAGACAAACATAGCAAAACATTAACTGATTGTGAAAACTGTCAGGTACACTCACTTCCACTGTGGTTTGCCTCTTTAAAAAGCTGTTAAATACGGACTGTCAGATATTTCTTTTTCACCTGGCCCATTCCATTTTGATAAGCTCTGTGCACTTTTCAATAAAGATTACAGCAAACCTTGACTACCTCAACCGTTACAAATTTTCATTGATTTTAATCTCCGCATATAACTATTAGGCATACACACTCAAGCAGGAGGGGGGACTCAGGAGTGCTGTAACTTATTACCTTGAACAAGGCATGCATATGGATGAAAGAGTCTCACGTAAAAAGGTAATACAAAACTGCAAGAGCTTTGCAAACACTAAGATGAGGGGATCTGACAATGACAAGCAGCTAGAAAGAGGCGAGAGAAGCTTTAGAAAAAATTATTTTCACAAATCTCCTTGTTCCTGCGACACTTGTCTCATTCATGACCAATGACAGTGTTTACCTTTTTTTTTTCCAGTGGGATGAACAATGCAGCATTTTTGGGCTGGCATTGATTGACTCTGACAAGGAACTCTTATGGTGGTGAGCACTGATAAGGAGGTAAACACAGCAGGAGAAGACAGAGAAGAGAAAGATTAAGTCTGACACCCCTCCACACAATCCTTGCAATTTTTCATTAAATGTAATCGCGGTGTCTTTTCTGCAGCACACAAACACAAATTATTAATGAGCCAAAGTGTTGTGAGAAAAATGAACTAAAAATGTAGCAAAAGACAATTTCAGAGACAAAGCAATATACGGATGAAGGAATTTTACCATCCAGGCACAGTGACTGAATGGCAAATAGATGGCTCCAGGAATCAGAAACAGACAAAGTGCTGGGATAGTGACGCTCATAGGTTGCCAACAGAATATGCAGAAAACTGCCAGTCAGTCTCATGTCTGCATGTCTCCTTTACCCTAAGGAAAGGTATTATTTATGAATGTCAGAGTTGTTTATGCACTGCAAAATAACACCCAGAGTGGGTCAAATGGAAACCTGTGGCAGAGACTGAGATGGGAACCATCTCAATCTGTTTAAACTTCTGCCAAAGTCTGAGCTGGCAAGTAATGTGAAGTGAGACGAACACTGTAAGCGAATCCTATTGAGATACTTCAACATGGTGTTCTACTACTCTGGCTATATTAGATTTTTTTGACTCCAGGTTGGTTGCTATGGAGCTGTGGTTCTTACATAAGCGCCAATAAAATTGTAATACCGTATTGATTTCTGGAAGACCATTCTATCCTGGTTTACTCATCTTTTCAAAGGGGCCAGGCCAGGGTCAGTAGCAGATTCATCTACACTTCCATCTCAAATGATCCATGTCTGCAGAAGTTCTTGTCAGAAAATTTATGGTAATGAGATGCTGCTGAGCCGAAGGCACTATACTTACAGGCTGTGAATTTGAAATGGGATTTTTGCAATTGCCCCTGGAAATGGCAGCTCTGGTTGTTTTATTTTCCAAGATACATAATGCTCTTACAACAAAAAACACGAGAAGATTGTATTAACTTGCATTTACATATTCATAATAGCTTTAATTGTATTTTATTTGCATGTTTTGGCATTTGCCAGTTGGTCTTAAAATCCTTGACTTTTTTCAGCAGGTTTCAATTAATGCATTTGGACTCTATCTCTGTCTACTTCCTGTTTTTGTTGTTTTACTCAGTGTTTCTACATATTATATTGATTGTGTAAGATATAAAATAAGTGGTATGCCAGTCTGTGAAAAGAGTGAATGGAAACTGCTTCATGACATTAATGATTGTCTATCTCAGAATTATTAAATTGTTGTGTCCTTACTTGTCAAGTTGAAATATGAAATATGTTAACACAACCTAGAAATGTAGGCTTTTACTAAAATAAGAGGTTCAAATGGTACCCCAGTATTGTATATGTAATCCTATGCTTTCAGTTACATACATGTATACAGAGACACAGAGGAGAATCTCATTTAGTGGACTGTTTTGCAGGTGCAGGCAAAGCAAAGCTTCAATTACTGTCAAAGCGGGCATCTTGATTATTCTATTACTGCAACACAGCATGAAACCTTTCACCAGTGCTCCTAATGGGCCACTTATTATCATGCAGTATGCTACCACCAGTTCAACTGGTCTGACTCTCCGTGCAGAGATGATTGCTGTGCTTTGTTGCACAGAATGACAATAAAATCTGCCCTTTCTCTTTCACTGTTGTTTTTCCTTTTGGATAAATTGGTATTTATGATACAAGACACAGTGTAGAGGTTTGCTATGCACTGTCCTCTTTTTGGTTAAATATTCTGTTAAATGAGATAACTTAGCATTATATTTACTAAAGTCAGGTGTCTGTCAGATTTCTAAGTATGATTTGGATAAAAGTAAAGGGATAGTTGACACTTTATACTACTAGATTTTCCATTTATGTGCTTGGATTTTGTTAGGAAAAGGCCTTGAATGTGCCCAAAAGAAGGCTGAACCTGGAAGCTTAAGGACGCTAAATTCTTAACAGCTACGGCCTTTTTGGTTTTGAATGTTCCAGCTTCCTCCTGCAATCCAAATGAATGCACTTTAGGTTAAATGGTGAATCTAAAATGGCTATGGGTGAGGTGTAAGGCAAAAAAGTGCTTAAGCACATAGAATAAAGTGCTGAATTAATATGTGTGAAAAGATGAATGCAGTGCAGCACAATAAAAGCTATCTTTGACAGGCTGTCTGAAATTATGAGCCAATATGCCTATATTTAAATGCTTTCAAGACCTCGATATCGCCTCAGGTCACCTTCAGCATTATATCACAGGTTTAATGGTGTGATAAGCATCAGTACATACACGGTCATTAAACTTCTCTCCAGCTAAGTAAATAAAATGGGTGTGTTTTACTTGGCATACACAGTACAAGGTTAACGACACAAGATGTTGGCTTTAAAAATATTCTCAACTGATCTGTTTTTTGTGCAACATAACATCCACCATTTCTAGAAGCGGTGGCATTCCAATTAGTTTTTTTTTTCCCCAACAAGAGACTTTAACAGGAATTTATCAGTTCTCGTTAACATGCCACTGAACCATGCAATGGGTGTCCAGAGAATATTTCAAAACACACAGATTATTCATCTCCATATGGTCTGCCAGTTTGGCCCTAGCAGTTGACCACAGGACAAGGGCTCTGTGGGTTAGCTCCCCTCAGTCCAGACATATGGCCTCACTGCCTCCACTGGCGCAGATGATACAAGAGCCGCTACCACCGTCGAGCTCACCGCCATGTAACACCCACCCACAGTTCCGCTGTCAGTGAGGTTTCTGACAGCATGGAAACGTCAGTTGTTTTTGAGCATTTTTGGCTCACGCCGTTTCTGTCATGTTTTCGTTTACTTGCCACAGGCATCAGCCCTGCAGCAGGTTGTGCAATTGGTGTGAAACACTATATAATGGAGACACACTGTATGAGGCACTGTATGGCTTCAACATGAGCATCATCATTCTGTTCAGGCCATCCTGCTTTTCAGTTCAGGAATTTAACTTTTGAGGAAGGTAAAAGTATTTTACTCATGCAATGTTCATTTTTTCTCTTATTTTTTGTTGCCTATAATTAGAATACGACATGCACATTACATGACTTACTATAAATTGAATACTTTGTAAATGCAGAGCTATTTTTCCTGCTTCTTCTAATTAATAAGTTAAATATTTTCACTTAAGGTTCCTGCTAGTTGCTTTCAAAGAAAATCTGATATAAAATTGTTTAAAAAAACACCACAGACATACAAAACAACACAATAGGTGTGTTTTTCATCTTATTGCAATTCATGAACGTATGCTAACATTGACAGAAATTCCAAGGAAACTGCAAAGTTCTCTTTGTATTTTAAATATTGAAAACACTGCCAGATCATTGTCTGACAGATCAATACAGCCACTCACATGTGCTCCATTATGCCCAAGTTGTTGTGCTGTAGCACACACTGTTCATAGAGAGGAAAGACTAAGGTAAAACAGCTATCTATCAGTAAAAGAAAACATGCTGTGAGATGAGGCCTCAAGCTGTTCTCCTCATGTCAGTCATTGCTTCTAATTAGTGCGCATTTAGAGAATGTCCTGACATACTTTGGCTGAGCTCATGCTGTGTCTTTTGATAACAAACAGCCAGCGTTGATTGTGATGATAAAAAGAAACTTGACCCATAAGTGCCCTTCCCTCTGCTGAGCTAGCTCACACCTCAGCAGACTTCTGTTTGTGGAGGTAATGAGGAGGCTTCTCCAAAGACAATTAGTAAGTCTACAATAACAAGCTCAGTCTGTGCCACTGCTTAAACTTCTAATTTATTTAATTAGTGTAAACTTTAATGAGTAATACCCAATTAACTCTTGAGCAGGATCAATAGAGTCAGTGAGTTATCAATATGATTAGCTTTTAACCTTTCTGTTTAGCGGTTAGGAAAACTTGAAGAAGGATCAATCACTAGCACAATCAGGGTTATGTGAGCATGAATTTTTTTTAATATTTTTTTGCAATCAAATACAGTGGATTTCTCCAGTATGCTAATCCCTTCTCGGGTTTGCCAACAAATTCTTTTTGCCTGGGTCCATACCTTTCAGCCTGTCCCCTTCACTGAATTGATTGGTCTGCATTATGACATTTCTTAATTAACAAACAAATGGTCCAGTGGGCACTATAAGTATAATGATTAGTACCATGAGCAAAATTGGAAAATGCTATAAAGCCCAGCCATGGGCTCTAAAAGACAAATTGGGGAACTGGTGAATAATGAATTGTTTTACTTTGGTCTGCTTTAAAGAAAAATCCTGGACAAAAACCGATACGCTGGCATGGATATGTTGCTCTCCAGAGACTGATTAGGTCAAAATAACATTTTCTTCAACAGACAAATCTGATGTCACAAAGTGAATTTTTGGCCAAAACCTTGAGGAAATTTGAGTAAAAATATTAAACAGCGAGTCAGAATTAAGCCTATGTCCAAAAGTACTTCTGCCAGGTGAAAGTCATCAGATTTTATGGAAATACCTCAACACCATCTTTATATGGACACCTGCTGAGCTTATTAGTTGGTGGAGTAGGCTGCCTACTGTTGATACGGGTGCAAGTAATAACAAGTGATCATAGTGGAAACAGGTGTTCAGCCACACGCATTAGTTTAAGCCATTTATTGCTATCACTGCGGATTTTGCCATGATACACAAGAGATAAAAGCTGAGGGTTTTGCTAAACATGCGTACCACGCGTACATTTAAATATAGAGAATATAAATTTCTGTTGACTGGAAAACATTTTGGAATTTGTCCAAAAGTTTGTTTTTCTAGGAGGTTGAAAGCATTTGCAACCAAGAGTTGTTCTCAGACTTACAAACGGCAAATCGATTTTCTGATAAATCTTAACAGCCTCCAATTAAGTTTAGAAATAAAACTTCACTTTAAAGTATCTGAATGAAAAAAACAAAAACACCATTGATCTCCAGCAAAGCTGAAAAATCTCAAAAATTGCATTACTTTTTCCAAGAATGATTAAATAATTGCAAGAGTTTATGAAGTTTAGCTATCATTTTTGTTAAATTTGCCAACCTTTAAGTCATTTAATTTGTTGAAGTTTTTCTCTGCAAGAGATTCAAATTTCAGAGGTATTAAATGATGGAATAATTTAAAAAATTAAAGTCATTGTAGTTTCAGTTTGTTGCTGTTTATTTCATGTGCTCTCCATCTAATCATATGTATTCAATAAGAGAAAATACAAAGGACTGCATTTACACATATGCAAACCTTTATAGAGAAACAAATAAACTGGTTTCCATGGTTCCTCACTAAGTTGTTTACTCTCTACTCTTTATATATAACAAAAATTAGACCAGCATGGGATGATAGAAGCAAAAATGAGGTTTTAAACAACATAAGTCTTAAATAGGTTAACATGTGCCCTTCCCTTCTTTATAGTTATTATATTTCATTATTTTGATCTGTGTGAAATATTTTGTGTATTTTGGCAGCATCAAAATAACCATCAGCCTATCACAAAGCAGCAGCTTAATGATTTTAGACATGTAGATATGGAGAACAGAACCTTGTGAAGTATAAACTGACCATCAGAAAAGAGGAGGAAGGTGGATTTAAGTGAATCTGAATCCAGTGTGCTTGCTGGCGCCGAATGACACTGGTCTGAGTTTTTCAGAAACTTCTCATCTACTGGGATTTTCCCACACAACCATCTCTAGAGTTTACAGAGAGTGGAAAAATTGAAAACATCCAGTGAGCAACAGTTCCCAGGCGAAAGTTGGATTGGTGATGCCGGAAGCCAGATGAGAATGGCCAGACTGTTTCAAACTGACTGAAAGGCTACAGTAACTCAAATAACTCGTTACAAATAAGTTATGCAGAAGAACATCTCTGAATGCAAAACCTTGAAGTGGATGGACTACAGCAGCAGAAGACCACACCGAGAGAAACTGAGACTCTAGAGGCTCAATAAAATTGGACTATAGAAGATTGGAAAAACGTTACCTGAAAAAATGGATCCATTCTGCCTTGTATCAACAGTTCACACTGCTGGTGGTGTGTGTGTAATGGTGTGGACGACATTGTTTTAGCACATTTTGGCCCATTAGCACCAGTTGAGCTTTATTTAAACAACATACCTGAGTATGGCTCCTCGCTATGTACATGCATTTATGACAACAGTGTACCCATCTTCTTAAGGCTGCTTGTTCCAACAGAATAACGCACCATGTCACAAAGTTCAAATCATCAGGTGACTTCAGTTTGTGTGATGGGGGAAGGAAAATGATAGGGCAGTCTGCAGCTTTTTGAGGAGCGGAGATATTGACATTGTTTCTAATATATTGTGAAAGGACAAAAGTATGATGGTAAGTGCATCTAGGGAAAACACAACTACATTACACTGCTAACACGACTTCAGCTCTTTGCAAGCATCTGCACAGGCATGCTAAAACAAAGCTAGTAAAGACCCCAAAATAATATTAAAGCAGTGCGTTTACTGACCCCAGCCCAGCAGACAGATCTTGTTCATCAACAGGTGACAAAGGTAGTGATGAGCAGTCAGGCTTGTATCCCTGTAGCCTCCATTTCTACTGGTTCATGTTCCTTAAGAAAAATCACTGTGATGATTGCTTTGAAGTCTCTTTGGGCTGATTCTCAACTTTCCTTCATGATTTTCATAAGTAAAGATCATATCTCATGTCCTCAGAACAGCAATTTGTGTTGGTGTGTGGAACTGTTTTTACAGAGTAGCATGAAAACAATCCAGTAATTAAGTAACATACTACAATACTTTTAAGAAAAGTACTGTGTAAGACATTACACATACATAAAATACATACATAAAAAAGCTGAAAGGTCAGCTTTAAAGTTAAAGTCCAGTTGAACTAACCATAACTTATGTAGGGTTGATGTAAAAAAAATCTATTACAGTGGTCTACACTATACCTCAACATACCAACGGACACATTCGTTCTCATGTAGCTGATTGACTAGAATTAAACTGAGCTGAGGTCTATTCACATCCTGAACAGACCTCATCTCTTGAACTGAAGTGGTTGCAGTTCAAAAAAACATAACTAGCTTTCCTTGTTGTGCATATATCACTTTGTCCTCCACCTGTTCCTATGCCCTAACACCAGACTACACTGGCACAGGTTCGGCATATACAAAAACACAATGTCATGTGCATGAACAAATACCTACATATTGTCAAACGCTCATTTAGACACATGCACAAGTGCACGCCCACACACACACACTTTCCCCTTCCCAACCTCCAACAGCTGCGACAACAGGAGGTCAGAGGAGTAAAATAAATTAACAACATCTGCAGACTGCAGATTAATGGGAGAAATCAAGTGTAAATTAGGCATGGAGCTTATTCATCTGCTCATTCATGCACTAAAGAGTGAGTGTGTGCGAGAGAAAGTATGAGATGCAAAGTCATGTCATGTAAGGACACGTCCAATTCATTGCCTGGAATGTTTTCATCTGTTTATTTTGCAGACTTTAAAATGTGTTAAAGTCTTCTGATTATTTATTTCTTTTCTTAAACTGGATATTTTCCACTAATAGCTATTTAAATTGGATAAACCGAGAGTGTCCAGGGGTATAGAATTATGTGGTTTACAGTTTGACCCAGTAAAGTGAGTACATGCTAAAACTTTGATTTCTCAGCACACTCTTAACTAAGCTGTCAACTTACTCCAAAATGAGCTGTATTTTTTTGTGAACACTGATGCCACCACCAATTATTTTCCAAGTCTGCTCATGCCATAAATTTAATCTTATGATCCCATCAGATTGTTTTACGATCATTACTTATGCAATTATTTATGCAGACATAATAATAGCAGTAGAAAAAGTGATGTATCATCCTGAATAATACAACCTAAGTGGATATAAAATTGAAAAAACCTAGCCTACATTCTGTTTACAATGACTACAGAATCCTCTGCTCTCCTTTCCCTCTGTGTGATAACAAGCCAAGCTTTTTGGCTTGACTGGCTGGCCTCTGGTTCACCTTTCTGTCTGGTGAGGCCTCTCTCAGGAAGGAAATTAAAGGGTTTGTAGATCTGGGAATACTGCTTTGAAGTTAAGGGGGAATGTGCGCTCCAAACCTTACTGAATGTGGGTCATGTTCAAAATACACTGTCTATATGTATTATGTAAGAACACAGAATAACAAGTAAATTATTTAGTCATACTAAAACTGTCAAAGTGCTTTACAAATCACTGATTAATTAAAAAAAGTGTTTTAAAAAAAACAATCTTAAGCCAAATATTATGAGAATTTGATAAAATGTTAAAATTTGAATAAAATAGGAAGTGCAAAAAACCCCAACTCAACTCACTTGAAAAGAACTGCAGACAAATTTTCTCAATTTTAATGGAATGCTAACTGTTAAATGAATGTTCTTCCTTGTTGTGAAAGGCTCACCAAAAACTGACTCGTGCCTGTCGTTCTTTTAATTCTTAATTCATTCTTCAATTACTTCTCATTAAGCCAAATGTAATGTTTTGTTTGTAGATGAAGAAATAGACTGGATCCAAGAACACAATTCACTGCTATTAAACTCTATGTAGTTAAACTAGAATCTGAAAATAAAACCCACAAACAATGAAAGTTTCCCACTGGACAATTTAAAAACTAATCTAACAGTTAGCTAGTAATACCAGGAAACACAAGATTACTCTTCTTCATATGTTAATGTCTGTTATTAAGCACTCCTTTAAAATTACAACTGAAGAGTTTTTAAGTATTTTTGTGAAATTATGTTATTATTATATGTAAAAAGAGCTCAGTAACAACATCTTAGGTCAGGTGTGCATGTAAACATCATTAAAAAAAACATGTCAAGTTGTTACTGAGTGGCCAAGTGAACGGGTAAATTAGTAGATATAATCATTAGTAAATACTAACACAAGAACACTGTGGAGTAACCAGTCACCATCTGTCTGGGATACATATATATCTTGAAAGGTGCCAAATAAATAAGACTGTACTTGCTTTTACTCGCAGTTGTCAGTTGTGTGTTTTTTTTATCACGACTGACTGGTTTCAATCGATCATTTCTAAATATAGCATGACTGGATCAGTGGGGCTCTTTACTTTTTCCCTCTTGTTAGTAAATATTGATAATATAATATTATAATATTATCTTGATAACAAGTAGAGGTGAAAATAGATAAGAATTTGACAATTCTATTATCAATATCACTTATCAATTCAATTCCTTATCGATTCTCTTATCAATTCTTCTTGGGTTCTCACTGGCTAGGCTTTGAGAGTCACCATCATTATTGCTAAGCAGCATATCAAAGACATTACATTTGTGCAAATTAATTGCATGTTGCGTGATTAAGCATTTGTGCATATTGGAGGCATTTCCCCTTTTTGCTGTGATCTGTGTCAGGACATTCCAACAGACTAACAATTCTCTACCAGAACCGATTCTCGATTCCCATTCCTAAAAACAAGTATAAATTGTTTATTTTGTGGCATACTGACTAAAAACTGTTATTTATATACATACAAAATAGCAATTTTTGTCTGTCAGTGTGTCTTGATAATGTATCCTACAAAGAAAGACTGATTAAAACATTAAAAACTAAATTGGTGCCACAGTACTATGAAATAAAACTGCATCTCATCTAATAAAATTAAACTGAAATTATAATTTCTGCCTTTCAAGCACCCACTTAAACTTCTATGATCTCTAAAGACTTGGCAACTGGAACAGTGCAGTGACTCAGCCTCTATATTAAACCTTCACCATAAAGAATTTAAATCTGCTTCTCAAATCAGAAGTATTAGCATACTGAAAACACACAACTGTTATGCTCATATCGGGAAATTTAGCATCATATGTATGCAAATCCATCAGTACACTTGTAAAACTTGATTGAGTGTGCTCTGTCCCAGAGTAATGCATATCCAAATGCAGTCATTTGTCCAGTTTTATTGATTCTGCTGCGGCACCTAGAGTCTTTATTAGTTGGCATATAATTTTCCCCCTGGCTTGGCCTGTGAAAATGAGCTACAAGCTTAGCAATGGCCCATGGCCAGGCACCGCCTTCATGAAGAATAGGCAAGTAGCAAAGGGCCAAGCCATTACCATATCACAAATTGACTGTGTTTGACAAGATCATTTTAAATTGAACAATACCTTTTTTTCATCCCCCAAAAAAAAAACATGGTAAAAATTTAGATCGTTAGACTGAATAGAAGGATTAATGACCAAACAAATGCTTTTTATTGTTTGCTTACTTATAATATAGGAATGTGTAAGAAGCTTTAAATAGCAAAACTGTATATACCTGCATTCAACTCAGCAGGTCAACCACCATGCTGGGCCAATTACATTTGCGGCTTCTTTTATGACAGGTGTGATACGAGCATAGACACAAATCAGGCTGGAATCCTGTGGCGGAATCCAACCTCTCTTCATCCACCCATGCCAGCATGATTCTGCACTTTAATACAATGTTTAGCAGACACTATACTATCATCATTAAATTGACTGGTGACAGGATATAAGCCAATATCCATTTCAATGATGTCCTAAAGCATGCCATGACTGGCAATAATTACTGCAGTAGGTCCTTAGAATGAAACAGGTAAAGGCCAAGCTAATTATATGGAGCCTGAACATATTGATCCAGTGGGACAAGCTTTTTAATCACTGGCCTCATGCTGATAAAGTGTACATGGCCACTAAAGTCGATCCGTCAATTACATTTCAGGCCATATGCTCTACTTGGACTGGTTTCCTCCTGCAGCAGGTCTGCTTTTCAATGGATGTGGGTTCCATACATTGCACAGACTTGGGCTGAAAGTCATCTTGATTTAAATCTCCTCTTTTTCATTGTAATGAAGAGTAGTTTTACAGCTTCCTCCTGTTTCATCCGCTAATGTGAATACTAGGGGGGAGTAGTGGGAAACTTTTGTCCTTCAAGCAGCAAGCTGAGAAGATTTAAATAATTTCACATGAAAATGCATGTAGAAGTGTTCCACCTTCTTACTCAGTGCCTTGCTGACCTTTGCTAAATTTGGTCTGCTATTGCTCTCTTTCTGACAGTTCTGCTCATTATTTGTCTTGCCTAACTTTGCCCTCATTTTTCAGTGCCATGCACTTTCAAATCAAGTTTCCTTTGAATGAATTGTTTGATGCTAATATGCCACCAGAAGACTTTGATGAAAAGGAGGAACCTGAGTAACTTTGTATTCCCTCTGAGCACAAAACTAATTTCCTTTTAATTGATAGCTCTCAGCCTGAATGTCGCTCATTTAATAGTTTGATATAGCTCTGTTATTTAAAAAAAGACTCATTTAAGATTTTATGTTGTTTCTGAGATATTATGTAGCACACACAACAGACTTTAGATGATTATTTGCATAATACAAATTGGCTTATGTTTCATTTTTCACCTATATGCATGTCTGAATGTTTCAGCTTTGTCATGTAGGACATGACCTTTTCAACAAACAATGTTTTCCTTGTTTCTTTTGGGGATGCTTTTACATTTAGTTTAATTAATTTGCTAACCATACATGACTATTTTAAATGTCTTATGCAATCTCATTCTTCAGGCTGATGAGAGAGGTGATGATCAATAAGCAGCATTATACATTCATGCTAAAAAAAAAAAGAGCACTACAGATGTGATGTTTGCTGAGAAGAATAGAGAAGGTCAGACGGACCTTCACAGTGTTTTTGTGGATTTAGAGAAAGTATATCACACGGTGCAAACAGACTAACTGTGGTATTTCATAAGGAAATCAGGAGTGGAAGAGAAGTATGTGAGGGTGGTACAGGACATGTATGAGGACAGCGGTGAGATGTACAGTAGGAGTAACAGATAGGTTCAAGGTCTGGATGGGATTAAATCGGGGATCTGCTCTGAGCCCCTTCTTGTTTGATATGGTGATGGACAGGCTGTCAGATGAGGTCAGGTATGCAATCGTAATGGACTGTGATGTTAACAAACAACATTCTGATTTATAATGGGGGTAGAGAGCAGGTGGAAGAGAGGAGAGGTGGAGGTATGCTCTGGAGAGAGGAGGAATGAAAGTCGGAATGAAAGGGACGCAGGTGTAACAAGGAAGCCACAAGGAGCAGAGGTTTTGAGGGCAGATGAATATGAAAACCTGGGGTTAACGATCCAAAGTGACACACAGTGAAGAAGAGAGAGCAGGCAGTGTGAAGATGAGTATTGGGGTGATTTGTTACATAAGGGAGCAGCAAGAGCAAAAGGGATGGTTTACAAGATGGTAGTGAGATTTGCAATAACGGTTTGGAGATGGTGACACTGACAAAAAGACTGAAGGCAGAGCTGGAGGTGGCAGAATTGAAGACGTTAAAGCCCCTTTTCCATTAGTACCTAATCAGATTGACTCGGTACAGTTCGCTATGGTTTTCAGTTTTTTCCATTAGGTCATAGTACCTGGTACTAGGTACTTTTTTTAATTGCAAGCGATCCGAGCAGGTAGTATAATGTGATGTTGTCAGACTGCATGCCACCGATTAGCTGGTGAACGTCTCATTCATGAAAATTAAAACCGCCATTTTTGAAACCCAGCAATGAGGGAAATGGCTACAGAAAGCAACGCTCTGATCCCCAATTCTGATGAAAACCACAAACCAAGCAGCCGATATATTTTTGCCTCGACGTCCACCTTTTTTGTAGCGTTCCTGTCGCATATTGATATGACGTGTTGATATGATGACAACCACGCACGTTACGTACTACGGGATTGTAATGGAAAACCGGTTGATCTGAGTCGAATTTTGGCGATCCGTGGCGAGTTGATCCAAATAGGTACTAATGGAAAAAGGGCTTACACTGATGCTAACGATGAGTGTATGTATACTTCTGACCACAACTGTCTGCTTTGCTAACTTGAATTATTGTTATATCAGATGAACTATTTTTTTAAAGGGTTGTTGTAACTCAAAACAAATGGAAATTATGTTGCTCAAAGATGCTTCAACATGTATACAGCAAATGTTTAAGTCCTTTAAATGTCTGTAATTTCATATAATATGCTGCTCGTACTTTCTCCTATTAGATTAGTGGTGCCTCCTTTGTAAATGAAACCGTCTGTGTCATGTGTTTTATCTGTTTGACTGAGTGCATATCAAACATGTCTGAGCATGCTGTAGACTACCATATGTGAGCTTATTCAAGTGAAATGGAAATTATATGCATATGTGCATGTCTAGGAGGACCCTGTGTCTCAGCAAGCAACTGGTACACTGGCTCCAGTCTCTGGCAGCTGTCTCTCTCTATGTCCCTGTTTCCGGTGACAAGGTGGTTCCTTGTGTCATATCATCGTAATGCCTCAGTGCTCTGACACCAGTCTTCTGGCTCAGCTCTGCACACTGAGACTGGGTAGATCTCCCCAAAGAAGGAAAGTGTTCCAGAGATAAAAACAAGAATGCCTATTTTCGCACCAGACCTGGGAGATGT
This sequence comes from Oreochromis aureus, assembly GCF_013358895.1. Classification (NCBI taxonomy): domain Eukaryota; kingdom Metazoa; phylum Chordata; class Actinopteri; order Cichliformes; family Cichlidae; genus Oreochromis; species Oreochromis aureus. The sequence goes on from NC_052951.1 coordinate 22,890,098, forward strand.
TGAATGTGCATCTCCAGGTCCGCGTGTGTGAATTTGCATGGTTGAATGTATGTGCTCTCTCCTGTATCATCCCTCCAGTATTTTGGCATAGCTGTCTCCGAAGCTCACTGCTCACAGTGGGATAAGCCAGAAAAGAAAGGAATTCACTTCTATTTCTATATTATCTTTCCCAAGGGCATACTGATATAATGAATACATCATTCTGTTATCTGGAGTGAGCAGTATACTTGCCAACTGGACTTAAATGATTTCAGGGAAGTTTCACATTAAAAAACATGTGCAGTCCTCCTTTTGTACACTTAAGTAGTTTATCTGTGGTCCTCTGAATTTCTGCTAAAGAGCAGCACTATGTCAAGGTGATCCTTACTGGTTGTGCGCATGTGCGTGTGATGAGACAAAAAGTTAGTCTTTCTGAAAGTGAACTCATATCAAGGCTCATTTACTGATAAAACAACTGAGGGATTAGCTTATTCTTTGCTCAGACAAAGGTGTGACTTACGCTTTCTCCCTCAACTTCCTATTAAAGTGTATTCAGGGGAGAAGGCATTATAGATTTACTGAATTTGCATGTGCATGTAATGTTCACTACACTCCACATTCAAGGTTGTACATCCCTCAGAAAAGAAGCAAAAGAAGAAAAATCATGATCCCAGCCCATACATTTTTTAGCTTTTCAGTTGATATTCAATTTGCACACTCTAATTTTGCTCAGTGCCTCACACGATCGGAGTACTGCAGCCTCTTCTTTACATGGTCAGTTTACTATGAAATTGTTTCTTTTTCTACCTCTCTAAACTTTTCTGCAAAATACAGACCTTATCTTGTGACACAGAATTTCTATTTACATACAAATTAAATTTTGATGAAAGCTTTTAAAAGCAAAATAGTCATCTGGTAGGGAGAAGGCAGTGGATGATGGGGTAAACCTCAGAGAAACTGGCCCTCTGGGAGGGAGAGGACTAGAGACTGGGACACCATGCAATTCATCAGTGACTGAGAATGCTGTGATCCGTAGCAGCCACCAGCATGCTAATGTTCTTCTCTTGACTGGATATGTCACTCTTTTTCCTGATGTTAGTGCATGAGGTGCTACCTTAATCGCATATAACAGATGTTTAGAGGACGGCTATGGAATTTAACTTTCCTCGTGGCACTGATAAACAAAGTTGTCACTTCAATCATCAAGGTTGCACGAGAGCTTATTCAAAAAAACAATTCTCACTATTTGGCTAATCACAACCTTTAGCTAGCTGAGACATAAAACACAGTAGTCTTAGAAATGTTTCACTGCACCAAGCTTAAATGCTAAGATTGTCATGGTCTGGGTTGAGTGTCTGCTATGCTATCATGGCAAATTGGCCTTCGTGTTTTGGTCTCACCTAGCTGCTCCTTGTCTCACCTGTCATTCTTCTGGTTTCACTGACAGTGGTCTACTCTCTCATCACAAAACTGCTGAATAATCACCTGCCTTTTTTTCTGCTCAACGCCTCTCCTCAGTACTCTGGAATTAGCAACGCTCGGACATCTCACCTGCCTGCCCTCCTGCTAACACTTACCTCCAGATCACTGCAAAAGAGAGAAAAGGCCAGAAAACTTGGTTCACTGACTTCAACTCACACCTTGACAAATCTGCCCCCCACAGTTTCCTGATCTCCACTTTCCAAGTAAGCATTATCTCAAGAAAAGACTTACCTTCTTTCCAGTATTCATTGCCTGACAATAACCCTCCTCTCCCTCTGTTGTAGTGCCTGAGATGCTTATTTCCTGCCATGCTTTAATGATTAAGATTCCTGAGTTTAGTAAAGCCTTGTGCCTTAACGGCCTTTTGGCCTTCTGACAAAGATCCAAAATTTCCCATGTTCACTTGTAGAAGAAACACTAAAACCACTGATTTTTCAATTCAGAGACCTGACATACACCAGCCTTTTCTCTCTGTTTCCCTTCCTTGAGAATGGACAGCCACTCTTCCACTGAGACCTTTTCTTATGAGGCTTTGGGGAATAGTAGATTGATGAAGAGCCAGGTGCATCTCTCAGGTCCTGTGTTCTTAAGGCTTGCCACTTCTACTTTTGCCCTCCACTTGTCCTGTTTCCTCAAATATTTAAGGACAGACTGCACATTATGCTGAGCAATAAGTATTTGGCTAATAGCTCTTTAGAAATCACCTTGTTGGTTAAAAAAAATATAAAATCATCAAACTGCAAATTTGCAAATTTAGCTCAACAAATAGGGACAAATTATCTATGCGCCTAAAGATGCCATTTAAAATTCTTATGGGGAGACACAACACTGGTTCATCCCTTGAGTTGGTTGCCTTCTTTATGCTAGAATTATTCATGGGTCAGTGTTAGGTGGCGTAACAAACAAAAAGAAATGGTCAGGTACAAGGATTTCACTGGAAATTAGTGAAAAGGGAGATAATGTCCAAACAAAACCTTCAAAAAGTCTGAAGATCAACTGCTTTAAAAAGTCTGGTTTATTGAAAAATATAAAGAAATGATAGGTGGCTAGAGATTTGCACAGTACTGTAGTTATTTTGTAACTTCGTGTCAGAAATAAAGTTAAGGCCACCATGATTTATTTAGGTCCTAAAACTAGGAAAAAAGAGTTTCCTGAGTTTCCTTTACAACTGTGTTAGCTAATTAAAAAATATCAAAAAACTCATATTAATTAAACAGCTGAAACAAAGTAACCTTTTCTGGATTTTCTTTTCTTTACCTTGGAAGTATACTGTAGAGGAATTTTCACCAGATTGCTTATTTCCAGCTCTAGTCAAGTTCAGCTGAGGCTGACAAACTCCAGTGTTACACAAGACATTACATGCTGAACACTGTGATTATGACTGCTTGAAGAGCACTTGAAACTGTCCACACTTGACATCTGCCACTCTCCTATTTTGGTGTGATCCTGTTTCCCCCATGAGTACAAAAAGCAATCTTGTAATACATGCAAGTCTACATAAACACCCATTTACACCCTTGTTTTCAGTGTAGTCATGCCTTGTGAGTGCTCAAGAAAACAAACAATGAAATATTTTCAATGTGTTTCTTTTCACCTGATCCAGTTCCACTGCTACTTGAAGCTTTTCCTTAATCCAAGCTGAACCTGCTCTTCTTACCTACTTCACGACTTAAGATCTCTTGAGATGCCAGTTAGATAAAGCTGAAGTCTCCAAATGCATTTCCATGTCAAATGAGTCCCTGCACAGTCTTTCCTCTCAAGATGCTCTTGAATTAAAGAACTTATTCAAATCAAACTATAAGCAACATTGAGCAACATTCACAGACGCTAGTGCTAGTTTATTGTAATTACACTTGTTGGGTTAAAGAGCCGGTGTGGGCTGCGTCATAGGCCAGTAGCTAACCCCACAGCAAGCTACTTCCTGGTTTGATTCTCCAGGTTGGCTTGGGCATATCTGTTTGGAGATTAACAGTCTCGCTGTGCTGGTATGTTTTTTCTCTTTTTACTCTGGCTTACTCCCACAATTAAAACACATGCATGTTAGGTTAATTGGCGATTCTAAATTGGCCAGGTATTTGAGCTAAAGTGTGTATAAATGTATGCATGTGGTTAAATGTGACTTGTACTCTAAAGAACTTTAAGTGTTTTTTAAGACTAGAGAATTGCCGTATAAATGCAAGTGTGTTTTACTTTGATTTCACTTGGAACTTTTTGTGACTGCATGTTCCAAATTGGCATTCTATTCAAGTCTAGGTAAGACATTCAGAATGCAGAGGGCGAACACAGGACAGGATTTATGAGAATTTGCCACATTTTGCATCACTCGTCTACTCAAATGCTTGGCAATTATGCGACTAGTAGGAGCGTTATAAAACAGTGCAAGTGTTTTTGCCTAGAGCAACAAATCCTACACATTTCATTGACATTCTGCACAGATGATGGCATTATTGCTTTTTTGCATATGACTAATCAGCGTAAACAAAGCAACACAACACAGAATACACCATTGCTGAGAACTCTGTGCAGAAAATAAATATGCAAACATGAGAATTAATAACAGTTTACCCATTTTTAGACTAATCAAACAAAATATCAGCTTTCCTTTTTTAATTTCTGCAAAAGGAATCAACTTTATTTGGTAAGGACCGCAATGATCAGTACAAACATTTATTGGCTTGGATTAATTTTTTACTTAATTTGACGTAAATCATTTTGAGTGAATACAGGAATAGACCCCCTGAATTACAGTAGGTAAATGTATGAACACTTACTTTTTGGCCAACTTGTAGTGAGCCAAACTAGATGGCTTGACACAGATTATCGTGTCTGTATGAAACATATAACATGCAACTTTTTACCAAAAGATTTTAATAAATAGTAGCCTTGAAATTGATAGGTTTCTCATCTAATAAGGTCATACATAAGCTACAGCATGACCTTGTCTATGTGTTATTCGTGCCAACACCTTAACAAACCCAGATGTCTACCTTATTCAGTTGTATGGATCTAGAGTAAATAAGAAGGGAGGGGGCTAATCAGATTGTTCAGCGTTTCCTATTAAGTGATAAGAAGGCCATCTACTGACAGGTCTGCATTTTCAGAGACTTCCCATTGACAAATAAAACATGGTAAATCCAATTTCTCTTGACTGCATTGTTCTTCATCAAAGGCAGCCCAGAGGTGAGGGCTATATAGTAGAATGTCTAATGACGTGTGGACCCAATCAGTCCATTTCTGCAGCTGCTTTTCTCAACAAAATAAATAGAGTGGGGCTTTCATTTCCCATCTGCACTCAACGTATTGTGTTAACATCTCAAGAAAATAAAGGAATTACAAGTAAACTCACTGTGCAACTAAATGTATAGGAAATACAAAAACTGAATTACTTACATGGCACGAACTGGGAGTCAGTCAGTTAGAGGGGAAAAAAATATCCAAGGTAGATCTACCATTTCTCTTGCACGTCCTTTGGGCAAGACATTTTCTGAAGACATCAACAAATACTCTCCATACAGAGTTAAAAAATATTCTGGCCCTGAGTGAAGTTCAGTCGATAGAGGGCGTCGGCTCTTGTTTTGGGATTTTATTAGCAATTTAGCTTGAGTTGGACAGTATACATGTCGTTTCCACTTCTGCTGCACTTTCCAACCATTCAGCCATCCATCCATGCATTTTCTTCCACTTATCCATCTCCAGATTGTGTGGGGCCTGAACGACCCAGAATCACAACAAAGCATGTCATTGGCATGCCGGCCCACTGTGTCCATTTCACACTTTGCCTCTCCAAAGCGTGAGATGTACATGAATGCAGAAGTTACATTAAGCTGCAGTACCAGCAGAGGGAGATTTCAAGCCAACATGCAAATAATCATTGTATTCTGACACCAGATTGCTCTATCAAAAACTGTCAACATATAGTTGGGCATGTGTACAGTTTTATCAGTTTACTGAACTGGGTATTATGCAGTGTTCAGCAATACCAAACGAGAACAAAATTTGCATTTGGAATATGCAATAACAAAAGAAATCATTAACAATTTAGTAGTGAAAGCCAATACCTCGGAAGTACACTGTTTGTTTCTATTCAGAGGATTTATTCATAAAATGATTTTAGCAATCTGTCAAAACAAAGTTTATGAGTGAGTACATAACAGTGAGTATACAAGTATGTTACAAGAACATCATTCCACATTCCCTAACTTTCCTGTTGCTCTTGAATACCACAATGTTATGCTCCAAACTCCTCATACATATGTCTAGACACTAGACATGTGTAAAGATATTCTGACATATGTCTAGGGTTGGAATTGGTCTCCATATATTTGATCAGTACAGCAGTTGACAATCTGACAGGGATCTTGACCATGCCAGGACATTTTTCCAATTAAATGCTTAAATGCTGGATACTTTGCTTTTCTTAACTGGACTGAAAGTATAACTTTATTTGAAATCTACAAACAGCAGATTAAAGACGTGCAAGAATAAATCATAGGAATTAACCAAATGGTCCTTGTATATTATTGGGCATTAGCTAGCACCATGCAAAAATACATACAAAGATTTTCTATAGTTTTTTCTTCTATGCTTTTTTACTGATTTTTATGTTTGTTGGCCTTTAGTGGACATTCTGAATTTAAGGTGTTCAAAATTATTAATGATAAATAAGATGCTAAGAATAAAGCTGTGGCTTTGCAGGCAGCAGATGTGACTTGACTTTGGGCTGAAGGACTCATCCTTGGATTTAAGGTCACTAGCCCCTGTTGGTCTGTCGGCCTTAATCGCCTTCCACATTAGCATGTTGGCACTGCTGGAGATCGATTGTCAGCCCACGCTCCTTATGCGTTCTGGCCCTTGTTCAATCACACATGTCAGATTCAAACCAACTATAAATTAGTTGTCTTACAAGTGGGGGAGAAGCACACCAAACCCGCTTAATCAGTGTTATAAGTGAGGACATTGGTAATGGATCGATTCCTTATTCTCTCATTACAGGCTTTTCTATGGGGGAGCAAGTAGAGCTACACCAGCTAGAGATAGGTATATCCATTACAGCCACACTTTGCTGTTAACACAATTTTCACTTAATTTTCTTAGGAACTTAATTTAGTCTTTCTGGTGTAATTGTCTGTCTTTAAATTGCATCCATATGGGTGGTCTCAATTTAAAAGGTGTGACTTTGTGCAACCAACAGAAATTAAGCTAGAACGTGATATGTGTATAATGGAATTAAGTCTCCCTAAGGTCTTGGGCTGTGCATTTTGTAACATGTAACTTATTTTGAGAGTTTCTTGAGAATTCATTTGCAAATGCTCTTTTATACCTCCACACATTACTTGGCGTTGATTTTGACAGTCTCAATGTATTTTAGCCCCCATATGGCTGTCTCACCATCTGCTGCATTTCAGCTCTCTAATTCAGCCTACATACATCCACCTGTCAAACGTGCACAGGTTTAGACAGGCTTCCTAATTCATTCACATATGGTTTAATTCCTTCTAAATTATTTTTAAGATCGTGTGGAGAAATTGGCCATGCAGTTTAAGTAGTTAGAACAAGCATTGGCTACTTTTAATACTACATGTTGCATTTATGTTGTTATGTTTTGCTTTAAATTGGGGTCTTAGAAAGAGATTCTCCACACTATGCTCACTTCTGTGCACACGCTGAACGGTATGCAATTGCATGTTTCAGTGTGTAATATAGAGCACACTTTGTGTATTTTAATGAACGTTTTGCATGATTACGTATCCTTGTGTTGTATTAAAATTTTCACTAAGAATCAGCTATAGTTCCTGTCATACCAATAATGATCCAAAAACAATGTCTCAGTTTCTTTTCTATAAGCATGACTGTGCCACCAACAAAATACACACAAAACATATGTATGCAATGCACATTCTTATATGTGAAAATTGATGTGAATAATTGGGTTCAAATACTTTTTGAACATTTAACATTCAGTATACTTTAACCACATGGTTGAGATGAACGTCAAGCATTGCATCTCCTCTTTGACCTCTCAGACAAGAGTAGAGATTAGTCAACTTCAAATAAAATAATGTATAATTATTATTTTAGATTTGCAGAGTTTGAGGAGTTTGAAAACCAGCTGATGTATTTTAAATAAGTTCAGAGTATAAATTTAGAGCTATGTGGAATAGATTAGAAATGTGTGCAGACTGCACAGAAGGTATTGTGAAATCCTACTGTCAAAAGATTACCAATTAAAGAAACAGACTGCAGATGAAGTGTATACAGAGGGGTAAGCAGCCAGTTATGAATGCAGTACTGACAGATATTTAAAGGTATTAAAAGTCTTATGTGCTTTAGTAAAACTTTGGATTGTACATTTGTACAGGCAAAAGGCAAAAATACAGCTCTTATAGTATTATTATTTTTTTTATTTAGGAAAAGTAAGATTCAACAAGAAAGTTTTAATTCTTGGCAACCTGGCAATAATAGATCAAATCTGTATGTGTTAATGTGGTTTTCTTACCACTTCTTTCTGTCTAGAGCAGGGGTGTCAAACATAAGGCTTGGGGGCCATAATCAGCCTGGCAAAGCCTGTCTGCCCCACTGGATAGCTTTGGAAAACATGAAGGACGGCATAAATGTCTGGGCTTCACTGCACCACAGTAGTTAAGTAATAGATGTTAAATGACTGAAAGGTCTGTATTTTTCACTGTCTACTATACAAATAGTGGTTAAAAAAAGTAAATTTTCATAAATACGGGAGACTGGGCGGTGAGCTACCAGAACTTCTTTTGTAATTTTACATATTCATCGTGTAGAAAAACTGAGAAGTGCTGTTGAAATTGCACTTTTATGTCTTATATTAAGATATCCCAGGAATTAAATGTGCAGTTAAACATCTTTACCCTGACACAAAGTGGACTTTCACTCATCCTGCCCACTCAAGATCAAAGTGGGCTGTATGTGGCCCTCAGTGTAAAATGAGTTCGACATCCCTGATCTAGTGTACTTGTGTACTCCGTAATCGCAAAGATTTTATCACTGTGTTCATAGCAGAGATTCGTTTAAATGTCAATGAGGACATCCTGTGACAGTGAAACATAAATGGCCAATAATAACGTTCAATGGCATGTGGTAGAACTTTTCCTTGAATGCTTACAACATGCAGGGTGTGCTAAAGTCTAGAGCTCAGTGTGTGTGATTAAAGTTAACTGGAAGGCTCTGATATAATAAGCAATGTCAATATGGGATGCATGGAAGCATCAATGTTCCCTGTAGAGAACCAATTAGATGGAAGCCTTGGGAATGCTCTGAGCCATACGTTAGCTTGCCAGCATGTAACAGGCCAAACTTGAGAGGCGGAGCTTTTACTTTCAACACACACACAAGAACACACACAGTCACAATGCACAAACACTTGCAGAGAAAATGCCCATGTACACAATGCACACACAGAGATATATATGAAAATAATAATTTGCATACACAAATTGCCATTTTTACTGGCAATCCAACTGCTTTCAAATAGCAATTTGAAATGAATCACATCTGCACAATGTTCTTCTCATCTCTATATTTTTGATGTTTGGAGGGTGCTTCTAAGGTCAAGAGCACTCAAGAAACAAAGTATTCAGTCTACAGTTGTGTTAGAAGCTGGAATCTGAATGAAGGCTGGAGAAAAGAGAAATTAATCAAACTAAGCTTGCTTTATTTTCCTTAGTAGTCGGTATTTCCTCTTGAAAAGCTCAAAGTTCAATGTTACAGGAATACTTCGTATGCACTATGCCTTGCAACAAAAACATTAAATGTTCAGTATGGAAAGCATTTGTTGGGGTTTTGTATGTACTTGTGTTTCATCATACTGTTTGATTAAATATGTGGCCATCAGCACTGGCTTCAATCACACACAGGTCCACAAAGCCACATAAATTACCACCAATCTGTGCTTTAAACAATCCATTCAAAGGATCGATCACAGGTTTCTCTGCTTTTCTCTTAAGTTTCCCAAGATTTAACATCACTTAGCTCAGTTTTGTAGATGTACACACATGTTAAAAGACATTACACAGCATTGTCTTTCATGCATGCTCAGTTGATTTGTCTTGGGCTGGTAATTAGTCAAGCAGGTGGGAAGTCGTTAAGGAACAGACGCTCTGTTCTCACCAGAGGGGAAAAAAGAAGATGCTGATGTATGATAGATAGATAGATAGATAGATAGATAGATAGATAGATAGATAGATAGATAGATAGAGTGAGCATTTGATGTTTTGGAAACTGCATTTAGTGAGAAACTATCAAGACGATGGTAAGTGCTTTTTTTGTACATACATACATACAACATAGCTGTTGAGGCCAAAATGAATTTGAAGAGCATAATCATCTCGTGCAACAGAATTCAGCCCGGGGACCAGTCATATTTTTTTCATGATTACCTAATCTGGGATGGCCTTTCAAGGAAACCCATGCTACACTTGTCCAAGGTTTACTTACTAAATATATCACATCTTACCTCCCCATGGATTTAAATATTCATAGAGTTTGAGGGCAACATGGAGACAGCAGAACAAGTTGTAAATAACATCTTTTGTATTTTTTATGGAAAACACAGAACCAGAGCAATAATCTAATTCCATCAGAATGAGTATTTTCCTTTTCCATTGGAAAACTGCTGTGACGGGGTTATTAAGAGCAGTGGCAATGAACTAAATGATAAAAAACAAACCGGTTACAAAAAAGCACACCAAGTTAGAAACAGATTTTCTACCTCAGGGTAGATTTATAGCCCTCTGTAGAGGGCAGGGGGCTGTGTGCTGCCAGGACATTGGGACTGGCTTGCTTAGCCTGACATAAGCAACATAGATGGCTGGTTGAACCTTCACAGGACCAGCACTGAATCCTTCTTAGAGCTGCATGCCCTATAGAGCCTGCAGCTGATAGCCATGAGCCAGCACTGAATGTGAATCAGTTTACCTCACTGACATTTCCTTCCTGTGCAACATGCTGCAGGCACTAAGGGAGATAACGCTAACTCACATTGATCCTCCATTTCAGCTCTTTTGTTCGCTGATTACTGGTGAGGCTTGTGGCCACAGGCTGTTCCATTGCAGAGGCCCAATGTCAGGTCTGACTTAGAGCAAGGCAACAAAAACATATTATGTACAGGGTTTCTCATATATGCCTGACCATAGTTAATATCTAATGTTGCTCTGGACATGAAGGAGGCTGAAGGCAATTTGCCACTGAGGTTCTATGAATCACCATTATACACAGAACTTTGCATGAGCATTGTCAGATGCCATTGTCATATGTCTCCCAAAATGGCCAGCAGTGAATAAGATCTTGCACTGGGATGCAGCTGAACAGAAAGGTCATACAGAGAAACGCAAAAAGCTCATAGATGTTATAGTCTTTCACTTACACCGAAAAGAAAATACTTCTGTTGGCTGGACTATATTATTATTTATGAAGAGTATATTTAAAAATCTGTTCGAGATTTTGCTGTTAAAAGGAGATTGCACAGGTGTGCTATGAAGAAGGGTGCTGTTCACGTTAATGATGTTGATTTATTTGAGGGAGCAATGTGAGATCTGCCTTTGCTCTCTTTGTATTTAATTGCAGTACTTTCTCAGACTGAACAATAACCATTTCAAATGTTAATGATCTCTGAAATGGCTCCAACACACAGCCATTCTAACATTTTGAAGACAGTGAGGAATAAGAGGTTGATGTATTAGGGTGATTGAGTTCAGCTTTGTATCTCTTTTAAGTCTTCCTACAGTTACCAAAATGGGAACATTTTAAAGCATTTTTAACTGTGAAAAACAAGAAATGACCAACATATTAAGTCTTAACTGATAAAACTCAAGTCGAAGCATTTTTGACTTGAGTCCAATATCACAAATTTGCCTCAAGCAACTTGACAGTTTCTAAAGCCTTTAGCTTCATTTCGTGTCACAGCAGGCTGTTTTAAACAACCAAATAAACCTTTTTATCTGCCCAGCAACAGTAGCAAAGGCAGAAACCAGCTGATGGGCATATGTGTGAATATGCGGCTGTAGAGTTGTTCACTTCAGTTTGATGTTTTTTGAAATCAAAACAGATCTTACACCAAGATAAATAATGGCAGATTAATACCAATGTTGCTCAAGCCTGTTGGATGTGTAAGACAAACTAACTAATATTTTCACAATAATAAATCAATTAAACACTTGCCTGTATTCATTTCTTTGTGTAGCCTCTACGTGACCAAACTTTATGAGCTCATCAAATTTGTTAAAAAAGATATTCGGAACAAAATATGTCGATAAAATTAGGTTTCTCTTAGCATTACTACATTTCAAGTTCCCCCAGACCAAGAACAGAGCAAAATATTTGAGAAGGTGATTATGTCTCTCTCTTCTCTGCCTCGGGAATCAAATAGGACACAAGGAGATTTAGCTAGAGGGGAATTTAATCTTCCAGAGAATGCTCTCAAACTATCGCTTAACTCGCTTTGGGGGTCAGACGAGGAGATGGGACCTGTGAATTGAATTTTGCCATTGCTTGTTTTTCTAGGCAGGACAGTTGAATGTCATGTTGCTCAGAGCTGTGTTTTCACTTCATCGTCCCCGAGCTTTCAGAAAAACACTTTGCTGATGAAGCAGGTGATACTCTCTCATACCTCAAAGCAAATCCAACATCAGTTTTCCATTACACTGAATAGAATTCATGAATAAATGTTTTTCAATCTGCAAACTGTTTTTGTAATACCCGTCTCCAGCCTATGTACGTGACACACCAACAGAAAATAATTCTAACGGCTCAAAAGAAAGCGAGAAAAATCTTTAATTGAGCAAAAGTGCTCTTACATTACTACAATTAAACTTCTGGTATAAAAAATAAAAATACTTTAGTAAAGTACAGGAGAACAGACATCATGGCGAAGAATGAAAGTTTGAATTTGTTCATTTTTAACAATTTTGTTAAAATTGTTCGTTTTCAATCAGTCTGTCCAATTATAAATCAGATTCAGCAAAATAAATATTTAAGGTTAAGTTTGGAGGTTTTACATATTTTGGAAATTAAAGTTGTGTAAAACATGAATGGCAGAATTTAATGTAAATCATTTCATTTCAGATTATTAAAGTAAAATATATTTTAGAACTTACTAATAAACAAAGGGTACGACAAGTGATGCAATACCTACCAAAATAATGTAATTATTGTAAAAGAAGAACATTATGGAAAAGTTAAAAATAAACTTTGGACAAAGTGTTGTATTAATTATGATAAAATTTAGAAGATGCAAAAAAAACAGAGCACTCACTGTGAAAGATTGAACTGATCACTGCCTGCATTTTAAAACTGACCTCACAGCTGGCTACAGTACAACAAAATAAGAAACACATCTGCCTGCACCTTCACTCTCATCCACCAATCGCACTGCTCTGCCTCGGTCTGCAGCTCTTTACATCCTCAGCTGTGCTCTTTAGGCCTGAAACTATCTGATTCCACTGCTTGGCTCCAGATTTCACTTCACCACGCTATGGACACACTCTGGAAAGTTCAGCTATCGTTCCGTCACTGCTCTGCACAGCAAGCAACCCACCAGGTCCCTCACGTGTCCGTAATCCTAGCTGGATCGTAGCTGCTAGTCGCCATGCTAATGATAGCAGATGGCTAAATGGCTAAATCTGGTAATTGTAAATAGTTAAACAGATAATGTTAACGTGTCTGGCAGTCAGGTTAACATTTATGATAATCGTTTAATACTAAAGTGTTATTGAAACAATTTTACAAATTTTGCCTAAATTGTTATGACGTCAGCTGTTAGTGAGGGGAGGAGCTGCGTCTGTGTGCAGTGATGCAGCCAAGCTGTGTGTCAGATGTAGTAGGCAAAAATGTCATTTTTTTTGTATCGCTAATGCTGCAAATGAGCATCTTATTTATTTGTCTCGTAAAAGTTTTGGAAAGTGTAAACCAAGTACATCAGTGCTGAACTGTGATTTTAAAAGTGAAAGGAACGCCACAGACTAATGTACAAATAAGTAAATAAAACTTAAAGTGTCTACTAAATGTTTCAGAGGTGTGCTATAATAGCAGAAATTGAATAACTGAATAATTTCTACAGAAAAAAGCATCAGCAACTGTTTTGCTAATCACTTAATTGCCAGCTTACATCTGATATTTAAACCTTTTCCTCTGTGATCTTTCGCAGCTTTTATCTGTTTTTTGTCTGTCTAAGCACAGCAGATTGAAGAGCAAATGATTAATCAAGAAAGTAAGGAACGGGCCTGTTAATATTCAAAATAACATTTAGCTGTATCTCTGATCAGCTAATCTCTGAGCTCAGTGAACTCTGGCAAATCTCACTGCTAAATTGTGATAAACTGAATAGACTCTATACGGAGGTCGGACCAAGGTGAAAATCAGGTGCTTTATACATGCAGATAAATGCCAGCTATACATATGTATTAAGGCATAATGGGATCAATGTGGTAGTGGTGACAGTGCAAGTTTGATGACTGCTTGCTGTTTGAGAGATTTCACAGCAGCTGTATCCATAGCAACTGAGCAGTAAAGACTGCCTATCTTTCTGGTCCTTTTATGCAGCCTCACGGTGCTCTACCCTTTTAAATTCACATTGCCATGCCGGGCAGTCAACTTCAGCATAATCTAAAATCATGGTCTGTCAACATTTGGGTTTAGGAAGTCATTCTTTATCATGCAGCCTTTTTTGTTTGTCTGGTTTCTCTTTTATGTTTACTTTGATGTCCATTCAAATCTTTTTGCCCATCATTTGTTCATTTGATATGCAGCCTACATCATATGGAGTAACCACTTTGAACTTAGAACCAAGCTCTGAGCACTTCATTGCGTGCCTCATTGCATACTGAAACACACAGTCCCATTGCTCGATCCCAATGCTTGTCAGCTACAATACCTCAAGAGACTCTCCTGGGCCTTTGTTATATCCACCTTCTATGTCAGACGCAGCTCTCATCGCAATCTGTCTCTTAAGATGCATCATGACAGCATCTTCTGTCTGCTCTGGACAATGTTCCCTGTGATGTGAGAGTGAAGGAGGTGGAGAGGTGCCAGAATAAAGAAGTAGAGAGGAAGATGATGTGAGACAGCAGATACAGACAGACAGAGATGATGCTTTTGTGTGAGATCTCAGCCCTCTATCCATTAAAAAATGTGAAGTGGAAAAGTGGTGAACATCACAAAGGCTGTATGTGATACCCGTACATGTCCATGCAGAAAGAAGTTTTTTGGGGAAAAAAAGACATTTTTCATTCTCTTCGGGAGAGAAACCTTATGTTCTTTTTATTCCACTGAGGTTTCATTTGATGAAACTGGTGAGTTATTGGACTTACCATCACGTTATCAATCTTACTTTGCTGGTTAAAGCTTTGGGAACTACTCTCTCACAAGTGACAAGAATACATAAACACAACTATGCCATGAAGACTGAAAGACTATAGCTTTCCAAATAGTAACAATAGTTGCATAAATTGATTTGTATATTTTGCTACTACAATTTTGTAGCTACTGTAACGAAATTGCAGACAGAAACAGTAAATGTGAAGAAAGAAAATCCTGGATTGCTGTCTTATTTTACCCCTTATTTAATGGATCACATTATAATGCCAAATAAAAGCAAAACATAAGTGCACAGTGTACAGATTTGTAGACCCAGCCACAGAAATTTTGAATTAATACACAATAATTACGATACTTGGTTCTTATTTCACTTATACTGAGGCAGCAGCACAAATAATGGCCCGTAATTAAAGGAATATGACTAAGCCTGGGTCACAAAACTCTGAGACAGCCTGATCTGTGCTGACTGACTACTGATTGACAATTAGTGTAATGCCAAATCCACATGTACATGGATGTTTATTTTTTTTTAAATGTGGATTTTCTCCTATTTTAAAAAATATATATAATTGTCCATGTGAACATACAGAGGTAAAATTAATACTGAATTCAACTGAGTTCAGCTAGCCAGGCAATAACAAGATTCAATATGACATCAAAAAAAGAGATTAAGGCAGTCACCTCTCACATTGCTAAATGGGTAAAACTTCATAATAATCATCACTAATAAATAGCAAGCTGATAATTAATGAACCTTAGTTTTACTTTTGTCTGTTCTTAACAAAAAATAAAATTATTAAACATTAAATATTTAAAAAATTCTACCATAAATGGTAAATAGTTGGCTTATAATTTAGTCACGATGATCATCCATGTATTGTTCTTTGAGTACATGTTTTACTAGTTAGGGTGTTATTTTTTCATTTTATTAGTTGTTAGTATTAATATTTATTTTCTTAATTATTGAAATAGTAAAAATAGTTTGAGTTAAAATAGAACGGAGAGACCCTACTAGGTGGCACCCCCGACTGACGCCCCTGGGATCACTGAGACACAAAAACCCCTCCACCACAGTAAGGATGCAATTGACTGAGGGGAGTAACTTTTTATTTAATAAAATTTATAAATGAAATTTTATACTAATTATCAGTAAAAAGTGTATACTGTTTTAGATCACTGATAAAAAACAAAAAAACAAAACAGAAATATTCCAAATAAGTTGAGAAGTGTCTTAGAGTATATTCATGAACAGTACTTTATTTCTTCATGCATGTTATGTATGTCCATTCGGGGGCATTTCTCCTCACAGGTACAGAGAGCAGTGCATTGTAAACCTTTCTACAGAAAAGGTCAGAGCTGAGCACTGTGACAAACATTGTGGATGATAAATACAGGATTACAGGATGCATAAGATTAAATAGGAGCTATAGAGCAGATTTATAAACACAGGATTATTGGGGGGAAAGGAGAAGGGTGACAGAAAGAGAAGGGATGTAAGACTTGGAGGAGAGTGAAAAGAAGTGGATTCTTGTCAGAAAGAGTAAAAGAGTAAGAAAGAGAAAGTAAAACAAATGGTAAGAGAATATTTTTCAGTCTGAAATTTTTCCTTCAGGGTTCTTTCATGGTTACAACAAGCTCAACAGCTGAAAAACAGGTCAGAACAAAGTTCAGTCGATACTATAAAGGGAAAGTACGGTTAGCATGTCCCCCACATTCCCAATGGAAGATAAGCCCCAGTGTTAGAGTTTACAAAATACATGCAGTCGATAAAAGTTAAATGTCAGTTTTAAAAGCCTGTGTCTAACCTTAGACTACGTGTCTTTCTGTGTCTATATCTGCTCATCTACCAGCGTATTCCTTTGTGTGTGTGTGTGCATGTTTTTTCCCTAGGATGTGTGAATGGACTTGTCATGTTCTAGGTAGCCTCAAGTGAGCAAGCCAAGGCACGGGTCTTAGTTTTTCCTTTTTTATTTTTTATTTTTCTCTGTGATTCGCCCCAGTGGCTGGTGAAAAGGGTGACATGAGCTGTCACGATCCTTTCCATCACTGCACACACACCTCCAGAATATCTCAAACACAATCTAAGGAATATAAAGTCACAGACAGGGTCATCCTCACAACACAAGGATGTGTGTTTCTATATACAGACGTGACATTCACACATTGGCAGGAGGTATGTGTTACGGTGTGTGAAGACATCAGCAGACAAATGCAGATACTGTACAGCCACATACAAGCCATTTGGGGCCACAGGTGACTGAAGGAGATAAAATTAGAACAGAAGTAAAACGTAGACAGTGAGGCTGCTGACTGACAGTTGGTCATCATTCTCAAGGCATTGAAAACTGTCATTTTGTCAAACCACTGGTGTCTCATTTCTATGCACATGATGTGTTCTTTGGCACTTTGATTCACAGCAGTGGTGACACCAATATTACGACAACTTCACTGCATATGGGCGGTTGGTTAGCACCTCTAGTGTCCCATTTGAATACACTGAGTAATCTTAAGCGTCATTTAACTAACACCCACCCCACTGTTGGGACCCAAGTCAGTTTGCTGAACTCTGATCTCAGCCTTCCTCACCATATCTCCATGTGAATAAGCATCAATCTGTTAGCGAGGGCACCCATTAAATCCTTTAACTTTTTTATAGTATCTACCGTTTCTTGATAGTTGTTTTTTTTTCTTCTTTATTAGACAAGCCACATCCTAGTGAACCCAGGAATCATATCTGAATGGAACATCACCAGTTTTGTGAGCAACCCTTGAATGTAAAGCCCACTTTAATTTAATTCTACTGGTCTGACTAAACATAAAGTCCATCTTGTTTCGACATTAATGAGTTCAACAAGGCTCTCAGAAAGCCTGATGGCCTTACCTGATATTTCTTAGGATTGCATTACCATTCAGAATGATGCATTTATAAATGCACGCATTGAAGGTAAACCTATTTCACTTAAATTACTATGCCAAGTTGAACATTGACTATATTTGTTTATTGCAAGCGGTAAATGTACTGCTTGTTAGAAATAGTACAGATGTGTACTCTCTGTGGAGTCATTTTCCTACATAGTTCAGAAAACATTACATCCATTGAAACAGCTTGATTGTGTTTTCAAATGTATAAAGGCCTCCTAAAGAACAGGCAGGAACAGTGTACCATGTCTCAGAGAAAGAGGCTGGCTTATGCTGTTGTTGTGTATAATTAACTAAAATGTACAATTAACTAAAACGTTAGTTTGTGATTATTTTTCATTATTTATTTTGTGTGTGTGTGTGTGTGTGTGTGTGTGTGTGTGTGTGTGTGTTAGAGGCAGGTGGTAAAAAATTAAAAGTGGGAACAAATTAATCAAAAGTAAAAAAAAAAAAAAATGGTGGTCCAGGAACTTCATTTGTGGTGTTTTCTTCCAAAGCCTTCACACTTCTATTACATGCACAAATTATTTACTCATGTCCTGCTATTTTGACTTACATGTTATT
The DNA here is from genome assembly GCF_013358895.1 of Oreochromis aureus. Taxonomy (NCBI): domain Eukaryota; kingdom Metazoa; phylum Chordata; class Actinopteri; order Cichliformes; family Cichlidae; genus Oreochromis; species Oreochromis aureus. The sequence goes on from NC_052951.1 coordinate 22,908,380, forward strand.
TTGTCTTCCTCCCATCCTCCTTCAGTGGCCGCAGCAGATGGCTCCGCCCCTCCCTGAGCCTGGTTCTGCTGGAGCTTTCTTCCTGTTAAAGGGGAGTTTTTCCTTCCCAGTGTCGCCAAGTGCTTGCTCAAAGGGGGTTGTTTTATTGTGATTTGGTGTTATATGAATAAAATTGAATTGAAATTAAGCATATCTATAATCTCCTAGCTTTTAAAGAGCAACAGACGTGTACAGATTAGTTATGAGTAATCTCTACAGATTAGTTATGAATACCACTAAGCGGTATTAAATCATTAACAGTTGCATCCATTTTCTGTGCATTATGTACACAGTATGTATTTTACAGAGTTGGCATTAAAATATTTAATTTATTTTAAATGAAATTGTCCTTTTAGTGCATGGAACTTGATTTGACCTCTTTTATACACCCAGTATCACAGCAAAACATGTAATAGACATTTTGGTCCACCATGTCCATTTCACACTTTGCCTCTCCAAAACATGAAATGGAAATGATTACATTAGGTGGCTAATATGTATGCACGTGTAAATGTGTTAATAATGTCTGTTTAAACACTTTCCCGTGATTATTTTTATGTTGGCTTGAAATAAAATATCACCCTCTGCTCTTACTGTAGATTACTGCAAATTTTGCATGCGTGTCCATTTCCCACTTTGACCGTGTGTCTATTACACGTTTTGCCACGATACTGGGTTGTTTTACATATGATGACGAGGATTTTAAATCATCAGATCGATTCCATCTAGCATCTCTGACTGGTGAGTTTACAGGATAAAAAGTCTTATAAACTTGCTTTAGTGAGCTATTTGTTTAAAGTAAGAAATATTTGCATACACCTAACATTTGAAGCAGCAAAGTGAATAGAAATTAAATAGCTTACAATACAAAATGACCGAAACCGAAAACATTGAACTCAAATCCCCTTACATGCACAACGTTTCGTCAGTGTCCTCTACTTTTCCTGCTTTTTACCTTTTTCAAACTTTTTTTTTCGTACCCCGAAATACATCCGAGGCACTCAGCTATCACGCAGCTTGTTCTTTTGTGACTTTCAGGGTTTACTGCAAGGTTGCCAAGTTTACTCAGAAGGTACACACACTGTCAAACTTTACAACTTTAAATTGCACTTGTCCCTCTCAGCCTCCAAGTTTATTTACTTTAATGGAACAAAATTAAGAAATGCAGTACATTTTGTGTAAAGTATCCATATGTTATAATTACTCAAACAAAACAGTATACTAGAAACTTAAAGCTTATGAAAATGTGGGTGTGTTGTGCTCAGAATCTTTTGTTCCATGCAGGTTGACAGACCCTGAGGGAGACTGAGCTCAAAAGTACTCCACACAACCACAAAGGTACCAAAAATAGACACAGAACTGTTCCACCACTTTGGACAAAAGTTAAAAGTAACGGGCCCACCCTAAGATTGTGTTACAATTAAAACGGTCAGGTATCAGTCCAGTTTTGCCAGTTTTCTTTCATTTTTTCTTCTTCCAGGACCTCCCAGCAAATTACTTCACCCATGACAAAATGCATGTGAAATCTTTGCCAGTTTTTACCAATTAAAAAATGATATTATTTTTGCATCCATTTCCATTAACTTTCTGGGCATTGCCTCTCATATAGTGATACAAGGTGCAGGACTCCAACACAGAACATCTGTCCTGCTTTCCCCCACTGATGTCAGTATTGAATGCACTTGTAAGGGACCTCAGTGCCACAAAGACTCAGTAATGCCCTACTGAGGACAGTCCCTCTGCAGTCACATGGAAAAAGCAAGAACCCATTGTCAGCGCAAAGGAACTTTATAGCCCCAGATAAAGACGGAACATTGGCAGAATTCCAGCAACAAAAAAGCAGGAGATAGGGAAGCTGTAGAGGGAGTGTTTCATTTAGAAAGTAAGAAAGAAGGAAAGAAAGAAAGAGGGGGGAAAGGAAGCAAAATGTTACATGTCTTCTATCTTGAAGTAGGTCGCATACACACTGCAACATTTGTCATAAGTGACAGCCCTATTAATCATGGGAGGGGCAATATAAATGCCCAGTAGCTTTACTCTCCAGGTAGGTTGTCCCACTGGATGTCAGGGCTCCAGCCTCAGTGTTCTACCTGTGTTCTCTCCACCTTACTTCTCTTCTTGTCCTTGTTTGTTAAACCAGTTGACACTAACTCACCTAACCAGTGATAAAACACTGTTGTGCTTACACATAACAGACAGCTTAGCAAAGAACCAGTTTTATTTTTAGGCACTTTGTCACTAACAGCTATCACAAAAACACATAATTTGTCCCATGTCTTTAGCTGAGTGCGCAAAAAATGCCAAAGGGATAGGGAACGTAAAGTTTAACAGGCAGGAAAGAGTATGTTTGCATCAACAAGGTGATACCAACACACCTTTCCAGAGCCTTAACCTCAACCTTTCCCATTCTTCTAAATATAAAGAAATGAGGAGTGACTCAAGACTATTATATACAGTAGTGTATATACAATTTACCTGTCAGCATTTTGCAATGTGAAAAACTTGTATTTAAAAGAAATTCTGTCAAGGTAGCTTTTTGTTACTTTGACAGTTTACAAGATCGGCTTGAACATGTGGAGGTTTTTCTGAAGTTTGCTCTTTGACACAAGTCTGTCTCTGTTTAGTGGAGAAACTGATGCATTACATGTTAGCTTGGAGCAAGGACCAAAGGCCAAAGTAAATAGCATCCACTAGAAGGACAGAAGAAGAACTGTTGTGCCAGCTATAAATCACAAGTTATTGTGATCAAAGTATATGTTGAGTGATACCCACAGAAGGTTATCCAATGGCCCTGTTCAAAACTGGAGGGGGATGTAACCCGCTTAGTTTCAGTTTCTGCAACAGCATTTTACAGTGTTACTATAAAGATGCTAACCACAACAATGCAATTTATTCTGTGACATAACACTTTTCACAACTCTTCCACTGCACACGTGCGTATGTGGGTGAACGTGCGAAGGGTTTGCCCATCAGTGCTGTTGATAGTGTTACATATTTCAGTCATATTCCTCTGTCATATATCTGGGTGCCTTTGAGACCCAAGATAAGGAAGGATTTATGAAGGGAGCCCTCTGCTAAGTCAAGGTGAACACTAAAGATATGAGCTTTCTCCATGTGAATATATGAGAGTGTGTGTTTGATTCAGTGTTTGCAGGAGGAGCTCAAATTTATGACAAAATCTGAATATGTGTGCCACATATGCATACATGTCTAGATGATGATGATGTGTGTGTTTGTTTTGTGTATGTGTAGTTTATGGTGACATAGTATTCTAAACTTCCCTCTTTACTCTGTAAAATCCCATTGAAGGATTTGTTACCTTAAGGTACCTGAAATCCATCTTTTCAGAATATCTCCATAATTATATTCTTACATTTTTTTTCTTACCAACTTAATCCTTTTCACGGTCACCTCACGTAAAGCTTTTCCCTAAAAGCATTTGGCAGAAGGCAGAAAGATTCAAGTGTTTCCATGCTAATGGAACAAATTTTTGCATAACTTATCAGACGGAAGAGCACTCGTAATTTGCTCATTTAATTTATGGACATCGCTCCTATTACTTATATTCTACTTATCCTTGAGGTTAAGGCTGTAGTACAAAAAAATATTCCAGAGCTTTAGATGCATGTGGTTTAAAATAACAAGCTCAAAATAACCATATATGATTGTTGTTTCCAAGCATGAAAAAGGGATATGATTTTTTTGTTATGTAATGGAGCAATGTCTATACCAGTGGAAAGCCATTTCAATTAATAATACTCTCTATCTGATGCATGATGATATTAATGAGGTATGGCCTTTTTTTATTTTTAATTTCTTAGTAGTATGTAAAGGATCATTAAAGAGTTTGAGACTTACTAACTTTGTCATTTTATATAAATTAGTTTATAATTTGTTTGTCTTCAGACAACCTCAACTTCACCAGCTCACTGTAACATAATCATAAATAGATTCTTATAACTGACCCTGGATCAAAAAGCTCCAGAGAAAGATATAATACTCCAAGTCATTGCAGGTTCACGTTGTTAGTAAGCTTTGATCATTTTGTTAAGGCTACTGGTTATCTGTAATTTGTGAATGACATAATACCAAAAGTGTTTTTCGTTTGTCCATTAGATGTGTCTTTCATGTTGAAAGAATTCCATAAAAATAGGATGAATTAAGTATTTATCATCTTATTTGTTTTCTTATTTTAAATACCAACACGTGGCTTGAGTGTTACTTCATTTCTGTTCAGCAAGTCAATAAATTCTTTATTTATACATATATCATTTAATTATTACATCATTTTTTTTATATTAACAACAGATCAAATGGGCTTTTAGAATCTTTTAGGTAGTCATTTTGTATTCAAAGCAATCAATGTTTCCCCAGTCTGGTAGTTCTTTTCATCAGCAAATCTTAATAAATCCGCTGCACACCACCTGGATATGAAACAAAGTTTGTCAAAAATTGTTGTCCATCCATTTTCTTCCGCTTATCCAGGGCCAAGGAGCAGGGCCAGCACCCTAAGCAGAGAAGCCCAGACCTCCCTCTCTCTAGCTACCTCCTCCAGATTGTCCATGGAAACACCAAGGTGTTTGCAGGCCAGCTGAGAGATATGATCTCTCCAGCGTGTCCTGGGTCTCCGTCAGGGCCTCCACCCAGTGGGATATGCCTGGAACACCTCAACCAGGAGGTGCTCAGGAAGCATCCTTGTCAGATTCCTGAGCCACCTCAACTGGCTCTTTTCGATGTGGAGGAGTAGCGGCTCTTCTCTGAGCTCCTCTCGGATGGCCAAAGTCTTCACCCTATATCTAAGGGAGAGGCTAGCCACCCTTCAGAGAAAGCTCATTTCCACTGCTTGTATCTGCGATATTGCTCTCGGTCACTACCCAAAGCTAGTGCCCATAGTTGAGGCTAGGGCCGTAGATTGACTGGTAAATCTCTCTTCACCACGACAGACCGGTACACTGGTCGCATCACTGCAGCCGTGACAACAATCCCTATGTCGATCTCTTGCTCCCTTCTTCAAGACCCCCAGATACCTCAGTAAATCGCCTCCTTATCATGGTAGAGGGGGTGTCTGTCCCAGTGATCCCAGGGGCTATGTTGTTGGGAGTCTCCTGGCAAACTGGTCAGGGTGAGGGACCAGACAAAAAGCGATTCAAAAGATGCAGAAGATGGGAAAAATCTAGGGAACAGTTCCCCGTGTCAATGATAGGGTTACCAGGGCTGTAGCCAGGCCTGTGGGGGGTGTCTGAGGGTGGTCGGGCCTTAGCCATGGGGCCTAGCTGCGCACAGCACGAAAAAGGCACACAGGCCCATCTTCCCGTAGAGATTTGGGGTTTTGTAGAGTTATGGTACACTTACAGGGTCATGTAGATGTTTCACATTGTTCACATATGTTCACATTGTTTCAGTTTTGTCAGTTTTAGCAAAAGTCATATATTATGTGTTAGCAGTGAGGTAACTTTTGAAGGATAGCAGTGGAGACAATGGTGCAGGGGAAAGCAGTGTCTATGATGTATGTCACTCCTTACTGGGCGGCCCTCTAGCACAACTACCCATTCACTGGCATCCTGCTGTCTGAAGAGGATGAGCCTGCACAGCACACAATGATTCCTGTCCCCTTTCATTTTGTTATTTCATTGAAAATTCTTTTTTTAAAGTTCTGCTCAGAACTCTCAGAGCCCTTGTTTTTTGTCACATAACTTTCTTGTCTTGTCTTTTCGTTGTTGCTGTTGTTTTTTACCACCTCCTTTCTTTCAGGCAGAAATGTACCTTTTACTTAAATTCTTCAACACTCAGTCCCAGTCACAAGAGCCTCTCTGCATAGATATAAGATTATAGGATGTTTTGTGACATGCTTAGTCTGACAGTAACTATGTTTTGCAAAGCTAACCCTCCACAAATAAGTATTTTTAGTAATACTTTTTAACCACAGCAGTGGTTTTATTATCGTGCAGTGGGTGCACTGGGATGTTCCGACACCATGAGGGTAGAGGATGTCGATGACCATCTACGCATGAGTAAAGTTGGGTATGTTCACCACTGTGTGGTGTAAGAAAATAAGATCAGTCTGTGGTTCACTTGTTGGCCAGCAGCACCTGTACTACAAGTTGTTCCCCTATTCTCCACATTCCTGTCTCTCTTAATTTCACTGTGTAACTATGGCAAAATAATAAAAATAAAATACAGATACAAATGAAGCTGTCTGGCTAAACTCTATTAAGAGTGAGTCACTACTACAAAAATATCTTAATTATATAATCAAAATTATTTCCAAGATCAACACAGTAGCTTCTGGGCATTGGTGCTCCTATGATTTGCAATTACGAATGAACACTCTGACTGTTACCTTATTGTTGGGGTCAAATTTTACCCATTTTGACACTTGAAAATTGTAAAAATTTTATTATTTCACCATGAAATTAAATAACCTTTCCTAAACTAATCCAAAACAGGATTAGTTTGAACAGGTTCTGTTGAACAGGTATTAAATTGTGCACGTTGAGGCTGTCCTAGGTCAGATTTGACCTGTATTTTTTAGATGAATTTTAGGTCTATCATTGTGACAGATGTGAAACTTTACCTGCCATGTTTATGTTTGTTTTTATGGATTATTATGGCTGTTATGTTTCCATGTCTTAGGTAAAACAGGACATGATACTGTGCAATAGTCGATGGTTTTCTCCAGAAACATTAATTAAAGATTAGTCATCTATTTATTAATGTTGGCTAGAGTTTCATATGTACTAAATAGATCTGTAGTTGAAAACTCAAACTCTTATTATGGTCTGGGTCACCACTTAGTTAGACCATACTGCAAATTCATTGAATTGACTGATAATAACAGAAATCTGAATCTCTGAATCTTAATCTTAAGATATGACATATGAATAGCTATTCAATCCGTAAATATAGCTAAACTTTGCATGTTTTAGCTGTTTAGTTGCACTTTATTCAAAATGTGAGGCAGCATATATCCCCCAAACTAAATTGTTATACCACTTTTATTAGAAGATTCTGTAGGGGTTTTTTACCCCAGTGTCCGTTTGTGAAAAATATTCAAACCACTTTTTATTCGAGTGGCAAAATGCAATTTTCATCAGGAAATGGGGATAAGAAAAGAACACTGCCACCATGGGAGTATAGTATAAATGGGTTGTACTCTCACACATACTGAGCTTCTTCAACAATTTGGTCAATGCTTTCAGTGCTAAATGGGCAAAAAGGTACCCCTGTGCATTCCTGCATTCTTTAAACTATCTGGCTGTGGGGACACTACTTCTGTTAATAATGGTCATGCTTCCAGCCAATGATTATAGTTTTTAGGTCCTTTTTAAGCAATTGTAGCCTTGCTCTCTCCAATAGCTATCATCCTCACTTTTACTTATTGTTTCTGTTTAATTATAAGCAGCCATACAGCCATGTGGCATAATTAAACAGAAAGATGCCTGCAAACAAGTGCAAAGTGCTCACTGCATATGCCAACCAACAAAAACCTTCCCCACCACCGCAAGAGCTTATGGCAGCGTAATAACTGAATCTACACCATTTAGTTCCCATGAGTGATGCAAATATGTTTTACAAAAGTATCACATTTACAGGAATTCAAGTCATCTTTGTGTATAGTCCCTAATGAAACTCAAAAGTAATTGAACATTCTCCAAAGAGATGACGGTGCATGTGAAGAAAGCCATCATTAGGTTGAAAATCTAAATAAACGTGTTTGAAAAATAGCAGAAAAAATAACTTCAGGAAAAAGTCAAATCAACAGTCTGAAAAAGTCTGAAAAAGATGTTATTCTAGTACATAAAGACTCTGAAAAAAAATACCTTACTAAAGCAATTTCAGTTGAAGTACTGGTAGGCAAAATCAAGTTCTCAGTCTTTTCTTTTTATATGTTTTTGAGTTAATGTGTGATTTCGGTTGTTTAAATTTGTGTGATCAGCCTGCTACTGCTAAGCATGGAAATTCCCTGAAAGCCTAAAAGTGATTATGGAAATCATATTTTTACCACAGTCTATTGATTTGTCTGCTGACTTTCAATGGATTTTTCAATATTTTTAAAACAATGACCAATCGAGAGCTGTGATGCAGCAGGTGAAAGTTTGACATTAGAATAAACTGTTAGATGTTCCTTTGAATGTTTTCTTGGATATTCTTCAGGCTTACAACATTAAACATTTAGTCCTTCATTTACTTTATTCATTTATTTATAGCATGACGTCCTTTGTTCTCATGAAGTGCTGCACAACTGATCCCATCACGTGGCATCTCTGATTAGATACAACTACGTGCTGTGTGTATGTGTGTAAACATTGTGATTGTGAACATTTCATCTGACTTACCACTTAACCTCCTTCGAGATAAGTCAGTAGGTTTGTCTAAATTGACCCACCAGCTTTCCCAGTCCTTGTTTGTAATTATGTGGACAGTGACAACAGGAAAAAGAGGCACTGAAAACTGTAACAACAAATCAAGCCAAGGTGATTATTAGCAAGCACTGACACAATTATTAGCAAGCAACACAAAAGTTTTCTTTTTTTTCTCTGTTTGGCTTCTCTCTCTTGCACACATTTTCTGTTTATCTCTCTCTCCCGATCTCTTTCTGTGCTTCTATCCAGTTAGATACTGTTTGAATGATCACGTTCCCTGGCATGAGAGTGCTATGTAATTAACCTATGAGATTCTTGCTGTTGCAACGTGCCTCCTGCCTGCCTCAGTGGCCTAGTCTGGTGGATTATTACTGCCATCTTCTGGGGAAAAAAAGTATAAATATGAATATCCCTGCAGCAAACAGAAAGATGTGACAGAGGAAGGAGCTGACAAGTTTTTTCTGAGATCATGGATAGCCGAGTCAAAAGTGACCAACAGGTAACTATGCAAAATGCAGTTTCTGTCCCTCTCTGTCTTATATCGCTACAGAAGCAACTATAGTCTGACAAAATTAAAATAAAAAATTATGCCTAATTTAACAACTCAAGGGCCAAAAAGCATGTCTGATGATATTTTCATGAAAAAAAAGAAAGAAATTCACCAGTTTTTGAATGTAACCACGAGCACCTAACATCCAACATTTATACACACATCTATTAAAAATAAAATAAAATGCATCAGCTGGTTTCAGTTTACTTATTCAGCAAAAAGACCAAAACCAATAATGAACCAATCCTGCTAAGACATACTGTAAGCCACTGCTCTTCTATAGACTTTAGCAGCTGGATAAAAATAGCAAATCAGTTAGCTTTACTCAGTTGTAGCTATAGATTCATAATAATCACTCTTTTTTCTCGTGGTTCTTGAAGCTGCTCAAAATACATCTCCTCATCTTGCTCATCAAGATGAGATATTCTATTTCAGCTGTAAACTGAACATCATGGGCAGGTAGACCCCAAAAAACCAAAGCCTTTTGCAGGTTTATGTCACTCCACCAGCATCTCTTTAAGCATTTACTGCATGAGCCAAACCACATTTTTCCATAGATTTTTTGTTTTTCACTGATACATGATGGGACGGGTTTCTTAGGGTCACATCTCTCTTTTAAATAGAATATTACCCCAACAGAGTTTCAGTGCATGATATTCACAGACACACATAGTCTTACAACCATCATATCTGTGAAATGGTTTACTTTGCAACTTGGGGATACAATAGTACTTTTTTTTTCTTTGCCCTGTCACACAGGTGTATTAGTATCAATTTCTCTCTAATTATGTGTGCAGTAGGAGCCTACTAATGCTAATTATACACTGAAGCTACATTAAAGGAGTTTTATCTTGGAAGCGTGATGTAAAAATACTGTAATTATAGATAATGTGGGCGTAATTAGGTATCTCTTAATGAACAGACTTCAAGTGAGATGTTGTTTAGATGAGAGCAGGCACTAGATAGGAACTTACTTGAAATGTATTGTCCTCACTTACACAAGTCAATTTCACCTATGCGAGTTTGGAACAACAATATTGGACGTGAAAATAAGGGTTATCTGGGCTGTCTGCTCATCAATGCAACCTCACAGAGCAGGCTAATCGACCCAGTGGCTTCTCTGTCTGTGTCTGCCACATTTAACACCTGGGATCTGCTTTCTCATAAACACATATGTTTCTCAATTTCTTTTTGAAATAGAATTTCTAAGTACTGCTAAGTGCCAAACATGAAATTTGTGAGGGTTTTGTGATTGCTCTTCCTGAATGGCTGTTTTCAGCCAGTGCAAGTCTTGGAAAGTTTTATATAAAAGGAGAGACCCTGAATCAAAGTCTCTCTAAGAAATTAGTGGTTTGATAATGTCCCCTCTCCTTTTTTTAGTCCCCAGCTAGGATCAGATAATGAGAGACTGACTTCCAGGGTTTTTGCTCTCTCTTGATTCATTTTCTTTCCTACTCGGTCCCATCTTGTGCTGCCTACCTTTACCTTCTTCCCCATCAAAGCAAAGGGATGTGATTTAGACATCTTTCTTGCTGTGCCTGATATTCTCTCCCTCCTCCGCAATGATCTATCAATCACAGAACCGTGCCTTGATGCAAACGTCGCTGGGTGTGGCCTGTGAGACGTCCATCCTCTTGGCCTATCACATTCTGTTGTTGTGTCCACTCATGCACAGTTCAAAGGCTCCAGTCTGAGCCTTTGAGCTCTCCCTTCCTCGCCAGTAAGCTAGTTTTACTTTGTCATCTGTGACTTCAACTTTTCTGTCCTTCACATCTTTTATTTGCTGTGTCACGGGCTGTGTTAGTTCTCTGAGAATGAAAGTTTTGAAGCAACATGAAGTAAATGTAGGTGTCAACTGACTATTTGTTTCAGCACAAGTGCTACTACATGGCTACCTTTTGGTACATTTTTACTTCACCAGACAGCTTCATTAGAAAATAAACAGACAGATGCTTGTGAGTTTTTAAAGAGTCTATGGCTCCTTCCATTGTACTGTACTTTGATACCATTTTTGCATCCATATGGTGTAGTGTAGTGTCCCACAGGCTCTGTGCATACATTGTATTATATAATTACATTTGCAGAATAACACTAGAACCATATGATGTAAGGACACACCTTTGAGGTAGCCGAGGCTTAAGATTTCAGTCACATTCAGTCTCTTGCTCCGTTGTCTCACTGCTTGTTACGGCTTATGAAAATTCACAAGACAGATAAAAAACATAGATAGACATCTGTATATGCTGAAACGTCCTGTCTGGCTAAATGCTGTTGTTTTGTTCCCTACAGACATGGCCAGACTTCAGTTCAATGCCCTTTCAAACAAACATGGAAATGCTTTTAATAGAACAAATTATTAAGACTTTGGTGCCCCCTGTCTGCTGCCACCAGCACCATCAAGTTTATCCCACACCCTACGGCGCTCTGTTTGTCTGCTCAGGCTGGCTAAATACCCGCTCCCCAAGTCCCATGAATATGTTTACAAATCGACAGAGCGAAGTTGGTGTGACTGGGCCGCTGTGTTGTGAAAGCTGATTTAGACCCTCAAAGCTGTTCCAGGCCATAAACAGACCACAGAGTCTTTTCACAAGCCTGTTTTTGTGAGATGTTCTTTCTACCTAAGCAGCAAAGAGGTGCTAAAGAAATCAAATGAAAGAGTAAGAGTCAGGCTCATGCACATTAACCGCTCACCGTGTGAAAGGTAAAATATTGCTGCATTCTTTTAGTACTTTGTGTGCCAACATTTCTCAGTTGCAGTGCCTTCAACCTTCACAGGGAATAGCCTGGCTGTATGCTTTTTCTTTACAGATGACAGGGACCTGAATGTCATTTGATGCAGGCCTGGCAGTGTGCTGAAGGGAACTGGAGAGAGAGGGAGGGAGGGTCAGGAGAATTAGAATGTATTTCAGGTCTAAAGCAAGTGGTGCATTGCTGCAACTCGTATCTCAGGGATGGAGGGAGTTCTAGGGGGAGGCGAGCGGAGGAGAGAAGGTGGGAGGAGGAGGAGGAGAAGGGTTTTGCAGCGAACTGTTGCTAGGAAACACTTGTGGCATCTCTTCTCTGTCTCCTTGAAATGCCAGAACTAACTGACAGAGAAGCAGGAGTGAAATGTCAGTTCTGTCCTCCCAGGAGTTTGAAGAATGTGATACATGTTTTTATTTAAGCAGCCATGTTTATCAAAGGGTTTTCACTGAGTCAACACCAGCCTTTCTTTCATGTTTGGGATGCAGATAGGCTAGCTGGAATTTCTGCTGCTTCATTCTCATTTTCTGTTTGCCCAGTCGACTGTCTTTGCTATTTCTCTCACTTCCCTGTGTTTTTTTTCACTTGTTCCCTCCCTCACTCGCTCAGTCTTGAGCACTACCACTTCAGCTCTAATTATTCTCTCCTTTTCTGTTCCCTTGTCTTTTATTAGTCTCCCTAATTCCCTCTCTTCTTTTTCAAATTCCAAGCCATATGGTCCATCAGTGTAATCCTCTGCCCAGATATTTGATTATCAAAGCTGTCTGGCTGCAAAAGGCTCAACTCTTTACCGGCTGCTATTGAATCCATTCCTCTGCTCTCAGTAAATTGTAAATTCAGAGAGAACAACCAGCTGACCACAATACATCAGTAGAGGAAAATACACTTGGACGTACATACAGAGATATAGCCCTTCATTTTTGAAATTAATTTTGACTGGTTGCTGCCACGAAAGAACCCCACATTTATCTCTGTGACTCATTTAAACAGATGTTTGAGTTGTACATCTGTTAACTCAATTACTAATTATTTATTATGAATCAACTCTAAATTCATCACAGCAAGGCCTATTCTGAGGGCTTTTACTAGTTTTCGTAAGTGCGGTAACCACCACATTTTGGGCATACCCAGTTACTCAAAACACAACACTTAGCTCCTTTCTTTGGCTAGAATACAATGTGTGTAACCTCAATTAAATCATTTTTTCTTATCTCTGGCTTTCCCATCCTCTATTCTGCACAAAGCAATGCCTAAAATAGCCTACATTCAGATGTTTATCCATCCATCATTCATCCATGTACGTATTTTTCACTCTCCCAGAGGGAGAGGAAGAAATTCATCATTGATTAACTTCCATTGCCTCGTGGAGGCAAATTATGCAATGAAAGATGCCAGTCTCACGGTATGAATATAATAGTTTTTCTTTCTCTTTCTTTTTTTCTTTTTTCTTCATTGTTGTTGTCTCATTAAGCTTGACACAACAGTCAAGCACCTGCTGACTGCACCACATATACTAATGAGTTTATTGGAGGGGTGTAATTGGAGCCATGCTAGGAGTCAGAGTTCAGTGCAACTATGCATAACCTAATAGTGCCAGCGGTTGTTCCCACTATATAAAACAATATAAACTTCATTTCTTGGAGACAATACAAAAACTTTAAATATTATAAGCATCACATTGTTATATCACCTGTTGTATATTTAGATTAGCCATAACAGCTGGTGCTTTTCCCAAGTTACTGTTTATTGTCTAATACATAATATAATTTTTTTAACAGAATTTCTCAAGTAGATTTAATGTTTACTGAAGCCAAGCTGGTAATAATATAATATAACTGGAAAGTTATTTGTTCAAGCATCATTTTCAGCTGCCCCCCACCCCCCAAATCTTTAGCTTTTAGTGTAGCAGTAGAAAGTAAGTAAACTTGAGCTTTTTGAGCCAGTAAAAGGGTATGCTTTCTAGCAGCCAATGTCAATATTGACAGTTGGGGGATGTCCTGTGGCTCAGGCGTGTAGCTTCCACAGCAGGCTGGTTTTCCAACAGTCCCTTCTTTGTGTTCCTTCCCACTGAGCCAGGAGCCACTCTTCAGCATCTGCACATGACTGGTAAGTCTAGTTCAACTTTCTATCTCTAAAAAGTCTCAGTATTATTCCATCAGCAATTTCTGTGTGTTCCTTTGAGATTTGAGACAGATTTCCTAGTATTATATTTTAAAAAAAAAAAAAAAACCCAAGCTATATTTTTAACTTTTTTATTGAAGGATTTAGCCAGGTAGTTGATATTAATACAAAGATTATATTTATGGGACACTTGTTTGATTAGATTAAAAACATTTTCTGTTGTTCATTCATCATTCTACAGATTTTATTTTTTTAATTTCTGACCTGATGATGGGAAGACTGTTTAGGATCTGTGTCATATCTGCGCTGTTATTGTGCTGTACGTAAGTCACTTTAATATAAATTGCCACCTGCAAAATGCACACTATTCTAGCATGCATCATGGTATATGGAATATGTCTGGGATATATTAGTAATTGTATTAAGTAGCTCATACAGACATGGACACATGCATTCCCACAAAATACTTGAATCCACATACTAAAGGTATGCATTAGAGTACATAGGGCACAAATTTTCATTCAGCAGTGTAATAAGATTCCTATTATGGAAACAATAAATTGTGCATAAACATCTGCCTGCCCCTGCAAATTACCATGAACTGAGCCCTATTAGGAGACTGTAAACTCCTGTAAACATGAACCTTGGGGGGTTCGAGCCTATTGCCAGAGAGACTATGAGTTGGCGCAAGTGGATGACACATTTAAAGCATGACTGAGTGCTTAATGCAACATTACATCATTGCATCTAACTGAAAAGCTTAAGGCACAGTAACTCTGGGGGATTGCTGAGCGACATGAAAATGAGACAGCCATCTTTCTACTGAGATGAAAATGATTCATGCGCCACAGTGGACACAACCCTGCAGTTCCATGAGAGGTATCCAGTCAAGTGGAGTTAATGGAAATGTGCTTGCCAATCAGTGCTGTGTCTGTCTTTGCATGTGTTCATCTCTTCAGGTTAACTGTTAGTACCTTAACTGTTAACAGCCTAACACTGCAGCTGCTTTAAAATGTAGTAGAAGCCTGGCAATACATAAACAAACATTTAGTAAAACTGCAGCAAACCTTTAATGCTATCTAATTTTGCTGAGGCAAAAGGCATACTTGCACTTGTGTCAAAAAAAATTTGGTCTTTTCTAATTTAGTTCACATGCTGAGGAAAATTGCTTTTCCATGCCACAGCCAACCATTCTGCCCACTCATTAAGGCCTTCTAGTGATAAGCAGCTTCTTTCAATCACTGAGCCCAATGTGTGTTCTTGTGCCAGGGCAGTGTGATTGAAATATTTTATGTGCTTCTGAGGTTAATGAAGATCAAAGACTCATGCCTGGGCAGGATAATTAGTATGCTGTCAGAATTAAACATACTATGAATAACTGAACTATGACTCTGTCTGTCTATATAGACAAGTAACACCATTCAACCCTGAAAAAAGGCATCCTACAGTGTGCTAAGACTTACTTGGTAACTTTATTAACTAATCAAGAAAATGCTAGAAAAGTTTTCCCTTAATACCTAAAAACTGCAATTTTGAAGGTGATCCTTTTAAAATAGTGTTTTTGTGGGGGCATTTTGAAGCAAGCATCTATATGAAGTATGACAGTATGTAACTGGTATCCCTAATATCTAAATCTAGCTGTAATATAAATAAACAGTCCAGTGAAAAAGTATTTACCCCCCTTCCTGATTTCTTCATTTTTTGGCATAGTTGTCACTCTTATGTGTTTCGGATCATCAATCAAATTTTAATATTAGGCAAAGGTACAAAACAGTGGACTGGACCGAACAGGTTTGAGCTGTGAAGTGATGTGGAAGACATTGTGGATTTTGATGTTGTGAGGTAAATTAAGACGAGCAGACAGAGGGTTAATAAATGTCTCGATATCAAAAGGACAGCTATAACTTGCAGACAGTTCTTGGATTTTGACCTTAAGGGAACATATTTAGTAGACCAGACTTTCTAATCTGAGCAGTAGTCAGATGGGACTACAGGTGGGACCGAGGGTGAGAGGGAGTCTGTAGAAGTGGGGAAGGTGGGGAGCTGGAGGACTTATTGAGAGACTTTATTTCCCTAGCCAAGGAACTGATGATGCAAATAAGTGGGAGGATGGTTTTATTCTCTGAGGTGGAATCAGAGGTGGAGAATTGATGGGACATTGTGTCAGGCTTTAAATTATAGGAGCCAGGTCTGTAAGTGATGGTTAGGCTGAATCTGGTAAAAAGCTAAAGTTTAGATGTTTGGTCTGAAGGTAATGGGGGTTTTCATGGTCGGTAAATACAACAAAGAGATGCTCAGCTTGTTCCATCCAGTGTCTCCGTTCTTTGAGGACTAACTTGATGGCCAGCAGTTTGTAGGCACCAACAATGCACTGAGTGAATTTTGCCATTTTTCTGTTGAAATAACACAGCTCCTACCTCAGAATCTGAAGCGTCCACTCCCACAATGAACTGCTGAGATGGGTCTGGTTGAATGAGAACAAGGCCGAGGCAAAGAGTTTCACTGGAAGGCAACCTTTGGAGAAGTCAGTAATAGACAAGGAAGTTTTTCTTAGGTCATAGATAGAGTGGCAAAATTCAAAAAGCATTAGAGCTGTTTTCTTTTGGGGGAAACTGGCCAGTGAGCAACTGCTTGCACGTTCACTGGGTCAGCCTTAACCTGACCTTTCTTAATGATGAAGCCAAGGAAAGACACATACTCAATGTGGAACTCTCATTTCTCTCCATTAACATACAGCTTCTCCAGAAGGTATTGGAGGACCTGGTGGGCATACAACTGGTGTTCTGAGATGGGCTTTAAAAATGAAATTGTCATCCAGGTAAACAAAAATAAAACAAAGAAAATCACATTTCAGAAAGTCACAGAGAATGTCATTGACAAGCATTTGGAAAACAGTAGGACCATTGGTAAGACCAAAGGGCATTACCAGGTATAAGAAGTGGCACAGGCAAGTACTGAAGGCTGTTTTCCTTAATACACAACAGATGGTATGCATTATGGAGATCCAGCTTGGAAAAACAACAAACTGTAGCCCACTGCAGGAGTTCAAAGGCAGATAAAAGGAGCAGTAATGGTACTTGTTTTGTGCAAATCTCTGAAATCAATGCAAGGATGGAGAGTTTTCTCTTTCTTCTCGACGAAGAGGAAGCACGCGCCAAAAGGAGAAGAAGACGGATGAATAATTCCGTCTACAAGAGGGTCCATGATGTACTTTTCCATTGCTTCACATTCCAGTTTAGTTAAACTGTAGAGTCAACTAGTGGGCAGAGAGGCTTCTGTAAGTAAATCTGTAAAACAATCAAAAGGATGGTGAGGAGGGAGAAAGAGAAAGAAAGCTAGATCGTTTCCTAACATTTCTGCTAAATCATGGTATGCTTCAGGAACAGATTATAGGTTAGGTGGTTCAGACTGAGGAGAGACATTAGGAGGTGAGGCATACTTTAGGCAGTTTTGGTGACACCATGGACTCCAGCTTGAGATACTTTGCAGCCCCGGTCTATATTGCAGTTATGAGGTTTGAGCGACTCTGAATTGGATAAGCAGATGCAAATGGATGTAGCAAAAATGCAAAAAAAAAAAAAAGTAGAAATCAGGAAGGGAGCATATACTTTTTCACAGCACTGTAGATAGATGTGTGGAATCATTTTTGAATAACAGACTGTAAGTGGTATTAACTGAACAGAAAGAAAATCTGCTGCTTCATATTCCAAATACTGCATAACTCATTCCAAATATCAGTCTCAGAAAAGTTTGATTTAATCCTTCAGCCTGGAAATTTTTGAGCTATTCTCTTTTTTAATCCTTTCTCCATTACACTCTTAACTCTAACTCTCATTACATTTCATCTCTCCCAAGATGTGGTGTTAAGTGGCGCTTTAGAACATGGAGAGAAAAAAAAGGAACAATTTCAAAGCCCTGACAAGAACAGCAGCAGACTCAAGGTGAAGGGAAATTTCACAAGTGCTAATGACAGGAGGCCAAAGGCTGTGACTCCAAGAAAGAAAGTCAAATCAAGAAGCAAGAGAGTGTTCATGGCACCTAGAAGTGACATCAGCTGCACCAGACTGGGAGGCATCTGCCAGCCACTCCGTTACATCTGCCAAGGCCGATACCTCAAAGACAAGTGTTCAGGGGCCAAGACGCGCCAGTGCTGCATGCCAGGTATAATACAAATATGCATCTGCCCATATCGAAATGTTACAATGACACAAACCTCCTGCAAACTTCTCCAGATGGTCACAAACACACTGCTCATTCTTTTTTTTTCTGCCAAGAAGGAATTAAAAGGGATTTGCACAGTTTTTTTCAAGTCTGACTCATGAAAACGTTTTTGTGGGAGTGAGGCTGTATGTGTGGGTAACACACAACTGATGGAGAAGACATCAGTAAATGACATTTGAATAGTGCCTTTCTGCTGTAATTGGCCTTATTTCCACATGAATAGAGCATGAGTCACAGTCAGTGGATGTTAAAACATATTTTAAAAAATATCGTCTTTATGCTTGCCCTTTTGGCATGCAGTGCTGCAGCTTTTAATATGGTACCTATTTTGGAAGGAGAAGTATTATCTAACCTATTTCCTTTTCCCTCTTTCTGTAGTCCAAGCCTGGAGCGTGCTTTGTGCCGGTCACCACAACAGAGTGAGGGCCTGTGATGCGTACGGCTGTGGAGCTTTTAACTCCCAAAGGTGACTAATCCTGATCAGATCTTTATCTCAGAGCCCTCAGAGGATTACTCATACTGCAACATGCAGACGCTGATACTGGCCCGTGTCTAGTTTTGTATAGTATCCAAGCCTGATCCCTACAATGACAAAGCACATTTTTACCAAACCACTTGGAATTAATGATGAGTGAAGCTTTGTCTGGGTAGAAGGCTGGCTTTCTGTAGACAAAGATGTCCAAATAACTAGTCAGACATTTTTGTTCTGGCCAGATTAACATGACTAATTGAATCTAGCCTTTTCTGATGGCAAAGTAATGCCAGTCTCCTCTGTCACTTGTCTTTTTACAGAGGTAATGGCCTCTATAAAGCAGTGGACCTTGTATGTGATGACTATTCGATCATCAACACACCATTTTCAGGCTCTCTGGCCGGTCCAGTGAGTCGGAAAGACCCAGCTGGTTATCAGTTTGATGGAGTCAAACTTCTCAGTGATGGTAAGAGGGACAAGATGCTAGCACAATACCTGAAAGTTAGCAAAGCAAGGAAAATTACAGTGTTTTTAAAACTGTAGATGTGAGTCTCAATCAAAATAAACAGGACAAAGACTTTGCGAGTCTTTACTGATTCCTGTACCAGATAAAGACCTATTTCAGTAGATATTTAGCACATCATTAGGACGAATCAGTGACTGCATGAATAGCTGTACCCAAACATATGTCAAATCATCCAGTACTTGTCAAAATATTTCAGTTGGGACCAAAGTGGCAGACCAGCCAAATGGCCTACCAGAATATCATTCAAAGACCCATGTTGTTAGTATTGTCATAAGTAGGTATGCAAATCTGTTTCAATTTCTAAAAAATTCAATTTAGAAGTCCCCTGAGATATTTTTATAACTGAAAATAAGCATAAACCAGGTTTAATTAAATCCCTGTAACCTTGTAGTGTTGCCTGTGAATTCCTTTAATCTACTGTATAGTTCCATGGCTAGGGCAAAGGCGAGGCTATGCTATTATGGTGGAGGCATTGCATGAGAATGAAAAGGAATGATTTAAAGGGATTAGTTAAGGTACTGAAACACGAGCTGAGACTACATTGACCTCGTGGTAGCCCCTAAGATCGGGGTCAATGTGAAACCCCACTAAAGGCTGTTCATGAGTAATGACCCCCCCATAAGGGCCATCATTAGAGAAAAAAAGGGAATGCATCTGTGTATGTGCCTAAAATACCCATGTATGCCTTTGCGGTGTATACCTATTTGTGTGTGTATATGTGCTCATGCGTGGTAATGTGTTTTGAGACCATCCTGAGTTGATAAGGTGCTGGAATGATGAGTAAACATCATTAGTCCTCATTCTGCCTCTCGCCTTATAATTGAACTGTATTATCAGAAGAACACATGTACTGTCAGCTCCTTTCATCTCCGGGTAAAGCACAGACATGATTAGACATCACAGAGACACATTACCTCACCGTGATGCCCACATTAATGCTGAGACACTGATCATTAAGTGCTTTTAAGATTTAATGATGTTGGTGAGTTTGCTGTAGAACTACTTTTAGGTTGTTTGTTTCTAGGTTGGCAGCCTGCTTGTTTAGGTGGATGGTAAAGGCGAGATCTGGAAGAGGATTTTAGCTGCACAAGTGAACTATTCATATGCCAATGATAAAGTGAATGCTAAACCCACCTTACCACAGCTATATCCTTTAGCCAGACTAGGGAAATAAGCTAAAAGGGTAAAACCACAAGTTGAAAGTCTTGGAGTTTCAGGCATGAGCTTATTATCAAGCCAACCTTTTTCCATCTTGGGAATATTGCCAAAATCCACCCTTTGCTTACTCCGAAAAACTTGTTCATGCACTCATCTCTTTTAGTTTGGATTACTACAATGCACTTTTTTTCTGGTCTGCAACTTAATCAGAATTCTGTTGCAAGCTTAGTAACTAAAATGCATAACAGAGGGCACTAGTTTAGAGCTACACTGGCTTCCCAATTCTACAGACTTGATTTAAAAATGCTCTCACTTGTATATAAAATCAAATAGCCAGACTCACACTCTTAGATCCCCCACACCCATCTGTCAGATATCCAATACTCCTCATAGAGAAAAACTGGAAATACAGCCATTTTGCTCCCAATTTCTGGATCAGACTGCTCGAAAACATTAGGCAAGCAAACTCTACAAATAACTAGAGTTAACAAGCTCAAAATGAGGCAGTCACATTCTGATAGATACAGAGCATTTTCCTCATCAGTATCATATATCTACATGTGATTGATAGCAAGTTATAAAAAAGTAAACTCAAACTCTTTGGTGTGTTGAGTTAGCCTAAGTCATTGATTTGTCTGAGCATTTTTTAAGGGTGATATTAAGGGATTAGTGCCCACAAAATCATTCATTTATATTTGTTTTGGTCCCATTTAGTACACTGCGTGAAGATCTTCAACATCCGTCCTTATCGTTACTCCGGCCCGGTAACTCAAGGAGAGGCCTTGGGCTATTTACTGCCACTGCAAGAACAGTTCCCTGGCATCACATCACACCTGGAGCTGCAAATGTGTGATGGTACTGATCCTTCACCCTTCATATAAACCTTTTTTTCCATGTGTTATACAACTGAGGCACCGTGCATCCTTGTCTTTTTTACAAGTGGTGCATGCCCCCGCATATAAAATCCCTAATGCTAATAAGACTTTTTATAAGTGTTGATTCTTCTTATTCTCTATTATAGCCATAAAAAATGTTGGTCTCTATTTCTACAACAACTTAACAAAGATGCACTATATTGTTTTTCTCACAATAACACTTATTTAAAACACATTTCTACAAACTTGACCAGCGTTACCATACTTGATAATTGTCTGTCTCCATTTCTCAGTTTTTGCAACCTTTTGAATTTTTTGTAATACTTTATATCGAAAAGGATGTTTTCTAAAAAGTCATGAGTCATATGTTTAACATTTTCCTTCTCCTTTTCTGTGAAAAATGTCCCATCTTACATCCCATCACTCATAACCATGACTTTATATTTATTCCATTGTTGAAAAATAAAGTTTCATTTCTTCTTTTGTCTGAAGTGCTTTCTATTTCAAAGTTAAAAATGAGGCTGTCAAATATTTTCCCCGTCTTAAAAATAGCAAGTTTATTCAACACAAACTTTATTCAATTTTTTTTATTATATTACCAATATCTTCCATCATACTCATCTGATATCTACAGATGGGGAGATTTCCCACATGTACAGTACTAATGTAATGAGTATGGCACACCAAAAGATGGAGCTATTTTAAAACAAACCTGACACTGGACCTCAGCAGTCATCCTGTTCACATATCAGCAAAGAAATGTTAAACGTAACTGCAAGTATTCTGAGTTTGTACAAATCTAAATACTAAGCAATAAACCATAGAGTGATAGTGTTGTGTTACCAGGATGGAAAAAGAAATATTAACACATTTCCAGTTTACCAATCACATCATCTTATGACTAATAATCACATCGAGACACAGGATATCACATCATGTTTAAAAGTCCGATGTGTGCCTGCTAAGGCATTTCCCACTAACCTATGACTAATTTAAGCATTTAAAGGTTACTACCTTTCCATTAACGACTTGTTGGTGAATTCCAAAGAGCAGTTAAAACATGGCCTCCCCATGTTTTACAGGGGGCTCTAGATACTCACTGTTGTGCCTCTCTCTTTACCTTCTCTGTACCTGCTGACAAGAATTTCATACAAAAGTGTTCAGTTTAGATTCATAACTCCATAAGACCTGGTACCACTAGTTTTCAGACTAATTCTTGCGTTACTTGGCATCCCTCAGCCTTTTCTTCCCGTTGCTCTTTCTCACCCTTCCACTGAGATCATTTCTTGAGAGAAATCTGCAGACAGTAGATGGATCAAGTGAAGGGCCGGATGGATTTCCCACGACCTGTGTCAGGTCTTTGTTGGATTTCTTTCTTTTTTTCCTGTTTCCTAAAGACATAACTTTCAGACACTCAAGTGTAGATATTTTTAGGCCTAACACTTCTTTTTAAGGACACATGGCTGAGATATGTCAAGGTTTTGGCTAAAGGCTATTTGGGAATCACCTTGTTTGTGTCAGAATACAATTTTGTGTTATCTTTGGCAATTTTTGCAGATTTAACTAAAGTAATGGAAGAAAATTATGTTTTGCTAGTAACTAAGTGTCTTAAAAATACAATTTAAAACTTTTTTTTTTTTTTTTTTTTTGCTAAGTTTACTGTTATATATAGACAGCACTGGTTCATCCCTAGAGTGCCTATCTCTTTGATGATTGGCTCAAGACTTTTGCACAACACTGTATATCTGAACGATGTCCTCTGTAGTCTGTAATTAGCATATGAGTAGAAAAGTAAGCTTAGACTCAAGCCGACTGATTTAGACATCTGCAGCTCAGCTGTATGCACAGTGAGACAACATCCATTCTTAACTGTCATTTAAATTGCATCAGGGTTATTATATTGCTAATGGAGAGCGGTTCATTGCAAAGAAGGCGAATATTCAAAGTTGCAATAGAGAATTGAAATAAAAAGAGTTACAATTTAGTGAGAAATGGACAAAGTTCGCTCTCCTTAAGTGCTCTTGAGCACGCTGTTTTTGAGTGCTGTCATATTGATTAAAGCCTAACATCTAGCTCTAAGTGTGCAGACTGAAGCCCGAGTGTTCCTGCAGATTGTGGTTTTGCTCTGAAGCTGGAGGGTTGGTCCACGAAGCGTCCCAGTTGCTCAAATGGGAGTAGGCGAGCTGGGATAGGCTGGGAGTTTGGTCGGGGCAGTCAGCGGGTCGGGACAAGGCATGAGAAAGGGGGGGAAAGGAAGAACCGATTATTAACTTCTGGCTTGCGAGAGTCTGAATGTTGGACAGGAAATTTTGACGTGGGAAGCTTTACGGGGGGAAAAAAGGCGTTTGTTCAGATCGATCCCAGCCATTCGGATGACAAAGAAGCGTCGCAGTGTAAACTTTTTCAGCCGGGTGTGATCGCTCGAAAAAAAACCCGACAGGGATATCTGCTTTTTTTTTTTTTTTCCTTTCAACGGATCCGTAAAAAGAAGGGGACGTCATGCCACGGCGCACCGTGCAAGAAGTAACTGTTCAAGATGTCCAGAAGCGGAGGAATCCGAACAAACACTACGTAAGCCTTTTGTTTAATTACCACAGCCGTGTGCTTTGCTGCGTGAAATGTGCAACAGATCGCGGATATTCCGCAGTTCCCCCCTTTGTCCTGTCGGGAAAAGTAAAAAACAAAGAGAGTGTCAAATTACAGCTGACCAAACCAGCCGAAACGGTAAAGCAGACTTAATTAGAATATGATTTCTGAAAACTTCAGGTCATGCTCAGACTATTTAAATCTGTTGGGATCTTTATTCTTAAGACCAGTAAGGACCGACATCAAGATTTACGCTGTTATATTTCAGCAACCTGTGCAGTGACCCAAAGTCAACAGCTCTTGTGTTGTTATCGTTTTTCAGATTGTTTTTGACCGAATAAAATGCTCATTTAAAAAAAACGTGAGGATATCATTAAGAAGCATTCGAGTGGACCGACTCACGTGACCTATGACCCCTTTTCTCAGTGTGCATTTTTTTAAATGGCCTGTATGGCCTGTATTTTATATAGCGCTTTAATAGTCCCTAAGGACCCCAAAGCGCTTTACATATCCAGTCATCCACCCATTCACACACACATTCACACACTGGTGATGGCAAGCTACATTGTAGCCACAGCCACCCTGGGGCGCACTGACAGAGGCGAGGCTGCCGAACACTGGCGCCACTGGGCCCTCTGACCACCACCAGTAGGCAACGGGAGGCAACTCTTGAGCCACGATGCATGCATGTGACTCCCAGAATCACATGCATGTGACCGTAGCCATTGCAGCACCTTACCACTGAAGACTGCAATGGTGGAAGAGTCCAAGAAACATAATAATATACAGTTCAGCCCAGTCCCCTAAACTATCCACACTGGCTAGTTACCACTGGTAACCAGGAAGTAGGCTATGACTAACATTTATGACAGGGTTTAAAGGCTGGACCCCATGTAGCATTTATTGGTTTTAAGACTGTGTCAGATATTGTGATTTTTTTTTTTTTTATTACTATTTTTAAAAAAATATTTTTATTTTTAGTTTAGAGAGTTGTGTGTTTCTTTTCCAGTCAACAGTTGGCGAAAGGGAGAGAAAGAAGACGAAGAACTTGGGAATAATTTTCTTTTCTTAATAACCAGTGCAGACCTTGTGTGGGAGACGAGAATGTCATCAAGACAAAGCCTCTTTTTTTCATAAACAGTAGAGCTTTTATTAGTCACTAGTGAGAGCTAAATGTGGGTGTATTTGCCTGCAATCCTGCACTTAGTATAAAGTCACACATATGACATCACTTGGTGTAGTTGGCCAAAAAAAGAGAGAGAAAGAGAGAGAGTCGCAGCCAAGGCCTTAGCAGGTGTTTGTGTTAGTTCCGTGTACATGTTGTGTCACTGTGTGTGTGTGTGTGTGTGTGTGTGTACTTGTATGCTGGTTTGCATCCATATGGGTGTGCAAATTTAAACCGGGGGCTGAAGGACCAGCAGACCTTGTACCGCTGTGAGTGTTAGTGGTCAAGGGCGCAGAGTTCTTTTGGTCCTGTGTCTTCTCCATCTGTTCGTTCAGTCTCTGGTGTAGCCTACTGTGATTTTATGCCTTTTCTCTCTTAAACGGATCTCAAGGTTCCGGGAAATTTAAAGTCTCAGGTCTGAACATGTAGCTTGAATAGCAAAAAGCTGTGTTGGCTTGTCTGCTCACCAGAGTTCAGTATATCTCTATAGAATGTCTAACACAAAGCTCTAATTCTTAAGACATATCTGCAAATATCTAATGGCAGAAGAAGTTTTTCTTTGAACTTGGAACTTTAATTAGGAGGGTTAGCTATTTTTTTGCATCAGCTCCTGTTTCCCATGAGTTGCTGCACCTTAGTTTGGATAACAAATATTTCTTAATTAGTTTTATCTGCAGCAAGGACACAACAGGATATCTTTGCACTGATTAGTTTTTCTTCTCACTGATGAGTAATTTCATTCTAGTAGTTGGCCAGACAGAACCCGAACTAGTCTTTTTGGGGAATCTTTTTTTGTTTAATGAAGATGGCCTTGCTGCTTGTCTGTATAGCTCCCGTAGTTGATCAGTCCATCGTAATATCGGATTCAAGTCCACCGAAAAAAGAGAATGAGGCCTGAAAGGGTCTGGGATTGGGGCCAGCAGCATTTAGCCAAACACAGCAAGCCACAAGGGAGTTTCCAATCACCTCCCTGCCTCTCCCCTTTCATTCTTTAAAGAACAAAATCCAAATCTGCTGCTGTCCCCAAACTCTTCACATTATTTAAAGTGCATTATGATTTACTGTTTTAGATATATGTCTGATTGAAGTTGCAGCTACGCCTACAGAGTAGTTCTTTTTTTAACCTAGTGCTGCCCATGTTAGAAAGGTAGCACTAACTTTGTGGGTTTTTTATTATTATCATTATTAATATTATTTCACTCTTCTGCATGTATACAGGACAATTATGTTTTCTACAGCAGGAAGTGATGTAACTGCACTAGGAAGTGAAATCATCTGATATCCTTGTTCTTTTCATGTGAACGGATGATGACATTGGGGGCTTTTCATTAGTGTGACTCCTGACTTCCCGCACTCAAGTCTGTCTTAGCTCCTCCCAGCTATGGCATGTGGTAGATGTGATGGAGGAAAGGAGAAGTTGGTGGTTTCAGGGTGTCTTAAGTGGTGCAATTTGCTCATAATGGATGGAAGTGTGGCATTTAAATGTCATGCCACAAGATGGAAGACTTCTGTGTAGGATGCACCTGTGTTTCCTTGTGCAAGGTTTCTCTGAAATCCTCCTCTTTCTTTATCTCCTTGAGGTGCATTTAAGGGACTGGAGAGCAATTCTTGGGTCACTGGAGGCAGTGGGATGTGGGGAAGCATACGTTACAGTAATGAAAACCACTCAGTGACAGCTGCGTGATGCTGCCAGAGAAATGGGATGTCTGCTATATGCAGCCCTCTCTAGGATTCATAACACTCCCAAATAATGGTAGTGACTGAAGAGTGATGCCCCAAGGGCTTTAGTTTATCACAATAATAGCTGTGCATTAGTTTCAATGTTATTTTTCTTTATTTTGCTTTGCCAGGTTTACATCATCAAAGTGTCCTGGAGCGATGGCAGTACAGAAACCATTTACAGACGCTACAGCAAGTTCTTTGACCTGCAGGTGAGTGAGCCACTAACTGTGTGCGTGTGTGTCTTCATTTTTGAGTTTCTTTTAATAGTCTTAAATGTGTTCTTTCACTTTTGTTTTTTGGGGGGATTTTTTTGTTTTGTTTTGTGCTAGCAGACAAGTGCACAGGGCAGGAAAGGCATGGAAGCACTGTCTCAGTCATACAAGACTAGTACTCGTAGCCAGCCTCTCCCTGCTCCACCCTTATAACCCTGGTAATTATATTGTGCGAGACGAGTCGGAAAATGTTCCAGTGAAGTTAATAGAGGACAGTGATGAATGCGACTGTGGCACTGATGACCACAGAAATGTCTGAATCATTCTCAGACGTCATGGCGATGGTGCACGCTGCACAATGAGAGAGTCTTATTAGTATCCTAGTTTCCTCTCGTCTTTTTGAAGGTAATGGATCTGAGGGTGGTGGTGGTGGTGGTGGTGGTGGTGGTGGTGGTGGTGGGGGGGGCCTGGCTGCATCAGAGACCACAACATGGACTCCAGGAAATTCAGAAAGGCAATTACTTTTAATGAGCATGTAGTCAATTTCGGAAAGGCGTACTGTCAGCCCTAATTGGATTAAATTCCTTTAATTGATTAAGATGGTCAATGCATGTGTAATGAAGTACAGAACTATAGTGCCTCACTGAGTTTCTAAGGCTGCGTGTGTAGCATTTAACATACGAATGTGAAGTATTTATTTCATTCATTTGACTTGACCCCTAGTAAAGCTGCTAATAGAACCATTATCCATTAATTTTGTTAATCCATACCACCTTTCTGTTGTTGACACAGTATAAAAGCATGGATAAATATGAGCAGTAATATTACACATAAAGTCTAAAGCCTACTCTTAAAATATCTTTTGTATTGTATAAATGACTGTATATATGTTATTCGCATTACAGTTGTGTAACTGGTCAACTACTACACACAACAGGCTACACTTTATTTATAACTCAGACTGTATCAGATCAGTGTTTTAGAATAAGAGCGTATAAGATGTGTTATTCAGCAGGGCGTGCCATGCCATTCAGCTGTTTCCTGGTGTGATGATGGATTTCTGAGTGACTTCAGTGGTCAAGGGGATGTAGATAAATCCTGGTAGAGACATAACAGATAATGGCTCATCTCTTGTATCTCTGTATGGTTTGGTACTAATATATAAAAGCCACATTAAAGTTTTGGCATTTCTTGGAGACAAGTAGAAAATCATAATACTCTGAATATCATCAGTGTCACTATAAGCTTTATAAGGAAATAAAGAGGCACCAAGTGCAACTGCAATGGCTGATTCCAGCTTTTTAAGGTTTTGACCTGACCCTATTGATTTTTTTTTTTTTTTTTTTTTTTTTTTGCAATCACCATGCAGCATTTATTCCAAGTTTTCTTTGACCAAGTTTAAACTTAACATTTTGTCCACAGCTGCATCAGGTTACATGACCTGCTGTCATGCTCCAGGTTATTGGGCTGACATTTTTTTATACAAATAAAAAATTTTTTAAAAAGAGCTGCAGACTATTTCAATTTCTCTACCATCTGTTATAATTGCATTACTCTGTAATTACACCCGCCAAAACACTAGTTGTTGGTGGTATTATTGGGATGCTGTGTGGAGCATCTTAGTGTAATTCTCAGTGTTACAATGCTGACTAAGCTAACTTTGTTGAAGTCGAATAGCTGAAATTACTACAACACAAAAAGAGAGCAGATTTGGACCAAGCTGAGTTTATACATGGTGGCAGTGCTATGAAAACAGCAGATGGTTGCCCCAGCAGATTACTCACTGCTGTGCAAGTGTCAGCATTACCAACATTAGGAAGCCGAGCAGTCCCAGCCCATCACATATTAACATGCATTGTGTTTTAAGAAAGAAAGGTCCCTGTGGGTATTAATATGATTTATATTGATTTCCATGATCACACGGTGTGTTTGTATCAAATAAAGCAATCACACTAGCTGTTGTCTGCATTGCAGCGTCATGTTTCATATCTGGAGAGGTGCACGTCAAGCTGCAGGACATGTTAATTAGATTTCCTCGAAATTGAATATATCCAGTGACCAGTTGTGGCTAATCAGCTGGCTTATTCCGATCACTTGCACACCGATCCATCCCCCATGTGTCTGTTATATTTTTATATTATGTTATAATTTTTCTGTAATCTGTCTAACAGGTTCCTTCATAATGTCTTTCATTATGTGGGTTTGGCTTGTCTTGTAATGCAGATAATAATACATCTCTGGTCATTCCACAGCCTTAGTGTTACGCAGGAAGTGCTAGTCACCACATCCTGTCAACATAACTGGCCTAAGCAGCCGATTCTCTTTTTGCAAACACAGCAGCATGTGCTTTTTGTGTGGCTGGCACAGACTTTGTTGATTTTGCTTCACTAAGGGCTAAAACAAGATATAAAAGCAGTTTTCTCTATTATAAATACAAGTCTCTTGATGCATGCGCAAAACCAACAATAGCAAGGCTGTTATTTACATATTGAAAATAAAGAAAAAATCTTAGTATTAACCATGCAGCAGTAACAAAATAGCGAGTATTTCTTGTTCCTGGCATTCTATCTTTGATTTGACAGATCAATTGCTCAGTTCTCTAAGGAAGAGAATAGCTGAGCAAGAGCCAGATGTTCTTGTCACCGAGGATATTTCTGCTTTTTTTTTTTTTTTTTGCACCATCTAGAAATGGAGAATTTTTCTGTTTAATTAGCAGCTTTTTAAAATAGATTTTTAACCATCTCATCAGACAGATTCATCATACTCACAGGTTAAAAACATCAGCTGGGCTGGCAGCTATATTTACATTGAAAATTGTTACTCAGAGAAAATTAGAAGCCACAGAATGCTTTGAATTTTTTTTTTTTCACATACAGCAAACATCCTCTGTCTGGGTAACAAACCACAGGGGCAACACTGAGCATGTGCAAACAGTTACTCACTGAACAGACAGAGGTGTGCCTGCAATAGGAGAGAAAGGCCCTGCGCTTGTGCTGTTTGTGAGATTTTTCCTCAGAAAAACAAGAGGGTAAAGTTGCTCAGTCTACGGAATTAGTAGTTGGCAGTTGTTCCAGAAGTGAGAGGAAGGCCAGGCACTCAATGTGAGACGTTGTGTAGTGCTTTAGAAATATATTCTACCTGCCACAAATATTTTAAAAACGTCAAAAACTTGTTTAAAACTAAAAATTCTATTTATTCTATTTAAAATCATGAATTGAACTAAATTCAGTCCAATTGTAAGAAGCTTAACATTCAACCACAAAACTTAATGTTTGTGTTCGGGAATGCAAGTAAACAACTTAATGCATCTTAATCAAAAATAACAATGTGCTTTACTAATGTTTCTCCGCGTTTTGTAAAACATTACATTTGAAAATGTACAGATAATAACAGTTATTATGTTTTAGCATTAAACAAAATTTAAGCAAAACATCACTTAGATTGTACTGTCTTGATCTTTGTCAGTTAGTGTGTCTGTGTGTGTCTTTGTGGAAAATATCATCCTGGATACACAAAACAGTTTAGGGGCTTTTTTTGTCTGTCTGTGGATACGTTTTTGTCAACATGATAGTGTGACAGCCATACAAGACACAATCTTGAAACATGACACATCTGCAGCTGAGCTCATAATCAGAGGGGGTGGGGGCACTGGGCCTGGTGTGAGCCCATCCCATGGTGGCTTCTAGTTTCTCTCCCTTTTTTTTTTCCAGTGCATTCATCTTAGCAGCTTTTCAGTTTGCTTCCATGTCACTAAGAACAGTTTCCATTCTGCACACGTGTCCATCGAGCTCTACAGGCTTCCTGCATTCCCGCTCGCCTTGGATAGTGGATATATTTCTACTTTAAAGCTTAAGGGGGGAAAAAAAGAAAACATTATTTGCTTATTCAGAGTTGCACAGCTGTCACATATTTTCCATCTGCAGTAATAAACTCAGCTTCTTGAAACAGGGGTGGGGGGGGGACAGATTATTTGACTTTGTAATATGAGGTTGCGTCTTGCGGTCATTTCACAAAGCAGCAACAATGTGATAATTTTTGTGTACTGTAACTATGGCGATATCTGTCCTCAACAGTTTATTTGAAAGAAGTAAACTTATGACCTGAGAGGATGAGATGTTTTCATGTATATAGTCTATATAATCTTCCGGGATTCCGCTAAATGAATACTAACAAAGGCATACCAAACGTTATCATATTTGTTAGCTTCATTATGTTCTTGTGCAGATTCATCATTCTTGAGAATGGAAGAGGTTTCTTTAGCAGCATGGCACAGATCTCCAGAAAGTCAAGCTTTGAAATGGGATCTCTACTCTGAACTTTCACCCTCTGCCTTCTTGTCTATGTGGTTGTCTGTGAAATCACTATCTTTGTTCAGGGTTACTCATTTTTGAAAAATAGTCTATTGTTAACTGCTGAAGAGATGACGAGCACAATTGAAACCACTTATTTTTCCCATGTCGTGCATGTTTTCACTTTATACATTCGAGAAACTGAGGGATCAGAAACAAACAGAGCCTCTGAAAATTGGTTTTGCTGTAAATTATGAATGTTTATAAGGAATTATCTGAAATTTGTTATAATATTTTTTAAAAATGACACACATCATGATGAACATTACATTGATACTGCACATACCTTCTATTTTGCCCATTGCCATCTTGATGTTTTTGAGCAAGACGAGGATCTGAATGTGAAGCTGCATGTTCATTGAGTCATTCACAAGTGATAGGAAGCAGACGTTACAATCATCCTTTATATTGCTTATGGCTGAGAGTGCTAACAGTAGCCAGGGCAGCTCTGCTGGGTAAACTAAGTCATCACACATAGTTACTGCATAGTCATTACCCCAAGCATCTTTTTCTGCATTCGAGAAGAAGTGTTTATCCGTTGGGATTCTTCATTCTTCATTTGCCAAGTTACTGTGTTAACATGCTTTCCTCTAATTACTTAGTATTAATTAGTCAGTGTTAGTGCTAATTACTATAGCATAATACCGTGGATAACTTAAATACTTAACAAACACCAACAGGTTAAAGAACTCCACAAATGTGGATGGTAACAGTATGTTGCCATGAGAACAGTATCCCCACAAAGGGTTAAAAAATGGTTTCAGGCTTAATTATGCAGTGAACTGAGTCAGAGAATGCCAGGGCTGTTGAGATAGGCAAAGAGAGCAACAATTGTTCATGGACCTTTTTCATGCTCAACAGTCTGGAGCTTCTTAGATCTTCTTTATTTGGTTTTTGATTAAATACTGGTGATGTGGTTTAAAGGGACATAGACTAGACAAATTACAGTCCCTTGAAACATTACGTGACTGTAAATCTGCAAGCAAATGTTGGATGAAATAACAGTGTTTAAAAGATTGCAGGATCATAATAGGCTGGGAATGTAGCATGTAGACAATGTAGAGTTCTGTTAAACTGAGACCTCAGAGCACTTGTGATGCTTGCAGCCGTTACTGGTGTGTTAGTTTACTATTAATATTGTTACTATTCTTAACAGGGGGTCTGATTTGATAGCTTTAGAGGAAGCCTGTTACACAGTGGTCTGGATCTTGCAAGATATAATGGCATGATTGTCTGATCCGAGGGGTTTGGGTGCAGAATAAGGCATTAAGACTTTGGAGCTACAAAGTGGGGCCATTTCATGTAATGATTTACAAGTAATCAATGAAATCTTAAATGCGTCTGTGTTGTGAATGGGGCGGCAGTGTAATTCTGCTAGGACTGGAGTAATGCGTTCTCTGTCCTGCTGGCTGTATTTAACTGAAAACTGCTACATCAGTTAGGCACGTATGCGGTGAGTGGCAATAATCAGCAAACAGGAGAAAATGGTGGGGGTTATGGATCGGATGTTCAAGTATGTCATTGAAGAGTATTGGTCTGACCTTGGAAATATTTCTAATCTGTACCAAAATGGACGTAAGATATGTTGTTTGAAGTCAAAGTGTAGAGCAAGAGAGTCAAACTGTATTCAGTGTTTCCATTAAAGAGTTTCTTGACAGAATGTTTGCAGGATTTTTCCTTAAATTGTGGAGAATCGTAATATTTTCTAAACACTTCTTTTTATCAGGTGAAGAAGCATGTAGATTAGGTTGGGGTATTTTAGATGAAATGAACTTGTAAGTAAATAAATAAATATATTCATTGTATTCCGAGTGCAGTGGAACAGGCACAGAAATAAAGTGCTTAATGTAGAATTTTGGACTTGCATATGTCTATCTATACAATACTAACACATGACTGAGATAAACTCCATAGCACATATCTGAAAAAACGCATTTTAGAAAGTTAAAACCATATGCAGCTTTCCTCTCCTCTGCCTTAGCCTGTCATCCTCACCCCTGTCGAGGATGGATATTTGATGTTGAGTGCATGATGTAAATGGTATGTCGAAAAGATGACTTTACTCGCTCCATATGCCTTTTCTTGTTTGACTGCCTCTGATTACAGAGCAGATACAAGTCTTAGAGTAGA
The DNA here is from genome assembly GCF_013358895.1 of Oreochromis aureus. Lineage (NCBI taxonomy): Eukaryota > Metazoa > Chordata > Actinopteri > Cichliformes > Cichlidae > Oreochromis > Oreochromis aureus. The sequence continues at coordinate 22,941,611 of NC_052951.1, forward strand.
CACAGGGACTGGGGTGTGTCTGCACTCACAGTCAGACACATGGGAACAATTACAGTGTGTGGGGTACTGGCTCCTCTCTGTTTCTCTGTCTCCTTCCCTCACTCTGTCTCTCTTGTCTATGTCAGGCCATCTTTTTGTTTATACAGTGCTACTCAAGGTGGTACTGATTCACCGGCTAAACATCTGACTATTTGTCTTGTGATGCATTTCAAGAAAGTACAGAACTCCAGTAACCTGCTTGACTCATGTTTTCTTACTATTCCTGCTTTTGTAGATGAAAGAGATTATTTTTTGGTTCCTTTTATTCGTTTTCATCATATAAAATACAGATTTAGCTTCACTGAGTAAATTAATTAAATTGCTGTAGCACAGTATTTTGCTTTGTAATTAAGCTTGTATTTTATGAACCAGATTTTGGATTGACATTCTTGTGATTTCAGGTTTTAAATTAAGGAGAAAAAAAGCTATAAGAATAGGCTGAGTTTCAGTAAGGTAAATACAAGACTGTTAAACTTCTTTATTTGGACTAGAGCTGTGACACAGCTTTAGATGCATAAGAAATGGAGATAAGAGCAGGAGAAATGAGAAACCACTGCTTTCTAGCCTTTTAAAATTCATGGCAAGGGAAATGTTCCACTATGTCAGCGGTGGTGCTCCTTAGCTACAGCTACAGCAACATATGAAGTAGAGGGGGGAAAACCATACCATCTGCTCAGTACATTTATAATTATTGGCAGATCTGCATTTATTGGCCAAATTCCTTGTTGGAACTGCTGATTTGTTTAAAAAAAAAATCATCAGTTTCTCTTAACCACCCTCAGCTGTCCTGTGTATGTATCCTGTGTGTGTGAGAATGTAAAAACCTTACATGCTAATAAGTTTGATTAATCATCGCGTTTCAGATGGAATTGCTGGACAAATTCCCAGTGGAGGGAGGCCAGAAAGACCCTAAGCGCCGGATCATTCCATTCCTGCCAGGTAAGAGTTGAACACAGTCCCTCAACGACCAATCACAGAAAAAAAAAGAAGTGGCACATAATTGGGCATTATTAGGAATAAGTGGAGAATACATCATTTTTACAGACCATCCCAATTAAACTTACCTGATTTAAATTTGTCTAATCTTCCCTTCAAGCTGTCTTCTGAAGGCCTTGTGATCCACTTCTAGTGCTATTTTTAGAGTCCTTCCTGGAAATCCCATCATGACCACTTATTTTGGGTGCTCTGTGACTTCGTCATGGACCTCAAATGTGTGCAGGCAGCAAAAATTTACTTCCATTCAGCAGTTTTCAGTTGAATGGCTCACAGTTCCCAAACCACAGTGTATCAGGAAACCAGGGCCATGTTCGTCATTTTGTTTGACATTCACTGGTTGTGCAGCGTAAATTTGTCCCTTTGTGTAAAGCTGAAGGTGTCGAGCTCTACTTCAATGTCCCGAGGCGTCCCGAGGGGAGAACATTTAGTCCATTAGTTTGACATTTATGTCCTGACGAGTCTGGTCACGCAAACCTGTCACTTCCTACCTGCCCTACTCAACCAGATTTGCTTCCCTGTAACTTTCTCCATAAAATCAAAATCACATTTAAGGATCGCTGTCTTGACATACTGACGGAGATCCAGCATGCAACACAGAGGTAAAAGTGCACAGGCACAGAATGAGATATCCATAAAGTGATTGAGGGATAAATCGGCCAGAATTAAATCATCAAAGTTTTGATTTTTAAGGGCTGATTCACACAGAGCGATTTAGCCACAGCTCATATGCTTATAATACGGAAAGGTTTTTGAACTCCTGTGTCGTCCCCTTGCTGCAGTGTCATGTCCTTGTATTATGTGTGCTCCCTTTGATCCTTCAACCAAACACACAGCAATGACTTACTGATGACCTTAAAATGAACTGGAGGAAAGCCAAGTTAATCTTTTACACGTGCGCTTAGAAACCAACTAGAACAACCTGAAGCAACGGTGTTGGGCATAAGCATATTATTTCTGCCACTAAGCAAGAATATTTTAATTCATGTACTTTTTAAACATTGGACTGAACCACATTATCTCAGCAAATGGCCTAAAGACACATTAGACATGCCATGTATGTGAATCACTGCTGGAGCCCTTTAGAGAAACAGACTATTTGCCAGTGTTTCATGTATTTTTAACAAAAATCTGAATGTTATACTCCGTAGTATTCATTATGATAATCCCAACTGAGCTCCATCATTCTCCTGGCTGAATCATCAGTGTGTGTGTGTGTGTGTGAGAGAGAGAGAAATAACAACTTCTCTTTAGTTTTCACTATTTTTTTTCTCAAATACAAATGGCAACAAAGTTTGTTTTGAAAAGGGGGCTTTGGGTGTACTTGACCAACTTTTGAGATCCTGCTGAAAGTAATCCTTTATGAAAGGAAGAAAATCCTTAATGTAAACCCCACCCACATCTTCCCCACCAGGCTTGGGATGGGTGGGGGTTAGGGTTTTTTTTTTTTTTTTTTAATGCCCATGCAAGTCTGGAAGTCATTGAGAGAATGCTCATACAAAAACACACACGCATTCACCCCGTTTGATGAAATCTAAGTAGGAAAGGAAGGAGAGGGAGTTTTTTTTTTTTTTTTGTTGTTTTTTTTTAAAGATTGCTTTTCATACCATCCTTTTTACATCTAAGCACCCCATACTGATACATTAAACATCTACATTAAATGTGCTTCCTGTTTTTATTGTCTGTATAAATTCCTGTCTCCATCATGTGGAAGCTTTTCACCTTTAATTTGATCCTGTAGTGGAACGGCATTTTGATATTTTTTGATAGTCTTGATTTTGCTGTAAAAGAAAAAAAAAAAAGAAAAGAAAAAAGATAAAGGCAGTGAGGATGGCACTAAAGTGCTGCTTCTCTGGTGCTGCTAAGGCACCAAAAGAAAAGGTCTGATTGGACTCATGGACATTTGCATGGGACATCCTCTAGGAATGCTGCTGTGAAGCTGTTTGCATGTTGTAGGAAGGTTTTTATCCTGAGTGCCTGAATACATGGAGATTCAAATGAAGGACCATTACTAGCATCAGATCAGACCTCTGTCTGAGAGGGATTCCAAGCAAACAGTCTTCTGAACTGCACAGTATTCATTGACAGCCAAGGGGGGAAAAAAACCCTAAAACATTCACTTACAAAGCAAAAGTCTGGAGAAAAGACGGGGGCCAATCTGACAAGGTACGGAAGTGGTTTTCCCTTTCTGGTTTGGTTTGTTCAAGGCCCCAAGTTGTTTTTACTCCTTGGTGTCTCTGCATCAGCAAAGTGGTTTGTCAGTAAGAGTACACACTGTAGAACTTATGCTTTCTTCTCTTTGACAAGCATTGACAGCATTTTTACTCTGAGGTCAGATTTTGGCCTTTGGAAGGAATTTGTTAGAAGTCCAATAAATATATAACTTTATGTATTTTTCATTCACACAGGCAACTCTTTATCTGTAGATAGATGGTGCCAGGTTTTGTAGATTGGTTCATAAATGACATAAAGATAAAATGATACATTTGACGTGTTAATCCCACCATTCAGAGTCAGGTTGGCTTTTAAAAAGTTAAGATAAATTGTGGGTCTGCTAATTCAAGCTACTGAATATGGACATAGTTTTTCACAGAACTGCATAGAGTCCTTCGAAAACGTTCTTTTCTCTGTTTTGTATTCTCTGTGCACTCTATTGCCTGAGGAACTATCTGCCTGACATGGCAGGAGGTGCTGCATGCCGCACAGGTCACATACAACTCTGTGGAGCCGAGTAACTCACATTTCCTCCTAAGTCTGCTGTGAAATGCAAAAAAACGCAAAATGGCTGAAAAGTTGGGGCTTACGCCTGATTCATAGAACATTCACCACTTTGTCTCTGTCCTCTTCTTCCACCAGTAACACACCTGTGCAGGAATGTGCACCTGTGTAGTAATTACAACATAGGCGCAAATCAGTATTTCTTCTCCGTACACGCCTAGATGTTGTGTTATTTAAAACCTTAGTGGTCAAGTCATTTTGTACAAGCCCGATTTAAATACAAAACAAAAAAAATTCACAGAAATATCCTCAGTTTTCTTAGCAACAAAAGTGATATAAGCCATGTCCAAGCCAAGTCCAGCAAATTTCCATAGGTAGACAATAGTATTTATAAAAAAAATTATAAATATATGCCTTTTTGCTGCTTACTTAATTTATTTTTTCCTCAAGACCAACCCTACTTTTACTAAGTCCCAACTGAATATATGCACGTGTCAGGTAAAATCCAAATACGGTCTCGAGTACACAGTTTGGTCACAAGATCCCAAGTCCTTTCGTGTTCTATAAAAGTATTAGCAGCTCAAAATCTCCCCAAAAAGGCTAATTAGGTTGGTGAATGTAGTCATTAAGATGTGAGTTCTGAGAACAGCTTTCTTTGGGTGAGGTAACAATAACCTCTCTATGTATGGCCATCTTAAACAGCCTTTTTTCTCCATGTAGTTCGCTCAGTTTTCCCAGGAAACAAAAGCTGTTTGATACTTTTGGTCACTACTGACTCTGAGATTTGCCAAAATGTCCACCGTGCCTCAGCCATGGCTCCAGGGTAGCAGCATTCCACCCTGCCCAAATAAGCCCTTTTCATCGGCTGCATCCATGAGCTGCCGTGCATACAAAGTGGGCAGTGTTGAGTCAGTGCTTCTCTCCTGACCCCAGAGAGCTTTGGAAAACCTTCAAGAACGCTTTCTGCTTGAGGAGTGATGAGGGGAGGAAAGGAAGAAAGAGACAGAAATAGAGAAGAAGTGTGTCTGAGGGTTGACTTTCAAATCTCTTTAGTTTTTCAGTGCTGTCCCGACAGTGTCCCCTCGACTGCTCTGGCAAGAGCTTGCCAATGCCATAGAGATTTGAAATGTCTTCTCTAATTCTTCTTCTAGTTAATCTCATTTGTAACAGTCTCCCTTATGTAGTATGATCTTGTTGTCCTTTGCAATGTGGTAAAATATTAAAGTCTACTGTTAATCAGACCACGCCCGTTGACACTAGATTTCATATTTTTATTTATTGTTGTGATGCAATTATCTGCAGTATGGGAAATGGTAGTAGCATAATAGTTAGCAGCCTTGGTAAAAAACATTATGGATGATGCATCGCTTATTGTACAACTTTTTAAACTGAGGCACCCTCTGCCCAACCCCTGAACCTGTGGGGTTCACCAAGAGAGATGAACACACCATTTTTAATAACTGTTGTTTTTGGCAGTAGACTAAAACTTACAACTGACCGTTGGCATTACAGCAAAAAAAATTGCCAAAGTTACTAAGCTGTGGCTATCTATTAATTATGTGCAGTTGTGAACAGATGTTTCCATACTCTCATCATGGGCATGAATGTCGTGATAAATTTAGGATTTTTAATGAGTTCTTTGAACTGTTCTTTTTCCAGAGTGGAATGATTTTACAACAAGAACTGGGTGGACAAGCATGTGTTTAAGAAACATATAGGCTCAAATATATACATTGATTCACTTAAATCTTTTAAAAAAGTGGTACTATTCTACAATTTCTTTTAACTTGACTAGGCAACTACTGTGTGATACAACTCTGTGAAGATCTAAGAAGGAAAACTGTCAATTTACACAAGTTGGGAAGTTCTAAACAACTGCAGATTCCAAGATCATCAGTCAAATCATTCAAACAATTGTACATGAATACACCTTATTTGGATATATTACCACTTTGCCAGGGTTGGGAAGGAAACCCAAGCTGTCTCTCTGATGAGAGGAAATTGGTTGGGATGTTTTGGAACAACTGAGGAACCACCAAGACTCAAGCCTGTTATGAACCAGAAACTGTTGGACAACCAATTTTCAATGAAATTCAATTCATTTTATTAATAGTACCAAATCGCAACAACAGTCGTCTCAAGACGCTTTATATTGTAAGGTAAAGTTAAGGTAAAGACCCTACAATCATACAGAGAAAACCCCAACAATCAGACGACCACCCCCCCCACCCCCATGAGGAAGCACTAGTTATATCATGATGTTTCTGCAGAGATCTTTGAGGTATTTGTCCCAGTTAGGTCACATTAGAAGCTTTACTTATTATTCCCTGGTGGTTAAATTAACTTCTAGACAAATCATTTTTCCTTTTAACTGACATCATCCGCAGGTTGTTTTTTTGATATTATAGTAAGCTTCACTGTCTTACTTTTGAGCTTCCTTTTATTGTGTTATTTATACAATATCCTGGGGGTTTTCCATTTGTTTTGTCTATCACCTGAGTCAGCTAGTAGGTTGTAGTGAGAGCAGGGATAGCTGGGAAGGGTGTGGAGGTTGTTTCTTTGTTGGGTGTTGGTGGTTCTTCTGTAAAATATGCAAGATCTACTTTTTTGTGGTGTGAAGTCACCACAAATATCTACTCCAGTCAGCAGTATACACTTGTACAACCTTTTATACCTCTGTCTCACCTTGGCCCTTCCTTTCATGATTACTTCTTTTCTTGAATACTTCAGATTCACAGAACAAAGAGAAAAGTATTAGCATAAACAGTTTTAAGCTAGTGAAATGGAGCTGTATATGGATGGATGGAAGTCAAGTTTCAGCCACTTTTGGTTTATTGTAACAATAGTGAAATGGAGCTGTTATATATGGATGGATGGATGATGTGTCAGCAAGTCTGTTTCAAAAGCAAACACCAGGACTCTTTGATGGTGGTAATATTGTAATCTGTCACCTGCATTTAGGATCTCATTACATGACTGCCCCTTTTCCTGTTCATGCCCTATGCCCCTATACTGTATTTTTACTTTGCTAGATCCGCCCCTGCACAGTTATATGTTTCCTCTTTCTGGGCCAAAAAAAGAAGAGATGGTCGATCAGCTGATCATTAAGCAGTTTCACGATTGAAGTAGTGCAGGAGAGGAGAGAGAGAGAGGCAGTCGAACAAAAGAGATGAACTTACACACTTGCTTTACTTCTCTCTGGGATAAAAATGTTTACTCTGAAGCATTGCTTACGGTTACATGCCAAGTTTTTGAGATGCTTTTTGATATTTAATGGATCGGAGTGCATTTTTAGCCATTTTTGCGATATTCCAGTAATTTAGGTCAGTATCGGACCGATACGTAATATCGGATCGGTCCATCTCTACTCATTACATGACTTTTTGCCCTGCTATACTGTATTTTTTAATTAATATGTCTCAGTCTCTATTGCCAAACGAGAACAAAGAAAATGTTTACTCTGAAGTTTTTCACATGCCTTTGAATAGAAAAGAGGGCTATTTGTAGCCATTTCTTGTTATTGTTATGGCGAACTAGCTTGCCCGTGCCTGTGGTAATGCGTGCCTAGCGATAAGAACAGGGGAGCAGTGTTTAAACTGTCAAACGGGCACTATTTGCCTGTCCCAAATCATTTATTAACTTGGAAAGGCCAGCTATTCACCCACCTCCTTAGCCTCCTCATTGTGCTGTCACTGTTATTGATGATGCGACTGTGTTGTGTCTGCATGCTAATTCACTAACTAGATTTTGTAAAAAGCCACCGTTTTCACTGTCCTTCAGTCTACCTGCAAGTTTTTCTTTTAAGTCACTACTTGAAGAAATCGATCAAGGTTTTGTTTGGGTTTTTTAGGGTTTTTTTGTTTCGTTTTTCAATGTAGCTTTTGTGTATTTTATATGAAAACTTGCGGTGGAAAAGATTACAATTATTATTTTTTCTAAGGTATATGCACATGTTAACTTGCCATATGTAAAGGTAGGTTGCAGTATTTAAGTTCCTAAATCTAATTTTCCTTGTTTGTTCCAGGAAAGATTCTGTTTAGGAGGAGCCACATCAGGGATGTGGCAATGAAAAGGCTAAGACCTATTAATGAATACTGCAGGGTGAGTATTTGTTATGCACTTCTCTCCTTATTGCTATGCATTAACATATATATGGTATAAAATGCATTGGTCAAGAGAAAAGAAAACACAATCTGTGTACATTACATCACAGCTAGCTGGGGGTTTTTCCCCCCCATTTATTTTTAATCACATTCAGGCCCATTTTTAGTCGTCCAAACACAAGCTTATATTAAGTAAAGTCAAGCTTGTAGTCAAACTACAGCATTTGCATAACAGAAAGATTTATACGTTCACTTTGTTGCAGCTTTATGAATAATGCTGCTGCCCTTGCGATCTAAATTGGCACTGTGCGGTGTGTGGCATGCTAAACATGCCGGAGCAAGTCTTCGTGACCGCAGGCATCCACTCTGCCGATGTGTTCTAAAAGGTCCCCAGGTGCTCTGTTGTAGATTCTGACCTTCCTGCAAAAAGAAACACGCCAAAGGAGAATTTTTCTCAAGGGATAGATGTGTATAAGGGGGAAAAAAGTTTCTATGTAGCTAAATGAGAAGAGAATGTCGTTACACCACACAAAATGTAGGCCTTATGACCCCCTAGAGCAAGACAATTGATGAATGTTGCCAGGCTGCAAGCATGCTGTAATGTGTGTGTGTGTGTGGTGTCTGTTTTGTCATTTTGAAATACCACAGCTAATTCCATAAGTGAAAAAAAAGGATGATGCAAAACTTGTGCCTTGTCCAGCCCATTACATTGCTTTTTACCAGAGAGATTATTATTCACTTAATCTCAAGAAAAGGAAAATCATGCAACTCTACATTCTCCAGCTCCACTGCAGATGAGGTTCAACCGTATAACTGCCAACAGCTAGCAAGTAATTGCTTCATTTCAACAGGAACGCAACTACCACAGCCTATATAAAATAATCATGATTGATGCTCATCTTTTTAGCTTCTGAAGTAAAGTCGAATAGCAGTTTAAAGATTTTCATCTTTCTCAGTGAGGTGCTTTATTATGGATACATATCTACAAGGCAGATATCTTCTGGAGTTGTGGTGGTTGCCATCAGCAGAGTTGTGCCACAGGCAAAGCATTTTCCCGTTGCTGAGCTAGCTCCAGTCAGCATATCCACACAACCACGGGCTATGTTTTTGTTACATTTTACAGGCGTGACTTGGGGCTTTAAAACATACACAAACATTTCCTTATGTCTCTCTCGACGAAGGAAACTTTGCTTCTAACTTAGCCTGTACTCGCGCTTTTACGATTTTCAGCTGCCTTATATTTTAATTGTTTTACTTCTCTTTCTCCATCAAGACCCTTTTGAAACCATTACTGAAAAAAAATTACTTCCTAACGTGGAACTGACTGGTCACTTCTTCAACAGTAAAAACAGCAATTCTTCAGGCCTGAGAGTAAAGCTTTTATGTATGATGAACAATGCAGAGGACCGAAGGGGCTCTGTGTCATCTGGGGTTAAAGGAATGTGCAGCTGGTAGGCAACATCTTTAACCACTTATGTGAAAAATAAAGGTAGGGGAGGAAAGGGTAGAGTTGCTGGTTCATGTCTGAGGGTGTGGGTGTTTTATGGGAACGGCTGAGACAATTTCAGTGGAATTGCCACAGTCAAATTTGAAGTTGTGTAAATGTATGAAAAGCCATAAAATATACCTGCTTAGCATTATTGGTTCAAGGATGCCTGCCTTTAAAATGTTTCAGTGTATATGAGCTTTAGTTATGTTTAAAGACAGAATGGAAGCAGAGTGAGCCTTAATGTGGTCCAGGAGTGGCTGTGGCTCAGGAGGTAGAGAAGGGCATCTACTAACTGGAACGTTGATGGTCCAGTCCCCAGCTGCTCCAGTCTGCATGCCAAAAGTGTCCTTGGGTAATTGCTCTTGATGCGTTCATCAGAGTGTGAATGTTAGCAACACTGACTTGCAGAGAAAAGCGCTAAATAAGAATTAGTCCCTTTACCATATTGCTTTTAAATTCAAGCAATGTGGTGTCTGTGTCCCACACATTTGTTAGTGATTTAAAACATCTGTCAGTCCTTTGGCAGTATCATACATGTCAGAGCTAAGAGCTGCCAGCGAAGAAGTTATCGCAGTAGCGGCAAAAACAAGTCAAAACTTTACTGGAGGATCAAAAATGGCATTTCATCCACCCCCACATGTAGTCAGATTGACAAGGTACAACTTTGTTGTTCTTACAGAAGAGCTGAGTCATCTCTTCTGTTGTACAGCTGAGGCTTTGAACTGACTCATTTCAAATTTCCCTGGTTATGAAACCTTGTTTTTCATATTGGGAAGCACAGTTGGATGAAAGGTTGGATTAAAAAAAAACAGAAAAAAGAGATCACTGGGAAGGTCGAATAGCTGATAAAAAACAATCACATAAAAAGTCTCTTTAGAGCTTTATTTAGACCTCGCATATACGTGTGGAACATTACAAAAATCACTTATGCAGATAACATGAGCATCAAGATTTTTTAAATATATGGCTAAGATGCCCTTTATTCTAATTAAACATTCACTATATGTGTGTACATGTGAGAGGATACTGTACACTGACCCACACTGCCACAGTGTATTGTACCTTGTGAGAGGTTGGTCTTGCATTTCCATTATATATTTTTCCTTGGAGAATACACACAAAAACACACACACACACACACACACACACACACACACACACACACACACGCGTGCAATTACCTTAATGCGGCCTTCTATAAAGAACACCCATAAAGTCCATTTGCCGTAATGTACCCTGAGCCTCCCTCTTGTCTCCTCCCTGGGGAGAATTGTAATGAGCGGTCAAGCCACATGCTCACACGTGGATGGAAATAAATCCAAGGATTGCATCCTCTGCAGCAGGCAGAGATTTTGCACTCTGACCTCAGTTACGGCTCAACATCCTGGGCTGCATGACTAAACGTTGTGTGGGTCCTCTGAAAGTCTTAACAACACAAGAACCTTTTGAAGCCTAATAGTTTTGAAGCCTAACATGTACCATGAATCAGCAAACAGGAATGAGGACACAAATGCACATTTGCATTCTGTATGACTTTACAGCTAAAAGAATTGTACGAATTTGCCCACAGTAGTAGAAGAAGAAATAGTAGTAGTAGTGTCTCTTCTTTTCTTTAACACAAGCTGCTGGACCCATAGTCCTACATATGACAAGGAAAACATAGTGCATGGGACAAGGACACTCTGGTTACGTCTTTGGCTTCCATTCCATATCCGTCAGTCCTGACGTTACATCAGCATGTGTCAGAGAGTCCAGGAGCTAGGCTGTGCTTCCTGGAAGGACAAAGCCGAAACACTTAGGAGTATTAAAATTAGAGGTAGAGACCAGAAGGGGAATCTTGATGGGTAGCACTGAGCTGATCTTGCCAGCAAATGGAGGAGTTGCATATTTTCTTCATAGCTAAGAGGGATAGTCTCCACAAGGTCATTGATGGGAGTTGTTTTTTCTTCTGGTTTGGCACATCAAGCTGGTGAGGTGATTATTCGTTTCCCTGCTCCCCTTTAGAGAACTGATTGAGAGCAATGGAAAACAGCCAGATAAAAAAATGAATAGCTGTGCATGAGTAATGACTAGTAATGACTAATAAAGAAAACTGAATGTGGATGTTTGTCTTTTATCTGTTGTCAGGACTCATCTCTCTGCTGCCGGTGATCCTAAAAAGAGGAATAAAGATTTGACCAAAAAATAAATAAAGAATGGAAGATTTGCGATTTTAGGAATTTTTGATACAGATTTTGTTCTTTTTATTGGAAACCAAGCGTTTGCAGGGCAAAATAAGTATGAGAACAGACATAAAAACTTGAGGCCAGGTCAAGTGAATACTGTTTTTATCCTCTGGTTGACCTCCCTGTGCACTGAAGTGATTATGCTTGTCAGTTTGTGTGTTTAAGTTTCCTGAAATCTTTGTGCATCCAGGCCCTCATTCAGCTGCCAGTCTACATCTCCCAGTGCGAGGAGGTCAGAGTGTTTTTTGAGACCAGACCTGAAGACCTCAACCCACCCAAGGAGTGAGTAGCACACATGTACCCAAACACACCCTCACATATCTCCTTAACTATTAAAAACCCTTCCTCTTGTATACAATGGTAAATCATTGTTCCATTGGCTCATGTTATGTCATGTCCTGCGAGGTCTGCTGGTAATGAGTATTCATTATACCCTCTAATGAATATGATTTCATGCTCTCGCTCAGCCTTCTGTTGGGGTTTTCTAGCAGAAACACACTTAATAGGTCCTGTTTTTAAAGCTGAGCTTGCATTTTTGCTGGAGCTGAGTGCGGACACCAGCCTCTACACAGCTGAGTCCACACGGTTTCTTGATAATCTCACTCTCAACACATTAGCGCAATATCCAGCACTAAAAGTAACGCAAATGTGTTGTTATTAAGCTTACTAACACATTTAGGGCTATAGGGGTTATGGATGGCTGCCTTCAGCGAAACCGTAGACCCTAGAGATGTTTTATTTAATTAATTAATTTTACTAACAGCTGCAGAAAGGCAGCGTAGTCATGTCCTCTCCGTCAAAACATCTTGACGTGTGTTCTCTGCAGTCAGGAAATCCAGTAGATAAGTCATCAGGCCTGTGACTATATTTATGTATAAACCTATCACATCCTGATGTTTTATAAATGCTAGAATGCCATTCAGGAGTGGCATGCTCTGAGTGAGCAGCTGGGGGTTCACACCCAAGGACAATTAACAGGACAAGAAGCTGTTATGAAGATTGAATGTGAAATGAGCTCCTGCAACAGCCTGCCATATTGTCATCTAGAATGTGGACAGATTTAATCTTCCTTTGAAGTGTGCTGTGTGCTGCCGTCAAGTACTTTACTGGGGCCAGGTTTTAGGAAGACTGCTTGATTGTATTAACATCACTCTTTTGACAAGAAAAGCCACTTTCAGTATAAATTGTGATGGACATTAGCTAAATAACTGGAGTTTAAAACAGCCCTAACTTGTATGTACTTACTCTTACTTTAAATAGTAAATTCAAGTAAATATGTGGGGGGAAAAAAGATCTCTCCCAAAACTGGAATTATCACAAGGATTTGGGTGTTATTTTCCACATGCAGGGCCTCTGTGTCAAGAGTTTGCATTTGTGCTCTCTGATATTGGAAAACTTTTCACTCTATTGGTGGTATCAAGATGGCAGATCATAGCAACTGTAAGCTGACACCAAACAAAAAGTGTGTCTAAAAGTTTCCGAAGCCTGTCGGTGGAATATGAATCTATATTTATAAGTTATGACACCCAGGCCTCACTCTTGTTTGTTCTCACACATCCTCTGTCTTTTTTTTTTCCCTTTCTTACCTCGGGGAAGGTTGCCAAGGACCCATACTTCCCTACTCCTCATACAAAGCCATAAGCATGTGTCAGTAGAGTTGGGGGAGAGAGAGAGAGATGTGATTCCTTGAGGCAGATGAATATAGGAAGGACCTTGGTTTGTCTTTATTGAAATTGGATTACTGCTTTCTGCTAGTGCAGCCTGTTGTTTGGCTGACTGACAACAAGGCTGCTGTACAGCAACTGTAGGAGAAGATTTATCATGGCCTATAAATCTACTGCAACGAATAGGACATGTTATACTTTCTTCTTAAGAGCAGCAGAGAGGAGAGGAAAGGAGAGGAACAGGAGAACTTAATTGTAAAGAGGAAGTAGATGGTCGGTGAGTAAAAAGGAAGAAAGAAGTACAAAAGAGGAAGTGTTGCAAGAAGAAGGCAAGGAAAAGGAAAGAAAATGCAAGGAAGATCATTATAGAAAAAAAGGACGTCATATAACCTAATCCAGAGAGAAGGCTGGGCACAGGGAGGGATGGAGCGATTTTCTGCAAGCAGTTGTTTACTGTAAAGTTTAGTTTGAGGTTCAAAAACTTCTTCACCTTTATTCTCTGTATGAAAACAAAGTATACACATGCAGTGCACGCGCAGATTCATCTGTTGTAGTCCATTTAGTCGGTCGCCCTGAGTATTCCTTTTCATAATACCCTAATTGGCAAGCTTGGAGGTAAACATTCACCGAGATGAGGTCTCTGCAATTAACAGTTCTATCAATCCAATAATCCTTTATGTGGCTGAGAGCATTGATGTTGATGCAGAGAAATGGACACAGAGTGGCTGCCAAGGAAAACAATCAAGGGAGATAAAGCAGTAGGTCGAGCAGACGTGGAAGATGTGAGATGGAAAAAAGGAAGGCATTGGTAGGCTATAAAGTAAGGGGGCAACGTTTAGATAATGAGGGACAAACAGAGCAAATGCTGAGCATTAGCCACCAGTGACTTTTTGAGGCATCTGGCCATTGAATCAGTTCCTGACTCTTGCTGTGGAGTGATGGTCTATTTATCTGGATAATGTCTAAACCAGACACAGCAGATGCTGTATTGAATTTAACATCAGCCCGGATTTTCGGGATCAGCTATCTCAAAGCTTTTTATTCACATTAGCCTGCGATGCAGACATGGGTCTGTTTTCTCCTGCGTGACAGTTTGTAGATTTGATGGGTAAAGATTATTTCTTTTTCTTTTTTTAAATTCCTCCAGCAGTACACATGTTAAATGATAGTGAAATTAAGTATAAATGAATAATTGGGGATGCTGTTTTATTGCTGTTGATGTTTGTTTTTAAGTTATTTAAGTGGGACCTTCATAAGTTTGTGAATTATGTTAAATATTAATAGTATGCTGGTTCTGTTCCATTTTGGTATGTATGGTGTGGTCATGTAATGTTTTCTTTTCTTTAACAGGGAACCCATTGGGAAGAAGAAATCAGGTGAGATAGCTTTGATTGTGTATTTGAAATGAAAGGTAGGTTAGTTAATCATGAGAATCTTGACTTTTCTCTGAAAAACTGTGTGTGGAAAGGAATAAAAGCAAGTCTTCATATAATAGGACATTATCTCCATCTAGTGGTCACAGGTTGAACAAACCAAAACAATGACTTTATTAGAAGACATTCCTTCTATACTGATGTTACAGTACTGGTGAACCAAGAAACAAACATTGTCCTTCTCTGTTCCTGTTTATATACTCTGTATCCCTTCATTTCATCTTTTATTCTTAATTTTGCATCCATGTTATCTTTTTCAGTTTTCTTCTCCATTCATTTTCCTTTCCCTCAGGGTTTGTGGAGAGAGCAACTACTTTCCTAAAGCGAGGTAGTAAACACACTGTCATGCTTGGTCGTGCTGTGTGTGTAACCCCAGTGGGTCGTTAGTGGCCCGTCCCCCCTCTCCTTCCCTGGCCTGGGCAGGTGGGATGTGGCTCTGTTGAGGCTTGGGGCTTGCATTGGTTCTGTTAATGATAAATTGTTGGTGATTGATTTTTAGAACTGGTGTGGCTCATATCTCAGCTCTATTTATATATGTTGTGTTGAAACAGGATAGTAAAGTTATGCTCTACTATGGATGTATGACCCTGTATAGTAAGCTTGGTTATGCTAACAGCAGTACATTGAATCAGGGAGTTAGAAATATATATATATTTTTAAAAATCACTAGATTTAAAGATGCATTGAAATGTAAAGGATTGAGGAAGTTGATATTATAAAGGAATCCTTTAAAATTTATACCAGTATGTTTCAGGATGCCGTTGTCATTAATTAATAAATTACAATTAATAAATTTGTCATTTACATTTTTAAATATGGTTCTGTTTATTATTATTATTTTTATTTTTTTTTATTTTTTTAAGGTAAGCTAATTATGCTAACCGACTTAAGCTGGTTTAGCTAGTGGCTCCATAGTGTAGTGATTTACAAATTTGCCAGAGATCTTTGGTTTGATCCTGGGAGGAAAAAAAAAGGTTTGAGGTTTTGTTTGGAAAGGCATCTGGAGTAAAAAATGTGGAACTCAAACACACAGTAACTAAGGGAATAGTTGAAAATAGCTTTTGTTAAAAATGTGTTCCTCCAGTTCTGCTTTAGAGAAATTTGCATTACTAATATTCAAATCTCTAACTGACATAATGGAGAAATTGCAGATTAAGCAGTACTAAATTTGGCTCTAATCAGATGTATTTTCTTAGTTAGCTGCTGCTCACTGAAGGAGGCTAATGCTAACGTATTTTAAGCGGCCCGATCAAGAAAATCTATTTTGTAATTACTGTAATTACTTAATGTTATTATTATTTTGTTATTTTAAATCTGAACTTTTTGTGTGCCATGAACGCATTACTCTAGAATATGTTTAATAGCACCTTCAGTGATTAGCATGCTGCGATTGATGCTAATGTCCCTTCATCATGCATTTTATCAATCAGTCAAGTTTTAGTGTGTGTATTTTTTACACAACAAACATCAATAGAAAAAGCAGAGTTGTACCTTTTTTTCATTTATATATTTTTTAACAGTGATTATATTGTGAGCCCTCATTTGTTACTTTATTTTTTTTAGCGATGTAGTGCTAACATTGGTGGTGGGTCTTAATGATGCTGGTTTGTTTTTATGGACATGTCACAGTCATGGTGATAAATAAATTAACCATCTACGCTTTTCAATCCATGCCCTTCACTCCCATTCTCCAAATCTTCCTTTATTTCTCTCTCAGCTCGTTGTTTCCCCTCACGCTCCTTTCCAATCACGTACACTGCCTCCTCCGTCTCGACTCTGAGGGAATCTCAGTAATGTACATAAGCCCCCTCTAACAAAAAAACTTTTTACTTAATAGCTTTTGCACAAATTGTGACCTTGGAATTATTCTTGGCATTTTATCAAAAGGCAGTTTTTTTCCTCCCACTTAGCCTAAAATTGAATTCTGGCTGTTTTGTAAAGGCCTGCTTAAATTGGTTTTTAGTGAAGTTATTCAAAGCGCATATAAAGTCTGACATTTTAAAAGGTCATATTACATTTGGTCAATGAAATGCAAAACCTTTAAAGGTCAATACCTTAAACCCACACTGATGCAATCTTATAATTCCAAGTTCATGGACAGTCCTTTGATATTATGCACATATGAACAGAGCTCTTCAGCGAAGAACAAGAGATATTGAGTGGAGGCTTTTCTCGCATTATTGAGATTTCATTCGTGACTTCCCTGAGAAAGATCAAAAAAGATGTGCTAAACTTCTGTTATTATTTTTTTTTTTTTTTTTATTCTTCCCTTAATAGGAGACTCCTCCTCAGCAGACCCTCTTGTACTTGACCAGTATGTGGCAGTAACAGACTATGAGAAGCAGGAGAGCTCTGAGATAAGCCTGCATGTGGGGCAGGTGGTGGAGGTCATTGAGAAAAATGAGTCTGGCAAGTTTCATACAGAATTTGAACATATATTTTCTGTACATTTCTCTAATGTTTTTATTGTGGCAGATCGCTGCTTTCACTGTTCAGCAAACCTGTTACGTTAAGTGTCAATGTGGAACTATGCAATTACTTGAAACATTATTGTGGGATTGTTGCTACTGCTGGACTTGGTTTGTTGCCAGCTGTTAAGGTTGAGTTAAATAGGTTTGCTAAAAATACTCAAGAGAAATAGCAGTAGATATATTAATAAAAAAAGAATAAAAAAATATTTTAAAAACCTCAGAGTATGGCAGTAATGTCATCTTGTTTTGTAAATCATAGCTATTTATTAACTTTATTGAATTAATTAATCAAATTACTAAAATGAATAATCATTCAAATATTGGAATATCCGCAGTGGTAACATGTACACCCAAGAACAGCGGTCCCCAACCTTTTTTTGCGCCACAGACCGGTTTATGTCCCACAATATTTTCACGGATCAGCCTTTAAGGTGTCACGGATAAATACAACAAAATAAAACCAGTACCGGTACCCAAAAAAAAAAGATTTATTCATAACATACAGGAAAAGACCAGGGAAGCCAAGTTAGAGATAAAAACGTTTAAAAAATAACAATAAAAACCCCGAAAACCATAAATTTCACACCCGAGCCTCAACTCTCGCGGCCGGGTACCAAACAACGCCTGGGGGTTGGGGACCACTGCCCAAGAAGAGTAATAGTAATGCATAATAAAAGAGTAATCGTAATACATCACATAAACTATAGGTTCCGCATACTTTAAAAAAAAAAAAAGAAAAAGCAACATATAGTGGTGCTTTGCAACAATCCCAGCAACAAGTCAAATATCAGTCGTGCATTTTACTGATGCATATAATCTCTTAACTGAATAAGCATTGCATGAGGTGCAGTATCTTGTATATCAGTTTTGTTTTGTTTTTCCTGCCTATTTAGGGTGGTGGTTTGTGAGTTCAGAAGATGCTCAGGGCTGGGTCCCTGCCACCTGCCTGGAGGCCCAGGATGACCCTGATGACTTCAGTCTTCCAGGGGAAGAAGGTACATCAAGCATCACATTTGGGTGCTACTGTTTAGACGTAATGTTACCACAAGGAAAGGTTTAGTGCAGAAGTGCAGAATACACCACGTCAGAGGCACATCCTTTGTTACACACCATTTAACTCCTGTAACTCACTCAGTACTCAGTTGATGGTTAAAAGTCAGTCTGACAAAATTGCTTTGCTTATTGAGTTGAAGACTGTTGCTGCTAAGACTCTGACTGTGTGTGTTTTCCATTCTAGACAATTGGCAAAAGAAAATCCAAAAGGATCAATAGAAAAAAATTACAATTTCATTGCGAAATCCCTAGTAAGGATATGCTAAAGAAAGGAATATTGTACAGTAAATGACAGGATCTCAAAATAGGGTACTCTGCCAATATGCAAATTATAGATCTTAAAAGCCTGAGATGTATGACGTGGCTGGCTGCCCTATCCAAGTCTGGAGAGTCATCCAAATCAAACATTCACAGATTTTATTCCGTAAGAAAACAATACAAAATCAACAAAGTGCATTATGCTAATCAGCATTCAATTTAAAATGCCACACTAATAAGAAAAATTTAAAACACCCCAGAGATCCCTATTAACCATTAGATGAAGGAACTATTTGTCAGTTCAAGTACTGGTAAATAAAAATACCAATTATTTCCCCATAGATCCATCAATACTGAAAGTGTTTTAGGATGAAAATATCCTCCAGATTGCATTTGTAATGTTCACTTCCTATTTTGCCCCAATTACTGTGCTGGGATGTCAGTGCCACGGAGATTCTGGTCACTGCCAAGGCATATGGGTCGTCGCAGAACTTTAGGGGATCTATTCAGCACAGGCTTTGGGCAAGGTGGAGCGCACGCCTTTCTTTTCCCCCTATAATGAATATATGCGTGTGTGTGTGTGTGTGTGTGTGTGTGTGTGTGTGTGTGTGTCTACACACACGCATATAAAACTGTGTGCATGTTTGTCCATGTGTGTGCATGAAGAAATGTTGCATGAGTGACCTCAGCATGTACATAAATCCTCGCATGCAAAGTGAACTGCATATTTGTGTATAAATGTATTTGTTATAAATAATATATATGATAAAAATATATATTTATTTATATATCAAATAAATGACTAGAACAATTTAACCAGCATTAATAAACACGTGATTCTTCACTGTGTGTAGTATGTAATAGTAGTAGAAATAATGTTGACAATAGACAAGGCTTTGTTTGTTGTTGTAACAAGTTTGTCCTGTGTGTGCGTTTTTGTGTCTTACATTTTCACTCCACAAGATGTTGCTCAAGCCTTGCCTCATTAGATAAGTTATAACAGGTAAAACTAATGTGTGCCTATAACAACCACAGTATCTCATCTCAAATCTCAATATTCTGTTAATCAGAAAGAAGTTCCTGTGGTTTTTGCCCTAACAAGAATCTTTGCCAACTTTGTGGGGAAAAAAAGGATGATAGTCTGTGTCTGGTGTTTTTTAAGTTTTGGTCAGAAGCAAAGTTCCTCATTTCCTTATGTGTTCAATCTTAAAAAGAGAAGGTTTAATTTAAAGTCTGTTGAGGAAAAAGTTCTCAAACGGCAGCTCAACATCCAACCTCCCTGTGCTTGCTTCCGCTTAAATATGTGAAGCTAGAGCTTGTTGTGCCAGTCGTTAGCAGTGGCACAACAAGCTCTACTTTCAGCTTTGTTGGCAGTGTGTCACTGGCTACACACTTTTACTTGGAGATCATACCCATTAACCTATGTCGACTGCCAGTACTGCCATTAGAGGCGAGTGGGAATAACAGAGATGGCATTCACCCCTATCAAATCCTTTTGAACGCTTTATTTTATTTTAGACTGGTTGCATTATTACTTGAATAAATTTTTTAAAAATGCTGTAACTTTTACTGTCATCTTTGATTCAGTTTCACATTGAGAAAAGTTAAAAAAAAAAAAAAAAAAGGTAAAGGAAATCCCAGAAAGTTGACTCTTTTTCCATCACTTGGTTAAGTGACAAAATGTTTCTCCCACTGAAAACGCTACGTCCAGATGACCGGAATCAGCTCTCTGGGGATAAATACTTTAGGCCATTGTAGTTTAAGTGTGTCATTATGTGCTGTACATACCCAGCCTACATTATGCGTTTATTTGTGGCACCCTAACTGTGAACTGATAACGTGTTCTGATACACGTAACAATATTTCCTTTTTCCACGTTCAGAAGAGAAGTATTCAGTGATTTACCCGTACTCGGCCAGAGACCAGGATGAGATCGACCTGGAGAAAGGCATGATTGTTGAGATTATTCAGAAGAACTTGGAAGGCTGGTGGAAGATCAGGTAATGATGCTGTATATAGTTATAATACACAGACACAACAGCCACATTTTTGTTATACAGTGCAAAATGTTCAAATACTTCTTAGTACATTGTTGATAATGATGGTAATAAGAATGAAAATGCTAATGCATATTACTGTACAGACTGCAGGAAGGTCCACTCAGAATTTTTTGGTTTCCTCCAGCTTTATGTTTATTATATATCAGCCACTAACTGTCCATCTCTCCTCCATTTAGGTACCAAGGCCGCGAGGGCTGGGCCCCAGCGTCCTACCTGAAGAAGGCTGACACGCAGAAGCAGTCAGCAGGCGCTCCTCCTCATGCCAGTACAAATGACCTAGACGGGCTTTCTAAACAAATCCAGCAAAACAACGCCACTAGAGAGAACCGAGAGAATAGCCAGAAGGAAAACAGGCTCTCAGTTTTCTCTGATAACAGCAAAAGCAGTAAGTGAATTTAACAAAACAGTGCCTCTGAGATTTAGTTTTTAAATATTAAAGCAACCAAAGCATGCAAAAGCTTTGCAAAGATAAGCTTGCACACAAGTGACTAAAACCTTTTTTCTGGCAAAGCAACAATGTGGCAAATAATACAGTTTTACCCAATGAAAGTCAAAATATTTATTGTGCCAATGGAGAAAACCTGAATGGAGACGTGTAACAATTTCCCAGAACACATATTGCTAGTTTTCAGTTGGGCTGCGAGCTACTAGTGTAATTTTGTTTTGTTTTTTGCAGAAGTGGGATCAAGACACAGACCTCCTCCACGCAGAGATCTCACCATTGTAAGAATATACCCAGTGGTGATTCTGTATATCTGAAGATAGCATTCAGTGGCATACTAAATAAATAAATAAATAAGGTTTTCACCAGTGCAACCTTTATGTGTGCCTCCCACAGCCACGTGGTACAAACTTACCCAAGCCACCCGTTCCTCCCCAAGTTGAGGAAGAGTTCTACACCATAGCAGACTTTCAGACCACCATCCCTGATGGTATCAGCTTCCAAGCTGGAGTCAAAGTTGAGGTGGGTTAGACACAGCCTAAAGTTTTGCTCCTCTGAATTATGAAAAATGGTTTTTCACTAACATTTGGTTCAAATTACATTCTAGGTGATTGAGAAGAATGCGAGTGGTTGGTGGTACATCCAGATCGATGAGAAAGAAGGCTGGGCACCTGCCACCTTTATTGACAAGTACAAGAAGACCAGCAATGCCTTGCGACCCAATTTCCTCGCCCCGTTGCCCAATGAGATGGAGAAGCTGAGGCTGGAGGATGGTGGTTGTTCGAATGTTTCAGGTACAGATGACAACTGGTCCAAGCCTTTACCAGATGAGCCAAATGCAGCCTCTGAGTCTTCTACGCGCCCTAAGCTCAGAGATTGGAAGTCCAATGCCAGCAAGGGCCCCTCTTTCTCTGGGCCTTTGCCCCCAGCCCCAACTGCCCCTCCCACTGAGGAGAAACCTGCTCTGCCGCCTCGAAGAGAGTCTATTAATAAGAGCTTTGAATTGGAGGTAGCAGAGAAATCGAGGTCAGATAACTCCAAACCTTTGCCTCCAAAACCCCCAGCTCCTGGGGTCATCATGCCACTGGTTACACCTAAACCTCCCCCCTTCAAATCAGACAAACCCCCAGAGACCAAGAAAGATGAAAAGAGCAAAGCTCTTCACCTTCGA
Organism: Oreochromis aureus; assembly: GCF_013358895.1. Lineage (NCBI taxonomy): Eukaryota > Metazoa > Chordata > Actinopteri > Cichliformes > Cichlidae > Oreochromis > Oreochromis aureus. The sequence continues at coordinate 22,963,730 of NC_052951.1, forward strand.
AATGAGATGGGTCTTGAATGTGGTCACAAGATCTCTGCCAAAGAGGTGAAGAAGTTTAATCTGAAACCTGTACCTAAACAGCCACCAAAACCCAAGCCAGAATCACAGGAGGAGAAAACCGAGGCACCAGGCCCAGCTGTGTTTATGAAGGCAAAGCCAGTGGTCCGACCTAAACCCGTTACAGCTGCCAAGCCAGATCCCCCAGCAGAGAAAAAAGTAGACATCACCAACTTGAGAAGCAAGTTGAGACCATCTAAGCCAGCAGATGCTAGCTCAACAGAGGTGAACCATCAGAATGACGCCTCGCCAGCAATAAATAGTTCCCACACAAGTTCACCCCCTAGCTCCCCTCCAGTGAGCATCCCACCTCTGAATAACGGTAAGTATTCTAATGAGCCAAAACTTCCACCAAAACACATCAATGGTCATAGCCAGGAGAGCTCATCGCCTCTTGCAAAACCAGCAGTGCCTCCCCACAAGGAACCCCCTCAGAGACCGCCGGCCATGGTTCCAAAAAGACCACCCCCTCCAAAGAAAACCGATCCATCAAGTCCAACTGAACTTAAGTCTCCACCAACTTTTAAAGAAGCCCAGGAGAAGGAGAAGGCCGGACCGCCACAACTCAGCAGACCACCTCCCCCAAAACCCAAAGGGTTTCAGGCACCAGCAAGCAAAGAGAAGGACGAGCCCAAGGTGAATAAAGTCCCAATTCCTCCAAAGCCCCAGCTGAAGCCCGGGCCACCCAAGGATAGGCTTCCACCTTTACTCAAGGAGCCCAGCAAGGATGAGCTGTATCTTGCTGTGGCAGACTTTGAAGGGGATGAGCAAACATCCAGCTTCAAGGTGGGCACAGTGTTTGAGGTTCTGGAAAAAAACAGCAGTGGCTGGTGGTTCTGTAAAAACGTAGGAGAAGAAGTCGAGACCTGGATCCCCTCGAATTACCTGAGCAAGAAACCTTAGGAAGTAAATGTGCTCGCACACATCGCCATATGAACATATAAGTAACTTAATGATCTAAATGAACAAGATCTCACTAATTTCTTGCTACTTAGCCTGTTTTTTGTTTTTTTTTATTTATAGGTACATTTTTTTTATTGACACATTTTGTTTCATTTTTATACAAATATTTTACCTACCAACTGAACCAGCAATAACACATGACCTTGTTGGGTTTTGTAATGTTTACTTTTTTTGTTTTATGCCAACTATATATGAAATCTTAGGTTAAAAAAAAAAGTATCTTGCCTTTGCTGCCGTATGTTAGTCACCGTGTCAGTCTCGCCATTTCTCGGGCTAGAAACTAGAACAGCAGTAAATGTATCTACACCCTTGCCTTTTAATATATGGTGCCTCAATATTATATGCGAAGTGCTTCAGCGCTTATTAAACTGTATGCAATGGTAGACATAGTCCTTGTTGGAGTCTTGGAGTCATTTTACTATAAAATCAAGAATCGCAATATACATTGCAAGAGTACAGAGTAGACGTTTAAATTAACTCACTGGGGGAGTTCATTGACTACATCTGGACTTTCAAGCGCTAATAGTTGGTTATCTCTTTGCCCAGTGCTGTTTGTTACCTTGGAGACGTGCATATTAGCGTTTCCGTATTGTATTGCTTTTATTCTGACTGCATAATTAATGTTGCAACGAATTGTAACAGATGTGCACTTTCAGTCATTTCAGCTGAAGTTTAAGGTTTGCACACACTGAAAGAAAGGGGAGAATGCCACGGTGCATTTAGTTTTATAAGCCATTTTCAGACTGCTTTCTTTTTTTGTTATCCTCACTGTAGCAAAGAGGCTATATTATCCAAACTGAGAAGGCGAGAAGGGTCTATATATCAAAGTATTTTAACATAACTGTTCTCAGACCCATCAGTGGGATTTGCAAAATGTGAACGGCAGAGCACATCTGCCCATCTGACATAGCAATTGAATTCCTACAGTCATTTGTGCAATGATTTACAGTATTGTAAATGTACAATCTGTTCGTAACCGAAGTGTGGTGCTCAGATAACAAAGTATGACCGTTGTATAAGAATAATGTTTTACATTGACGCTTGACTGGTCTCAAGCATGGTCGGTGAAACAAATTATTTTTTATTGTACAGAAATGAGTCACATCTTAACTATTGTCACTTTTATTTGATGTTCCATCTATTTTATCCCTCTCTGTGCTGATCAAAGGGTTAGAAGAAGAAAGTTTCAAGAAGGTATTTGGTTGTTGATTTATAGGATTTGCGCACTTATTTGGTAATTAAGGAAAGGTTTGGGGAAACAACTGGCTGGTAATCTAACAATTGGTCCATATCTCAAGTGTTTACAAAGTAACAATTGTCTGACACTTAAAAATTAAAATGGAGATAATTAGACAAGGCTGCAAGCTGTATAACACTAATTCTGTTCTGCTTGTAGTTGCTATAATGTTATACAATCTTCCAGTCATACCAAAGTATCTTACTAACTTTAAAAAAAAAAAAAAAAATCCTAAAGTGAAATTGTGGGAAAGGACAGAAGTACAGTAGTACAGTACAATGCAAGGCAAGTGTATAGGTGGATGGGGTTATTTCAGTATTGTAAACTGTTTACTTTTTTGCTATGTGTTTTCATTACAGTGTATCTGCTTTTGCTTTAAGTCAATAAAAGTTTTGTGATTTTCACTTCAGATGTCCCACTGCTTCCACTTAGTATTTAGAGTTTGATTTATTTGGGTTGGAGCCCTTTCAAAACTGCTTAAATTCTTCATTGCACAAATTCAACAAGGTATTGGTTGGAAACATTTCTCAGAGATTTTGACTTGCGTCGACATGGTAACATCAGTGTTACTTCAGATTTGTCAGCTACACATCTGTGATGTGAATCTCCTATCCCAAAATGCCATCTACTGAATTGAGATCTGGTGATTTTCGAGGGATTTTCCGGTTCGAGAAACCCTCACCACTATGCATCAGACAGTATGGATCCATGATTTTGTAGTGTTTGCACCAAGTTTTGCAGCATAATTGAGACTCCTTACAGCAGACAATGTTCCTCCAATCTTCTAAATCTGTGTGAATTGTAGCCTCAGTTTTCTGTTCTCAGCTGGTGTGCTCTTCTGCTGCAGTAACCCATCTGTTTCATGGTTACATGTCTGAGTTACTGTTGCTCTCCTATCAGCTCAAAGGAGTCTGGCCATTCTCTCACCTCTGGCATCAGCTAGGCATTTTCTCCCAGAGTACTGCTGCTCACTGGATAATGTCCTCTGTCCACTCTGTAAACACTAGAGATGGATGCATGGGAGATTATATGCTACCATGTGATTGGCTAATTAAACATTCACATTAACAAGCAATTCAACATTTGTATCCAATGAAGTGTGTGGTGAGTGTAACAAACTTGAATGTTCTCACTTCACAATTCCTCCAAGTTTAGCACTGCTACAATGAATGACTGAATTTGCTATACTATCTAGCATAAGTTACATAAAAACATCCTGTATATCATCACACTCCTGCGTTTCTCCACAATACTGTCCTTGTTCTTTTTAATAACCTTTCCGTGTGTGTGTGTGTGTGTGTGTGTGTGTGTGTGTGTGTGTGTGTGTGTGTGTGTGTGTGTGTGTGTGTATGTGTGTGTGTGTGTGTATGTATGTATGTATGTATGTATATAGAGGAGTTTTTAACCCCATAAATCTTTTTAACCAACTGTTTAAAAAAAAAAAAAAAAAAGATTATAGCCTTGATGTGTTTTCCAGTAGAACAGGTAGTATCATGTTACAAGGAATCTCCACAACAATCCAGCATTTATAAAATCTGCATTTATTTACAACAGTGGTTCCTTCTGAAAAAATTTTATTCATACAGTCCCTCCACACAAATAATGTTATGTAAACTAAGGCAGAGAGTCAGAGATACAGAGCCAGTAAACAGAAAAGAATTGTAAATGTAAATACTTCTGATATAAGAGAAATTAAGCTGTACCTGATTGTGGACCTGATTCAGTGTAGATCTGCAGGCCAACTGCAGTTAGCTGATGCAAACTGCTCCACTAAAACCGCTCCTCACTCAAGAAATCATGATTTTGAGCTGCAAACTTGCTTTAAGTAGAAGATTAAAGAGCTAGAGGCATCTTACAGCAGACTGAATTGTTGCACCCCCTTAAAATGATATGAAGAACTATTGTGTAAAAACCTAAATTATTGCTATTGAATACCTTAAAATTATAAAATGGTTAAATCATTCTTAACCAAAGGCTTTTATTCACCTCCCAAAAAAGGTTAACATATATATTTTTGGGTTTAAGCTCTTCATGTTATTCTCGCTCTCAGTGCAAAGGAAGGCAAAGTTTAAGAAAAATAAACCTCTTTAAGCTTAGCAAAAAACATGTAATATTGCACATTGGTTAGCATTTACTGCATGTTGCATAACAATTGTACACTTGATACATTTTCAAATTTAACTCCCCTCTATAACATCCTGAAAAAACAAAAAAACAAGCAAACAGTATTTTGCTCTGGCTTTCCCAGTTCCCATCCAGTGTGACTGATTTCTACAGTAATGATACAACAGAAAAAATAACTGAGCAATACGGAAAAAAACAAAAACTTGTGTTCCCTTATTAGTTAAAAACAAAATCTTAAAAGAAACCATCAAATTCAAATATACATTGCATTCAGCCTTTTCCCTCATTTAAAAAAAAAAGATACAAAATCATCACATCCTTCATACCATGATTGAAAGACAAAGTAAATCAAAACTATATAGGGGTAAGCTGGATAATGTTCTTTGAGTAAAAATAAATAAAGGCAAACTTTGGCAGCAAAGGCAAAGTAAGGCACAGAGAACAGGAAATTAAAAAAAAGATTCAGTAAATCAATACATTTCTAGAGGAGTTTTTGGTCTTATTTGAAAGATAACCCTGAAAAATAAAGGTAAGCAAGTACTCATTTACTAGGTCGTTAATATTTATAGCATTCCTTGTTGTCATGGGAAAAAAATCATCTCTGGCTGGGTGCTTTGGAAAAAAACAAAAAAAAACCTGTTGCCTAATCATAAGGTGGTTTTTCTGAATATTTAGTCAGATAATTTGGTATCTTCAGCTCACCCCAATAAATGGCCTTTGTATCACATTATTGAGAAATCTGAAGCACACTTGAAAAGAAAAAGAAAGCAAACACTGTATGGGAGCAGATATTATGTCAGGGTGTCTAATGACGCACATCAGAACATGAATTAAAACATAAATATTTACTAAAACAATAAAGAAACCTAATGGAAGGATCAGTATTCTGGCATTACTGGTAAAGCAAGAGAAAAAAAAAAAATAGTACCAGTGGGTGTGTATATGTTAGTGGGCAGAAGATAATATTGTGTAATGTCACAGCATCTGTTCTCATGTGGTAGTCTCGTCTTGATACGGCATAAACTTGGAGACTCTTTTGGGAGAACTGGGGTTTGGACAATCGGAACTCTCACTCATCCTGAAGAAAGCCTCCTGCTCCCTTTTCCTTGCATTCAGCTCATCTTCAAGGGCCTGGGAATGTTAAATGCACAAGTTTACCTCACAAAGTTGTAAGCTTTTGTAATGTGAACAAAGTAGAAAACAAAGAGCACCAAAATTATGAATTATTTGATATATCAACGTTCCTGTCATATGATTGGGAAAGCAGTTATTACTTAACTACTATTTTGGTCAACTTTGTTTATTGATTTGCATGGCTACAGTAAAATATGCTTTAAGAATGAACCTGGAACCAGAAGAGTTGAGCTCAGAATGAAAACATTTCTAAAACACCCTAGCAAAAATATCGTAACCGTAATTTCATTTTTTACAATTATTTGCATTTATTACAACTTTAGAAAGAAATAGGAGTATTTTTATCTTTATCTGATACTCAATTCACACTGAGCACATTTCAGTGTGTTTTTGATAATCATTCCCAGTAAGCCTGCTCTTAAAAATATATAAATTAACATGATGGTAGTATTTTGGGGGTATCTGAGCCACAGATCTTCCCTGACAATGTATTGGAGCCACGACTCCAGTACATTGTTTGTGTATGAAATTGTGAGTGGAGACAACATACCTTCTTTCTGGGCTTTAGCTGTTCCCTCCAATCCTTCATCATATAGTTGTGTTGCTCATCCAACATTTTGAGCCTCTGAGTCTCATTCTCAATCAACAGGTGACATTTTTCATTCTGCAGCATAAAATGTGCTTGTTAAGCAATGTGGGCTAGTTACTATGCTCATTAAGTATATTCTTGAAAAAAAAAAAATACAAATAGATTTGTAATAAAAATGTGTAATTATGAGAAAATATTTGCCCTCATTCACCTGTAGCTGCAGTAGCTCTCTGATATTGCTTTCACACTGACCAGTCATCTCCCTCATCTGGTTCTCGTGCTTCTGCTGCTGATGCAGCCTCTCTGCCTTCTGCCGCTTCTCCTCCTGCTGAGAAAACTGGAGAGCCACGCATGGAGCAAGTTAATAAATAGTTAACTGAATGTGTGAATATGGAGTAAGAAAGCCCCTCTGTCTCACCAGTTTGATCTTCTCCTTGTCCTCTGCAGCACTGCCCGATGAGTTAATGCGAAGGCTCTTTTTGAACATGGTCATTCGAGTCTTTGCCTCACTGCGCTGAATCTTAGGCAGTCGGCTCTTCTCCAGCTGCTGCTTAGTTTTCAGGATCTCAACCATTCGCTGATTGTAGTTCTGCATCTGTTCCTTTTCCTGCAGTGACAGGAAAAAAAACACAACAATACAGAATTGGTTAACTTGATTTTGTTAACTTGATTTTGTCATGTAATCATGATATCCACTAGTGTACCTTCTCATGCTTTTTGAGAAGCTGATGCCTCTGGAGGAAGTACTGATCTTTCATCTGCTGCTTCAACAACTGATGTTTCTCATAAAGGTTCTTCTCTTCCATCTCCCACAGTGTAGCTTCACGCTCTAATCGAATTTAAAAAGTTGACACTGAATGAAATCAAACGGTAACTACAGCAAAGATGGGATAAACACAAAATGAAGAAAACAAATAAAGCTGAAATTGTTACTGTGATCCTGTTTGGTTTACAGATGTTGTACCTCTGATTAGGCTTTGCTTCTTGTTAAGGCAATCCCTCTCCAGGTCTGCAATCTCTCTCTTGTTGTTGGAAATAATATTCTTCAGTGTGGTGTCCAGATAGTTTTTCTGAGCTATCAAGAATTTCTCTTCCTAAACGAAGGAGGAGGAGGAGGAATTGAGGAGTGGGTGAATAATCAGACAAAAATCAGCAGTTTCATGCAGGTGCCGTTTTCCTTCATACAATCTACACATGCCAATTACAAGAAGCCTGCAACCAACATAACTCAACCGAGAAACATGCCATCAGTGTTTACATCTAGTCTCTTTCCTGGTAGATGTATATTTCTATCTGTAGTGATAAAGTTCCTAGATATAGCACCCATTTACCAGGTTCATTGTTTCTGAAAAAGAAGCTTTTTCCAGTGCATTCAACATAAGTTTTTATGATCATGTCATAATTGTAAATATTTCCAAAACTGAGCAACCTGCACCACCAAAACAATGTAGACTGAAAAATAACACTAAATTCAAGAGTTTAAAAAATATACATTTGATTTAACAGAGCTGTAATTATGCATCAAAATGGCACAAATGACCTAGCATCATACCTCTGACATCTTCATTTCTTGGAAGGAATTCATCTTCTGTTTCAAGGTGTCTTTACGCTGACTTCTGGGCAGCTTATCAACAGATTGTTTTACCTAAAAAGAAAATACACTTCAGTAATTAAACCTCCGACATCAGAACTTCAGAAATGTATACAAAAATCAACACAGCTGTGCAGTCGTTGAGGCTGAACACTGAAAGCTTCCTTTGACTTGCACCCTTTCTTTATGTTCTATTGTGAATCAAGTGGGCTTAAATAAATGCAAGAATATGTGAACTGATTACTGGTTATTTTGCTTGGGTGTACACACACACACTTTACCTCCTTTTTCTTAAGTTTTAATTGGTCCTGGAATTTCTGATGGTCTCGTTCCTGTTCTGCTTTGATACGCCTGGTTTCTTCTTTCAGTTTAACTTTGTGTTCTTCCTCCATTTTCTCAATTGCCTGCTTCTGGTTCCTCTCCAGATTCTCCAGCTCTGTATCATAGTGCTTCTTCTTGGTCTAGGACACACCAACAGGACATATGCACATCATAATTTTAGCTGACAGCAAACAAAATAAAAAGTCTCCAGTTCAAAAGTTTATTGCAACTGAAAGTTGCAAACAACATAATGCTATGAATGATTAGATCGAAAAAATAAATAATTTTCCAAGTATAAGTACATTATCCAGTGGTCCAAAAGTGTTTGGCTCATCCTGATTTCTGAAAAATGCAGTTTTTAAATAATTTCATTCATTTATTAAGGGAGAAAAGTTATCCAAACCTACCTGGTCCTGTGTGAAAAAGTAAAAAAGTAATTGCCCCTTGGCCTTCTTAAATCATGGATTAACTGTGATTAACCACATTTTTTGGAAAATACTCTGGAGTGACGAGACAAAAGGTGAACTTTTTGGAAGGTTTGAGTTCCATTACATCTGGCATAAAGCTAACACAGCATTTTTCATCCTACCAACAGTAAAATATGATTATAGTGTGACGGTCTGGGGCCGTTTTGCTGCCTCAGGACTTGGAAGACTTGCTGTGGTAAACAGAACCATGAATTCTGCCGTCTACCAAAACATCCTGAAGGAGCATGTGTGGCCATCTGTTTGTGACCTCAAACTGAAGCACACTTGGGTTCTGCAGCAGAACAATGATCCAAAACACACCAGCAAGTCCACTTCTGAATGTCTTAAGAAAAACAAAAGGCTTGTTTTTCTTGAAGACTTTGGAGTGGTCTTGTCAAATTTCTGACCTGAATCCAATTGAGATGCTGAGGCACGACCTTTAAAAGGAGGTTCATGCTCAAAAACCGCAATGTGGCTAAATTACAACAATTCTGCAAAGATAATTCCTCCACAGTGCTGTAAAAGACTCATTGCTAGTTATCGCAAATGCTTGATTTTAGTTGTTGCTGCTAAGGGTGGCTCAACCAGTTTTTAGGTTTAGCAAGCAATCACTTTTTTCACACTTTTTTTAAATAAACAACAACACTATAGCTATTCTGTTATACCTGTATGTAAAAAATACACTGCACCCAAAATATTTCATAGTTCAGCAATACTGATCAATCTAATAAACTTAAACCTACTCCATCCTTCCTATTCTGGTATTTTAAAGAGTACTTAGCAGAAATATTAAGCAACCTAACTAACAGAGTTGCAAACTCCCAGCAAAAAAAAAAAAAAAAAAAAAAAAAAAAAAGAAAAGAAAAGGGAACCACCCCCCACCCTCCACCTCATGATGCTTAATCGACGTAATCAACTTTAATTTGATGCAGTGTGGAAAAAAAAAATGCACAGAAATAAATTATTTTTCAAGAAAAATTAAATAGATTCAACATCTTTCTTCAACAGAATTGCAGACTGCACAGATGGTACCTTCCCAAAGGAAAAAGTACTATAGCTTACTAGGGTATATTAGACTTCATATATACAGTAATGGACTTCTATATATTTTACACAAGATTAAAACTTTGGGTGTAAGATTCGGATATTTATTTATTAAAAGCTAGACATTTTAAATGAGAATAAGAAAGAAAAGTATGTCTCTGTGCCCCCTTTTCCCTGTTAATGCCCTACCTGCCCCCCTGGCTACACTTTGCTAGATCCGCCCCTGCACAGTTACTAGCGGTCAGCTACATAGAAAAGGATCCTGGTGTAGAAAGTAATATTAAATAAATTCTAACAACAGCTTATCAAGCTTAAACGTGCTGCTGTTGTTCCGCCGCTGGTTTCCTCTTTCTGGTGCAAAGTGGGTCAAAAACAAAGAAGAGAGACGGACTCGCGACAGAAAAGCCGATCAGCTGATCATTAAGCAGTTTCATGAAGTAGCGGCAGGAGAGGGAGAGAGAGAGAAGAGGCAGTCGCTCCATATATCGGTTGTTAAGCTTAACGTGGGAATGCTTTACAAACATTCAGAGATGAACTTACACACTTGCTTTACTTCTCTCTGGGATAACTTCCTCGGAGACGAAATGCCGGATTGCTATCGAGGCTACAAATACACACAGCCGCTCTATCACGTGAGCACACTGCTCCGACGTGCTACGGTTGTGAGCCGAGTTACGCTGTGTCGCAAGTTTTGTGAGGTGCTTTTTTGATATTTAATGGATCAGATTAAATTTTTTTATTTCTCTCCGATATCCGATCCAGTAATTTACGTCAGTATCGGACCGATACCGATACGTAATATCGGATCGGTCCATCTCTAGTGCATTCATAGGTTATATTTGTCTAATATTTAAATTTGTTTGATGATCTGAAACATTTAAGTGTGACAAAAATACATACGACCATAGAGAGTTGTTGCATTAATTCTAAGTTTTAGCTAAAGATGAAAATGCTGTTGTTAAAGCTGTTAGAGTAATGTGACTCACATTCATCTCCTGGTCAAAACGTCTTTGTATTTGTTCCCTTTGTATTTCCAGTTTGGCATTCAGAGTAGCCAGGGCCCGTTGCTCTTCCTTCTGCAACAGACGGAGCTCGCGCAGCTCCTGTCGCCTACAAAAAAAACAAACAAACAAAAAAATAACATCTGTTATCCCTCCTCAAGTACAATGTATTTGGGAAGAACTGTTCTCTTTTCACACCACCTAAGGAGCAGTATTATCTATCTATCCATCCATCTATCCATCCATCCATCTATATACTGAGCCTAAATCGAAAGGAGAAGCAAAGTAAACAAAAACTGCGGAATTAGGTTTTGGATATATTGTTTTGCTGGTAGTGGTTTTGAAACAAAGAAGGACACCTAAAATAACTGAAATTATGTCAGGTAAGATCTACTATAACTGGTAGCAAAATAACACAGGTGCTTAAATTACAGGTTAGAACTTTATCACATGTTAGATAAGGACACAGCAGCAGAAAAGTAATGAATAAGGGAGTAGACTAAATTGAGCTCTTTTACTTTATAATAAAAACAACGTTTATGCTGACAGAGCACTAACAGCACTTTGAATGGTGCAAACACAATGGAAGCAAAAGAAAATGCATTTTTTTTGTTGAGCACCAAGTTTCTGAAGATTATTTTCACCAAATTTAAACTAAGAATGATATCATAATATTACTGCAGCCATAGGTGCAGTATCATAGTCCCACCACTAGATGGCAGGAGTAAAACACAGGAACTCACTATGCTTCAAAGGATGTGTGTTTAAGACCAAGTATAGAAATCAGTTGTTTCAAATACCAAATACAGATCACCTGAACTTTGACTTAACCAATAAGTAATTTCAGAGATTTAACTTTCCTCTCAGACCAGAGACCAAATTAGTCTTTTTCCAATAATAGTTCTAATCTCCAGAGACTAAAGTCCCAAAGAGCAGGATGACTGAAATAGTAAGAACTAAAACATAAAACAAAAATAAATAAATAAATCACAATCCAGTGTTCACTGTGTCGTGAGAACACGAGAGTCCATGCCTCTCATTTAGAGCGAATGAAAAATGGCTTAGCTACCAGGGAATAATAAGATCACCCACATACCTGAGGAATCTCATCTCCTCATCCTTCTTCTCATCATCTCTGATGATCTTGGAGGTGGTCACACTCACCGCCACACCGTCAACAACAAACTTTCTGGTCCGCCTCAGAGTCTTATCTGAAAAGTTCTGACAGGTAGACAAAAACACAGAAAAGCCTGGTTTTAGATGTATTCAAACTCAGAGTTTAACATTTTTCATGTACTTTAAGTTTAAATGCAGGTTTTTTTAGTAGTTAAATAGGTCCGTACTACCAGATTCTTTCACTTCCATAGCATAATTAGACTCTCGCAATAGACAGGTTTTCTTTTTGTGTGTTAAAAACAATTTGCAACTTTACTTGTAAAATCTCTGTGCTTATATCAACCGTGACTGTAAGGAACACCCCAATATGCCCCCCCACCCCAAATCTTCAGATCACTCACAGAAACTATTTTCATGCAAATTCCTATGAATTAACTTCAAATATTTCAAATGTGTCAAGGTTTATCTGTAGTGTAGTCTTTATCTATTGAAGGAGAGACTGAGTAAGTATGTATGGCAGTGTGCATGTTTACATGGCATTAATATCCTGTAAGGCAGGTTCTACTGTAACAAGAAGCAAGATGCTGATCTGTTAGCATAATGGAGAGCCCCATGGAGGAAGTAACAACATCGTATACCAAATACGGCACCATGTGACTTGGCTTCTCAACCTTCTTCAACAAGAATACTGCTTAAAAGCTTTCTTTATCCAGACTTGTGGATCTTCACATTGCCTGAAAGGTCATTTCTAACCATTCGCCCACAGAGCAGATGACCTTTTTCTCAGCCAACGAAGGTTTGTTCAAGTTTGCTCTAGCTCAAAAAGCACAAATCAGGCAGTTCAACCAAACAATGTGTGGTGATGTAAACACACGTTTCCTTTCAGTCAGTGCATGAGACATAGCGTTTTGTAATTGCAATGCAAAACTGTCACGGTTAACTGGAGCATGTGTAACTGAGAAGTTACACCTTCTTTGTCCCCTGTCCAAGTCATCCTCCAGGGACAATATTTGCAAAATGATATGGCAGGGTTTACTCAGCAAACACTGGGAAGTTCTGAATGTCGTCACTTCCTGGTGTATAAATAGTTCATATATAATGAAGAGGAGATGAGACCAGAGAACTAAAGAGAGCATGAACGCAAGACAGAAGGTATGAGGAAAGTAAGAGAAAGTCATTTGTGCTTCAATGAAATAAAAATGAATGACAAAACTAAAACAAAAAGCTAATGACATTTTTGCTTTCACTTTTACACAGTGAATAAGAAGTTATCTCAACTCTTCCTCTTGAGAGAATGATACAGATCTGCCTTGAAATTTAAAAAAAAGAATGATTTTATTACAAAGTCATTCAGAATTATTTTATCTAAACAATTCAGTTTGTTTTATCTTTTAATGTAACAGGGACTTTCTTGCAGTTATGGATGTCTTGTTTGAAGTACTTGTCTTAGCAGTTTTTTTTGTTTGCTTTTTGCATTTGTCGGCTTATTTCTGGTCTTTTCTCCATTTTGTTCGAAGAAAACAAAACATTTGGCTGAAGATTTTAAAAGAGAGAGAGAAAAAAAAAAAAGAGTAAATATATTAGGACAGAAGGACCCTAGGAAGGTGTTCCCCACTCAGAGGGAATTATTTTGGTTTGCACAAACTGCTGTTTGCCATAACAAAGCTTCCCCATGAAACCAACACAGCTGAGCAAACACGCTCCATATGAATCTGTGTGAGGCTCCTGTCATAGCTGGCAGCTACCGGATGCTAATGTCGCACTGCTGAGTACTACTGAATCATTTTCTGTGGAACTGACACACTGACGATGACAATAAATCTATGTGCTTGTGTGTTCTGGTGTGTTATTAAGCGCACACTGACACCAAGATGAAAGGATATATCCATCCTGCAGTTCAGCTGTGGCGTTCATGTTTGAGGCCATCCGTGACTGTGCCGACTCCCTGTCACTCTTCATTCACACAAAAAGCAAACAAACAAACAAAAGAAAAAACACATGTAGGTCTCACACACACCCCATGGATTTATGAGTGCATGTGCACACTGACGTTTTCACTCATTCTCTCGTGCAGAAATAAAGAAATCATATTTTTTTAAAAACAAGAAAATAATAAAAAAGAAAAAAGCTTACAGGCAGACTTGCCTGGTAAATAATCTATTATTTAAAAAAAAAAAAAAAAAAAAAAACCTGACATGTCGAGCAGCCATGACTCCACGCACAGTTAATAGGATTTTAATCATGGTCAGTCCATAAGCCTCCAGAAGCAACTCACTGACAATGGGCTGCATAGAAATTTCCACTCACAATAGTGAATGCTGAACTGTGCCCACACAAAGGCCACCACTGGTCTAGATGAACTGAAAGTGTTGCATATTTGGCTTCTCTTCCCCAACGTCTAGCCTCCCAATCGTCTCGCTTACAAGGACTGTCAGACATGGATTTGGTGATTCTTACGCAGAGATAACCTGTCCTAAGTGGGTTTGCAAAAATATCCTTTTTAAAGCTGGTAAATCAAAAAAAAAAAATCATTTTGGAGATGCCCCAATATGCTTTGTCACCAATTCAGCCCAAACTTGAGAAATAAATCCCAGCATCCTCACAGTCAATAAAAAAAGTTACTTAAGTCCTCATGAATGTAAAACTTTGGGTTCCCTAAGTTCAATGTGCGTGCAAACCTAATGGGAGACAGGCAATACTCTGTTTCAAACTCCCACACCCTAAAACAACACAATGCTGTTTCAGTTCCGCTATGAGGTCAGAGAAACACTTCTTTTTTCCCCCCAGGAGGGGTTTTCCTACAGAGCTGCCCTCTGTACATCTTTAACACTTGGGCACTGGTTTCACCATAAAGATATGTTCTGCGAAAACACTTTAGAGAATGAGGGATCTATCTTCTCTGACCATTCCTTTCTGGCATTTTAAAAAAGTTTGAGTAAATGAATTATATGAATTCCTTTAAGTACAGAAAGCTTTGATCTGTGTTGACTCACCCGTGCAGAAATGGATGTGTTCTCCCTGTGGACAGACAAATCCATGCTCTCAGATGCCATGCTGCCTGAATAGGACAACCGCTCAATAATCCCTCCATTGAGATAAGATGAACCAGGGTCATCGTTTACTCCCACTGGTGTCTTCTCAGGGGAATCCTCTATTAGGCTGCCGTTTGCTTCCTGGGTGGGAGCAGAGGAGGATCCAGGCGAAGGTACAGGAATCGAAACACCACTTGAAGTTGGCAATTCTCCATTAGCTGGGATCTTGGAGACCTCTGGTTCTGTTGAACCCATAAAGTTTATCGCACGCTCCTCAGATCTCTCAGATTCCATATTAAAGAGAGATGGTGGCTGTTCTGTCTCTGGGGTGTCTCCGGCAACCTAGAACAATGATTTTAGTATTAATACTAAAAATAAATAAATACATTATCCAACTTCATAAATATACACGAGCAGAACAACTTTCAAAAAGTACCTTTTCCTCCTCAAGTGTGGGTGTACTCTTCCCATCCTCAATACCAGAGTCTGAGAAGGTAGTCTTGGTTGAGGACTCACTCTCAGATTTCTCAGACTCGGATTTCTCAATTTCACCCATTTTGTCTCCCACCTCATCTGGATCTTTCTTAGGCAAATTCTGCCGTGGCAGGGGTACAGGGACTGCCATGGTGGAGCCTGGCTCTTCCTCTGTTGATGTATCTGGCTGGTTCAGCTTCCTGGGGAATGGTACTGGTCCAGGTGAAGAGGGTGTGGTAGGGCTTGGGGTTTCTGGGGGCTGGTCACCTTCCAAACTGGTCTGACTAGTCTGGCATGGCTCCTTGGCTGAGGACTAAAGGAACAGAAGTGCTGTTAGGCACTGGTGTGACAAAACATTTCATGTTCGTAAGACATTAAGTCATGGGTGGTCTCCAAAACGTTAATGTTTTCAACCTTTGCTTCTGGTCCAAACACTAATGGAAGAAAAAAAAAACATTCAGGCCGTTCACCTTTTTGCTAAGGAACTTTAATCTCTGGTTTAGTATGAATGCAGTCATTCCTGTTTTATACTTGCACACTGCTACTTTTAAGTACAGCTTAGATGGCTATCTAATCTGCAATGGCAAGCTAATAATTACAGAGGTGAAAAACCTGTGTAAGTCAGCACAGACTCCCAGGACCTGAGAGTTAATGGCATTATCATTGCTATTATGAAAATCTTGATGCGAAATAAATCAGTGTGCACTCTTTCACTTTTGCATACAGCAGTGCATTCCTTAAATGTACTTTATTATGCAGACAAAGCTGCACTTCTACAGCGTCAAAAGTATGTGAAACACCTGCAAATATGCTGCAAAACCAAAGCCCAAGACTAACAATCTTAGATAAATTATATTACTGCAATTAGCATGTATAGAGGTAAGGGAATCACATCTCAGAACCACCCTATCAAATCAGACTAGGAAAGAATTAACTGATTATGCAGCTCAAAGAAAGCAAAAACAAACAAACAAAAAAGCCAATCATTTAAATGATATAAATGAATTTTTAAAAAAAGAAAATTGTCATGCAACACGCTAAACAGTAACCAGAAATAACGTAATGTGTATGTGCAAAAAGAAGATATTGCACAACTATGTATAACTGCACTTTCATGTCCCAAACATGTGAGACAAGAATTCTACATATGTGGACATCTCTAATCAGCAGCTCTGTATCAGGAACAGTCTCTTCTCCCTCAGGTAAAAAAAACAAAACAAAAACCTGTCTTGATGATTCACAGCTTCACTAATGTCTCAGCAAACATCATGTTCTCACTTTGTGAGATATATATAGAAAAAGAGAAACTGTCTGGTTTCTGCTTGTTTCAAAGTCAGCAATTTGTTACTGTATGTATGAAAATGTTGCTGCCTGCAAATGAGAGGGAGCTTTATTTGTGATTTCTAAAAAGAGATAATAAAATAACTAACAATTTTATGAAAAAAAAAAAAAAAACCAGCGCTGGCGTCATACACAGAGAAATAATAAAACAAAGTAAGATTTTAGGGAAACCATCTTGTTCAACTACCATGAAATGTGGACCAGTGTACTTTAGCAGCATTTTAAAGGGTGCTCACACAGATCATTGATTTGATTTAGTTACTTTATATAAAGATAACTGACAACTACTTTTAAATAATAACTTTCCTTTCAATGATTAATGTACAATAAGGTGCACAAAGAAGACCTCCTACAGAAAGCTATTCCAAAGACCTGCCCAAGTAAGACCTACACTATTCAATTGTCTAGATCAGAGTGTTTACTGTTTAGCACTTAAAAGCTGGCAGTTTACACATTTCCAGATTACACCATCAGTATACTAGACATGAGTTAGTCATCCAAATAAAATAAAATAAAATAATCCTTAAATGCCACAACATGTACAATAAGGAAGTACAATGTAAAAGGCTATTTTTCTTCATAGAGAGAGAGAAAAAAAAAATGTATGAAAACATTTGTCTCATTACAGCATTTGTAAGATTGTTTCAAGGATCCTATAAAGACCTGCTATAGCTATGTAGAGATCCTCATGTTTTTGATTAAGGGTCAGAGTATCTTGGCTGAACAATAAGCAACCTAAAATAATTTACTCCTTTAGGGATTGTGAGGCAATAGCTGTTTCTACAGGCCTATATTTAACCATGTGCCGGTGTGGGTGAATGCCTGTGTTCCGTTTTCTGTTCCTTTGTTTGTGCTCAGGGCAGGCAGCAAACTGCACTTTCATCCCATGTTACTGTCTAATCTCCAGTCCTCTGTGACTTCATGAATGACTTCAGTGGAATAAACCATCAATCCTTCTGCAGAAAGGCTATATTTAGCAAAATATGCTTTAAGAGGAGGTCAACAAGCCAGGAGAACAAACGTGAGGGTCGGTGGTTAAGGAAGAACCTACGTGATTTTTGGGGAACACATGCAGGTAAGTGCACGCCTTTTTGTCATTATGTGTGCAAGTTGCAACTTAATTACACAGTCTGGACACTGAAATTAAGGGTAATTTCCATCTCACTGTGTGGTCTGACAGGAAAATGAGAAACGTCACAGAAATGCATTTACTTGTAAAGTCAATACCACTTCTACGTCAAAATGCATCCATTTTCTGTGCCATCATTATGTTTTTAATTTAAATCAAACATTAATAAATTAACCTATAAATTAAACCAATTGAATGGAAGAGCATGAACTTGTTTTGGAAACACCAAAATAGAAAGGACAATGATAATGAACAGGTTTGGTACCACAGTAAGGTCCATGCCCTCGTCTTCCTCTCCTTCCTCTCTATTGTCTTCGATTTCCTCCATGACTTCAGCCTTGACCTCAGCCACCAGCTCTCTCAGCGGACGGTTGGTCGTCACCGATTTCACAAAAGGGTGCTGTAGATATGAGAAGAGACAGTTATTAAGGCTCATCAGAAATTTATTTTAGGAATAAATAATATAAACACTACACATTTAGTTATTGCCTAAGAGTGAGGCTGACTAAAAGGCTTACAACCATGAAGCAATATTTGCAAAAAACACAAGAACAGTATTTTCCACAGGTTTAAATAATTAGCAGATGACACCACTGAGGAATGTGGCAGCATTCTGTAACATCTCAACTTTCAATGATATCAATTTCTTTTCAAATAATATGTAAAACTTTAAAATGCAAAATGATGGATCACTCATCACTTCAAGTGATGAGTGAAGTGAAATAAAATTCTGGTGTTTAAAAACGATACACTAAACGAAGGTAACAAACCGGAGGAGAAGACAAGACAACATACTTTCACTGCTGGGAAACTCTATCTGACACCTGCCAGTTCCTGCGCAGCATTAACAATGGGAACATCACAATACAACTCTCCACTTGAGGCAACTGTTTATTCTAACAGAATGGACTTAAAATAGCAACCCGTCATCAACTCTACTATAACTAAAAAGAAAATGCATGTTTTCCCCGTGCTTCAAGTAAGGCAATAAGAACACTAACAGGAATATAAAAAAGACAAATTAAAAGTTGAGTGCTCCAAGGATAAAAAGCTGATCATCTATTATTTAGATGCTTTGCACTCCTGTGTAATTTAACTGGAACAGCTGACAAAGGGGAAAAGTCTGCAAGGGGTACTGGACCATGAAGTGTGTAGAAGTCTGTGTGTGTTGTGGGTCTCCACAGTTGTAGGTTCAGGAGCTTGCTTGTCCTTGAGGACAGCATTAGGCTTGAGTTTTAAGCTTCTCCAATGACAAACAACAGTCAGCTATTGCCTAATGAGATGTACACAAACGAGTGCCATTTGACTGTTTGTGAGGCAAAATATGAATGCATGGATAAGTTGTATGCTTAAATGCATAGTGTCTACATTTGGATGTCATGGTTTTTCTATGTCAGCCCATTTTATGGCATCAGTTGACAACATGAGCAACACAAGATAGAGTTTTTAAATCTTAAACTATTCCTGTACAGCCAGCCCTTTTTGATTTAGTGATTTTTGTAAGAGGAACATCAACATGACTGATGCAGCCATGCTGGTTAATTAAAGACAAACTTCAACTGAAATGGCTCCGATTTCAGCAACCACACGACCACTTCCTCTGTAATCAGCCAACAGATTTATCTTAAAGCCATGTAAACCTGTAGAGTAAACAAGTCACATGAACATATGGTGATGGCAGTGAATGCTTCAATAATTCTTCAGTTTGTCATGCTTGGTGGAGACAGTGCTGCAATAAATGCACGTTTAAATGTGAAAGGAGCTAAAATAAACTCATCTTCTGTTTCCACCATCTCAATTCGAAAACTGCACAGAGACTTTTTGGAAGTAAAATTTCAGACATGTTTTAGATTTACATTAAGCCTAAGCAAGGTGAAACATTGGAGAAAAGAGTTAATGTGAGAAGCACTACATTAGGAGTACTCCAATTCTGAGAGAAAATAAGGCATCTTATTCTTTAACATGTTACACATCCAGCAAGGTATTTAAAGCTGGGAACTGGCAACTAGTTTCATAATTAACTCATGGTTGTTGCTTTCTAATAAATTAGAGAACTATGAGAAATGTCCAGTTACAAATTCATGAAACCCACGGAAATATCGAAACATCTTTATATCAACTGCTTTAACTAAGAATCCAAATATCCTGATTTAAAAATGTTTCTCAAATGTTAAGAAAATCAAATTCATAAATCCATAAAAATGACTTAAATCCTTGAAAGAAATTCAATTATGTCAATTATCTAATCATTGTTGCTTTAGTAAAGCTCTTTATTTCATTTGAATGCCTACTGAAGACCCTCAGATTATAGATTATTTTTCTCCCATTGCCATTGAACTTATATGAGGGATGAGTATGAGTAGCTAGTAACTAAAAAAAGTATGAGTAACTAGTAGTGTCAAGCACCTACAGCAGTAAACCTCTGAGAAATCTGCTTTAAGCTGTATAATCCAATAAATTATACCAGACCTCCCATACTCCAGGTAAACACACTCTCACTGAGGCAAAACACAGGGCAAAAAAAACAAACTGTTAGCACTGGTGCCTTGTTACACAGACATAGATGTGGATCAGTGGATATATGCACCGTCTTATAGGTTTTGCATTGCTTTAGACCGAGAGAGGGGGGAGATTTGGTGCACATGGCTTCGTATTAGAGCTAGGCGATAGAACGATAACGATACGTATTGCGAAATAACTTTTTCTCGATAGAAAAATTAAACTATTGCGATAGGCCTCATCTCTCTTGTCCTCTTAAAAAAAAAAAAAAAAGAAAAGAAAAGAACAGCCAATCCAAATTAAGTAGCGCAGAGCCGAACCAATCACAGCCGCAGCGTCACGTCACATGACTTGTTACGTACAGCACAAGCGCCAAGGCGCACATGTGTATTTGTTTTTGCAGCCGTGCAGCCTAGGTAATGAAGGAAATGAGTTTGCCGACTAGAGAAAATTCAACCGAGAGCGTGAGCAAAGGTTACCGAAGAAAAAACAGATGATGGTTCCAATGCCGGAGAGATTGTCGAACGGAAGGGCCACAGAAGTTCCGTAGTGTGAAGGTATTTCGGCTATTTCAAGTCTGACAAAAAACAGAGTAGCACGCACTGTAAATTGTGCCGAAAGCAAGTCTGGAAATACAATAAAGCGGTGCATGCTCAATCTCTGACTGAAAGCGCTAATTCGTCATTCGGCTTTTGTCAGACTAAAGTAACTGTTAAAACTGTTTGAAAAGCTAAGCTACACAACAAGGAGAGATTGAGAATTTCCTTTTAGTTCTCAGTTTATTTGATATTGACAAAAGTTAGTCAATTTTGTCTGTTCTTCTGTAAAACGACCTAAGATTTATTTTTAGAATTAATATTTTGTTTCTAAGTGGAATTGACAATTTAGTGGTCTGTTTTGTTTGTTTTATTTTGAAACTTAAACGCTTTAGCGGCTGCCTTTTTGTGTGTTTGCAATATTTGCCTTTATTTATCTGAAACTGAAGTCTCATGTTCCTTAAGTACATCTACCCTGTTGAACTTATTATGGGAAATAAATATTTTAATTAAAACAAGCTGCTAATTATTTCACATTTTACTTGTGAGCAACGGCACATTTAAATCTTACAAATATAGTTATTTGGCTTATATCGTGATATATATCGTTATCGCCTGAAATGAAAAAAAACATATCGTGATATGAAAAAAATCTTATATCGCCCAGCTCTACTTCGTATAAAGATTAAATGTTAACAATATGGACCATTAGGTGACTAGAAGAGAAACCTGCAAAAAGGCCACGTGTACATGCACAGCAATAAAAATAGAGTGTATGCTTTTGTCCCTCCATCTTTATTGACAGTTCTTGAATGATGGAAATTCTTTAACAAGTTCTAAAATTTTGGTAGCGCCTAATCTTTTTGAAGGAGGGTTTGGCAGTTAAGCACGTTTTTAGGGTTAGGGCTTTAATAAGTTAAGTTCGGGGTAAGAATTTTACTGGGCAAGGTGCAATTTTGGTACTCAACTGACTTGACTTTTATTAACCCAAATTTAGTAATTTAGGACAGATTTCTGTCTCAAAGAAGTTGTTCATAGAATTAGAAGATTACATTCTTGTTTAAGATATATTCTATTAAGTTTAGACAAACAAGATTAACTCAGAGAGCTCAAAATGTGCTACATTGTTCTACTGCAGAAATGTTTATATGCTTTCAAGGGAAGCTCTGCCAAAAACACATAAAAACCCTGCACATGAGAAACTATGGGAGGAGACGCTGGATTCAATATAATACTAGTCATCCAGACAGTCTCCCGGCCAGCCACACACCCACAGTGACTGATACTGTGTCATGTTTTTTTGTATACATTCCTTACAGCCGCACATGTGGGACAGACGCAGAGTAATTATGGCAAAAAAAGGAAGAGGTTAAAAAGATGTTTATAGGCAATTCCTGTTTCCTGTGAAAAGCTTAGTGACTAAGACTTTACAAAGCTTTATTTTTTATATCCCTTCTTTAGTCTATCCTGCACCAGGGATATTTTTCTGACATTTTATTCACCTGTATTTTTCCACATCTGCTCACTTCACCCTGAAGCCTGTAACATAAACTGATGGTAACTCTCAGCAAAGTGACATGATGCAACATCCATCACAAAGCCTCAATATGATCACGCCCACAAGTGCCTACAGCTGTTAGGAGGCAGCGGACATGATAAACATCTAAAACTTGCAGCACAGCACCAAAAACTGGGCCGCGCCTGTCTCTTTCCCTCCCCACTAGAGAACACATGGAGAATTCCCTGCAGGCCTGACTAGGGTTTTCATCTTTGCCTCGGTCTAATTGGCCCAAGGTGGCAAACTCAAGTTAATCCTGGCATACCATTGGCTGAGAGCAGGAATGTAAATAGCTGGCAGTTCCTCAGCTATGGGATGCAGACAGGAAACTGTGGCTCTGAATTTTAATAGACATTGCTCTTGTTCTGTAATCCACACCCTGTTCATGGTTTTGCTCATTCTACTGGCTCTGAAATCTAGAGTCTGACAGAAGCTCATCTTTAGATATTTGCATTTCATTGCCACAACTTAGAATGGCCATATGATGATGCCTTTAACAATTAATCAAACAGCTGCTTAGAACCATGTTTGCCCAGGATCGTATGTATAGTGAAGTCTATAAAGGGATCAAATAAGCTTGCTGACGAATACAAAATATGGTCAGAATCTGAATTCTGTTTCTGAGATTAATAATGTGGAAAACATTTTGTAGGGTCATATAGTGGCACTGCAAAGTTAACTTTTGACCTTTTGGACATAAATTTCTTATCATATAATAATTTTATCATGTTAGAGATTGTGCAGAATGTTGTAATAATCATGATAAGAATTCCTGAGTTAGAGCCAAAAGGTGCCTTGTGTGGCAACACCAACCTCAACCTAATTTTAATAAGGAACAGCAAGTACAACAACTTGTTTTAGATTTTTTTTTTTTTTTTTTTTGTGGGGTGGTGATGGCATTATTGAGGAGACCAAGGCTTCTTGTTTCTTTTGTCCTTCCCATCTAAACTGTCAAGGATATTATATATAAAATATATATATTATATATTATATATTATATTTTGGCTACTGCACATTTTCTACCTAATAATTTTTCACTTTTACACAATCGATTTCTTATAAAGCTTTTCATTTTCACCTGCATGCCTGTGCCCGCCATGGAACACCAACCTGGCACAGATCACTGTATTCAGGTCTTAAAATAGAAGATTAAACTGATCTGTGTGTGTGTGTGTGTGTGTGTGTGTGTGTGTGTGTGTGTGTGTGTGTGTGTGTGTGTGTGTGTGTGTGTGTGTGTGTGTGTATCAGTACAAGATAAAGACAGAGAGAGTACGATGTTCCATTGTATGTCAAAGTGCAGCACTTTATAATATTCACTACTATTCAGTTACACACTGCATCAAGCCTACCTCCAACAATTGAGCTGCAGTTGGGCGAGTCTCTGGGTTTTTATCCAAAGATTTCCGCAGGAAGTCATTAAATGCCTGTGACCTTGAGTAAATAAAAGAGAAAAGAATAATCAGAAACAAAAGCAATGATTAAGATGTAGACGAGTGAAGAAACAGTTAAAACGAAAAAATAATTGTAAGTAACATTTCCAGTTGTGTGATATTGACAGATTTTAAATCATCTTTGTACGCAGCTCTGTTGTGGAAAAAAAAAAAAAAAAAAAAAAAAAAGAAGGTCTCAGCAGGAACAATGAATCAGCACCTTTCCAAATCTCCCTCTACCTGATAACTTCGCTTTCACAGTAATAAATCCACTGCTACGGCACATTTAATCTCATTAAAGAAAAAGGTAGGAAAAAAAGTTATAGTTTGGCACTCATTTAAGTGCAGCCTCTGTTGGAAAATGGTTGGCAGGTGGAAAAAGGGAAGGACAATTTGATGCATGACTGTCTAGAGCAGATTACAGTATACCAAGTGTGCAAAGTACTTGGAAGTGATTGAAATTAAATGACTTGTTGAAATCTAGACAGGGAAATAAAAGTCCCCGTTGACTCCACTTGCCATGTTGTAGCTTATGAATCATGGAGGCAGGTTTCAAACTCCCCACTTTTTGGTTAACAAATTCCTCTTCGCAGCCTGTACATATTATACTAGACAGTTGCAGGCCAAATGTGCAACAGCTGAATTCAGATTCTCACCATTTCTTTGGCTGGTCCAGGCTAGGAGGCTCAGACTTTGCGATCTTTAATAGCACCCTCATGGGGTTGAGCTCGTGGTGTGGGGGCTCAATCTGCGCAAGCTCGATCAGAGTGATTCCCAAAGACCAGATGTCGGCCTTGTAGTCATATGGTGCATCCTTCATTGTCTCACACATGACCACCTCTGGAGCCATCCTGAGACAGATAAATAAGGTTAAACATTAAAGATTGTGGCATGCAAAATCCTCCACAAACGCACCACACGGTTCAGCACATAAATACTCTGTTGACTAACAACATGCAGCTTCCCATGGGTAAAAAAATGATTATTTACAAGTAAAGAATCTAAAATAACCATCAAGATGTAATTAAGTAATAACACATACATAAATGTAATATAAATAAGATGTAAATTTTGACTAAGTGTAGTCAAAAAAGTAGCATTTTAGATTTTTGGAGGTTTTTTTCCCTGATCTGATCAGGACTGTGCACAGTTATGATTTAATTGAGCTGGGATGTTGGGGATGAATGATAACCTGTTCTAGTAAATGTTTAACTGTCATATTGGTATAAAGGAAGGCACAATGGAACAAGGTTCACTGGGAATCATTTCCAATTTGGAGGAGCACTATTTGACAAGAATGAAGGACTGAAATGAATACTGAGTGTACGCACAGTATCATTTTCTCTCAGGTATTAAGTGCTGTGAGCAGAAATCACTTTCAAAAAGGGTTGACCCACCAATTTTAAAGTTCATGGATGATGTCTTCACAAGTGCTATGTATATGAATTATATTAAAGTAAATATTTAATATAGTTGTTTTGCATAACAGTAATAGATTTACAGAAAATGTTGCAAATCAGGGAGCAGGACTGTTATATGATAATATGGGATTTAGAAAAAGTAGAGTGTAATTTATATAGTAGCTACTTGAAAGCTCTGATTTGAAAGGCATTGAATGTAGTGTACTAAGCGAGCCCCCTGCCCCAGTGTTGCTGACTGAAACTCTAAACTTACCAGTATGGTGTTCCAATGAAAGAATCTCTTCTTTGTAAGGTTTTGGTATTTTTTGCAGACACACCAAAGTCAGCTGCATGAAAAAACAAAAAAAAAGAAAAAGAAAAAGAAAAGTCACGTGATGGAGGAAAGATGTTGACTAGCATTTCACAGAAGGAGGGAATGAAACCAATTCAAAAACTTCCGGCTTTCTTTCTTTCTTTCTTTTTTTTTTTTAAACCACGCCCGTTGAGGTAGACAAATACTTTTTAGCTTGTAAAGCCATCCTGACTGTGTGATCTTTGGAGTTACAAATCCAGAAACAGTAAATTTATAGCAGTCCGGTTTCCTTAAAAAAGTTGCCAGATTTCCAGATTACAGGGGTCTTGTTTTCACTTTAGTTTTTTCCTCCCGCCTGTCAGAAGGAATACCATGTGTACCATGCTGGGGTTAGAGAAGTGCTTGGCAGTAGCGCTTAGTTTTTGCACACAAGGCAGCGGGGTCACATCTTCAATTACAAACTGGCATGTTCTATTATGGGTTCTTAAATGACTTTTGGTTTTGTAGACTACAATTCAAAATCTTTGGCTTCACTGTCAAATGGATCACTTGAAACAGTCTGAGCTTTTGCAGCAAGGATTTCTACATCTGAGACACTGAAATTAAGCAGTCCTTTTATTTTACATTGAATAAGAGTTAACACTATGTTTTTGGTAAAAAAACAGATCATATAGTTGTTCATTACCTATGCCAGAGCTCTCATTATGTTCTACACTTCCAAGAACTAGTACACAATAGAAGGTTTTAGCAGGAGCCCCAAAAGAACAGAAGTAATGTTAGTGGCAACCTCTATGCTTTTATCTTTTACCACTTCAATTATGCCCATTAGTCGGAGTTTATCCTCATCAAATTCGAGGGTCTTAGTGTCAGAAGCTGCTTGCTGCCCCTTGAAGCCAATTTCTGATTTTTTCCTTTGTTCCCGCTGCCGCATGTCTACTACATTAGGGTCCAAGATTAACATCACTAGTTCAGTATTCGACAAACTATGTAATATGCTCATCCTCCATTACAGTGCTGAACAATGTTTTCTTTGCATAACATTTTGATAGCAAAATGAAGTAGACCATTAACTTTAGAATTTATTATGACCCAAATAATTGTTATATGAGATCACATTGACCTTTAAACACCAAATTCTAATCAGTTGATCCCTGGGTCTAAGCCTATTTTAAAGACACGTCTCAAGGATTTCCTGATGAGAATAAAATGATCAAAATGTGATGGGAGAAAGACGTAATCACTGACTCACAAGTCCTCTCTGTTCACAGGTTATCATCATTTGTGCAGTACAGTTAGAAAGTGATTAGTTTTCTTGGTTTACTGGTTGGATGTGTTGCATAAAAAAATAGAATTGAAATCCACTGAGAACGACAAATGTGACGTTGTGTTTGAGAAAAATCTGTGTGAAGGTCATCACTGTAGCAAGTCTCTTTAAAGTCTGGCCAGTACTGTAGGGAGTTGTAGCGATTCTTGTGAATTGAAGGACAGACGATGGATACAACAACATGGCATAACCGGATTGGCTAATCATATAGGCTAAAAATAATGTTTCCTTCATGACGATAGCAGGAAGGCATGATACCTCTGATGATGAAGTATGACTCATTAGCCTGGTGCTGCCTGCCCAATATTCATTTGCTTTTGTTTTTATCGTTACCTGGATAAAGCAACAGGAATTACGAGCAATTTTTTTGCCATCATCAACATTGTGTATAGACATGTACACCAATTCTTGGCACTGGTCACAACTGCTGTAAATAAGTTCATAAAAGTCATTAAAGACTTTTTTAATCCAAAAAAGAACTGCAGGAGTTCTGCATGAAGATCAGACATTTTAGCTGACCTCAAAGATAGTTTAATTGCTGTCTTGTTTGAATTAACATGTATTTAGATAAGTTTGGACACTGTAAATGAGTCCATGTCATTACATAATGGGTTTACAGAGGCAACTCCCAGTGATTATAGGCAACTGTGGTGGAGCTGAAAAAGAATGTAAGCAGGAAAGATTCTTGGCATGCAGCTTAATGAGCACAGTTTTTGACAAAAATGTGTCATATGAAGTTTTTTTTTTTTTTTTGTCTTAGCTCAGTAAAAATGATCAGAGAGCCAATCAGAGTAAAGGCAAAACAACACGCCACAAACAGTTATCTAAAGTTTCATATCTGAGGATCCTAAATGTTATGTAATCATTTAGACAATTCATCACTTGCTTACCTGGCACTTAGACAAAGCACTACACTAGAACACCACACTTCAATCTAAAACAAACTAGAGTGTGGATCCAACTTTTGTTGTCCAGCCATGAAATGTGAAGAATGTGAGGAATGCTTCAAAAAGCCAATAAATGAATAAAAATATGCAATGTTCGCAGATCACAGTTTTCCCACACAGTGCTTGCGATTCTCTGACAGCAGCAAAGGAGGAGTGCAGGACCTCTTACTGTGCATGTTATGTGTGGCATGCATTTATGTCAAAGAAACAATGAACCTAAAGATTAGCCAAGATCCCAGAAATAACCTTCAGTGAGCAATGTGAATGTTACATTAATCTGGGAATTAGTCCCACAATAATTATTTTGGCAGTAAAATGCAACAGTTGCAAGTCACAAATGTTTTTTAAGAGGTTAAAAAACTGCTCTCGAGTCAAATAAGAAAAGCAACCAATACTTTGTATTAGTCTGTACTATATTTTCTGCCTGAATATCAAATAAAATCCGAGTTTTCAAAACAGTACTGCAGTTTTCTGACTGTTCATACAAATGTGGGTGCAAAAACAAAACATCATTCTAGAGGCATCATGTCCACCATGATGCCTCTATAATAAAAAATAAGATCAATGCATTAAACTCTGCTAGAAATGAAAAACCTGAACATCACAACATCTAAAACTAAACACTTACCCAGTTTGATGTCACCATCCAGCATTAGGAGGATGTTACCAGCCTTCAGGTCTCTGTGGATGATCTTCAATCCATGGAGGTAGTCTAGCGCCTCCAACATCTGGCGACAAACCACCTGAATCTGTGGCTCTGTCAGCCCCCGATCCAACTCTGATATGGGCAGGAGAGGAGGAGAGGTTAGAGCAACAGCAAAATGAAAGTGTGAGCTGAGAAGACTAGCTGAGACTAGCAGGAGAGATGGAACACTGCATACTTGTAATTCATACAATCATGGCAAAATAAAGAGTACAGAGCTACTGTGTGAGCTCCATGAGAAAAAAAACACTAAACCCACCATAGCAGATCAGATAGCATTACTCGATAAGTAATCCCAGATTAGAAAAACCTTCACACATCCAAGATAATCCTGCCCTGTAGACTTCGTTTCATCTCTGTCTGTGTTTGGTTAGCTGCAGATGGCGTGCAGGCAGTTACGAGGATGTGGATTACCCAGTGAAAACACCAGGGGGATTTCCCACACAGAAGGACTCCACTAAGTCTGACTGTTTCAAGGCTTCAAGGTCAAATTAATAAGACTGTAGTATGATGCTGTTTTTCAGGATTTTCTGCCTGATAAATTTGAGATTTTTAAATACATATACAGTCATGAAAGCTAAGAACTACTTTTGACTTAAAAAAAAAAAAAGACAAAAATAAAAACACTCCCTGAGGTTTGGAAACCAACTGTTGTGGTAAAGGAAAAAGATGTAATTTTTAAATGAAAATACAGAGACAGAATGGCTTACCTAGCATGGCGGCATCCACAGCACCTCCAGGGCAGAACTCAATCATGATCTGGGGGGGGAAAGAGAAACTGATGTTAAACTTAACGCAGGAATTATAAGTAATGAAACTGACAGCTGAAAAACAGTCAGTGAAAGTCTTCATGAGTTTGAACTTAGCTGTTGATGAAGCTTTTAATGTGTCTGTCATAGCAGAGACATCAATACACAGGGTGGGCCATTTATATGGATACACCGTAATAAAATGGGAATGGTTGGTGATATTAAAGTTCTGTTTGTGGCACATTAGTATATGTGAGGGGGCAAACTCCTCAAGATGGGTGGTGACCATGGTGGCCATTTAGAAGTCGGCCATCTTGGATACAACTTTTGTTTTTTCAATAGGAAGAGGGCCATGTGACACATCAAACTTATTGGTAATGTCACAAGAAAAACAATGGTGTGCTTGGTTTCAACGTAACTTTATTCTTTCATAAGTTATTTACAAGTTTCTCTTTGTTCACAGCCATTGACATGTCGAAGAGGTTAACACGTGAGGAGCGGATCGAAATTGTGTTGATATCTGGTGAACGCAGTAACCGGGTCATTGCAGCAGATTTCAATGCAAGACACCCTACGAGACCACCCATCTCCCATGCTACAGTTAGCAAACTGCTTGCTAAGTTTCGTGAAACTGGTTCAGTGTTGGATTTGCCACCCTGTACTTTAAGATGAATGATTTTCAGTGGCACATAAAAGCAGACAATCTAAATTTATATCAGAAGTGTGTCCTTCCTGTTAAATTGTGTCATCACTACCTGTAGAGACAGACTGCCAAACACACATCAGTTCAGCAGTAAAGTAAAAGCAAAGGCAGATGGAGGGGGTAAAAACTGAAGACATTTCCTAAATGGAGTCTTATTAGTCATGTCCTCAAACACACCTATTAGAAAACAATAGTAAGATTGAACTTCTTTCACAACACATACTTCATTTATAATTATGTTTTGAATCCAAAATTGAACTCTTGGTACTACGAAGCATACCTGCTGTGTGATCTCATTTTTTTACAATCATCAGTTTTCCTTGCTATGACAACACTGTCAAAGCATCAGCCAGGCGCTGCACAAGGCGTGGAGTTTCAGCCCAGACAAAGCCATACAAAGAATGATAAATACCAAAAGGTGAAACCACACCATTGCACGTCTGACGGTATGAAACTATGCATACCTCTGTGTACACGCGGTCACGTGAAGGCGAACATACTTTGCAGAGAATCAGAATATGAGGACTGCCATTCTTGGCATTCAACACCAGGGGGAACAATGCTCTTCTGTCACGCTGACAAACTTCATTAATTTGGGCTCTGCCATGTGTTATCAGCGATCTTCCATTTTGCTTAGTCTGTTTAAAAGTTAGTTTCATATCAGATTTTTAGTTTTTTAAAATAAACAGCTGAAAGACTGTCTGGCCTGTGTATGACGCATGTTTCCAGCTTTTAGATCTTTGAACTAGATCGAAGTTTTACCACGTGTTTAAGTTGTTTTACAGTAGCGAAAAACCTGTTTTAAGATTCCACTGTTTGATCAACAAAGAAGAAAGCAAAATCTAACAAAGGTCAGGTTTAGCATTTTATTCTTCAAGTAAGAAGATTATTAAGGAAATAGGGTTTCGCACACACTTCAAAAATTAACATTTCCTTTTGATATGCATCCTTCCACCATTATGATCTGCAAAAGCTAAATAAGAACGGAACGTATCATTTTAAAATGTGTACCAACTGATGTGCAGTTTCTTCCCATCAATATTATCAGTATCAGTATATATACACTCTGAAAATATTCTGTTTATTCTGTAATATTCTGCATATTCTCAACACTACAGAGGGTGGGTAATAACACCTTTTATTACAAACCACATCCCTGTTCCTGCTCACCACTGCCCATTTTTTTCACTTCTGTTTGAAAACCACTCTCCAAGTTAAACGAACTGCACTTTAGTGGTAGCACAAAGCGCTGGCCAAACTAAACAGCTGTACATTACTCGGCTGTGACAGAGGCAACTGGTTTGTGTAGTCATCAGTGTGTCTGCAGCAAAGATTTGTTCTCGCTGCGTGAAAGAAATCTGGATGACGTGTGATGCTGTGGGTAAAGAATGTGCTCCAACTGGTCAAGCTGCATGATATTCATAACCACTGTGGGCTGAACACACACGTACACTCAGTGTCCCTGTGTATCTGAGTCAGAGTGAGACTTAAAATAAAAATAATAATAACTAAACAATAAGCCAGTGTATTTCATCCCACCTGTTTAGAGATATATCTCACATTTTACTCTAAAGGGGTGATTTTTTATCTTCAAGTGTCTTACAAAACATTAGGACAATTTATGAGTGTCTTTTTCTTCCGAGAACAGCTGGACGCAACTTGATAAAGTCTACAAACCCCTAAAAGCTTTAAAATAAATGGAGCAGGCTTAGCTGACACCGCAGTGTTCCTCCAGTTCGCCACTCTGTACCTTCACAGTGATTTCTTACCTCAATTTAACAGACGGCAAAGGAAAGTAAAAGGCTATTTGCCAGCAAAAAACCTGTTATACAATCAAGGATAACTAAACCTTCAAAAACGCAGACAAGGTGGTCCATCCATCCATCCATCCTCGTCCGCTTTATCCGAGGTCGGGTCGCGGGGGCAGCAGCCTAAGCAGAGAAGCCCAGACCTCCCTCTCACCAGCCACCTCCTCCAGCTCATCCGGGGAACACCAAGGCGTTCCCAGGCCAGCCGAGAGATATAATCTCTCAGCAGCGTCCTGGGTCTGCCAGGGGGCCTCCCGGTGGGACATGCCGGAACACCTCACCCAGGAGGCGCCCAGGAGGCATCCTTGTCAGATGCCGAACCACCTCAACTGGCTCCTTTCGATGTGGAGGAGCAGCGGCTACTCTGAGCCCCTCCCGGATGGCGAACTTCTCACCCTATCTCTAAGGGAGAGGCCAGCCACCCTTCGGAGGAAGCTCATTTCTGCCGCTTGTATCCGCGATCTCGTTCTTTCGGTCACTACCCACAGCTCGTGGCCATAGGTGAGGGTCGGGACGTAGATCGACCCGGTAAATTGAGAGCTTCGCTTTTACACTCAGCTCCCTCTTCACCACTGACGGACCCGGTGCAGCGTCCGCATCACTGCAGCCGCAGCACCAATCCGTCTGTCGATCTCCGGCTCCCTTCTCCCATCACTCGCGAACAAGACCCCGAGATACTTAAACTCCTCCACTTGGGGCAGGAACTCATCCCCGACCGGGTGGGCACTCCACCCTTTTCCGGCTGAGAACCATGGCCTCAGATTTGGAGGTGCTGATCCTCATTCCCGCTGCTTCACACTCGGCTGCGAACCGCTCCAGTGCGAGCTGGAGGCCCTCACCCGATGAAGCCATCAGAACCACATCATCCGCAAAAAGCAGAGATGAGATTCTGAGGCCACCAAGTGAAAGCCCTCCGCCACTTGGCTGCGCCTAGAAATCCTGTCCATAAAAATTATGAACAGAATCGGTGATAAAGGGCAGCCTGGCGGAGCCATCACCCACCGGAAAGCGAGTCCGACTTATTGCCGGCAATGCGAACCAAACTCTTACAACGGTTGTATAGGGATCGAATGGCCCGTAGCAATGGGCCAGACACCCCATACTCCCGCAACACCTCCCACAGGACACCCGAGGGACACGGTCGAATGCCTTCTCCAAGTCCACAAAACACATGTAGACTGGTTGGGCAAACTCCCATGCACCCTCAAGTATCCTCGAGAGGATAAAGAGCTGGTCCAGTGTTCGCGACCAGGACGAAAACCGCATTGTTCCTCCTGTATCCGAGGTTCGACTAACGGACGAACTCTCCTTTCCAACACCCTGGCATAGACTTTCCCAGGGAGGCTGAGGTGTGATCCCCTGTGGTTGGAACACACCCTCCGGTCTCCCTTCTTAAAGATGGGGACCACCACCCGGTCTGCCAGTCCAGGGTACTGCCCCTGATCTCCACGCAACATTGTAGAGGCGTGTCAACCAGGACAGCCCTACAGCGTCCAGAGCCTTCAGGAACTCGGGCGGACCATAGGAGAACCTGGATTGCCCTGAGCTGATTTCAGCATTTTGGAGGCGTGGTGTAAAAAAAAAAAAAAAAAAAAAAAAAAAAACCCTTAGAAAGTCTTCTTTCTTTGTCAAACAGTACAGCGCTTAACTAGAGTAATGTGCACTTACAATTTCTCACTGTATCTAGGGCTAGATACTGTTCAATGACCCATTTAAGATTATATATAATATTATGAATTAAATATAATCCAAACTTTGGTTGTAACCATTTTCACTGGATACATATTCAGAGAGCAATAATTAATTGGCACAAATCTGGCACATATTTGGCCTACAGACTGTGGCTGATCTTGATTCCCTCAACCTAGCCATAAGCCTGTCTTAATGGGCAAAACTTGAAGAGTGTAGTGGCATTTAGGCTTAACCCATTACCCACTTTAAGTCTACCTCATGAGTTTCTGACCACTGACACATTTGACAGTGCCAAGTTGCACATGCCTTAAGTAACACAGATTTTTGTAGTATTAGACCGTTTACAGATAGATCGCTCATTAGGGGGGGAAAAAAGAAAAAGAAAATTTGCATAGCTAACTATGACTAATAATACTAAGGGATAATGTACTTTTACATGCTAAATGATATGAAATATTCTCTTAGCCATCTGTTTAAATCCTCTCTTCTACTGCATCTTTCTTTGCCTCTCCCTGTTTGTTCTTCTCAGTGCTGACATCAGCAGTCCCATCTCCACGTTAAAGGCCCCGTTTTTCTCACGCTGTGGGCCAGGCTGCCTTGCTAACCTCCAGACCAGATTGGAACAAACAGCCTCTCACTGTCTTCTCTCTTTGTGGTAGAAAGCAGAGCGGGTGGGTCGATACTGGAATGCACTGACTTACACTGCCCAGTCCACCCAATTGGAGGTTACCAAGGCCTGACCACCAGTAACCACTGGGCTAATTGTTGCGCTTACAGCAATGAGGTGTAGAAACTTTTCCAGATTTTGCTCTTGTAAAGAATTACAGACAGCCTGGTGTCACTTCAGTGACAATCTTTAACACTGATACTTCACATAAATTTCTTTTAAGACACTGAGTGTAATTATGTGTTAGACAGAGAAACACAGTTACTGGAAACAGCTCAGAATTCACATGACAAGCAAGGCCTGTTACTCTGAAGCCACAAAACACAGGAAACATGTGGTCTGAATGCAACAGGCAGAGAGGTTTGTACATTTAACTTATCAAGCTAACCTAATAGTTGCACAGGGTCCAGCTTTGACTCATGGGCAATGTTCAACCCCCTCCACATTTTATTTAGGTCAACTACTAAATTCATTGTTGGTTTAATGCATGTACGCAAAAAAGCACAATTACATTGTGAATGTGCAATTTTTAGTACATTAATTCTTTATTAAAACATGAGTTTGGCTTTGCTGTGTTACACCTCTGGTAAAGTTTTGACTGATCAGCAGTTCATTAAGTGTTAACTTGAAGTTTAATAGCTTACGAGTTCTGTCATGCTTGATTTAAGGTTTGCAATTCTAATGCTTAATAATTAACTGATAACTAACAGAAGAGTCACAAACATGCCAAACTAAACATCTACATTTTGCACTTATAGTAACCGCAATAATCTTTATCCTTAGCCTTAACACTGCCTTGTAATTCTTCAAATATTTAAAATCATGCCCCGACATGAGGTCACCATTTGTCTTGGCCAGATGGAGTGGGAGATTACAGAGGGAGTTGAAAAGTTTACACTTGACCCAGTGTGTGTGTGAGAAGAAAAAAATGATTCAAGAGCAGGGGAAAAAATAGCTGAGATTAATCCTCATTCTTGTAGTATCATCAGGGTCACTTCTGAAGCATTATGTCAGCCAGGGGTTCTTCTGTCATTCCTATTTAGGCAATAGACTCTTCTTATCACTATTTTTACAACAGAGCTTGCATACGGAGGAGAAATATACTCAAGATAAAACTGTTGCAATAAAAACAGTTGTCATAGAGTGAAACGGAACATCCCATGAGCCATTCAGCTTGCACAGTTAAAATATTTGTTTTGTCCTTCTTCACTGACTGTTGAGGTTTGTGTGTCATGGCTTTTTTGGGTCCTGGTTATGAGTGGTTTTGTGAGGAAGACGACTGAAGTTCCTTTAGTGCATTATGCATCAATCTAATTTCAGCCTAAAATCATTGAAAAAGGTCTAATTTATTTAATTGCTTTGTTTTGTTTTTCTCCATCCAGATCATGTTAAAATGTGTAAAGATAGTGTGTCAGTGTTTGTGGTTAACCTCTTTGACAATGTTCAGCCAAAGAAAAATAAAACAAAGAGCCAGAGGGCAGCAAGTCTGTGGTTTTTAACTTGAGTCTGATTTGCTCATTCAGATTTCAGCATTACCTACCCAGAGCTTATTCTCATAATAGAAAGCGTCAAGCAGCTTGACAATGTAGCAGTGGTCACATTTAGCCAAGATGTCAATCTCGACCATGTAATCTTCCAACTCTTCCTCAGATTTGGTCTCGATCACTTTGGCAGCAGCCAGAACTCCTGTCTCCTTGTTTCTGGCCTGTGAAAGAGGAAAACAGATCAATGTTAAATGAAACATGCATGAGTAATGGCAGACCTTTTTAATTCATTTTACTCCCGTTTTTGTGCTCAAAGACTTTCAAAGCAAAATTAACCAACCCTGTGAATTAAGTGTTTCAGGTCTCCAGAGAGACCAATTTTTTATAGCTTAGTTATACAGAAAACATCAACAGTGGGGGAGGTTATTGCCAACATTTAATTTGTTATGGCCCATATAACAGGGAAAAATAAATAAATACACAGTATGACCAATGTTAAGATTAAGGGCCACATTTACAGTTCAAAGGACCCTTTTTTGTTTGAAAAACTACAGTTAGAGATTAACTAAAGAGGTGCAGTGTCAAGGCGTAGTCAGATGCATTTTTCCAGCTAGCTGTAATTAATGCAAAATGTGTTTGTAGGAGATTCTGTAAATTTTCCACAGTACTTAAAATCATACAAATGTGAATTTTGCAACGTGCAATTTACAATAAAATGTGCTAGGGGCACGTCTCATTTTGCGCCTCATGTGACTGTGATAGTTTCCTGTAAGAGTGGTAATTTATTTGGAATGTCAGGCAGCAAAATTATCAAAATGAGCTCACAATTGGCAAAGATGGATGGCTCAAAGCTCGGAGCACAGTGCTAAAGCATTAACTCCATCCTTAAATGAGTCCCTCAATGAGTTCTCACTGAGTTTCTAGAGACAGAACAATGCCTGAGATTAGGCACACAGCACAGGAACATCTAACGATAAATAAGGTTTCTACTTTTTCTGCACATCATACAGCTCCATTTTTATACACACTGATATTTTATAACCCTCCTTTGGATAAATGCTGGACTTCACTTGAGCTGTCAGTTTTATGCAGAGATAAGATGAGATGGTCCACAGCGAATTCTAATAGGAGAGTTCCTTATATCAAAAACATATTGATTCTCCTTCTCCAGTTGCCTCTCTTTTATTTGAATTACAGTTTCCAGAGAGAAACACATGTGTAAAACCTGAGCCTACACTATATTATCTTACTACCTTGTCAGGTCTGCTCATTTTTGGCTAACTAATTTGCTCTGCTCTTGGTAGACTGCATGAATAATCTTTTTAAATGAACTGGCTGCATTTATAAATTAGTACAGAACTTTCCACTCCCATCAATGCACTGAGGAATCATGGTAACGTGCCCTGCATAGTTTATCAGGTGCCAAGAGTCTCAAGTTGTTAAAGTCACAGTTTGTTCAAAAGAGATAACTTTAATCACAATGTGTGCTGGACTTTATTGTCCATGCTCTAGCCAAACGGAAGAAGACACTCCAAGATCCACACGACAGCAATTAAAATGCTGACTAACATTTACAGGCAAAACTGGAAAGGAAGCTCCACACCCTCCCCTGAGCAACTGAAGAGTCAGAGGAACTGAAAAGAAGAAAATGCCACTTTAGCCAAACCCATCACACGCATAGACAAAAAATTCCTCATCGATCTGAGTGGTAAAGAGAAGAAAATAAAGCAACAAAACATTCAAATTGCAGAATAACTCAAACAGCATCAAACACATGACGCTCTCTCTCGTGTATGAGGTAGACTTTTTTCAATGTTTTTGTACAGTCAGAAGTAAATATTCACTACAGTCATTTTTAGTGTTTAACTGGAGACAACAAAGACTTAAAGTGGAGTCGACAACAAAGAGCTAAAGGCGGGGTCATCTGCCACACCGCATTTAAACACCCGCCCTAAAAAATACCAATTCAATTTCTTTGCTGTAAAAATCTAATATCTAGGAAGTGATGGTTTCATCACAATCATGAATGTTGTCTGATTAATGCGGCTTAATATGACTAAATAAGGAAAAAACAAAGAAAAAGAAACAACTGCCTATGCTGGTGAAATCTGGACCCTGTTGTGGTCTACATCCACCCAGTGGCCTGCAGAAACAGACTATATTAAGTCCGGTATCTGAATCCTTCATGGTTTACAGAGGCTGTGGGAAAACATCTGAACAAACACATGAGGTTCACAGCAACACATCCTCATCGCAGTACTCCAAGGACTATGCGCGTTTACCTAACAGAGCTCCAGAGAAGTTAAACTTTCCCCAGCAGATTAACCTAAAGTGTGACTCAACAGGACGCGATCTCTTGCCATCAAACAATCAGTCTGTTAACAAGCCTCAACAGTAAACACAGACACCAAACTCTTGCAACTGCTTTGCTAACATTACAGCTCTCTGCAATGGCGCTGTGTCAGCTTCAACAAAGTCACCATCTGGCGTCAGATTTCCGAAGAGATGCATGTTTTGACAAGCTAACAATTGCAACTACATGTCTGTGGGTGCCATGAGAAAAACACACATCTGACACACACAATCAACACTGTGTGAGCAACCTTACTTTTAGTACAACAGATTTTTTTTTTTTTTAAAGTTCTAAACTTCCTTGTACAAAATGAAACTCTGCACACATGTAAGAAATTTGAAACAAGATAGTTTGTTCTCATTTAGTACAATTCTTCCTCGTCAGACCTGCCTTCCTTGTTAAGTAAAAGGTAACTTGAATTCCAGAAGCTTTATTGGAGTTCCAGTTACTAGTAGAGTGTAAAGTAAAATGATTCAGAGAAAGGGAGTGTGTAAGTTTAACCTAAGCATTTTTTACCCCATTTACAAACGTATGTAAACAAATCAGTTAGGTTTCCCTTTAACTATACCAGTGTGGACATGAAACACAACACCAGTTTCACTTTTGCGTGAAAGCAGCAGCACTAAAAACTATCAGTAATCATAGCTAGCGTCCAACTATTACCGATGTTGGGATATTTAAAAATCCAATATTTCAAATTTTTTTTCCTTTTTCAGACATTTGCAACTTCCCTGTTGGCAACACACATGGAATACGTGTTTGGAATATCCCAACACACGACAACAATATCGCAAACACGACAACAGGGTAGACCCGAACAGTTGGTCAAAGCATAACTGAGTGAGCAAATAGCTAAACATGACAAATGTTAGGGGAGTCTGTGCAGTTTTTGTGTGTTTGAAAGAAAAAGAATATAAATATTGACCAATAAATTGAAACATTTGGTTTTTTAAGTCAAATATCCGTATCAATCGTTTAATTAAAAAGAAAAATCATACATCAGTCAGACTCTACTCAGAAAGGCCTTCTGTCTCTCATGCACACATGCAGGCATGCACGCGCGCACCCCTTTACATCTCAGTGGGAGCAAGGCAGAGGAATGTGCCTCTGGCGTTCAGCTGGTTGGGGTTAGACTCAATGGGCAGACTGAGAGAAGTGAGTGTCCAGCAGTTATGTGGTCCTTTTTGTGTGGAGTGAGGAATGCATTACGTCAATGAGGATCCTCAAGCATGGTATATAAACACAAACGTGTTTATATATGCACCTTACTATCTGTATACATTCCACTAAGAGGAACAAACATCAAATCTCACAAAGGACAAGCTGAATTTCTGGAAACTAGCTCCACA
This sequence comes from Oreochromis aureus, assembly GCF_013358895.1. Classification (NCBI taxonomy): domain Eukaryota; kingdom Metazoa; phylum Chordata; class Actinopteri; order Cichliformes; family Cichlidae; genus Oreochromis; species Oreochromis aureus. The sequence continues at coordinate 23,002,865 of NC_052951.1, forward strand.
TCAGTGCACAAGCGTATGCAGTCAATGTGCACGTTTTGGTGTATAAATGGTAGTGTGCTTATTGCACCCAACTAGAAAACTGAAAATGTTTTGCACCACATCATCCCATATAAGAAGGATTGTACCTTTTTTGCACTTTATACAACAAATATGACAACATTTTCTAACTTGTAACAGTTTTCCAACTTGCAACTCCTACACAACTCATCTGTTATAGAGCAGATGACACACTGATATCAGCTGGCCCAGGGGCCACCTACAGCATTCTTAACATGTTCACTCATGACATAACTAAAGTTCCTCCACTTTTTAAAAAGCATACTCGGGCACCAGATGTTAAAGTTGAATAGGGAAAAATATCACGCTTTATTGAAAACATTAACATCTAATTTATTACATAACGACGGCACACCCACAACCCCTTAAGGAGCAGAGATATAGTCCACTTGATACTGTAGCCGTTGCCATCCCACGAGAAAACACTGTTTCAAACCCGATGACTCTTTACTTCCTCTGACTCTACTCCAGAGGAGAACAACTGTCTTAGGCTTTGTTTTGGTCTGGTTTCCATGGTTTCTACCTAAAGAACTTGTTTCTTCTCTGTCCTCATGGTTCAAAGCTCTGTCTGTTTTTACCATTTGCTCTTGTGGCATTTAAACAGACGGCCTAAGCATTTGTTCACTTTGAATTTTGTAAATTCTGAAAATATCTGATTAAACCACACATCAACTAACAGACTACATAATGCTGAGTTATTAACCTGGACCACAGACTTATAATTTGGGCTGTTGCAATTAAATACTGCCATTTTTTAATCTGCAGATTAATTTGGTCTATTAAAAACCAAAGAGTTGCCAAAAAATATTTCGTTTACTCCAACATTGCATAATTCCAAAGATTGCAACAGAGTTACCATTTGTGATCCTGTCGCTATCAAATTCTTAGCATTCAGATTGGAAAAATTATTATTTCCTTATCAAAACAGTTTCTGGCAACCTTTAGAGCAATAATATCTCCGAGACTGTGAAAAGAAAACATTTCTTCTGCATCTTTTCATTTTCTTTATGTTTTTTTAATCAATCATCCACCAACCTACTATCAGAGTGCCTTTGTACCCATCTTCCTGAGGGTGATTTAAGTCTCTCATATGGTTTTCAGTCTACTTAATGTAACACATGTGCAATAAACCCAGTCCATCCTCCTCACTTTGTACGCAAAGCTGTAAATATAAAATGTGTCTGCCAACCCTGCCTGACTAGTTTCCCCATACTACTTTCTGAAGCTCCTGCTAGACAAAAGAATTAAAAAGGGGCAATGACAGATGTTACTGTCCTATGTGTCCACCTACACACATACTGTAGGTACTGATAGACTAAGTAAACATAAACATACAAAAGCACACACTTCCAGTCTCCTGTGTTTGTGTACCAGTCTTTTCAAAGTTAATCAGGACTGGAAGCAATAATGTCAAATATTCTGTGTTGACTAAAGTATTAATGATTAATGTGGGTGTTTTGATTCAAAAGCACACGTCTGGATAATACAGCAGCTAAAACCCTAATCTCAACCTTAACAATAAACTTAGATTAACGTTTTCCCCCTTTTTAAAATGTATCTTTGTTATTGTTAAGAACATAAAAAACTAATTCACTGACATGTCAAGGGACCAGGTGACCTTATGTGACTGATTAGACAGACAACTCTCTCTGGGGTCACTCACCTACAGGCTGAACAGGCATTAAACACATACAGCTCCCTTCAGGAGAATGTGTGCACGGTAGACCTTTGTCCCTTTATAAACCTGTGAACCGTCTCGCCCCTACAGGCCCTTCCCACATGCCTCCGAGCAAGAATGTGGTTCTTAGCTCACATATATAGCTCACACCTCTTATTGAGATGCGAAGTATGGCACAAGCAGCACATGTTAAACAGCTACATGTAGGATGTTGACTTATTTATCTCTTGTTCTGTGATGGCTGTCTCAAGTGCCAAGTGGAACATTTGAGTATTTCTGGTTAGTCAGGCAACAGTGTCAAAATCAAAGATGTTATTACTGCTGGGGATGCCTTTGACTCACTTTTGGCAGTGTGTAGGTGTTTTATTGCCTCTGCCACCTTCACATTTCCAGTATGAATCAGAAAGCAAATGCTTCTAAAGTGGGCTTGACACTCGCTTAAAGGTGGGAAAGTAATGAGCTGATCAAAATAATTAAAGCTCGTCTGAGTCATCTTTTGCTATTGTTTGCGTACAGCAATTAGACCTTACAGGAAGTAGAAGTGACTGAATAGTGCATCTGCCTGGATTCATCCACCCAGTCAAGTCACCAGCTCTCCGATCTTCTTAGTAGAGGTTGTTGTTTGCAGCTTTTGAGGAGGGCCCCAGCCACTATCTTGGAGCCCCCCCATCCCCAAGCTCCCTACACTTTAGGCCAAACTGATGAACCACTACGGAGTAATGGATTGTGCTTTTTGTGATAAAAAAAATAGAAAATACTGATTGGGGGTAAAGGTCGACAGTATAAATGGTTTATGTGGAAGTATTTTACCCAGTAAAGTATGAAAACCAATGTAGTCATCATCTTTTATTTACTGGATATGATGCATTCATGTGACATAGTAAAAATGTTCTTCCAAAAAAGGCACAAGGAAGCATACCTATAACTCTCACATGACATATTTTGAACAGGAAAGGAAATTACTAATTTGCCACTGTTACTGTGTATTAGGATTATTTTTAAGTTCCAAGAAAGTAAAGATGAATGATAAAAAGCCTTCAGTGTGGTTGTCACTGCTCCTAAGAGCAGGTCTTCACTGGGTCTAATCTCAAGAAGAAAGTAAAGTAAGTAAAATAAGTTTACTTATTTTACAGCAGAGAAGAAGAAGAGTGACTAAAATGTTTCAAGGCTGTGTAGCCAGTGCTTACCTTTCACCTAGACATATGAATGGCTCTGCAAACCCAATCATTATGGCTAACCCCTACCTTAAAAAAAAGAGCGATTAAAGTCATGAATGTAGCTATGGCTCTGTTGCGAAATACCAGAAGCTCTTACAGCGAAATGCATCAGTGAAGAACAAAGATTGTTTGACATATTTTCTTCTTTCAACGCCAGAGCATGACTCTTCCTCCTCTATCAAAACCACTGATTGTAAAGACAGCACAAATCTATGAATTTACAGACTACTGGGCAAAGGATACCTGACTGGAACAAATTTGTACAAAAACTGCCTAACAATGAAGCAATGAGCCTTTTCAGGATGTGAAAGTTGTGATCAGCATTGCAACATGCCCCAAATTCAACCCCAAAGTCACAAAAACAAAGCAGGTCAGTGAGGCAGGAAGTTATAACATACAATACCACAGAAAGCCTTGGAAGAAAACCTGTAACACTTAATTCTTTAATCAGTGATACACAGGCCTTCAAACCTTGACTTTCATGACAAAGGAGTCAAACTTCCTGAGTGCAGACTAGAAAAAGCAAGCGCCACACTGGAGGGTTTACACGGTCTTATTTAAAGCACACCACAAAACCAAGCTCAGGCAAGTACTGCACAATTACCAGATTAATCAGTAAAAGTGTACAAGTGACACATGAGACATTATGGTTTGATGTTAAATTTCCAAAATGTAGAAAATCTGATATAACTGAAGAAAATTCTACATCTTTCATTTTCTCGATTGCTAATGCTGTCCGAGTATGAACTCACACATATCAGAAATCTCATGCAGATCATTAACCTCAGACCTACAACTAGAAACACAGATCAAGGCTTTTGTAAATGCCATTGACAATGTCATCACGAGGATAACAGGGACTCCAACCATTCTGAGCCCACACCCATCCAGCTGGGCTCTTATCAGTCAGCGTGGGCCCAGCTGCTCCCTGAGATTAGACCCAGGGAAACCCTGCTCTCGGGAGCAGTGACGACAGTGCCACTGAAGTCTTTTTAAACATTCGTCTTGGAGCGATTCTTGATAAATGTGAGCATTTCATATGAACCTTGCGGCTTTCCTTCACAAAAAGGAAGTTGCAACCTTTGCCCCCTCCTACTCAACATGTGAGTTTCTCTTTGACTTCACAGTAGATGGTAATCGTATTTTAAGTGATTTTCTGCAAGTCTTACAAAAACACTACATAGAAGAGAAATGTCTTGTTTTATGCCTTTAACCAGTCCAGGATTTCCCACAACATTTTGGCCCAGTGTATGACCACATTTATCCAACCTAATGTGCATAAATACAGTTTTTTAAAAGTTTTAAAGACGATCAGATCCATTACATTAAGTACTGTGGCCTAAACACTTGGCCGGCTACCGTACTCGTTTCGTTTTTGCCATAGTTGAGGTCACCTACACACTTTCTACTACACAACATCCAGGCTGAACACACTGTCAGACCAACAGGGACAAGATTCACTGCGCTTTTCATCCCACAAAGGGAATTTGACAGTGCGTAACCTTAAAGCCTGTGTGTGTGTCTATGGAAACATTTCACTAGCAGCAGCAGGCTAGTGTGCTCAGTGGCACGTGGCTCATTAATTAGTGAGAAGGGCTATACAACTCAATTGTTTCATGCCTCACATGCAGCCACAACACCTTCATACACAAGCGCAGGACTCCTTCCAACAAGTGCAAACACGCACAGTGAGACAGAGCAAAGAAATCATCCTATGACACACTGGATCTGCAGGAAGTGGAATATGAGACTTGATTAGTCAGTGATGGTTTAAAAAAAACAAAACAAAACAAAAAACAGGCCTACAGGGAGACAGAAGTGTCACAGTATCGTGGGTGTTTGTGGGTGTGTGCATTGCATTGCAAACAAACCAGCATGTAAATGACTGATAGCAAGCATCAAAATGCAATTTAGCATAACCCGTGCTAATAAAATTTAACTGCAATTTGAATCTAAACGTAGCACTGATTGCACACAGATTTTTTTGTGGTCAAAGCTAACTTACTGACAAGAAAAATGTGCTCTAAGGTTAAAGATATGTTTGGCCCCCGAGTGATAAATGGAGTGTTAGAAACATCGGCTTTCCATTTAGCTGCTCTATAATCCCATTTAACCGCTGCTGGACAGTGATACTTTAACCTCATTAACAGAGATCTAGAAGGTGTAAACAACAGCATGTTTGAGTACATGTTTGCATCTGCGGCGTCCTGTGATACTCAGACTCATTTACAAAATGAATATTCTGCATTTAGGTAATTTATGCATCAAAGTATCAATCAACACACGTGCACGCTTAAAAAAAGTACTTATAGCACTTGGACGACACATATTTGCACAATATTGTGACCCTCAATCTCCAGCAATAAAAAAGTTAGAAACACAGGCTTAAGTTTTCTAGACAGTCATATTTTTTTTTCCTAGCAGCCTTTCAATAATGGAAAAGTACAGTTTCACCTACAGGGAAGAATATATTCGATAACTGGGGGAGTATATTGCATTTTATGAGATCCTTCTTTCACACTGTTCCTGGGTTACAGCCACGCACACACACAGATTGATTTGTCCTTAACACTACCCTTAAGCCTGGGAGTTGTTATTCTCCTGCTGGTGACATTAACCTTTGGAGAATCAGCCTGTGTGGAGCACTCTGTACTCTCTAGCAAAACTGCACAATTACACAAATCTGTCCTCAATCTTGAAGACAGAAACAAAAAGAAGCTCTACAAGCAGGGGTGTCCGACACATGAAATTTATACTTTCTTCTCTTGCTGCCCATTGCGCATGAACAACCATCTTTTTTGTGACCCCTGCCCTCCCCCAAACAGTTTGACAAGTAGATGATCTCACAAGTGACAGGACACAGAGCCTCCTTCCCTCACGCCTGCTCTATCAAACACTTCTAACATCGGAAAGCATGTACAATTCACCGCACAAGGCCTTTCCCTCCCACAGATGGGCCAATTATTCTGAGGTCTGGGAGCTGCGAGAGGAAGCCGTCCCCTGATGCAGTCCCACAGTTTCCTCTCTTGGCCATCGTCTGCTCCTGCTCTGCCTCCCTCCACTCCATCTGACAGCTGCAGGTGTGGAGCTGTCCTCCTCCAACCAACTGAAGGAGGGGAAACATGAACCCAGGCAAATATAGTGGGGAAGGGACATTACATTTTGTAAGCTTGCCAGTTGTCTAAGTAGCACTTAATCACACTAAAGGTACCAGCCACATTTGTGCCTTTCATTTGGCTTTAGCTTTAAACACTTTGGAGCTAAAGTGGACTGTGTGTACTTCTGCACTGAGAAACCTGAGTAATCCCTAAAACCTGAGTAATAAACAGCAGCTTATTAAAGGTTTCTTCAGATTTAAAGAACCTTGTACCAGGTCCCTGCCTTAGCATCTCAGGAAGAAAACTCAAAGCACTGTGCGTTTTCATAGTATGCTTCAATGTTAAAATAAATTATGCAACTTCACTTCTAGTTCTATAACTTCATTGCCATGTTACTATTTTCTTTTCATTAATAGCTTTGCTGGAATAGTGGGTTTTATGGTGCTCTTCACACCACTTTCCCCACATGTATGTAAACTTTCCAGTAAAAACAAAAAAAGAGAAAAATCTAAACAAGGTGGGGTCCTCTGAAAAGACTGCGCTCTCTGTTCAGTGTAGAATTCTGCTTAAAGCATCACTTCTTCCACTGAGGCCCCTGATGTCTCAAAGACCTTCACTGTGCTCCACTGGGCTGTGTAGACACAGAAGGCCTGTGCCCCGCTTTGCAGAGGGCAGTGAATGTCTTACAGAGCCAGATTAAGTATCTCCACCGAGTCAAAGTGCTGATGGTGGTGGTGCTAAGGTGCTTTCACTGTCCCTGCAGGCTGACTTAACAGTGGAGTCACATAATGGCATTTTTCTAAATCCTCCACATGGCATACATAATTTCAACTGCAATCACACAAGTTCTGAGAGGTCAGACCTGAGAGAGAAAAGAAGAGAGGTGCATCGAGGAGCCACACAGAAGTAGTAGTCACCCATGCTGATTCTAAAGACTTAGCGAAACTTTTACACGACACCCAAAGTTAACAATGTAATGACCACATCGGTCTGTTTAACAGTAGAACTCTTGACCAGCAACATAGTTCAGATATCTGTCATATTACAGCAATGCTGGGATGGTTCAGCACCCACAGGTGAATGGAAGTAGTCCACGCCCAAAGGATGCAAGTTATCCTAAACGAGAGGCTATAGTGTGTGACACGTGGGGGAAAAATACACAGAAACACCCATTTGAAATGAAACTGGTATAAAGTATATATTAGGTCGTTTACTACATTTCGTCAGAGTAAACTTAAGTAACTTTTTGATATTCAAGGAAGTTTTCATAAGCTTTCAGAACTAACAGCCAACAAACGGGCAACTTATCAACATTTCGAGAGGACTACTTCATTTGAGGAAAAATGGGGTTCTTGGGGTTCTACAGCATTGTCAGACAACAGGTGCCTCGTGTCTTTTGAAAATACACTTACCTTGTAGACCTTTCCAAACGCACCGTCGCCCAGCTCGCCAATAATTTCCCAAATGTCGTTGGGATTGACGTCCCGGTTGACGTGCTCGTACTGTTTGGCTTTCTTTTTCATATCCATGGCGGGTAGACGAAATAGTTTACTGAATCTACCGAACGCCATTATTTATAATGTACTAACTTCAACTTTAAAAAGAAAAAAATATATCAAAAAAATAAAAACTGTCAACAGTCTTGAGCACGAGACCACTAGGCACGCAGAAACGTGCAGTCCGCTAAAAAGAAAGTCTTATCTACCAATTTACAGCGTCACTTTCAGCGTCCTTGAGAGAAGAAAAAGAGAACTGGGCTGGTTCACAAAAAAAGAAGAAAAAGTTAATCTATTCCGTCCATTTCAGCCCGTGGGCTCTGACGTGGAAACGTGGCGTAATCCAATTAACAGGCTGTGGTTAAGTGCTGGGCGCGCAGTGACCACCTGCCGCTATGAAGACACGATGGAATTGCTGCTCGCCTGTCTGGCTGAGCAACTTGTTGATTCAAAATAGCCCCACCTCGTTTCTGAACAGCGCTCGCGCTGCCGTCATGGAAATGTAGGAAATGTAGTTCTTTGGGTAGAACGAGTCGGTTGATATACAGCGTCGAGGCGGTAAAACAGGACTTCATGTCCGGGTTGATGCTTGGTGCTCTCTGACAGCGGCGGCGTCTCCTTCAACTTCAACAGCTGTGCTGTTTACCAAAGTATAACCCATGTATGAAGTTAGAACTTCATTATACACAGATTTTGTCTTCTCGTTCTCCTGTTTAGGTGTTCTGTTTGCTTTTTAAAAATATATCAATAAAGGGCAAAAAAGAAAACAAATTTGGGTGGTTATTTATTACAGCTCGTTTACATTTTTTTTAAAGCTCATTAATAAATATTAAAAAGAAAATGCACTGGTTTATTCTTACTTTCGTTTGTATTTCCTTTTAATTTAATTTCCTTCCTGCATGCTGGTTAAACTTCACTCAACTGAAAAAGCAAGGTCACACCGCCCTCTAGTGGGAAAGTCAGTGTTTTTCTGTGTAATATGTGGGGATTTTGACGTCAGGAGCTGTGCAAATGAAGAAAATGATGGACATATTATCAAGGTGATTTGTCGTCAATCCTGATATTTGTATAAATAAGTAATTATATAAGTGGTGTCCGTAGGGCCCTTTCCCAAAAGAAAAATTATGTAATTTATTATTATTTCAACCTCTGATTCACTGCCATTAGCTCATTTTCTCTGAAGAACCTATCACATGACACATTTTCCATGACTTCACACTATGGTGTAAAAGAGAATGTTTACACCATGGTAGTGTGAACTGTTATAATGCAAGGTTGGAGACGGTGGCACTGACAAAAAGAGAAGAGGTGGACTTGGAGGTGGCAATCAAATCACTCATAATCAAGATCTGATCGTAAATTGATATCCAAGAATTCTGCAGTCACTTTTGCAATAGTCTGACACACAGCCAGCTGTCCACATCAAATAGAATATCAGGGAGGTTATCTATGTTCCTGAAAATGACCTTCCATGACAACTGAGCAAGACTGTTTTAAAGAGTATTGTAAAATTTCTTTCAGTGCTGAAATATTGGTGAGAAATAAAACAAGTAATATATATAAAAACGTGGAAACATACATGGAAATGCAATATTTAAGGCAAAAACAGAGTGTGTACAATTCTAACAAGCTTAAAAGTCAGTATTTTATTCATGAACTCTCTTAGCCAGAGTTTCTACTAATTTCTTTAAACGGTCTTCAGGATTAGTTCTCCATGCTTCTTGCAGGACATTCAAAGCTCTTCCTTGGATATTGGCTCTCTTCTGCTCTGTTCTCTGTCCCACACAGCTTCAATAATGTTCAGGATTGGGCTTTGGGGAGACCAATCCATGACTGATGTGTGTACCATTATGTGTTTTTCCATCCAGGTATGCTTTAACTGCAATGGCAGTACGTTTGGAATCATGTTGAAAAATTAACCTCTCCCCATTTCTCCTACAGAGAAATCAGGGGTGGTTCAAGAATTTCGCACAATATTGTAGTCACCTTCTTTTTTATTTGCATGGCTAGAGGCATAAGGAGAATACATTTTTGGACAACTCAACTGATTTAACTTCTATTCTTAGAAAGCCAGCTTGCATCTTCTTCTTTCAGCGGCTCCCTTTAGGGGTTGCCACAGCAGATCATCTGCCTCTATCTCGCCCTGTCCCATCCTCTTCTGTCACACCAACCCTCTGCATGTCCCAGAAAACCAGCTTGTATATTACAAGAAAATGTGTCTTATACTTAAAAGTATAAGTTCTGAATAAATCAGCTTGTTTCACACAATAGATAAAACAGGGGGATGTTTGTTTCAAAAATGTAATGACTTATGAAGTGAAAAAGACCGGTGCACTGTCTTACTGGGGCACTAATGATATTTTCCTGCTATGGCAAATGAAAATGTCTGTTGCAGATACTTCACAATCCTTACTGTTGCGTGTCATGTGATCCAGTTTTCACTGTATTTAAAACATGTAAGGCACAAAAGAATGACTGTAATATCTCCATCGTAAGATGCAATAAAGCTTACTGCTGGATCATGCTGGAGCTTACTTTTAATACCAAACCTTATATTGTCCTGCAAAGTCCATTTTACACATTGAGAACATATAAAAGCAGAACAGTCACACCTCAGTGTCCATTTAGTAGCTTTTTTGTGGCTATTACAGATGTTTTTAAAGACGACAAAAGCAAGATAGAAGTGTCTTGGCTGACAGATCTTTTACTTGTCTGTTACTGTTACTTAAGCGCTGCCCTAATACAGTCAGTATGACTTCCACTATGCACTATGCAATATGGTTATCTGGCAACCTGTGTGTGAAAAAACCCTGGAAGAAATATAATGAATGCTGTCTTTATCACATTTGGCAGATCAAAGGTACTCAGAAGGCTCAGTTTTAATTTGCTTCCATAGGGGTTTAACTCATTAGTCTGCATTAAAAGTTTTTTCTTTGTTGTTGTTTTTTTGCATAATTATTCAAACAACTGTCTATCAACCAAAAATGTGACTGTATTCATTCTATAAGAGGCCTGCGTAATTATTAAAAAAATAATACATCTTATTCTGTAAAATATTTTGCTTTATCATCTGGTTGGTAATAAATGTTATTACAAAGAGAATACATGCTTATAACATCAGAATCACAATATGGTTTACTCAGGTGATCTCAGACTCGTGTCTTCCAGTTTTTATTTTTTACAATACTGTCATTACTTGAAGAAATAAAGAATGTCCACTGAGACTCTCGCTGTCTCTCTATCAACGTTCTTGGTGAGCAGCTTGAAATATTTCACCATCCAGGATGTCAGCGCTCCAGGGCAGAGCAGTCAAAGCCTGTGAACACCAAGTCCTATGAAAACAAAACACACCATGGGACACTGGTGAGGGAGGTGTGAACGTTTTAGCAGTGACTTGTTTTTCACTTGGTAAATAATGTTTGTATATGCTTTATGTAAGCCACGCAGAAGGTTACCCTTCTCTCTAATGTAAGTGAAATTACTCTGACCCTTCTCTGAGGCATTGTGGCCTCAGCTAGACGGGCAGATCAGTCATGTCAGGACACCAATAGCAGACCCAGATGGGTCTGACATCACAGATCAGGTGAGTGGGATCAAACGCTCACAGAGCACAGAAGGTTATTCATAATCTGCATCATAAACCCTGCTTAATCCTGTGAAATCACCAAGTGAGTGACCCAGTAAACAGCAGTTAGTTTGAATGCATCTCATCACTGTTAGCCTGTTTTCAGTTTATGAAACTATATCAGGTGCGTGAGTGAGTTAAAAAGCAGCTCAGTGACTACATATTCAATAAAAATGTGGTTTAATCAGAGCTATACATTTGATCTTAACTATGAATTGTAATTTACTTTATGACGTTTCTAGAGTTTCCAAGCACAAACGCACTACACCACACTTAAGTCCCACAAGATGGGATGTTAATATCTGATATATCATTGAGTATGGCACAGTTTACACTTATTTAGACAGCTTGTCTTGTCTTACCCCGTGGCATCTCTCTGACATGATGATGAAGAGCTGTCGCATAGTGACACCCAGCTTCCTTACGTCTCTGGTGTAAGCACAGCGGCGCTGTCGCAGGCTCTCCACCATTTGGAGGTAGGTGCTCATTTTGTACATCACACAACCATTCTGTCATGAGTAACAATTAGTGTCCCTGCGCATGATTTACTGCAGCTGAAGTTTGCAGTCAAAATACCACATAAGTGAGCGTCAAAAATGCAGAGACGGCCAGATTACTCAAAACAATGTGTGTAGATCATCGACAGAAAGGCGAGCGCAGAAAACATTTTCTTTTCGTAATGTTATATGGCAAAAATCATGCCATTTTATTATTCTTTTTTAATAATAAAGACATACTTACATGAACATCAATGTAGAGATTTGGCATGCGTGCCATGCAAGTACTCTGGATGGAAAGAATGACAGCTATCAAGTCTCACAGATTTTACAACCTTTCCTGACTTTCCATGATTTCTTTGAAATCATGTTTCTCATGTCACTAAAGTGACTGAAATAATATATAATTATTTATGTAAAGTACAGAATCTTTATTATTTACAGGTTTTTAAACAGTTAGAATAGTTATAAAATACCACTTAAGTGTAAAGTAAAATAAAAAATTACCAAGCTGACTTACAGTCTCTGGGTCCCTTTTCAAATCTGCTGCCCACTGGGTGAGGTCCCGGGCCATGCTCAGCACCTTAGTATAGCATGTTGGAGGGTAGAAAGGGTAGCTCAATATCAACGGCATCAAAGATGAGATAAACAACACGCGTTTAAAGATCGCCATGACTCACTGACACCTAGTGTACCAGCAGAGCTTTGGTTTGGTTGTGTGACCAACGCTCACATGGAGCCACGTATGCATCTGGATGGATTTTAACACACCCTTTGTTTACTCCAAAATAACTGTGAAGGAATGACAGGGGAAGGTCCTTTGTGATGCAATAAGGCAGATTTGCATGCATTGTGTGCATTTGGGTTCAGCATCGATTCTCCTGTTCTAGTGCATGCAAATTTAAAATAAAAAAAAGATACAACTTTGAAGTTGTATCTGCATTACTGCTCAGTAGCTGGAAAATATTTTTTTTATTGTTATATATGAATCTTTAGAAACAGTGTTTTTTTTCACTGACACTGATAACTGTTAGGAAATGAACTACAGATTCTGATTGAGTTTGGTAAGTGTTCTCTCCACCACAGATGATACATTTTCATACACTTTTTAATGTCAACATTTTTTATTTGTATGATACATACAAACTGTGAAGCTAACTGCACAATATCAATTTTCCAACTCAGCATATAGTACTTTTTGCATTAAATTGGCGCATGTCTTAGTCTATATATATATGTTTTTAATATCTTCTATGCAGGAGGAGATGAGTCCAGATAGTTTAGATGTTGAATGAATGAAGGCATTTGAACTAGTTTTCCATTAATGGCTGGAGCATCAGCTTCACAATGATTTTTACTAATTGCATCATCAGAACTAAATTAAAATACCAAATAAACAAATGAATAAGTAAATAAGCAACAGGGCAAACTCTTCTTTAACAATCTAAAGTAAGAGCTAGTGATGGACTTTTAAAAAAAAAACCCATCACTATATATTATTGGTTAATTTAGAAAAAAGCAGCTGTTTATGAATATGGGAACAAGTGATTGTTAATGTTATGTGTGGTCATATCAAATAGCTTCACTGCAGCAACTATCAATTTTCAAAATATAAAGCAGATGAGGTGTGGCTTAAGACTTGTACACTTTTTTAAAGCTGGCATATAACACTTACTTAGCCTTGCCAACTACCCTTGCTGTATAAAGTTTGACTGGTGTTAGGCAACAATCTCACTTTTATCCATTAGATGGGGCTAATTTCACAGACTTGTAGGCTCTATAGTTTCTGCATAAAAGTTCTGCAAAAAAAAAACAACCAAAAAATCACCACTCTATTCAAATCTGTATCCAGTATAAATGGGCATAACAATGACAGCTTCCCTTTGCAAATAAAAATCTCCCATTTTCACTTATAAAACTGGGACAACAGGGACACATTTTATGGCCTCAAGCATGTTATGTAGCTTTACTTCATCTCTGCCCACATCTAAAAAACATGTACACTTCCCAATGCTGCCAGATGCCCAGTAAGGGACTGGCCTGGTTTTGAATGATATCTGCTCCCACTTCATAGCGTGGGGCGATCTTGTCAGTAAGATGGATGGCCAACACTGAGCGTCTTAGCATGACGGGCAAGAGGAAGTGCACTGTAAGCATGTCTTGCATCCCCCAGTCCCACTACTCAGCCATTCTCCTCTCGACCTTGGCCTGCTCAATTAGCAGGGGGAGGCAGAAAATAGTGCAGTCCTGACTATGGATGGATGTGTTTTACAGTTAGTAGTTAATGGCTGCAAATGTTAATATATAATCAGTGGCTGCACTAAAGAAATATGGCCAAAAGGAAATCCAACTGCATTGCAGTAAGCAATATACTCCACATATTTAATGAAGATCATCATCTACATCATCATGTATAGGTGAGGATGTAGGTCTCTGCATAATTATATATTATAAAATGTGGAAAGACTGTCACTCCCTATGTGTCTGTTCTCACAGGTAGGCAATAAGAAAACTTATAACGCTTTTGACTATTCAAGAATATGAACTCATGAACATGATAGCTGGCATGAAACAATACAATAAAGTACACTAAGATCTGCAAGGACTCAGAATGGAACACTAGAGGGACATTATACGTGGAGAATTATGGACGCTAATTACTATTTCCATATAATTTTAAAAGCTATTATGGTGCAGCAGGCTCAGCTGGACTATAAAGAGACTTTCACCTGGGGCACCTGGTGGAAACAGTTGTGATGCCTTTAAGAAGTGGTTACAACTTCTTGTCAACACAGTATGACCCCTGACTCCATGGTGGCAACTATAGGGAAATGAGCAATATGAGGAAATTTCAAAGTGATGGTCTATACAGTAAGAGAAGATCAGCACTGGGTGATTTTTAAGAGCTGAGCGGGGGAAAAAACTGAATAGGAAATATGATTTGTCTCAATGTGGAAATTCACTAGAGAAGTATTAATGAGTAAAGATTCGTGGAAAAAAACAGAGGGAAACCTCAGCCCCCGCTACAGCAGCCTACGAAACGTGCCTCTCACAAGGCGCACGCGGGTGGCCAGCTCTTAAACAGGAGGTCAGCCGCTCATCAGTGTAAGCAGCCCAGTAGCAGTAACCCCCCCCCGCCGCCAAAATATCAGTGTTTCGTCGGCTCTGTCGTCTGTCCTGTTGTCCTCCAGAAACACAGCGCAGGATTTCGCATTGCACGCATTCGGCACATCCCGCAAGTCACGTCTTCCCGTGTGGTACCATTTGTTTCCCGTGGCAGATGTCCCGGTGCGTCGTCGTCCGAACACGGGACTACAAGTGATGCTTTGAGCAGCACTGTTGCTCTTCACCTCTCTGCAGCAAAGCGGACTAGAAATGGTCGTATGCTCAACTAAGGTAGGTAGGTGCCCACGGCTGTCCTGCATGGAAGCGTGGGGGTACTTTCTATTCAGCGCATGCTTTCCTATTTGATCAGATAAGGGCTCCCGGCACAATGTCCTCTGCGGGGTGCTCAGCACTGCGGCTTCCCGCACTACTTTTTTGAATATTTCATATTTACCCAAGAGGGACATTCACATTCGCGGTGGTGACCTTATCACGCAGTCTCAGGATGACATTCATTAACGGGCTTCCCCAAAGGACTGCATGCAGGCGGTTTACCTACATCTCACAATTTAGACCCTCGTTTTTCCTAAAGGTACTGACAAGCACTAAAGCGTGACATTAAAGGATTTAATGGAAAACCACTGAAATATGATACGATATGTTAGGAAATTATCATGCCATTTAATCACTTCAAGTCACTTCTTTGCAACTCATAATTGCATTGTGCATAACTGTTCTGTAAAAACTGAATTTTTCTTTTCTTTTGTTTGTGGAAAAAAATGGAGAGAGAAACTTTTGAAATCTCCTGTCCTAAAAAGGGCATCTGAATGGATTCCATTCACAGTACATAACACCACCAGACAATAAATCAAGCCTGCAGCTTTTTTGCTCTTAATGGAAAAAACCTTACCATTCATCACACTTGCACTGTTCTGTGGGATGGGCTTATGATTAAAATATAGAAATTCAATTATTGATAAATGATGGTAAAAGTAAAGGAGGAAGGAATGAAGGAGTAAGAGGTGGAAAAGAGATCTGCATATGTAAGAAATGCAAAAAACAGTCATTTCCTAATCAAGCCCCAGTGAGTTGTTCATGTACTGCTGCTATTAAAGTTTGTTTATTGGTATCTTTAAAGTCTGCTGTCTCTTCCCTCCCTTCCTCTCTGTCCCGCCTTCTCTCACTCCGATGGTGGTGTCATGTTTGCCTGCCTTCCTGCACAGGTTAGACTCTCAGTCATCAGAGGGTCAGAGGCAGAGACACATCACCCACCCTCCTCCTGGCTTGGAAGAGCTGCCCGTCTGCCTGCAGTCGCCTGAACAACAGCGAAGACAGACAGGGAACGTACGCTGTAGTTGTGCTGCCTCTGTGTGTGTGTGTTTGTGTGTGCGTGTCAGCACTTCAGTGCCTTTAGTGTTTTCCCAAGTCCTTCACTCTCTGTGGGCGCGTGTATGGATCCAGTGATGTGTGGTTGTGTCGAGGTGGGCAGTTAAGAGGAAGACGGGACCTATTCAAGTCAGCAAAACGCAATCGAGCACGTGAGGCTGTCTGTGTGTATGTGTGTGTGTTTGGGGCTAGTTGTTGACCAGGCTATGAGTGAGTCTCAGAGGGAGAGCTGTTCGGTGCTGAGTTGAGTTGAGCACAACAGGAAAAATCCGCAAGAGAAGCAACCATGGGGCTCGGACAGTCCAGTAAGGCTCCGGTCACGGAAGACACAGATGAGGGTGAGTATTAAACCTTTAAAATAGTTCTTCTTTCACTTCTTTTCTACTTTTAGTGTCTTTACTTTAGTGGCTCAAAAAATTGAGATCTAAACAAAACCAAAGACAGCAGAGGATGGGAGCAGGATTCACCACCACTGAGTGATTGGCTTAACCCATCTTTTCCTCAGCTTTTTTTTATGTGCGAAGATGTTTCCATCCTCTTTCCAAGATTAAGAGCACTTACAGTTAATGCACAGAAGTGTAATATGCTGATTAGGTCTACCGCCACTCCTCATCAGTAAGGAAAAAGAGGAATACCTCTTGATATACAACTGTTTAGCTTTAATACGACCACAACAGTGTATATTTTTTGCAAATATTCGTATAGTTAGGCGTACAGGAGAGAAAAACAAAAGCTGTTTACTGAATGCCGAAGACATTCATCAAAACTCATCTGTTTTTTTCTTTAATTCTTTACTCTTTACATCTATCATTATTGATCACCCAAGTCTTGCATGGTTAGGAATTGTTTTTCTTTTTCAGGCTGATTGCAGTCAAGGGAGCCTTTGATAGGACTAGTACTTTACCTCGGGAAGCTCCTGGTTTGAATACATTTTCTTTTTCTTTGTGTCCTGAGTAGATAATACGTTGTGATGTTATTGATCGGAAATTAATTCCACTCTGGCTGAACCCCAAGGCCTTCAAAAAAGTCTGTGTTACATGAGTCCGTAATTTAGTCAGAAGTGGAGTGGTTTTTCCAGGTTTTCTTACCTTGGAGATCCTTCTCTATATCCAGTATATCAGGTGATGTGATACATTTGTGTCTTTTTATAAAGTTGCAGACTAAGGCTGCATTTAGCCAAAGGTTTAAGCCAGGGCAAGATGCTACTCTACTCTCCTAATTATCATTAGAATTTTAGAAACGTAGCTATTATGCGACCAACCAGAGTCAGATTTTTCACTCTGGCCCACACTCTCTAATGAAATCTGTTGTTTTCTCTTTTTCAATCGAGGCAACCTTTATCAAAGATCAAGTAATTATTCATGGTTAACCCTGATGCTTAGTCATCTCGTGTGCTATTCTGGAAATGTCATTCATAACGGAGCTCCTCTGAACTCTCGAGTTAATGCCATAGTGTACCTTCTTTTACACTTCTCTTTCTCACAGATAGAGCGTGGGTGATTGCACTGAGAGCAGGGGAATAATAAACACATTGTTGAGAAACATTGTTTTGATTTTTTTTTAACAGCCCTGCATCCCCGAAAAAAAGTCATCCTGTCACTGATGAAAGTCCCGTGAGTGACAGGAAGAGATAGGTGTCCCTTACTTTACTGTTGTATCCCCCCATTGCTCTATACTGTCTAGATTACCTAAGATACCTGAAACCCAGTGTAATTAGGGGAACGAGGGGGATATTAAAGAAGGTGAGGAAAGATTATTGGAGAAAGAGACAGAAAAGTAAGAGACTGCTTCACATACAATGGTACAAGTTGTTTTTTCTGTTTGTTTTTTTTGCATGGCTTAAAGGTAGGGCAAGCATGCCTTCCAATATCATTTGACCTCCTAACCTGCCAAGAATCTCCACTTCTAATCTTTTCTTTTGACAAGTGTCGGTGGTCCGTATGTTAAGTATACATAATGTGCTCGCTGCTTTGAGTAGCAATAAAGATGCAAATTGAAGTGTCACTTCATGCTTCAGAAGCGTCAAAGGTCGCTTTGAGGTGATACCAGTCGCAGTGATTAAGTTTATTTGTAAAGTGAACATTTATAAATGGTCATATTTCAAAATCTTAGACTATCATTGTGTGTCAGATTGAAAAATAATGTGTTGATTCTCCATATATTACACCTGTATATAAAGAGATAAATGATTTCTTGTTTATTCTGTTGTTAGCCTTAAGGGAGCTAACAGTAGTTTGGAGCTTCTAACACTGCCAACAAATATCAGGCCCAAGGCTTCCTGTTGTGTCTGCCACTGTTTGCACATGCAGCTAATTTACATTTAAAAAGCTATTAAAAAACTAAATAGTTGCTAGATAACAGCCGATGGTTTCAAAAGTGCACTTCAATAGATGCAATCTGTTGTTTGCTCTTGGTTCATGCAGCTAAAGCCTGGTCAAACATGATTGGTCAGTGCACCCCAGACTGCAAACGGAAACCAGAAACCTTCCACTTACCTTCAGATTATTTATACTCACATGCAGAGATTAATGGAGATTAATAACTGACACAAATGAATGTGAGATTGCGCGCTTAATCGAAATACGCAGCTATGCAAATATAGCTATATTTCAGTTTGTGCCATTTTCATGTGCATCCTCTTTCTTTTGTCCCTGCTCATTTGCAAATGCATTTAAAGCAACAGTAAGAAAACGTAGAAAAAATAGACATAAACTAAACACAAACATTTTTTAAATGTATTTTTTGCTCATTGATTAATCCGACCCTGTAATCAATTTATTTGTGGCATAATCTGTTTTCTGTGCTGGCTTCAGTGCATATTTTCTAGCTTACGCTCAACCCATATTAGGTGATTTACACAGAGCTGTGTGCATGAAGGTGAACTCTGTCAAGACATGTTTATCTCCCCTGGGGAATGATGGGTGTACTTCATGTGTCCCTCATGCGACACGTGCACGTACTACTTTGTTCAATCCGAAGACTCTAGTATATTGATGAGTCCTGTTTACACCTTCCCGTACTTTAGTGAGATTAGAGCGGACTGACCAGTGGGTTCTGTTTTAGTTGTCAGAGCAACTGTTCTAGAAAAGCATGATATTTGAAATGTTCCCAGCCTGGGCACTCTCGGACCGAGTAAGAAAGAGTACGTAGCAGTCATGCTGAGAGTGTGAGAGACTGTGCGAGGCTCAAACTGACCAAGCGTGATTATTTCAATCCAAACTGATAAGCACATGTCAGTCAGATTCAAATTGACTAGCAGATGACTGCCAGAGTCAGTCACATGACTTCCTCAGCTAGTTTAAGTCATGGAAAGGCTGTCAATTTGCCAATTCCACTCATATGCAGACTAGAATCATTACATGCTCTGTTACTCATGTGTCCATCACATTAAACCACTCAAAGCACTGCTAGTAAATTACGAGTCTCCACCTTCCTCTCTTTCTGTGTCTGCCTTTGTCTCTATCACTCACTCACTTGCTCTCTCTGTGGTTTGTCTTCTTCCAACCACGATCACAGCTGTCTTTCTAAAAAACCCCAAAAACTAAACAAAAAACATAAGCTCAGCAGAAAAAATGACCATGTTTACTAAAAGTGTTCCTCTATATGCTGAGTTCATGCAAGTGCATCAGTATATCGGCTCATACAAGCATGCATGTGCATCACAAAGCAGACCTCATATGGAATAGGTTGTGTAAACACTCCAGCGCCGAAAGTGTGAGACGAGGATGTGCCAGATATACGTGACTAACAGAGCATAACATTAACTGTCACATCCAATACATCTAGTGACTGCAGGCTGAGTGAGCGTGTGTGCGCACGGTACACTGCTGCAAAAGAGGCAGGTAATGTTTTAGGTCAGCGCTATATGTCAAAAAGCAAGCGTGTTTTTGATAATGATTGTGAATGCAGCCGATAATACACGTGCGCGTGCCTCTTCCCTCTGTCTGTGTGTGAGTGTGTGACCACGCTCGCGCGCAGACAGATGAGTGGAAAGAGTGGGCAGCAGCTGTTCCATCCTCGGGGAAACAGCGGAGAGGGAAAACCTTCTGTCCTGGTTGTCATGACAGCAAGAAACAAACAGCCTCATCCGGTTCCAATTGGCGATAAATGTTGCTGATAAATGGAGACTGAGATATGGAGTTAAGCTGCGGTTCAGGTTGCATCTGTCTGTGTGTGTGAGTGAGACACAGAGAGCGAGGGAAGGACGCAGAAGCTGGCAGCAAAGAAGCAGAGCTACAGAAATGCTTAGGTTGTTTGAAATGGGTGTTTAGGAACAGACATCATATCAGACATCTTTGTGGCTGAAGGTTATTTCATTTCTCTGTCACATTAGAAACCTGCGACTTCTGGTTGCCCCGGAGACCTCCATCTGCTTCAGCATGACTGGTGCATTGTTCTAAAATGAGCTTAAAGCAAACCTCACAGTGAACCTACTGTAACTGGTGTGACACATGCAGGTTTTTGCATTTATAATACATCAGTGACCTAGTTTTAAAGGATGCACACTTGTAATTTCACTTCCTAAAGGTTTGTATCTTCCCCTAAGTTATTTTCAAGTAGTTCACTTTTAGTCCTCCAGGAGCAAATTCATAAAGCTGAAATCCACAACTTTCTCAAGCACAGTGCTTATCGCGTTTTCTAGCCCACCTGTCATGAAAACAACAAAACAGAAATGCTTTAGAAATCTGCCAAAAACATGCTTTGACAAATGTGTTTTTTTATAAAACAGCAAAGGCTATAAACCTTACAGTAGGTTGTGATCCAATGACTTTCATGAACACAACACTGTAACCGAGGATACAATGTCATGCCACGGACTCATTTTGATAGTGAATGAGTAAAAATAATACATCAAAAAATCTAATCTATAACACCATCTTGTTACAGTTACGTACGTAATATTTTAGGTCTGAATTTCTGTTTTAGTTTTGTGTTGATTCTAAGAAACTGTTTTTTTTCTCCTTGCTTACCCCAACAGTTAATTTCGACCATTTCCAGATCTTAAGGGCAATAGGAAAAGGGAGCTTCGGAAAGGTAAGTTTCTTTTCATAAGAAATTAGATGGAATATAAACCCAGATTAGCTGGAAACAACAGTAAAACACAATCTTATTTTTCCCCAGAGAAGAACATAATTATTATAGCAATAAGAAAGTTAGGTGGGTCACAGCAATGAAAATCGTACTAGACTGGGACACCAATACTGGACTGACACACACACACACGCACACACCTTGTTCTGGTGTTGCACTATCTGTCTTTGTTTTTTTTTTTTGCAATTTTTGCACACTTGCACTTTATGTAGTCCTGTGTTGATTGTCTGTTACACGTAGCACCATGGTCTTGGAGGAACGTTGTCTCGCTTCACTGTGTACTGTACCACTGCACATGGTTGAAATGACAATAAAGCCACTTGACTTGACTTGACAATACACACTTTCAGAAGACTAGTGTTGCTTAAGATGTTGCCTCGCCAATAATTTGAGAGAAAACGGCAACAACAAATATATAATGGAACTATAAAACTATCAGTTTTATGGTTGAATTATTGAAATGTAAAAAATCAGTCACAAAATATTTAAAAAAATAGTTATTACATATAAAACTAAGTCTGTGTTTGTTGTGACAGCATGCAGGCAAACCTCTCAGGTTGTTCCTAAGTTCCATGTAATCCTAGAGCTGCAGCCACTGATTAGTGTCATGGCTTATTAATTTGCTAATTTTCTACATTATTCACTGTGAAATTAATGGCCATTTTAATTCCCTAAAGCCAAAGTAGATGGATGTTTTTCGACCAACAGTCCATCCAGTTTACCGTCAGATTATCTGATAGAATCTGCACCATGTAGAAGCTGAAATGAGCAAAATTTGATGTTTTGCTTACAAACTGATAATAAAACTAATAATTAATTCTCAGTATGGCCTCCAGTTTTTTTTTCAGCAAATCAACCACTTGTTTGAGTTCTGCATGATTTAATTTCCTCTAAGCACACAGCACAGCATGTTGTCGCAAATGAAACCACACCCCAAGACGTGGTAAAAGTTTTAACAGCAGCACCATGTTAAGCCAAGTGCCGCATAGTAATTCACATCAGCACCTACAGTACATGTAAGCTCATACAGAGATGCAGGCACTCCCATGCACATGCACACACACAACAGAGACCCACAAAACATCGACACTCTGTCCAGTGACAGATAAGCAGTCTAATCACAGTAGATGGCAAGCTGTTCAATGGGAGGAGTGATGTGATCAGGGTTTGGCTGATTAACTGTGCCAGCTGGTCCGCAGATCACTCTCTTAGCAGCAATCACTGGCTTATTGACGCTTGTAGCTCAGACAAACACGACTACAAAAAAAGTGTAGTGTTATTACAACTCTGCATATTAATAAACATGCATGTGTTTCCCTGTTTGAGTCGTCATATACGGTCTGTATGCATTTGATACACAACAGCAGCTTTTCACATCACACCCGGGTTGTTATATTCCGCTGTTTCTTTTTGCTGGATCATATAATTAATGCTATTTATTTGAGAAAACTGACTGCATTCCCCACTGACACACACTAGCAATTCTAATGAGTGCTAACCTGATGTTTCCCATCTCTAAAATGCTAAATATGCTGGTGTGAAAAGTTAAACATCTTAAGAGGGGATTAAATTCTTGATCACGGGCTTAAAGACAAATCTTTTCCTCCCAAACTTTCCATCCAACCTTTTTCGGTAGACTGTGTTTCTGGTTATTGCAGGAGTGTTTCAAATGCTCCAGTATGGATGAACGATGGAACACAAAGTCATACTGTAAATTTGTCAGTTTGAGTATTTTCAAAACAGAATGCTGTTTTTCGATTCATATCACAAATAATGAATTAATAATCAACTGGGACACAATGTGTCAGAGCAATGAGGAATTTACCTTACGCCATGTTGTCACATGTGATCTTGTCACTTAAGGTCTGCATTGTGCAGAAGAAAGATACCAAGAAGATGTACGCCATGAAGTACATGAACAAGTTAAAATGCGTGGAGCGGAACGAAGTGAGGAATGTCCTCAAAGAACTCCAGATCATGCAGAACCTTGAACATCCTTTCCTGGTCAACTTTTGGTAAGTCATCATGCTTTAATAAGTGCAGTTGTGGTCAGAAGTTTGCATGCATTCATCATGGGCAATGTCATGGTAATTAGCATGCATCAGCATACATCCTTAATGATTTTGAACAATAAGAATTGGGCGCACAAGTTTGAATTCATTTTGGATTTTCTCTAAGCCACATCTATACACTTAAATCTTTTATTAAGTGATGCTGAAGGTTCTACAGTGTCTTTTAACTCTTTGCTAGCATAAAAACGATTTGTTTGACAGCATTCGTTGGATTGACCAATGCACAGAACAATGACAATGTCCAAGGAACTCAGTGAAGATCTATCTATATTTTATATTTAATCAAGTTGGGAAGGAATTTTAACTGGAGCCTTTTCCAAATGAGTGCAGATTCCAAGACTGAGCGCAGAAGTGGATAAAGCATTATTACATTAAGCTTACAGACTTTTTCCAAAGCTCCGACCTCAACCCTGTTCAAAATTTGGGAATTAAACTTAAAGCTGAGTCCGTGCCAGGAACGCGAGCAGTTTAAGTGAACTCTACTAATTCTGTCAAGAAGAGTGGTCAAATATCCAGGCAGAGTTATGCCAGAAACTTGTTGAAGGCTACCAAAAGCATCTGGTTGGGATGCAGCTTTCTAAAGGCGATTTAACCAAATAAGAGGGGAGGTGTGTGTATATATTTTGAGCCTGTATACATACTTTTGATCCAATGTGGATAAGAGAAATGATTTCAAACTTGTGCATCCAATTCGTCCTGCTTAAAGTTGGTAAAGATGCATGCTGTGCAATCATTCCACCCTGGTAGAGGAACATTTCAAAGGCATCATTAAAAACCCCAAATTACCGTGACATTCATGCCCATGATTAGTGGATGTAAACTTCTGTAAACAACTGTATTTAGATGTTTGGTTGGATCTTTCTTTCATTCTGTATGTGTGTCTGATAGAGGATTGCTCATTCATGAATGAATGAATGAGCAATCTTGCCAGGGTCATTTCTATCAGAGAGTTTGGGGACTCTGACAGAAATGTGTGTTTTTTTTTTAAATTCCAGCTCAGAGTGTATTGAATTTAGCACTAAGTGACTTTAGCAGACTACTGCTGAATTCATTAAATATGTACACAAAAGGCTGCTGTGAAATTATGAATGCTTTCCATTTCAGCAGCTGATCTCAAAGGCTTGTGTTTCACACTGGTTATTGCCATCAGCTATAAATGCCCCGTCGTTGGTTTAGTAATGCATTCTTTCTCACTCATTTATTTTATATGGTGACTGGATCCTATCAAATCAGTAAATGCACAGACACAATGAAAGAGCGTCATCAATTAAACAAAACAACAAAAACAAACCCTTTTTACACAGTCTTGGAGTGAGCCTGCAGATTCATCCAGAAAACTGTTGACCACTGAAGAACAGCACATATGAGCAAACGTATCTCCTCTCTTGGCAGCTTCCCATTTGCCTCATCGCATCTCGGTTTGAGGAAATCTTTTACTCGACAACTGTACAAGCTCATTCAAACTGGGAATGCTAATCTAGGATGACTCATCAGGTGCCTTTAACCAGCCATTCGTCATAATTTGAAAGCTAGAGTTTATTGAGCACCAAGAATCATACTTAAGATGCCTGATAAGTATAGCTTGTTAAGTTTTCTTCTGAAAGGCGTCATTAATTCTTGATAAGCACTCCCACACTGCAACGTTTGAAAGGAAGCCACCCTGGTCTTCTGTCAAGCTGAGAGGCAGAAAGATGTCTTTCCAAAGATGAAGAAAAACAGCAACAACACATACAGTCTGCTTTTTAAAGATTAAAACATAGTTGTTTGTTCAGTTCTGTTACAATGATAGTGATTATTATTATTATTATCATTTCCTCTTACATATTTTTTGATTTTAAGGCTGTTCCCACATTAGGTATGTCCTTCTGAACACTTAAATGAGGTATCAGGTGTTTTCTACTCTTTATCCATTGTGTCACTTTTACATCCTCGATCTAAACTAGTTCGGCAAAATTAATGCTTAACCTTTTAATTACCTGTATAATGGAAATAAAACCTAATTTGGTGAGAACGAATAACAAGTCATTTAAGCACATTTAAGCACATTTTTTCAAAAAAGGAGAGGAGGAGAGGATAGATGGACACATGAAAACAGAAAAAGAAAAGAAGCCACAAGGCAGAGTGCAGTGCAGTCTGTGCAGTGTACAGACTCATCAGACAAACAATACCAGTGCTTGCTTTCTTGCTTGATTGCATGCTGTGTTGGACGAAAAAAAAAAAATTGGAAGTTAATGCTGTTGGCAGTGTAAGCCCCCCAGGGTGGGGGTGATATCCTCCAGAGATGTGCTTGGGTCAGCGCTATGCCCACTCTCTTTCTCTCCCTCTCTCCCTCTCTCTCTCTCTCTCTTTCATGTTGAGTTGGCATAAGTTATGATTGTCCTGAGGTAAGTGCTCAAGGTCAGAGAGAGGGAGAGATTACCTGCAAGCGTATGAACTGCACTGAGCCAGTTAGATGCAGAAAACTGCCTCCTGGCTGTCCTCTCCTCTTCCTCTTCTGTCCTCTTTTCAGTCACCTCTTAAGTGTCTTCTCTCACCTCTCCTATTTCACTCCCTCACCACCTGCTATACTTCCCTTTTGCTCCTCTTGCTGCCACTGCACTTGCGACTGGGCATTACCTCAGAATGTCTGGAAACTGGGCAGCCAAACAGCAATGCATTTGAGAGACAGGAGTGAAAACAAAGCTATTTATGCTATGTTACCCATTTAAAATGTAAAAAGTATTGGTTTTGATTGCACCACAAACAGTAAAGCAGCCAGTTGTGCATGAAAGTCATACATTGTGGTGTCAACCACTCGTTAGCATTAAAATCCTTTGACTAAAAGGGAAGGGATACTGTACAGTCATGCTGCGAGAGACACAGAGAGGCTGCAAGTTTCAGCTTTTAGGCTTGCTGCCTGTTTAACTGTGGATTTAGCATTTGATTTGTTTGTTGATGAGGGTATAACACAGAGGGAGAACTTTTTTCAAACAGCTTGTTTGTTGCTTAGTGTATTGGAAGTGTTGAGCACTGGTTGCGCACTCGTTTTCTTTGTGAGCAACACTAGCCTCAAGCAGAGAAAGTCAGTCATGCAGTAATTTTGACTGTTGTAGACTTACTTTAGTACTTCAGAAGTCTCCATAATGACATCTAGGGCTGATCCAATATCCCCGCAATAATGCTGGTATCATTTTTTACAAATTTAATAAAAATGTCATATCGCTGTATCATTGCTATAGCAATGCTAATTCACACAATAATGAGACGAGCCCAGGCATGTCTGAGAGCCAGAGCGGCCTCTGATGGCAGTTTAGTAGCTAAGAAG
Organism: Oreochromis aureus; assembly: GCF_013358895.1. Taxonomy (NCBI): domain Eukaryota; kingdom Metazoa; phylum Chordata; class Actinopteri; order Cichliformes; family Cichlidae; genus Oreochromis; species Oreochromis aureus. The sequence continues at coordinate 23,029,491 of NC_052951.1, forward strand.
CGAGCTACTTCAACAACCTCCAGCAAACCACATTATGCTGCAAAATATGCAAGAAAATTGTTCGAGCTACAGGTGGAAACAACAAACTTGTTTCACCACTTGAGGCAAGAACACACACTAATGAGTACAGTCAGCCTACGAAGGAGGAGATACTAGCACTAGTTATACTCCATATGACAGAAAGGGCAAACAGTAGGTGGAAAATACTGCTGTGGTTACGAGGTGGAAAAACAAGGCTTCAGGCAGCTGCTTAAAAAGCTCAACCTAAAATGTAACATCCCAGGCATAGATAATATTTTTCAGTTTTATTACATGACAATATCGTGCAGACTCCTGACACCTCGTTTCAATTACGAACTGTGTCAACAGTGACAGAAGCGCATAGGAAAAGAAGAATGGAAAACGCTCTTCATTTACTTACACTTAAACCTGTAAGTTGCCTGCATCAATGAAATGTTGATACAAATTTAATAGCTTGATATAAATTTTGACCTGCATTTGACATTGCTAAATTCTGGGACCAATACCTTCATGATATAACATGCCAATTATAAAAAAAAAATGTTGTATAACAGTCAAAGGCAGAAAGAAAGAAGTACATTAGCAAAAGTCTGAGACATTGTGAAGTAAAAGCTTCATTTGCTTTAGGGAGTCCCTCTTTTGCATTATGTAATCTTACTAATGCACTAGATTTCTATGCAGAAAAAGGCATCATTCATCATTTCTCATTCATGTGCATCTTTGTTCTCAGAAGCCACGATGCCCTCCCACACACACACAGAAAAAGGCAAAAAAGAGGACTATTCGTCTAAGAATCCTTATATAAAAGGTTCCGCAAACCAGACACATTGTATTCTGCAGAACTACAGTCTGCTTAGAAACAGGATGCATTTTAGAAGATTGGTACAACCAAAGAAAAGCCCAGCTCCAGACTCGAATATCACGATTACTGTAATGAGGCCTTCTTGAACGTCAGGTACAAACAGTATCCTCGTGTATCTGCGAAATTTGTGTGTGAAACCCTCAATTTACTTTTAACACTGCAGCCATCGCTGAATGCTTGAAAGCAACATGTCAGCATGTCAATTATTTGGTCTTCAGTCAAGGTGACCTGAATCAGAAAATATGATAATCAAGCACTGTTACTGATTCCCTGAAGACGCAGGCACACAAGTAGGAAAACCTGCTGATAAAAAAATGCTAAAAAACAAGTTAGTTGATTAATATTTTTATCATTTGCTAAATGATTGAAGTACTATTTCTTATTGCTGGTTTAAGTGTATTAGTTTATATATGTGAGGGCAAGAATTTAGCAATGCACTTCTTTTTTTGTGTGCTGAAGGAGCGTTAGACGCAGACTGATGGAAGCTGTCAGTCACAGGGAGGTGTTGGAAGATTGGGTGGGAGGAAGGTCGGCGGGCTGTCGGCATCGATCCGGCATGTCACAGTCTGAGCGGTTGACTGTCTCTGCCCATTTCAAACAAGGTGTGGTGGTCAGATTAGGCGTGTGTGCATCTGTATAGTATTTATGTCTGATCACTATAATTGCATTACTCTTTGGTGAACAACAAAGTCCTGATTAGGCATTTTATCACTGAGATTCACTGGTGTGGTTGTTATGCTGCGGGCATTCAATAGATAAATGTTAATGACCAAAAATCACTCAGCAGTTTAGAGGGAGTTTTAGTTCATTAACTTCACAAAAGGTGTATGGAAGATGGATTACTGCAAAGACCAAAAGTCTGTCGTAAGTGCTTCAATATTAAATTTAGTGTTAGAAATACAAGTGAGGCAGTGGCTATATTATTTTCCTTTTATTATTTAAGTATGTACTAGATGAGAGTTCCATTCAATACCGTATAGAAATTCAATTCAGTTTTATTTATATGGCTCTGATTCAACACAAAAGTCATCTCAGGGCGCTTTATATTGTGATGAAAATATAATTCCCTTTGGAAACTGCAGCACATTCAGTATTACTTCATTAACTGTGTAGCCTTACATGTCATAACTGTTACCTTTGACAGAGGAAAAAGGGAGTCTTTTTGTAAGGACACGTTACCATTAGGTTGTGAGCCCCTGTGGTTTCTTCCATTACTAAAGTGGCCCGGGGTGTCTTTGCTTCTAAAAGCTCCGTGGCGGATGCTCTCCCATCAGACCGGCTGCCTGGAAGCCACCAAAGGGGTCACATTGAAATGCATGTGTGGCACAGTAAAGATAGGCACAGAAAGGAAGAATATTATGGAGGTGGGAGCGGTTAAAACACAAGCTGAGGAAACAGAGAGAGCGAGCGCGACACAGAGACAGCAGGCTCGATGCCAGGAAAGCGAATGAAAAGTTTTTCACAGTTTCAACATAATGCACAGGTGCTAATCTGCAGCCTGATGACTCTTGGCTTCTGTCAGCCCAAAACTGTGGTTGAAGCATCAACAGCGTTATTTGCTTATGGATGTCTGTTCTTTCTGCAGGTGCAAAGGCAAATGGAGATGGGACTCCCATTACTGGCTGGCTGATTATTTTCCATTTCATTCTTGTACAGCTTTTCATCTTCATGCCATTATGTTGTTTATGTCATCCATTATTAACAAGTTTTGTGAAACTTTATCTGTCTAGCTGCTATTAATCTAGGATACAACAAAAAATGTGTTGAGAAAAGAAAAAGCAAACTACTACAGCTGTGATTGGACTACCACTTTTAAAAACAAGGTTATTTAGACGGGGGGTTCTCTAAGTTGTTAGGATCGTTTTCGTTTACATACAGTGATCAGCGCAATGCACAGTTTTAATATGAGACAGCGTCAGTGGTAACTCAGGTAGCTTCTGTGACCCAGACTCTACCTGTGGCAAACAACATAATCAGTGCCATTTCTAATTCATTTTGACAGCAGTGGCAGCAGGTCACTAAAGACTTCATTCATATTCAACTGCCTTCCAAGTACCAGCTCCCCATGGTCAGAGAGCGACTGAGATGGAGAGCACATTCACAAGCACTGTGTCTTTCTTTCTTTCTTTCTTTTTTAAAGAGACAGTGCTGAAATAGCTGAATTATAGAGCTGTATTAGTACTAAGTCAGTCATCTCCAGATCGATGTTATTTATTATCAACTATCATAAAAAAAAAACCTAATGCACTCTAATCGCAGCGCAAAAACCACAACCATACAAACAGATAGGTCTGTGTGAGTGTACTATGGTTTGTCTCTTTTATGTGGAAGACTTTGGCAAGTCAGTCACTCCTCCTTTTCCTGGAGGACAGAACATTTCCACCCCACACCCCCATCCCCACCCCCAATTATGGCTAAGCCCTTTCAGTTTTTACCACCTTGTCTCTTTGACGGAAATCCTAGTGGGACAGGAAAACATGGAAACATCAGCCAAGCGTGAGAGTTGGTTTTCTACTCGATTAAACTGGTTTCACGGACGGCTCTAGAGTGATATCGATTAACTTGATGGCCTCGCTGCCCTGAAGCCAACACAAAGTTGTGAACTCATCAAGTAGTTGAACAAGTAATACATTGAACTTTCATATTAACGTGTGCGTTAATACTATACATGGTTTATTCTGACCATTGATAATCTACCAACCAACTAAAAAAAAACCCCCAAAAAACTCTTGTATTTCTCTTTCCTCTAACAAGTGACAAGAAAATTTAAATCCTGTAACGCAAGTAAAGTGAGAGCACCATCCACAGTTTGATTTTGAAACATTTAAAAAAATGCATTTATGCTCACACACTGCTTTATTAGATACACCTTGGTCCCTTACCTTCATACCTGCTTTAATTCTTCATGGCATCGATTCTGGAAGGTGCCGGAAACATTGCTGCAGATTTTTTAGCTGCACATCCATGATGCAAATCTCCTGCTCTACCACATCCCAAAGGTTCTCTGCTGGATTGAGATCTGGTGACTGATGCCGTATGAGTACAGTGAACTCATTGTAATGTTCAATATCCAGTTTGAGATGATTTGAGCTTTGAAACATGGTGCATTGTACTGCTAGACGCAACAGAAGATTAGCACACTGTGGTCGTAAATGGAGGCACATGGTCAGCAACAATACTCAGGTAGGCTGTGGTGTTTAAATGATGCTTTATCCCTCACACCATAACCCCAACGCCAACATCCTGAATACAAGATACAAGGCAGGATGGATCAATGCTCTCATTTTGTTTTTATGCCAAATTCTGACACTTCTGTTCAAATGTTGAAGCAGAAACTAAGAATGACCAGAATATGCAACATTATTCTAATTTTCAGTTGTCCAGTTTTGCCTTTGACAAGTGGTTATTTGAGTTATTGTTGCCTTCCTATCACCTCACAGCAATCTCATCCAGAGAACTATTGCTCATTGGATATTTTCTCTTTTTTGGACCATTCTCTGTAAAACCCACAGATGGTTTTGCATGAAAATTCCAGTAGATCAGCAATTTCTGAAATACTCAGACCGACCCATCTGGCACCAACAGCCATGCCACATCCAAAGTCACTTAAGTCACCTTTCTTCCCCATTCTGATGTTTGCTTTGAACTTTTGCAGGTGATCTTGACCATATCTGCATGCCTAAATGCATTTGGTATCTGGCAAGTGATTGGTAATTAATGAACTAATTGGATGAATAATGAATTAAAGGCAAAGAATAGGAATGTCCAATATTTGTTACCCTTTTTTCTCATTTTTTTTTTTATCTCAGTCTATTAAAATATACTTAAATCGACACAAACAGAAATCCGTAAGATTGGCTCATGATATCTCTAGTATACATGACATAAAATCATTGTATACATATAAAACAAGTAACTCCTTTTTTTGTTTTGTGGCCAAGAAAAAGAGCAATTAATGTCCCGTTTGTGTCTCCTAAATACTTGTGACAGAGTCCCGTTGTATTCTTTACTTCCTTAAGTCGGCTCAGTTAGAGGTATTTACACTCCGTATGTGTGACAGAAAGAGAGAAACACTAAGGTAGAATAAGAGAGAAGGGATGAGAGAAACAGGGACAGCAAGAGAGCAAATGAGAAGCAAAGACAGTCAATCAAACGATTAGTAGATGGAGTAAAAATAGAGTCTATCCGGCAAACACTAAAAGGTGTCTGGCGCACACTTTAAACAAAAAAAGGCCTATTTTTCCTATCTTGGTTTAAGAGTCTTTGGCAAGATTTTTTTGCAACTTTATCAGATTTTCAGTCATCAGTATTTCACACATTTTCAGCATCGCATTTAAAAATTTGCATACATGTTCCTGCTATTTAACTCCTTACGGTTTATTTTTCTGTAATTCTTCTGTAATTGCTGTACGCAGTAACAGCATAGCACCTAGACTGGCATATCCAAATGTGTGTTTCATTAGTTCTTCACGTATCTTTGTACTCAGAACTAGAGCAATATAATTAGCTAGAACATTTTTACTCTCCATGAACACAGTTGGAGTTGTGTCATCTGAAAAAACTACAAATCCTGCATCAAAGTGAAGCAATGCAGAGAGTGTGGCGTTAATATGATGCGGGTTTGATGTGTGTCTCTTCCTTCTGTGCCAGACTCAAGCGTCATATCGTTTTCCAACTCACTCTCCCTTTCTTTCATCACACACACACAAGCATACATGCCAAACCACTCTTTCACTCTAGTTATATCTGCAGCAGCTGAAACTTTTCTTTTCCAGAATAAAATCTTGGTAGACTCCCGTTAAAGGTCTCCTCTTTTCCGAATACATTTTTATTCTCATTGTCCCAACACAGCGACGGTTTGTACAATGCAAATGAGCTTTAACGTCAATATTCTGTATGACCAGTTTTATTCTTCATCGCAACCTGAACTCTGTTAGACAAGCTTTTCTGTAATTTCTTTAAGACATAGTTCTTTAGAGTTTTTGAAGGACATTCAAAGTTCTTCTTTGACGTTTGGCTGCCTTTTGTTCTATTCTGTGTCAAGATGAACCCCCCACATTATTGAGGTCCAGGCTCTAGAGAGACCAATCCATGACTGATTGCGTTCCATTGTGTGTTTTTCTATCCAGCTATGCTTTTACTACATTGGCAATTTGTTTGGCATCGTTGTTATACTGAAAAATGAAGCTGTTAACAATGAGATGCTTTCCAGATGACATTATTGGTGGATTAAAATCTGATGCGTTTCTGCCTTTGTAGTTCCATCAATCTTAAAACTATGACAGAGCATCCACTGTGTTTTACAGATGGCTGTAAACACTCACTGTTGTACCTCTTGCCAATTTCAAATATAGGTTTTTCACTCCATAAGAACTGTTGCACTGATTTTCACTAAAATTCTTCTGTAATATGACATGCCTCAGTCTTTCCTACATCTACACCCACTGAGACAGTTTCTGATGAGGCTTTGGTTAATTCTTGAGGTCCTGTGTCACGTCTTTGCTGGATTTATTTTCTTATTCATTAGGACATGACTTCCAGATACTGTTCATCTGCTGTATTTATTTTGGCTTGACACATTTTTAAGGATACGCTGGAAACCATACTGAGATATGACAAGTTTTTGGCATAGATCTCTTTTGGAATCACCTTGCTGGTGCAAAAACACCATATTTTGCCTGATTCAGTGTAGTTGACTTTGGGGTAAATAGGATATCCTAAAGAGGGTCAGAAATAGGATTATCTTTAGGATAAATATTTATTTTTGCATATAAATATATGCATCTCCAGGATGTCCATGCCACAGATAGTCTTTCCAAACTCGGAGGCTGCGGCAATCAGATGTTGAGTGGTCTCAGCATTATCTGAGCCATAGTAGACAGTTTGGAGTCAGCTCAATCAATCTCCATCCATCCAGTGCAGAAAAGCTTCACCTTCAGTTTAATGTGAAGGGTCTAGAGGAAGGGTATTCACCAAGACAGCCAAAGCCATCCTTGGCCATTACACTTTGACTTTTAGCCAAGACGATGATCCTTTTCTGCCAGCAATAACAGAAAGACTCTTCTCAACAATACAACAATTTAAGCTGTAGGCTGTTTGCATCCGATTAAATCCACATTTCAATCGAGTGTAGCAGCAGATCTGATATTTTATGCAAGATATGAGCGTGGAAATGTAGGACACTGTGTTGCGAACTGTATGCAGAACAAAACCCTAGGCGAGGTTTGAAAAAAAAAAAGTAGGCAGCTGCGATTTTTTTATACAGTTTTTGCATAAATTAATCGTGGGTGAGAAACTAATTAAGTCATTGTTTAAATGAAGTGAATAAAAAGTGCAGCCCCGGTGAGAAGCTCAGCATGTAAAATCAATTATTTGTGCAACAGCTACTCAAAGTGCAACGCAGCGGACTTCTCGCTGAGACAGGCTGGCTGTGCATGCTGGAGCTTCAGGGATGAGCAGACTGATGACCGCAGTCACACTCAGCGCATTCTTCACAGATTAACACCAATACTAGACTAAGGCATATACAGGCAAATATTAACTACAGTGTACTGTAAAAACTATGCAAAATTGAGCCCAGGGACAATTTAAGAGGAAACAAGAATAGTTAGCAAGCTATTCATGATACAATGACATGTGGAGACAACTAAGAAGGCACATGTTTTTATCCTTGCCATACAAGTATAAGGATGATAATGGCTGACATTATATTTTTAAATTGAGTGATGATGGATGGATGGATGGATGGATGGATGGATATTTATTACAACTGACTGACAGGTTATTATGATTAATAATTATGACCCAAACAAATAAGGTTGTAAAAGTAGACATTGTCCAGAATGTCTACTTTCTGTAAACTGTCATCTGAGAGGAGATTTTCGCATTTCAGCCTGGCATTTTCCCATTATTATGACTTTTCAGTCAATCCAACAAACCCCATTTCCCTAAACATGGGGGAAACACCTGGAATTCTTCTTTAAGCTGTACAAAAGTGCTCAACCAGGAGTGTTGTTTCAGCTGTCTCACATGTCTGCTGTGTAGCCACTTCTGTGGGATTTTCTCAGTTCTCTGAGCCTTAAAAGTGTCATAACGAGTAAAGCTTTGTCAAAGGACTCTGAAGCAGGACCTAGACCAAAGCGTTCAGTTTACAGAAAGATTAGGGAACTGATCAGGGAACCATCCCAAACTTCACCTGAGAGCACAGGAAAGGGGGAGAGGCAAGAGAGAGGAAGGGAGAGAAGGAAAAAAAAACCCAACGAGCTCAGGACCCTGACAGAAGGTTAATAAACTTTGCCACAGGCGTCACGTAGACAGCATGTGCTGCAATGTGAAAGACTGTGATGAGTATTTTTTTTTAAGGCCCAGACTTAGAGGAGCACCTGTCCTCGGAGAGTATGTGAGGCTTCCGAGGTTGTTTTTAATAGAGATCATGTTGTTAAAACCCCGAAAGGTTTTGTTGAACCTTTTGTGCTTGTCAAACTTTGTATACTAAGGTGTTACACATTATGTTAAAAAGGTTGATTTGCCTGAGGTGCACAAACCTGGCATGAGTTCAATTTGCGCTTGTTATCTTATGTTTTTGCTGATGGGCTTATCACCTCTTGATTCCCTAGTTCTTTTCCCTCCTTCTCTTACACGTCTCCTCAATTTTTCTTTCTTTCTCCAGTTTTCTCGACATTTCCCTGGCTCTTTGTTACCATCACTCTTCTCTCTTCAACTTATCTTTCCTTATAGGTATTCCTTCCAAGATGAGGAGGACATGTTTATGGTGGTGGATCTGCTTCTGGGCGGAGACCTGCGCTACCACCTGCAACAGAATGTGCACTTCTCAGAGAGCACCGTCAAACTCTACATCTGTGAATTGGCTCTGGCTCTGGGATATCTCCGCACCAAGCGCATCATACACAGGTAAGAGGTGTTTCTATAAACTGACATTTTTATAACTCAATATATAGTTTTTTTGTAATAACCTTTAGTGATGCAGTTAAAGGTTTGTTGCCCTCCGTGTCTTTAAAAATAACAGGACAGAAATAGTCTTCAGCACGTGTCCTCCTTATGCTTCTCTGCCTCATTTTTCACCAGAGCCTGGCCGTTGCGTACTCTTCTTTTCTCCTTGGCTGTTTTCATCCACATAATTTCCTAATACTGCTTCACCACTGGGCAAGGTCAAGATGTCTTGACATTAAGGTCATCCCTGACACAACAGTTTACCCTCTGCCAGAGACTATGGGCATCATCAAATGCGCCAGTTTCATCTATGTTGCTGTGTTGATGCCTTACTTAATTTTCAAAATGCAAGTTAAGTGCTTTTCAGGCAGAAATATCTGCTGGTATGGCAAAGCCACAACTCACAGAGCCAATAAAAGCGTGCCTACTGCCAAATGTTATTATTTTAAGTTGCTGAATAACTCAAAGTACATGAGATGTTCCATTATTGGCTAAGGTGTGCTGCCAAAATACATTAAGTACATTGAGTGTGCAAAATGTAAAAAAAAATGCCTTACTCATGACATAACAGACAACAATACAGCAACCCTGTATCATACAAAAAACTCTATTCATTTACCCGGTGCATGCTTTACAGGAAAGTTTTTGTACATTTTTTGAATTAGTAGTCCATGAAAATTAGCTATCACTATTGATGTTCACTGAAGCAATGAAATTTCTGTATTCAGTGCACCACTTATTGGGAATCCACATTAACTGAGTTAAGTCCCACTGACTCAGGCCTCTGTTTAGTGTTTCTGTCCCCGAGAACAAGAGAGACCTTCTCAGATCATGACTAATAGGAAACATCACTGTAACAGAGAACACTAATTTATCAACACCCCCAGATAACAAATTACACCATTTAACGTTAAGCAGGCTACTTGCTCTTGTCCACGCTCTTAAACCTCCACAGGAAAGAGAGGAGGAGAAATAAGTGGGACGGATTAATAATTTGCTTATTCATTCAGCCCATTGAGGGGTATGAATATTTAAATTATGTTTTCTATTTCAGTCCTGGAGAGGACAGTCTTGCCAGTTGATGCGCAGGTGTTGGGGGCGTTTGTTTAGATGGAATCAACATCTTTTCAATCTGCATTCATTAGCTTCAAATAGGAAGAGGAGCTGAAAGTAACTCTCAGCTCATCTGTATGGAAATTGAATATATAATTTCCTCACTCAGACGTGGACGTGCTGACTTGGGTTCGCCGAGCGAATGCTTTTCAGTGGACGTTTGTGTGTGTATGCACCTGTTTAGATGGCTATAAGTACAGATTCTCTTTCCGTTGGTCTTTGATGATTTTGATGATAATTAGGGGAGCAATGATGATAATGACATTAATCGCATGCAACACGATCACATGTTAATTATGTTATTTACAAGTTTGATCATGCAAGAGGTAGAATACGCATTGCATTAGCTTCTTCCATATGATGTCTGGATATCAGCAAAGTTCTGAAGCTTCTACACACACACACACACACACACACACACACACACAAACCCCTTTACTATTACATATGTTATTTAAGTTATCAGTTGGTAGAACATTAAAATTTCTCAGATTGTGTCTAGTTTGAGTTCATGTTGCAGCTCGTATGAGCAACTATATTGTATGTATGTTTGTTTTATGAATCCGCAGCCAGTCAGATGCTTTCCAGATCGTAATGCATGGTGGATGAAAATCTGATGGTACTTTTATGTATTCATAATTCCATCTGTTTTGAAAAGATCTCCAACACTACTTGCTGAAAGAGCCGACACCGTTTCACTGTTGCACTCGCTGTTAGACTTCTCTCCTGACCTCCTCCGTGATTATTACACTAATAATAATCACTAGTGAACCAACATTTTGTAATTTGGATTCATCACAGCAAAAAATCCTGGCACAACTTCACCTGCTTCCAAGGTGCATGGAGAAGATGAAAGAATTAAACAAGCAGGAACTCCAGCAACACTTGAGAAACGAAGAACAGCTTTAATAATTGTTTCTCAAGTGTTGCTGGAGTTCCTGCTTGTTTAATTTGGATTCATGACTTCATATGATCTTCAGCCCAGTTCCTGTGTAATTTGGCATACCTCAGTCTTTACTTCCTCTTTCCCTTCCTCAAGAATGGCTTCTTGACAGCCACCCTTCCACTGACAGCGTTTCTGATGAGGCTTTGATGAACAGTAGATGGATAAAGAGCCAATGCATCTCTCAGGTCCTGTGTCAGATCTCTGCTGTGATATTTTACTGCTTTTTTCTTAAGATCTACCGTAAATAGGCCTGGCAATTTGCCTTCCACTTATCCAGTTTTCTTACATTTTTTGAGGACAAACTGCACACACTGTTTATGATGATAGCTCCTTGGGGATCACTTTGGTACAAAAATACAATGTGATCCCTGTAAAACTATGTTATCTTGGCCATTTTTCAAACTCAACTAAAGAAATGAGAAGAAATTATATGTTTTTTACATCAGGCTGCTAGAAATGAAGATACCATTTAAAATTAGTTATTTGCCAAGATGTCCGCTATGTGTCAACACAACACTGGTTCATCCATTGAGTTTGGACCTTTTTTTTATGCTTGAATGATTCATAGGTCAGTGTTAAGTGGCTTAACAAGCAACAAAAAGACATTCCCTCGCTTTGAAAGACCTTCATAACTAGAGAACTATTGATCAAGAAATACAAGAAATTACAAGAAAGTCTGATTCCTTAGAAGCAGAATAATGACATTATATTGATAACTAAATAATGGGAGGTGGCTCAAGGCTTTTACCCTGATCTCAAACCGCACCAAAACCTACATATGCAAATATCTTTTATGCAGTTATGTCCCAGTTATATTCTGGGTACCATAATAACGAGACAACAATGGCAACATCAGCAGACATATCTATGTAATTTTCAATAATGAGTTCTTGCACGGTATAGTTTGCTGCTATATGGGAATATGAACAGTCCCATGGGAGCAGTCAATCTTAGCAACAGTCTTTCAAATATGTTTAATGGAAAATAATATTACCTTAAAATAGACTTTGTAAGTTTGATATTGTATATGCTATTACACTACAGAGGTACAGGTTTTAAACAGGTTTTTAAACATGGACCCGTAAAACATATTTGTACAGTAAAATGAAGATGGCACAGTATGAGTGCTTTAAATTTCATTTGTCAGATATAGAAATTCTGCATTCTAAATGGTCACATCTTGCACTACCACATCACGTCCTTTAGACACCAAACTAGGGAGAACTGTACCCAACCACCTGATCCTTTTTACTTCTACCTTTTACCCATTTATTTTTTGTTTTTGTTCAGTATCACAGGTGTTAGTCAAAGGCAATCTTTATAAAGCAGTTGAGGGCATTTTTGCATTTAAACAACAAAAACTCTCTACACACATGCGCTTGTTGGAATATGTGTGTATCCATATTATGACTAGTTCAAAAGCACATACATATAGTATATACATAGTGCTTAACACGTTTATTAAGCCACCTGTCATAAAAACAAGCAAACACAAATATTTTTGAAATATGTCCAAAAAATGATTTAAAGCAAAAACTTACTCAATTTACATTTTGATGCCATACTTTTTGCATTTTAAAAAAAAAATTAATGGGATTTACTAGTCCATAGGCTTTATGGGCCATTAATATTTCTCAGTTTCTGGTTCTCCTATATCTTGTAAACCTAATTCTGCATTACTTACTGTTTAACATAAATCTCTGTGGGAAGTCTGAATTATTTACATTAGACTGAGTCTCAATTAGATGACATCTTCAGAGACTTGACAAATCCTCCCAAACAAGTGGAAAGATAAATGGCAAGAATGTCATGGTGGATGTGTGTGTATTTGTTTGTCCGTGCACACGCACGCGCGTGTGTGTGTGTGTGTGTTCTGTGGTTGTTTACCTCATCCCATCCTCTTTGACGTCAACAACAATTATCTCTGGATCCTCAGGTGCATTTCAGTGTTTCTTAGAATCCTCATAATGGAAAAACTTACATGTTGTCAACCAGTCTATGCTCTTAACGAGTCAATATGTTGCAGTCAGGAAACAGACTGCCCATTAAAGTCGTTAAAGGATTAATCGTTTGGCTTTTTTTTTTTTAAATGCCTTTTAGGACTCCCCTAAGTTAAAGCTTCAGTTGCAAGTTAGGAATTATAACATATAAAGTCTGATTTTTTTAAAGTGCATTTATTGGGCTTTTAGCCTTTATTGTGTTAGGATAGTGGAGAGAAGACAGGAAAGCCCACAAGGGAAAGCATGCAGGCCAGATTCAAACCAGGCCTCTGCTTTAACATTATGGGTCACCTACTCAACCCAGTAAGTTAAACCCAAGCTACATGCAAACGTAGTAAATAGTTACTTGACATTCAAATGAGGCATTAAGTTCAAAGGTTCTTCAGATGCTCCTTTATTTTGAAAGGGTCCCCACATGAGGCAGAACCACATGTTTGATTTGACACAGATTTGGGATCGGCACTAGGCTTACACTTGCTTGTGACCCCTTGAAGCTAGGTTTGTGTCTCATCTTAGTCTCAACCGGGGGACTTTTTGTCTGTTAACCACTAAATTACAAGCAGTGCATGAAAACAAGCACTTATATGATAGCACTTTAATAATATGTTATAGCACTGATTGCTGCTGCAGTGCATGCAATTATGGATTCTTTTATTAAAAGTTGTCTTCATTTGCTATCTGCACTGCTTTTTTTAATGTACTGAGAGATAGCGATGTGACTAACTCTGAATGAGTGAGACTGGTAGTGCAGCACATTCATCTTAAGCACCTGTAGTAGATGTTCTCTTTTCCATTTCCATCATCTTACAGCATCCGAATGTTGAAGCTTCACGAGGACACTGTTCACTTTTCTATTAAGCTTACTACAAAACTCAGTCTGTCACACCTAATCACATCTCCTCATTTCAAGGCAAAAGTCTAAATTGCATATACTTGCATCATCAGATAGGCGTGGAGCTTTCGATCAGATTCCCTAATGGCAGCCAGACTGATATAGAATGTGATGATTTATTAGCTAAGCTCGAGCCAGAACCCCACCAGGGTACCAGCTAGCTGCATTTTGAGTTGGCTGCTCACCACGATGGCAACGAGGTGCTGGACATTGGCTTAGACAATTAAAGGATGAAAAGGAGGGTTTGTATTCAGGCCAGTATGCCTTTGCTGCTATGCCAATTGGCCAGGATGGCAGCAGAGGTTCGTGGACTCAGTTAAAGGGGGTCTATTTGAGTGATTTTTGGGCTGTAGTCAGTTGGTCACCACCACATTTTTTTCATCAACCACTTCAGTTGCCCATTGTGTCCTCATGATAGCTACAATGCACTAGAGTGCTGGGGGGATTCTAATTGTTTTGGAGAAAGATCCAAACTACAATAATGGTACATTTTGTTTGACCAAGTCACTTTTTAACTGGCAATAAGATTAACATTTTATGACATGAAACATTTTTGCTCCTTCTAATCCGGGAGGAACACCCTTCTTTCAGACAATCTGTGCAAGGGGAAGGAGTATCTCTCACTTGCTGTGCAGCACGCTGGAGGATTGTGCTCTTAGTAAAAATGGTGGAAACAACTAAATTTTCAAAAGTGTGGCTATACTTAAATATAATCAGTGCTGACACTACAACAAGAAATTTGCGCGTACATTACATCCTGCAATGCATGTATGGAAAAATTCATACAGGTATGTACCTTGGCTCCATCTGTTGCTGTCATGGATATGCCTGATAAAGCTGTAAGGACCATTAATATACAGATGGTTTCTGTCATTCATATAGATAACTTCAAAGTTAACAATACAGTGATCTAAGACTAACAATACAAAGTAACCAGTAATACAAAGTCTAATTGCTTTAATATAAACAATTTCTTATTAAAAGGTCATGACAAATGTTAAATTGGTCTTACATTGTTATTATGTTGTATTGTTTCCTGTGGGATAGACCTTTGTTCTTGTCCAAAAAGTATTTTAAAAAGCTTCAAACTAAACTACAGATGCAATGATCAACGAGCCAGGAATTGGTATTGGCAGATTTTTAAGCATTCTTGGCCCTGACCCGCTGGTTAGCCTCATGTATAACCAGTTGCTAGCTGGTCGCTTTCATGCATGCACAACATCCACACGGTGCTGCAGTTAAGTCGATACAAACACACACACTTGTAGCCACATGCTATGTTGCTAGCGTGAAAGCTCTTCCCTCTGAGTTAAGATGAAAGTTTGCCAAAGTGGGACCACCACAAACAAGATTGTAAGAACAAACTTAATCAGATACTTAAATTGCTTTCATTCAACTGAACACAAACATTTGAAAGAAGCCAACAAAGGTTAAGTGGCTAAAACTATCCAGAATTTAGAGTCAGCCACAAGCCAGCAGCCTCAGAAACAGCCTCAGTATGAGCATAAGCATAGGTAACTATCAGACCAACTGACATGAGACATTTGAAATCACTTTCATCATCTTCTGGACCTAAAAACTAAGTCAAAAGAGTCAAAAGATACTGAAAAAACTGACAGATCCCATTGTTTGCTTTTGCCTCTGTGGAAACTAACCAGTCTATTTATTGACATTACTATTTCTTATTAAATGAACTGAAGCATACTGAGACCCATCTGTTGCAGCAGCAACCCTATTTCAGCTAAAGAGGCTCTGCTTTTGCAAGCTCTGATCTCTTCCCCTCATCTCCTCTTTGAGCCTCTCTCTCACATGTATACACACATGCAGTACCTTTTCCCTCATAATCTCTTTCATTATTGCTGCCTTTTTTCACCTCTTGTGCCATTTCCTCTTCCTACTGTATTTCTTATCCATGCTCTACTCTTGTACATCCTCGTTCTTAGTTTTTTCTTGTGCAGGGTCTCTTTCTTTCTCAGAGGGAGTGGCACAAACATAGCTGTGCTTCAAATAATTTATTTGCTCTTTCCGTCCTCTTCTCCTCAAGAGACCTTTTGCTAAGCTGCCGAAAGGGAATATGATCTTAATTCACCTATCTGCTTAAGTGAAGGTGAGAGGAAGTGGGTCTTCTTGTGCTCTAAAAATAAGGAGAAAAGATAGTAAATGGTATGCATGGATGCAGACAAAGTCATTACTCTTACTCTCCATCAGCTGTTTGAGATGGGGAGCATTTGTCAGGTCTTCAAGTGAAGTATCCTTTATTCATGGAGTGTGTTAATGTTTTATTTCCCAGCAGATGAAGAAAAAGAAAAAAAACAGGAGGGAGGGAAGAGAGGGAGAGAGAAATTATATGCTCATATTTCATAAATGCAGATTAAAGTGCCAGCTGGTACTAGCTTTCCTGATTTCCACCAAAAAAACAACAACAAAAAACGGTGAATTGAGCATTATCTTTGTCGAAAATCTCCTTCAGCTCAGCCTCAGCTCACAATAGCAGATTAAAGGATGGGAGGAGGTTTGCGCTGTGAACACAATAGACTGTTTACAAGCAAGTCTGTTCCAAAAAGATCACTAATTGACTGCTTGTGTATTTAATTCACAAGTGTTCTGTAGAATTTAAAAAAAAATAGAAGGAGGAAGGAGAAAGCAGCACATTCAGGAAATCCGAGGCAGACTGAGAGACAAAAGAAGGTGATAAAAGACAAAGATAAAGAGGCAGGGAGAGAGAGAAAGATGACATTTTATTTCTTTTGCAACAATCTCTGAATGTTTCTGACTCTGTGAATTATTCATCACCAGTAATTGTGATGCGAGTTTTTAGGGCTGACTGGCTGCTTCTCGTGTCTGCTCGCCGCTCTCCCAGAGTCCGGGAACTCGTCAGGGCCAACTTTGTTAACCGGGCCACAGTCGGCATTTATTGATGAATAAAGAATGAACGTCTCTCTTCTCAACTGTTGGTGCACGCAAAATATTGTTTACACATGTGGATAAACAAGAGGACGGAGACACACACACACACACGCACACCTGTCTCTTTCTCGCACTTGTCAGAGCTGCTTGCCGTTAACAGGAAGAAGAAAGGGTGGATGAGAGATGAGGCAGTTTGTTGGATTGGAGCAGTTAGTCTCTGTGGATCAAGTTGGGCTTTCAATTCACGTTCAAAGGCAGCGGCTGTCTGACTCGCTCTTCAGCGGCTGGTGGGCGTGGGTGCTGAGAACTGAGGGATTCTGACACTGTGTGAATCTGTGGGCGCGTGCATATTTCTGCACAAAAACTGTGCATAGCTGTGTTCATGTGTGTATTGCTTGTTCGGAGAGTGTGGGATGTAGCTGAGCTGAGGGCTTTCTGGGGCTTCCAGAGCTCCTCCACTCTCCTTTGTGACAGAGGGGGAGCGGCACGAGCTCATACAGCTCTCCGCTTTTATTCCAGAGGGGAGAAGCTACTAAAGCGGCCGAGCCATGAAAGAGCCTGTGATTAAACTGCCAGCAGAAAACTAGTACCGCCAATTTCACCGTAGCAGCTATGAATCGCTTTCTTTTTACTTAGAAAACAGCAAGATTAAAGGTTTCATATCAACAAATTTTGCATTTTGTTCAAAGATTTAACAAAAAAACTAAAAGGATAAGTCATGATGCCAGGGCTGGGTGTCTAGTTATTTAAAGGTTTTGCCCCTCTAGTGATTTTCATTATTTCACATTAAATGGACTAACCGACTGTTAAATAATCAAGAAGATAATGGTCAAGTTAAATTGTAATAATGTAATTGCTATGTGGCTTTAAATGCTTGATTTGGCTTCATTCTTTAGATCTCCCTGCAAATTAACAATACAATAAATACAACAATAAAGTCATAGTCACAGGATGTGCGTGTGGGCTAATTTTAGACCGACTGCTTAGTGTTTTTGTCATCGCATGTGGCAGATTGTTTGCCACTTTTATCGCAACATGTCAGAACAAGTCTGGCTTTCTTCCCCTAAAATCCCCCCAGGAGCCCTTACTGCCTCACAGTTCACATCTAATGTAAGCAGGTGTGCTTCTGTCTTGTTGGTTTCAGCATGTGTATTATTACGTGTGCTTTTTTAATGGTCTGACCTGTGTGTGTGGGTGTGGGTGTGCGCACAAGCCTCTGTTCTCAGGTGTGTTGGCCTGGTCGAGTATCAGCGTGGTGTCGTGTGACCAGGTTCAGGGCTCAGTTACTCCTCTGCCTCTCATAGCATGCTGTAATGAGGCCATTAGATCCTGCTAATAGCTTGTAGGGTCAGTCAACTGAGAGAAAAGCTAAGGGGATCAGCTTTCACTGAGCTTCTCTGGCCCTTCATCACATTCCTCACTCAGAGGAGCCCAAAATTTTGGTCACTTTTTCTATTTCACACTTTATCCCTTTAATCCTACTTGCTTAATTTGCTCTTTGTTCCTTTCTTACTTAATTTGCCCCTAGCTTCCTATATTTCTTCCTATTTCTTATTCATAGCAGGCTCTCTCATTCGTCCTTCGCTTCATTTTCTCTGTTTATCCATACAGAATATCAATGATCTATGCATTCTGTGTTTTCTTAAATTGCCACTATTCCTGCTGTTTCTCACGATTTAATGCTCTAGCTCTTTATTTGCATGCCTCAGGAATTTTATAGGTTTTTTGACTTAAACACTCTTTTAGTGTGGCTATTAGACCTCAAACTATTTCTTCAAATTTAGCACTTTTATCCCCTCTATTTAAATTTGTGTACAGGATATAAACTTAATATCTCTGTGCAGAGATTCACAGCTGTCAAATTATATGTAAATTGTCATAATACTTTACGCTTTCCTTTTTACTTTTGGCTGAAAGAATTTATTTTAAAAAACGCCTTGTTCATCTAAGCAACAATTTTGCAGTACTCCAGCAGTGACAAAGAATGGCTGATGATTACAAGTTGTTATCTCACAGTTTGGTGGTTGTCAGTGCAAGAAAGAAATACATTAGTTTTTTTCCCCCTGCAATTTCCATTATAGAAAGGAAAGGAAACAAGTATAGCTCTTTCATCCCTTTTCCTGTGGGTTAAGGTGTAACTTAACCAAGCAGTCCAATCATCACACAGTCCTGGTGTGGCTAAGGCTAAAACAGACCCATGTGTTTTTTAGCACTAATAGATGCTGCATTGCAGTTATCCTGGGTAATACACACATGACAAACAGCTAGCTGAAATGACCAGGTGAGATGTCTCATGTCCTCTTTTAGGCCATAGTGACCAGATACCTCACATCCAGATCACTGGAAACTAAATAATGGGAATTATTTTTCAAAATCCCAAGAATACTGAATGGGCTTCCTCTACTCCAACTGTGATTATGTGGTCATAAAAACAAGGTAAACGACAGAGTAAACATTCTCTGATTTAATGCTGAGTCAAGGAAAAAAAAACCCTGTGAATACTAACACTGCTTTTTTCCCTAGACAACATTAGTGCAGAGCCGTCTGACCTACTTTTGATTATGTGTGATTGAATTTATGTCAGCTGCTGTGAAAGAAAACTAGCATTTAATTCATGGATCTTTCAACTGAATGCAAATGAGAATTGGTCAATGGGTTTTTTAATCCCTAGGTTTATAAAAATATTGGCACTTCTTTTGCAAAAGCACTTTTATAAAGGGTTCAGCCCAACCAGCGGGTGGGACAGTTCATTCTTTTGTTATATTTTAAACAAGCATATGTTATGTTATTAGCTTAGTTCCCTTTAGCTTGTCTAAAACTGTGACTTGAAGGTGAGTTGAAGAGTTTTAAGTAATCAGCAGAAATCCTTGTAACTGCAACTGTAGCTGGATGGATGGATGGATGGATGGATGGATGGATGGATGGATGGATGGATGGATGGATGGATGGATGGATGGATGGATGTTACTTACATATGTATATTCACTCTCTGGACCATTCATTATAGGCTCGACACCTTCCTATTTCACCTTCAGAACTGCCTTAATTCGCCATGGAACAGACTCAACAAGGTGCTGGAAACATTCCTCAGATGCCGTCGTCCATATTGACATGACAGCATGACACAGTTGCTACACATTTGTGTGCTGCACAAGGCAAAGCTCCTGTTCCTGCACATCCCAGTGGTGTCTGTGGAGGTCATTTGGGTGTTCAAGAAACCAGTTTGAGATGATTTGAGCCTGATGATTTTTACTAAGGGTCCCAAAGTATGCCAGAAAAGTTGCTGTGTGGGAAAATCCCAGTAGATCAACAGTTTCTGAAATACCTGACCAGTCCATCTGATACAAAAACCATGCCACATTCAAAATAACTTAATTCACCTTTCTTCTCTTGACTCTATTTAAATGCCTAAATACACTGGGTTGTTGCCATGTGATTGACTGATTAGATATTTGCATTGTGCTATTTTCCACTGCTGATGTGCAACTTTTTGCAGCATTCTATGGATCATGTGAGTTTTTGAAAATACAATGGGAATATTTTCAAGTCAAAACTTGCTGTTTGCTTGCTCATTTATTTCATCTGCCAAAAGACAAAGTCGTTCGTGGTCATCACCGTCATCACCTCTATCTCAGCAGCTCGGCTTTTACCATGCACCAACTCCTAATGAGACTTGCCGCTTTGCTTTATCTCTTAAGCCAGGTGTCTCGGCCCCTGCTGCCTCCCGTGGCATCACAATGACAGCTTGGCCTTTAGCAGTAAAAGATGCTCCCTTTTTCTCACTTGCGGTGTGCTTTTTTAGTGACGACACATGCCCCTCCTCTCCCCCTCAGTGCCAGCCTTTGAGGCAAATGTCAGCTAATTAAGGGTTACATGGTCGACCTTTCTTACCCCCACCTGGGCCTGTGCCACTCGATCTGCCAGAGCGCCCAAGAGCCAAGTCTAATGCTACAGGTTCTCCTTGTCTCCAAGAGTGTTCAACACACACAGACACATATGCACACAAAGCCACACAGAGAGTCCAGGTCAGTGTGGCCTTTGATATGCTAAGTCCTGCTGTTCTCCTATAGGCAAAAGACATAATTAGATGAGACACCCACTAACAGTGAGGATGCGCAATCCAGTATGTGTAAGGTTTTGCAAGGTGTTCAAATACTGACAAAACTCCATTTAGCATGGACTACTACTATACTATTTCTATCTCACATTATGAAATACACCCATAGCCTGATTACAGATCAAATTTTTACATCAAAAACACTCAGGTCAATTGATTGTGTTATCCGGATCCCATTTAATGCAAACACAATATGCTCCTCTTAGATGTCTTCATTTAGTAAAGTTGATGTCAGAACGAATGCTGCTTGATCATCAAGCAAAAATGGAACATTTGAGGAGGGCTCTGAATATTGAATATCATTGCTCCAGTTCAAAGCATTTTAGAGCAGTGGTGATATATTCCAGAGACAAGAGAACATAGTGAAGCTGAGAACACAATGTACCCTTCCAGTCTTTTGAATCCAGTCTGCAGCCACACCGGCACATCAGTCTCACACAGGGAGGATGGTAATTAGCAGAATATGACACTGTCCGCCACTTTTAAGTTTGTGCTTTTGTGTGTGCCTGAAGAGTTTTAGGTTTCAGTGTGCTTGCTAGAAGGCACCAAGGTGAAAAGGTGAAATGCAAAGAAGTGTGTAAGCACATAGGATATTAGGAGTAGTCCCAGTGGGGCAGACAGTGTCATGGTATGGAAAAGACAGATGACGGTGTCAAATACAGATCAATGAAAACAAGGAAAAGTGGAGAATAACGATGCTTTGAACTTTGAAAATGGCCAGGAGGGATGTCATTGGACACTGAACTGTTCTTTGAAGTTGCTGATTGTCATCAGGGATCTTGGTATTGTTGCAGATGCCTTTGTCACTATAACAGTTTGGGAATCGGCAGTCAGTGTTTCTCTGTTCAGATTAATTTCCACCCTGACAGTTAACTTCCTGTAGTTCTATGGATACTTTTTTTTTTAGCATACGTTACTTAGTCCTCTTGTTTTCAATGATGAGGAGAAAAGAACACACTATATTAAAAAACATACAACTAAAAATAGGAACAAAATCTCCTAGCAAAAATAATCTCTGTGATAAATGAATAATTTTGTCCAGTTAAAAATAAAATAATAAGATAAATAAAATGTCTGAACTAAAGTAACGAAATTTAAACTTACACTGGAAGCAGATTCTTTCTTTCTTTTTGTGTACTTTATTTTATTATATGCTGATTAAATAATCTTTTAAATGCTTTGAATACCTCATAAGAGTAGAACAGGGCTATTTATATTTAAATTACAATTTAGATCTAATTCCACAAACATACATTCAGCAGGACAGTGAGGTGTTACTGTGGTGCTTCTTGATGATAAACACCCACCGGCCACTGTTAATTACATCTGTTAAGCTGCTTATTAACACAAATGTCTCATCGCTTGGCAGCAACTCAGTTTATCTGGGCATGTATAAATATTTAAGACGACCTGCTGAGGTTCAAAGCGGGCATCAGAATCGGGAAGAAAGGTGATTTAAGTGACTTTGAACACGGCATGTTTGTTGGTCTCAGACAGGCTGGTATTTTCCTACACAACCTTCTATAGACAAAATATCCAGCGAGCCACAGATCTCTGGCTGAAAATGCCTTGTTGATTCCAGAAGTCAGAGGAGATTGGCTAGACTGCTTCAAGCTAAAAGGAAGGCTCAAATAGCCACTTGTTAAACCAAGGTATGAAGAATCTGTGGGCACACAGGTCAAACCTTGAAGCAGTTGGACAAGAGCACACTGAGCGTCACTCCTGTCAACTAAGAAAATAATTCTGAGGTCACAGTTCACATAGGATCACCAGAATTGGACAATAGGAGATTGGAAAAACGGTGAGGAGTCTGAGTCTCGTCATCAGATCTCAAATCAGTAGGCCATCTTGGATGGGAGGTTTGCCTCATGGATGTCAAATTTGCAGCAAGTGCATAGTCCAGTACTAGTCAGCTATAAAGTGCCTAGTAAGTGCATGTTGGGTTAAAAAACAAAAATGTTCCCCCCCAAAAAAACGTGGTAGAAAATGGGAGAAAAACAAGCACATGGTGAGGAGAAGCTGTGACTTTTGAAAGGGTCTCAGTCCACACCTGTCACTCTTCTCAGGTTTCAGGTTTCTGCTTCCACAGTTTAACCTGACGCCCCCCATTCTCTCATAAATGGTTAAGATTCATTTGTGTTCATCACACAGCGAATGTAAGAGAGCACCATTTTAAAGTTTCCTTATAAAATATAGTTTTTTGCTTAAGTGAAATGATTCAAAACGACAGCATGTCAGTCAGCTGTACATTCACCTCCTTTTTTAAGCAGATATAAGGCCTTTTTAGGATAAAGAAGAGAAGAATTAAGTAATTAATATGAGTAATCTCAGCTCCTTGGCAGAGATGACAGTGCCACCTACAGAAACTCAAACGTCACCAGCAGCAAATAAGACATCAGAGTACCACCCACGCTGTTTTATTCACAGGTGAACTGCGGGAATTGCTATGCACACCAGAGCCTTGTGCGCTTATCACAGGGGATGACGCAACACACCAAAGTTTCAGATTTCACAGATTACTACCTTAAAGAAGAAGTTATTACACAATTCCCCTGACTGCACTAAAATGACAATAGCTTCAAAGTTATATCCTACTTGGATAGAATGTTTAATGTGAATGTGAATGTGTTCTTATAATTGTGATTTTGATGCATTTGAAACTCGCCGTCTTTCATTCTCCTGATTGGATCTCGAGGATCATAGTCATTTTCTAAGGTGTCTGTTCAACAAGTAATCAGTGCTTTGATCCACTGTTTATTTAAGAAACACTGCTTTTTATTATTTGGATTATTTTGGGGTCTGCAAATCCCAATTATGCTTCTTCTACAAATTGTGCTGCATATCTGCACAATCACTTTGTGATTTGCAAACACAAATCTGATTCTGATTTGTGATATCCGAAGATTAATTTTACCGTATTCTTTGTGTCCCTTTTCAGAGACATCAAACCTGACAACATACTACTAGATGAACATGGTAAGATTCCCTGTTTCTTTATATTTTTTTATTAATGAATTAATTTCAGTGTCAGTGAATGAAATTTCCATCAAAAAGACTCAACGTTAGAAATTCAACACTTCAACTGCTTCTAACTAAGAATTTCACCCAACCTTTAACCTCTGGGTTGCACAATTGCACAGATCAAAGTAGCTGCAATGCACAGAGACAGCTTTCACATTTACTGACTAGATAGGTCTTGCAACACAAAGCAGCACAAAGCAGGAAAATGCCTCTTACCAGAGAAGGCCTGCACAAGTGAAATCTTATGTTTTGTCCAAACTGTCAGTTTGAGTTGGCTGAAGCTGTGTGACATTTAGGTGAAGCTTTTTTTCTTTCTCTCTGAACTATGGGATGAAATAAAATGGAGTGATGTAACAGGGGAGTGGAAAACAAGGTTATATTCATCATGTCTTCTCCATGTGCGAAAAGACAAACTTACTTAGAATTCTTGTGTGTGTGTCAGAAGGATGGAATTATTGATAGAGTTTCATAACAGGTTTTAGTGTCAGCTCTCGATTCAGTAAGTAGACGACGTTTTATTATTCTGTATTCTTCACTGTGAAGAAAAGAATGGGAATTGTTCTTATGTAAGAACGGCAAAAATAGGCTTGAATTCCAAATTTTGTTATACGAGGGAACACTCAATCATGACACTATAACACACAGTCACTTAAAGTTCAGGGATTTAATCTAGAAGCATAAGCAGACAGCTGCGAAAGAGTCCGGAGACAAAATTTCAAATGCAGCATCGTCCAGGTGGATGTTTTTGTGAGGTATATTCTTGGCAAATGCAAACTGAGTTGGATAGATTTGGTTTGTGAGAACAGGTCCCACTAAAGGATATCGGGCTCTTGTGCCACCTTAGTGGGTTTTTTCTGACAGATAATTAACCTGCTGGAGGTCAGTTTGTTGGGCTCCGGTAGTGCTCCTCCTGTTCCTCATACAAAAAAGCAGATTCTAATCCTGCTGCTGCGTTGATGGCCTTTTGTGGCCCTGTCCAGCTCTGTGTTTGAAAGCACCCATCTTTGTATCTCCACCCCTTTTTAAACTGTCCTTAGAGACACAACAAACCTTCTTGTGAAGAATGTGATGGGTGCGCAATTTTGAAAGATTTGGCCTATCTGTGCAACCTGAACGGGCTACAGGTACCACTCGTACACAAGTAAAAACATGGCATTATTAACAAAAAATGATATATCTTATTTATCCATTTATCATATTTTTATTATTATATTCATATTTATTTGCACTTGTCTTTTAAGGTCATGTTAGTTTGTTTGCCATATTCCTGTTTTCTCTGTTTCACCGTGTTACAGGACTGTAAATGCATTAATTGCTTGGCAGTAGGTTTTAAATCTAGCTTAACAGGGACAAGACTTTACGGTGTTTTTGTTGGTTATCATTATAGGAAAGGCTGTCTAGCAGTGCACTGCTGATATTTAAATCAGTGCATAACTAATTCACTAACTACACTGGAGAATTATTTCCTTTGTGTTAAAAAGTCGCCTCACATCAAAGTGTCCGTTTTGTTCATATACTGCAGTGTAGTGCACACATACACAGACACACACCTCTAAACTCCTTAGATATCAGAGGGCATGGGGCAGCTGCTCAAGAGAGCCAAGGGGATATGTGGGATGGCAGCCCTGCTGTCACAACAAGCAGACAAAGAAAGACAGACAGAGAAAGAGCGTGAGGCGAGGATACAACACAAAGGAGGAAAGTGATGAACACACATTTCTGAAAAGATTTATCAAAGGAGAAAAAATACAAAAGACAGACAGAGATGCATAAGGAAAGAACAGAGATAAAAGCGAGAAGCAGAGAGAAAGAGCATTTGAGGGAGGGGAAAGAAAAAAAGGCAGCATTGCCAGCTCCTGCCTAATTTCCACAGGACAACAGACGTTCACTTGTGGTTCCTGTCTGTATGTGTGTGCGTCCTTTAAAACTCACTAAGCACTTCTCTCCTCGTCATGCATTCTGCCCACACTCTTGTTTTTTTTTCCTGCACAGACCTTTAGTTTACCTCTTCACTGAAGTCTAAAACAGCATGAGGTGTCAGAGGGGGGTAGCAAGCTGTTTGCTTCTGCATTTTGAAAGCTGGAATTGACCTGTGCTCCTGTATCCCTCTGGGAGCTGCTTCATATAGAGAAAAACAATTTACTCGTGCACATGTGACGTTGGTTTGTTAAACAGCATAGCACTTAGGATGCTGAGTGAAGCTCCAGGAGGCCCAGGTCTATTTTATCCACTGTGAGATTATATGCACCTTTCCTACGAAAACGGACACACAGCACATTAAAAGAATATTGTGATTGAAACCACGGGTCTCTTCTCCACTACCAAACAAACACTGATAATTGCCTCTGCATACATATGGCACGTCAGCTCACATCTGACTCATGAAAGGTAGAATGCGATCGTTCTGTTTTAGAGAAAGCAGGGAGCTTTCAAGCTAATCCACACCTGCAAGCTAAAATAGTAATGACTTCCATGTTTGTGTCAACTAGCAATCTTCACGCCATAAAAAACGATCACTGTGCTTGAAATTGGTGTTCCGGAGTACCGGCTTTTACCTTAATGAGGAACATTAATGATTAGTGTGCTTGAGGTTACTTTAAGTCTCTGCATGTGTTGAGTGAAGGCAAAGCATGTTTCCATGGCTAAATAATGTCTTCATTAAAACAATTAGGTATGCTTTATTTTTTCATTATTTCACCATTATGATTTGACAGCTCAACTGCTTCTTGTTCATTGTGGTATTATGTGGCATAAATCAGATTCCACAACAGCGTTTAGGCACACAGGGATTTGGAAGGTGGAAAAAGTGGCACCTGATTGCAGAGTTTACACACACTCCGGTGAGACAACCCGACACCGATGTCACGAACAAAGATTATTACACTAGCGAGATACTGACTGAGAAAAGCCTGGGATGGCTTATTTCAGCAGACTTCAATCCATGGTCTTTGTTTTGGCATTACCTCAACAACAGCTCACAGATCAAAAAGATTATGAATATTAACACATTAATTCCAAATATTTCTGATGCAGAACAAAATCCTTTTTGGCTCAAATGCTTTCAGTGTAATAATATTAATATAAAAAAGACTGAAACGAGGCAACAGTGCTGATTTAGTTGAGGTTCTAGACAGTTTTTTTAGGAAAAAAGAGAGATGCACTGTGTTATGCTGTTTAAATAACACTTAAGAATAAACTGTAAGGGTAGTTTTCTTTCAGTCCTCAGATGGGCATTTTACCTGAAAACAGTCATTGGTTAAAAGTGTATTAATGAAGAAACCTCTGGTTGCTTACATCTCACATCTAGTGCACAATTTACTGGATGATGTCACTTTTTGGGAAAAGTTCAAACTTTATGCTGTATGGCCCTGCAGTAAGTGTTAATACACATAACTGTGGCTACAAAAATGGATCCAAGAAATTGATTTGGGTGCATGTTGTGAGGTATTGGTAATGAAAGCCATACTAAAAATAGAAGAGCTATGCAGCAGCAGGATATGGCCTAAGCAAAGCTTGACAGTTGTCGTGGTAATCCCATAAAACACATTAGATAACTAAGCCACCAGGCCTCCTGCTGAACCATTGTTCAGTGGCCACTTAAACACTCACAAGCAGGGACAGTGGGAAAGGTACTTTAAAATAAAAAGAATCACCCAGGGATCCACTTAAGCTTAACTCATAATGCACCCCACGAGTCAAGAGCCGCTACTTTATTAAATCCATCCACTGTAACTGGCAACTATTCCATGGATGCCCAACTGTTGTGACGCACCTCTTATGAGGTATTCGAAGCAATTCATTAAAATCCTGCTGCTTAACACGATCAACAATAGGGAGTTGATTGTTGATTTGAGAAAAAAAAAGTACTCATACAAATACAAATACACACTCCACTGTTAAATCAATGTATACTACATTGCCAAGTGTATTCACTTATTCATCCAAATCATTGAATTCGGCAGTTCCAACCACTTTCATGGCCACAGGTGTATAAAATTAACTACTGAGGCATGCAGACTGCTTCTATAAATATTTGTGAAAGAATGGGTTGCTCTTAGGAGCTCAGTGAATTGTAGCATGGTACCGTGATATGATGCCACCTGTGGAACAAGTCCAGTCGTGAAATTTCCTTGCTGCTAAATATTCCACAGTGAGCGGTTAGTGGTATTATAGCAAAGGGAGTGAGAGCAACAGCAGCTCAGCCACGAAGTGTTAGGCCACATAAAATCATGGAGAAAGTCAGCGGATGCTGATGGACACATAGGTCACCAGCTTTCTGCAGAGTCAATCACTACAGACCTCCGAACTTCGTATAGGTTTCAAATTAACTAAAGTAAAGTTCATACAGAACTTCATGGAATCGGTTTCCATGTCTGAGCAGCTGCATCCAAGCCTTACAACACCAAGCGTAATGCAAAAAAGTCTAACGCAGCAGTGTAAAGCACTTTGCCACTGGAATCTAAGGCAGTGGAGACGTGTTTTCTGGAGTGACAAATCATGCTTTTCCTTCTGGAAGCCTAATGGATGAGTCTGAGTTTGGCAACTGCCAGGAGAATGGTAATTGTTTGACTGCACTGTGCCAAGTGTAAAGTTTGGTGGAGGGGGGATTATGGTGTATGGCTGTTTTTTAGGAGTTGGGCTAAACCACAGTTTGGGGATGGTCCCTTCCTGTTCCAACATGGCTGTGCACCAGTGCACAAAGCAAGTTTCATAAAAACATGGATAAGGAAGTTTGGTGTGGGAGAACCTGACTAGCCTGCACAGAGTCCTCACCTCAGTCTGATAGAACACCTTTGGGATGAATCAGAGCCAGGACTGCAAGCCAGGCCTTCTCACCATAATCAGTTTATGACTGATATTAAACCCTATGGATTAAGAACAAGATGTCAATCAAGTTCAAATGCATGTGATGACAGACGAGCGAATACTTGGCAATATAGTGTATGTGAAGTGGAGTAAGCTGAGCTCTTTGAGGTTCCTGGGTTTTTCTATATCACAGAGAACTTGTCATTGTCATCACACTTCTCCATTGTTGTAAACAAAGCTCAGAAAAGACTGTAGTTAAGACAGGAAACGTACAAAGCAAAAGTCCTTTGCCAAGTTATTGTAAACTTATGCAGGAGGAGCACTAGGAACTATCTAAATTCCCAAACTCGTGCATAGCTCAAAACTAGAAGGCTCTGCATCTTTTGATTAATGCTATTAACACAGTAATATCAGTGAGGTGTCTGCATAATGCCAAAACAATGTCATCCACATCCTGTTCACCCTGCTGCCACCATTGTCCCTGTTGATTGAGAAGTTTCTGCTAATTCCTTCCTCAGGCTGAGACTGAGCTGAATTCATTCTCCACATTTCATCACTTATAATATGTTTTAATTTTTATCATTATTATTAATTTGTAAATTCTGCTTTTTTTTCTTGTTAGTAGCAAAAATGGAGTAGATCCATTTTGTTATATCCTTATGAAGCACAATAATTACTAAAAGGAATCTTCAATCTTGAGAAATTAACAATTAATAATACCGTGGCAAAACCATTAGCCTAAAAGCACGTGTTACCGGTCCTCAGAGACTGTGCTCATCCTTAAACTCAACTCAGCCGAGGCAATGGAAACCCCGGTTCTCAATGAGCTGGTCTGAGACTGACAGTTTGCTTAAAGTCTATTCAAGACAAACTAGATCATTTTGTCCTAGCAGTGCAGCATTTTGAGGACAGCTGTCTTTTTCTTCTCACTCTGGCGGTCTAAATCTCCTGTCTAAATCTGTCTCCTGTAAAGCAAAAACAGATGAAAACATAGAGAGATCATTTCTAACTGCTGATCTATTTTAGGTACACGGGGGTCTTGGACTTTTCCAAGCTGTGCTGGGGTGAGAGGTGTGGTACACCATGGACAGTTTGCCTGTCCACCACAGGGTTAACAGAGAGACACATACAACCACAAACGCTCTCACATTCATACCCACAGCCAAATTAGGGACACCACTTGCCCTAACATGCAGACATACAGAACGGCCACATCCGTCCACGAGCTTCAAATCAGGAACCTTCTTTCTGGGAGGTGACAGTGCTAACTACTGTGATACCCACAGGAAAAAAGGTGGAAACACAAAGAAAAACAATAAAGCCTTACTCGTACTCAAGCACCATTTGAGTGTCAACTGATGTTTAAGCTCTGCTACACAGCTGTCACAGTGATCCAACTTCATTAACAGAGCTCCTTTGATAATAACAGAAAACCAAATATTCTTCCATGTGCTTTAGAAAAGTCACACACCAGTACCTGAAAATACTTCAGACTGCAAAAAAACAGCAAAAGAAATGGGAATTAATAGAAAAATGCATTTTAAACTTCTTGGTTTTATAACACACTATATCAGTATCTGTGTGCATGGCAAACCCTGCAGTATGTGTTATATTGCAATGCAAGATGACACAGGTCAGTTGTCAAGAATGAGACACGGTCATTTGAGGTAACATAATCTCTCTGTTCTTTAGGACACGTCCATCTAACAGACTTCAACATCGCAGCCATTGTAAAAGACGACCTCAAAGCAACATCCATTGCTGGAACCAAACCATACATGGGTAAGAAAATGACATTTTGACAAGAAAAGGCTACTGGAATTGAAACGGTTTGAAACTCTGCCCTTTAATCTTAAGAAATCAACACAATAAATCTTTGGTTAGTCAGCTTTCGGTGAAGCGGGCTTCCACCGCTGGATGTTCCAAAGGCTGCTTCAATTTTCAGTTAGAAAAAGAATTGTGCAAATGCTGTTGCAGGGTCGGCTCTGAGATTGAGGCGGTAGTTTTAAAAAGAACAAAAACTCTTTTGTTTAAAAAATATTTAAATACACATGATAAAGAGATGAAAGATGGATAGTTCACAAAGCTTGACTGAGTGAATTAACATCTGTCATTTTAATACATTATTAATAAAAAACTAAATCCAATAAATAAAACTTTATTTTAAGGTGAACAAGGTGAAGCTACATTTGTATTTTTAATGGGGCCAAAAAAAATAACAAAAAATATTTGTAGTTAATATATATGTAAATATATATGTAGTACATTATTGAGTCTTTATTGCATACTGTAAAAATCATACAATAAAATTAAATAAAGGACTTGCTTTCACTTGTTTCCAGCACATCTTCAGTTTTGTCCTTATCATGAGTCTTAAATCAGGCTTATGTGGATTCAGCTCCAAAGAGATCAGATAGGTTGAATAGGATTTGAGGCCAGTATGAATGATGACCACGTGTTTGGATGTGTTTGCGTGCATGCTTAAAGGGGGCATGTGAATTGTGAGCTTTTTTGTTTTCTTTTTCCCTTATAAATTGTGCATTCAGGTTACAATATGATCTTGGAACAATGTGCGACCAGATTCCAGGTGAATTCTCTTCGG
Source organism: Oreochromis aureus (assembly GCF_013358895.1). Classification (NCBI taxonomy): domain Eukaryota; kingdom Metazoa; phylum Chordata; class Actinopteri; order Cichliformes; family Cichlidae; genus Oreochromis; species Oreochromis aureus. The sequence goes on from NC_052951.1 coordinate 23,060,728, forward strand.
TATAATAGATAATTCATGGCTGCTCTGGGAAAAAAAGAACCCTCCCTCCCCTCCTCTAAGAACCTTTAGTAGATAAGCTACACTTTTTCCGTTTCAGCAAGAAGGCAGAGCAAACCTAAAGGAGAGGTGGAGGATTTGTGTGAGAGCGTGCATGTTTCTGAGTATAGTTCCTCACAGTTCTGCGTGTAATATAGATAAAGATCCGCAGACGAAAGGGTAAGCGATTAGTCACAGAAGGCTTTTCTACTGACTATTAAAAATCACAGATGACTAGATGATTCGCTTCCACAGAAGAAAAAAAAGCTATTTTATTTGTTTAATTGGTTGTTTTTCTTAATCTGTTATTCATTACAGAGATATTCTGATGTAATATAGTTCAAAGAGCATGTCAATATATTTATTTTACCCCTGGGAAAAAGAATGAAATTGATGCTTTCCATCACTGAACCCTAAAAAAATACTCAACAGAAAATGACTTCATCTCTTTTGTACACAAGCAACCAAGGCACCGTGTACTAGACAACTTAAATGACATGTACAGATGTTATGCCTGTGGGTATGTTGATACAGATGCTACGCCTGTTTTAAATTAGTCTTTAATTAAATTACCTAACCCTAACCCTCTGAGAAAAAAGACCAGGAATCATTATTTTATCTGCAAGAGAACATTGACCTAAACATTTGTAATTGTGTAAAAAAAAGTAACAAATAAATACATCCAAGTATATAATTTACTGAACTCATGATTATTATTAAAGAAAAAGTAGAGAAAGAAAGAAAGAAAAAAGGAAGTGTTGAAAAAGATACAGGTACAACAAAATAATAACAGTTGAGATGATGACACTTAAGTTACCTCACTTGACCACTGTTTGAGATTGAATACAAAAGTGCTACCAGGCAAAGAACTGTTAGCCTAGCAAGCGTGAAATACCTCCAAAGTGCTGACTTCACTGTTAGCTTCCTCTCTGCTGTGTTAGTGCTCTTGCTAGCTATCTTTTAAAAAGGGGCAATTCTGCACATGCTCATTACAGTTCTCTCGCTACCTGTGAAAGAAATGCAAGGTACTTTGGTTCATATTTGTTAAAATAATATTATCATATACATATAAATATAAAAAAGTAAATATAAGTAATTATATTGTACTGATGCTTTTAAATACATGTCATTGCGTGCAATAGGTCGGCAGCCTTATGAAATTTCCCCTTGTGGGACTAATAAAGGTATATCAAATCAAATCAAATATGTTTTCTAGTATATTTGCTATATGATATATGTTCTTAAGTAAGAGAAGATTTGAGAGAAAAGGTTTTCATGGGCGCAACTCTGCTGGTCAATCCAAAAATGTATTTTCTTTACAAATGTGGCATTATTTAAGGCAGGGATAGGTAACTCCAGGCCTCAAGGGCCCGTGTCCTGCAGGTTTTAGACGTTTCCTTGATCTAAAACAGCTGATTTGACCTCCTCAACATGTCTTGAAGTTCTCCAGAGGCCTGGTAATGAGCTAAACATTTGATTCAGGTGTGTTGACCCAGGGTGATATCTAAAACCTGCAGGACACCGGCCCTTGAGGCTTGGCGTTCCCCACCCCTGATTTAAGCGGAAATAAACAGGCTTCCCAATGGTAGAAGATTTATTGCCAAGAAGCATTGTCACAACAATGAAAATGATCAGCCAAACATACATTTCTTTTTTGTGCTAAGTTTATTTATCAAACAATTCAAGTTGTCCGGGAGTACAGATGAAAAAAAATGTTACAGTATCTCTGGCCTCCCCCTGTTTCATGTCTGGAGGAATCCTACCGTTAAAATAAACCCATCCAAACAGCCCGAGAGAAGGGAATGAAAAAACATTAATAACATAAGATGTCATAAGATGGTATAATGCATTATTTATGTTGTACAATATTTTTCTGTCCATCAGCGCCTGAGCTCTTTCAGTCCTTCGAGGGGTCCCACCCCGGCTACTCCTTCTCTGTTGACTGGTGGTCACTGGGGATTACGGCCTATGAGCTACTAAGAGGACAGGTAATGTAGACACATACGGAGTACACCACAATGTCTACATCACAGATTACTTCTGTGCGGTCTGACACACTTAGCTGCATTCAATAATGCATAGGACGCTGAGTGCTAGAAAAATCCTGTTAGTAGGAGTTTAGACAGCCTCGACAAAACAAAAGGAAGATGAAGTTATAATTGAATCTTACGTTTAAGCTGACCTTACTGGGAAAGATGTTTAATCGTTTAGTCGTGGTGCGAGACCAATCGCTGCAGGAGAGTGAGAAAATCGAATCTGAGTTATTCAGAGAGCCATATAATTGGAATTGATTTTCAAAATAATATTTATTTATCTTGTGCACTTCCCACCTGGAGAGTTTAGTTCAGATGTCATGGAAGCAAACACAGGACATGATCTTTTTCCTCAGTCCTCCTACTCCATTAGGCTGAGTATTATTAGAGCAGTGTGTTTGTTGTGGACTCAAATCCAACTGCAGCTGCATAATTTCTTCTCTTATTTTAGGAGGATTACATAAACTACAGTAACCTCCATCTGCACTGACAAAGATTCTAAGTCTTTGAAACTTATGGGAAACTGTCATGAGCTTTTACTGAAATTTTCTCTTCTCACACATCTATGTATCTTTAACTGTTCAAAGTTATTAGATCTCGTCAACGTTATGGATTTTTTTGGACTTGACACGTCTTTTTAGAGAGGTCTCACTATTCCCAGGAGGCCTGAAAGGGTCAGGTATGATGGAGTCTTTTTTAGAACACTATGACCTGGCCGTCTTCTGTTTGGTGTCATCAGTTTTGTCTCTGTAGAGGCTTCAAGGACAGTCCAGGTGCTTCTTGACAGTGTAGAAACTCACTCTGTTCTTTTATCTGGAGCACTGGAATAGGAGGGGGTATAGGAAAACACCCTTTGGAAGGATAAACTGCCTTCCTTCCTTCATACCTGCTGCAACATCTGTGCTTCTACCGCTTCTTCTCGATATGAAGTGTGTCCATGATAAATGCATCTATATTTTATACTTCATATTTGAGTCTTCTGTAAGATTATTTCTGCATGAGGAAAATCTGTTCTCACAATATTTCCATAACAATCACTTTCCACTCCCCTTTATAAAAAAACCCATTCTGTCCTCTTTCTGACCTTAGAGCTGCGTCTTCACTCTGGCTGTAATATCTTCTTTCTAACCCTTCCATTACCTCCTCTGAATTTTTTGTCCTTTATCTGACCTCAAAAGTTAAATATTCTTGCTGCCTTCATCATCCCACAAAGCTGTGTCCTCTGCTTTTACAACCATCTCTTATTCAGCAGATTATTAATATCTAGAAATGACATAGCTTCACTTCTGTAGTCTTTGGGTAGTTCCTTTAGTTATCTCCCCTACTTTCTTTTATTCCTCTCTCTGCACATCACCTTTACCAAGACAATATATTTTCACCTCTTCCCTCTGTCTCCTCTGGGTTTTAACACATTTTTCATTTGACTGACACGTTCGAACATCATCCATAAAGCAAAAGTCAGTTTCTGGGTGTTGAAAACTGGTCTGTTGGATGTGACAAATTATTTGCCTGTTATCTACTTTCAGGCATCTTTTCCATTCCATTCTTCTTCCATTCTCTCTCTTAAACTCCTACCACTTCTTAATTATAATATATTACTCATAATATTATAATAATTTAATTCAATCTTTACTTTCCCCCTGGGTTTGACCATTGGTTGAATGGTGAGAGTGCTAAATAGGTCACAGTTACTTAGCCTGTATTTTTCCAGCCTCAGTTTTTTGCTAACTAGTAGCTGAGCAGTAGTAAATTTTGAAGACTGACACACAAACCTTAGCACTGCAGCCAGTGCATGTAATAAAAACATGCAGATTTTTCTTTGAAAGCAAACAGCCTCCGTTTCCAGTTTGTATTTCACCTTTTACAGCTTATGCAAAGTACAGGTCATCACAGCAATCAGCTAGGGACCAAAGTAATCACAAGGAGGTTTTTGCCAATCAGTTTGGCAATACACATTTTTCCCGCGTGACGGTGGTTGCGAGGAGGTCACTGGTCTCGAGGCCTCTGTGAGTGGAGCTTTAGCAATCGATTTCCCACTGACAGTCTCAGGTTGTCATGTCAGTAACACCATATCCCCTCACCTGTCTTTTGCTCTACTTTCCTTATTTCAGAGGCCATATGTGATGAAATCTAGTACACCAGCCAATGAGATCCTGCAAACATTTCACAAGGTCCATCCTAGTTACCCAGCAGCCTGGTCTTTGGAGATGAAGTCTCTTCTCAGAAAGGTAAACAAGCAGCAAATGCATAATAAACAGCAACATAAACAAATTATATTGTTCATGCCTTTGTTTCTCCTGGTACTCTTATTGTCAGTGGGTGTCTTTGCTATTTTGTATGACATGCGCTATTTTGAATTTTTCTCCGGTGTGGGAAATCTTTATCTCCTCTGGGAAGACCATTATCCATATCTGACACCAGCACACTGAGGCTACAGAATCTTAATTAGGAGGTCACTTTCACTGCTACAGCTTCACTTGAATGCAGCACAACTTTAGAATTATAATGGAGTACAATCAGTATTCAAAACATTTAAATTAGTGATGTAGGTGAATGACAGTGTTAACTGTTAGCTGTTACTTGCATACATAAATCAATAAGGTGCTATTCCAGAACAAATGCTAAAGCTGAAAACGTAGAGAGACACAGAGAAACAGACACAGGGAAGCTTATACTTCAGTATGTGTGAATAAGCACTATAAATACCAGTCTAAAATTAGAATAGTTTACGTGTTATTCAATATGTCATTCAGCTGTCAAACGTGTCTTCGTCTTGTTGTAATGCTTAAAAGCTGCACGGCTGTTGTAGGATTTGGCTTTTATCTTGGCAGCGATCCACTGCAGTCAAACTGTTGCATTGCTTCGTGCTCAGACTCCTCGAAGCTCATTGGCATTCCAGTTGCATGTGTATATGTGTATGAGGGAGTGAGCAGGAGAGTATAGAGAGAGACGAAAGAGATGTAAAGAATGTGAAAATGCAAGGGAAGAATTTCATGCCCACAAAATTTGTCCTTCATCTTTTATCCTTCACAACCCACTGCGTTATCCCGTCACCATTAGCTTTCTATATGAGTTTCATTTTTTTCCACCTCTTGTTGTCTCCTCCCTCTTTCTCAAGCTCCCTCCGCATGTCCCTTCTCCAGTACTTCCAACCCCCTTTGTCCCTGTATCCTCATTCTCAGACACATCCTTAAAGGCAAACATGTGCTCATGTCTCAGTGGGACTCTGCTCCTAACTTTTCAGCCATGCCTCCCCGTGGACAGTTGTTCTTACTCTAATCCTTTTGTCGCCTTCAGTTGCTGTGCATAGATGTCCAGAAACGCATTTCCTGTCTAGCAGAGCTACGGGATCTGGACTACATGTCAGACGTCAACTGGGATGCTGTGCTCAGCAAGCAGGTCCCTCCAGGTTTTATTCCAAATGTGAGTATCAGAAATAAACTCAGCACTGTGACAGTGTAGTGCACAGCACAATGCTCACATCTGAATGTTTATTTTTCTGCTGTATTACATTTAAATGACACAAATACAACATTGCTGTAAATCAAAGTAAGGAGCACCTAAACAAACCTATACCACACTTTATATAATCCATCCATATAAGTCTTAAATGACCTTAAAGCTTATTTAGTGTATAATGACACAAGTTTGTTTTTTAAAGTATTGGATTATGAATACCAAAAGTTCTTCTTCCGCAGGTTTCCAATACTTATTTCCATACCAGTATTTCAGGTATTTACCCGAAAGCGGGTAGTGAGATATGAAGATGAAGATGTAGCCACTGTTCAGTTAATCTTTTGTACCCTGTCTGTAAACACTGCCCCCTGCTGTTTAAGTTGGCCCAACTACTTGATGTAGATATCCAGGCAGAGTGTGCAGATGCAGAACAACAGAAAGAGTCTTAGACACAACTGACAGCAGCTAAAGCAGCTAAAATGTGTATCTACCAGCAGCTATATAGTCAATGAGTCATTATGGCAAGGTGGATACAGGTAATAATGTCATTAGACAGTGTGTCAAGCTGCTTTGCTGACAAGCTCATGTAGTATCTTCTGTATTGTCAGGTTCTTCCAAACGTTGCAAAAATCACTGCACCCAGCTGGTGACTGAAGGGTGAAAATGAGAATCTGCAAGTCCAAAGTAAATTTGACAGTTTCACAGAAGAGCATTCAGAAAAACTGTACAATAATGTAATGATCAAATAACTCTAAAAGTCTCCTAAAAGGTGACGGTAACTGTCACTGCTTTGTACCAGAGCTGAATAAATAGAGATTAATGACTGTTGGAAGTAAACAGTTAACTAAATGACTTTATCTAGTTTCAGTCTATAGCAGAGCAGAGCAGCTGGTATCCCCAGCGGTCAGGCTACCACAGCAGAGGAAAGGCACAGAGGATCGATGGAGAATTGACGGTGTCTTTCTGTTTAATTATAGGCACATGCACAGTCTTTAATCCCTTCCACACTATTAATGTTTGAACACTGAGGGAAAACTCAGCCCTTATGTTTTGTTTCCTAACTTTATAGCACTCAACGTTTTTTATCAGTCTTACCTTGCTTCAGTTTGTTTTTATCACATATTCCTGTGTTCTGAAGCACTGGTGAACATTTCATTGTCAGATATTTACTAGTACAAAACATTTATTGATGCAAAATTCTAAATTTTCCTCATCATGTTTCTAATACAGCATGAAAACCTGCACTGCCATTTGTTTTTTGTCTTGTTTTTTGACACCAAAATAGCCACATCTATGCCTTTGATTATATGTCTTTCTTTATTTGAATATGTCACTGTAGAGGCGAAGACTAAACTGTGACCCCACATTTGAGCTGGAGGAAATGATCCTGGAGTCCAAACCACTTCACAAGAAGAAGAAAAGACTTGCTAGAAAAACCAAGGAGCATGGCTCTGACAGCTCTCCGCAGGTAAGGCCATAAATTTATACATTTAGATCATATTTACATTATGTTATGTTAGGGTAGTTAACATATGTTTGATATTGATGATTGATAATGCATTTTTTACAACTGTGTTTATTTTAGGAAACTAACATTTCACTTAATTTTTTTGGTTTAGAATATTTTTCTCTCGTTATTTTCATTAATGAGGAATGAAGAAAAGGACTGAAAGGTAAAAGGTCGAGTGAGATATCGGAGAACATACCCACACAATGTTTTCATGACGACAGTATGAACTCAGAAAGATCAAACTAGAATAAGATGCATATAAATTGTAGAGGAATGTGTGTTGGATATGTTTATACTTTACCACACAACAGAAACATATCAGATACTTAACACCTACAGTTGGCACACACACTTCAAAGAAAGGCCCACGATCTAACCTGTTGCACGCACGCATACAGCCAACGCCAGAGTTACTAAGTTTGGCTCGACTCTCACCCTTTGGCACAGAGGAACAATTTATGGAATTCCTTTTTTAATAGAAGTGAAGCAATCTGTGTGGTCTAGACTCCAGAGCACACTCTTTGCCAGTTTGCAATAAGAAGTCTGAGCTGGCTCAAAGTGCACCATGTTTTATGAAAGCTGACAGCTGCTTGTGGAGGCTTGTCTAAGTGTATATATCAGTAATATCTCACTGTGTGGCCAAACAACATTTCTAAACACTTGGTCCATTTTGTCAGAGAGAATGTCACCTGTTCTAAAGAAATAATAATAGCAGACTTTCAAAGAAATGTTTCCTCTGTCTAAGGGAACGCTAAAGGGAAGCAACTTTTGACTCATTCTAGTAGTATTTAGGCAAAATGAAATGTAAGATGGCTATGTTAGAGCGCTAGTGACTCCCAACACAGGTACCTTTGGGTTACATGGAACAATTAGCCGTAAAAATCAGAAACTGCATTTTAGTTTTAATGGGCCGATATTGGAGCCAATTTTAAGGAAGTAAAGAAGCTAACTAAATGGTGTGGATTAGTAGTAGATGTGGATGTATGTGTAGGAAAAATAAGATGATTAAACAAATTAATTAAACATAATAGATAAGCACTTGAAATTAGTAGCCAAATGTGGGAATTAAAAATCTGGGATGTCTTTACCAAAATGAATGGCTAGCAGTTGAGGTGTTAGCCAACAGTATGGATTGTGTATTAGCTGTTACAACAACCAGGTAAAATTAAACAGAAAAACAAAATTGCTAGCTAAACACAATAGATAAACTGTTGTTTGGCAACTGAGTGCAATGGAATGAATAACTCTTTCATAGAAACGGATATTTCTGTGTAGTAGTAACTCAAACTCTGCAGCTGGTTGATCTGAGCAGAATCAACCACATCTGTCTCACATTTTTCCTTTCCTTTATTTATTTTAATTTATTGCCTGCTAAAAATGCTGATACAGAAAGATCGGCAAATAGCTAATATCCCACTCTGCCTGCTTTATTTAGTACAGGGGTGCCCAATCCCAGTCCTCGAGAGCTACTGCCCTGCAGCTTTTAGATGCGTCCTTGTTCCAGCACACCTGAATCAAATGAATGGCTCGTTATCAGGCCTTTGCCAGACTTGATGGCATGCCGAATTGGTAATCCAACTATTTGATTCAGCTGTGTTGGAGTAGGGATGCATCTAAAAGCTGCAGGACAGTAGCTCTCGAGGACTGGGATTGGGCACCCCTGATTTAGTAAGTAAGGGATGAATGATTGAAGTGATCATTTATGTGAGCACATTACACGAGAAAGATTGGAAAGCGTTACTTTAGCCCACTGTGACGTTTGTACCATAATGTCACTGAACAGTGGGGCATTTGTCTTTCCTTTTAAATTGCTTTTCAAATACCAAACAGATTTTTTTTATAAATGTTGTGTGCAGAAAGAACAGGTCTTCGTGCTATTTTCCATGTACACCCATTTCAAGTTTTCCCATCTTATATCTATTCAGGGATTCTATTTGCATGCAGTTTTTGATGTTTGGAGCCTATTCAATATGATGTGGCCAAACATCCTTTTCTGGAATCATATTTTGCAGTGTGTGCTTAGCTGTCAGGAGGAATACTCACTTTACTGGCTATAAATATCAGTTTGTGTTTGTGCAGTGCTTTACCATATCCATTTACGCAGGGCTACTGGGGCCACTTGTGATGGATGCTTATAAGAGACAGACAAAAAAAGATTGTGAGTGTTTGATATATGTGTGTATGCGTGTGTGTGTGTGTGTGTGTGTGCGTGTGTGTGTGTGTGTGTGTGTGTGTGTGTGTAAGAGAGAGGGTCTGTGTACCATTGCTGAAGCACAGCAGATCAATATTGCATGAAGAAAACTACCCTAATGCCTGTTCCAGCCTCTTACTCATTACCTTGAAACCGTCTGTATTCTTTTTTTGTATGTTCCTCCTCTCCTCTTCTCCTTTCCAACCTTTGCTTTCCTCCCCTTTCTGCTGTATCCCTGCACAAAGATATCTATATGTCACTATAACATTTTCTTGTACAGAAAGTGTCCCGTTCCTCATCCATTTTTCTGGTTGAACTTTTATCTTTCTGCCTCCCTCTTCCTTTCATTGCTCTCATAATGTAGCATGGAATTAGCTCCGTTAAACCACTGATAATATACAGCAGAAAATTGGACTGCTGTGAGAACAAAATTAATTGTCACACTGAAACATACAGACACACACACACACACCTCGCCTAATCATAGGTGCCATTCAAGTTTATTGCATGCGTGAGATAAAGTGGAAACTTGACATATAGAATTAATTTGTATAATGTGTTCAGGGCTGGAGCTGTTTTTGCTGCTCATTATGTTCTCATTGTTTGGACATGTGCCTCTCTAGGTTGCTGTTACTATGTGTGCATCAAGTTGTAATTTTAGGTTTGCTAGGTTGGGTTTTCTTATAGTGTTGGTGTACATTGGTGCCGTTATTTTTCATAATACCAAGGAAGTTTTAAAATATGAAATGGGTGGAATCATCTTCTATCTGATTCTCAGCATATTGCAATCACAGGAGGTTTCTAGTATGTTTGAATTGCCTGATCTGGTGACAATAAGTTGATGTTTACCATAATAGTCTAGTGATTGTATTGGGTGCAACATTTTTGCTTGTTGAAGAAGTGCAGAGAATTACCACCTACAGTATTGTGCAAAAGTTCTAAGCCATCCCTCATTTCCATATGTCTGTGTGTCAGTTTACATATTACAACAAAGAGCAATAAGCAACAAACACAAGCTATGTTTAATAACTGGCTGTAAGATCTTGTAGTAAATACAACAGTATCATAGTCAGTGGAGTAAAGCTGTGTGATAACTGCACAGAGGAGATTAAAACCTGTTTGTCGCTGTATACTGTAAGTTCATATAACTGTATGAAAACTATTATAGCCCCTTTTCCATCAGTATCTACTCAGATCGACTCACCATGACTCACCTCGGATCGACTGATTTTCCATTACAGTCGAGTACCACCTAATGTGTGTGGTCGTTCGTCCTGCTGCTCGGTCGACCTGATGCCTGGTCTGTGGCTTTTCGTCAGACTCGGGGACCATGGCTTTGATTTTTTTGTATCAATTTTCCTTGTTGCCGGGTTTCAAAAATGGCAGTTTTGATTTTCGTGAACGAGACACTCTCGTGACTCACCGAGTGACACCACTGACCAGCCAATAGGTGGCATGCAGTCTGACGACGTCACATTTTAGTGCCTGCTCGGATCGCTTGGAACCCCAGCTGAGCAGGTACTATTTTAGTACCTTGTACCAGATACTATCATCTAATGGAAACTCTGGAAACCGTGGCTAACCATACGGAGTCCTAATTAGTACTAATTAGGTACTAATGGAAAATGGGCTTGCGTGAATATGAGGATTATTTGCCATTTGCCAATAAGCCATTTGGCTTTTCCATTCTCTGGAGTTCTCATTTTGCTCATCTGGATATTACTATTGTTCATTATTATTGTTCTGTGCACATATCTGTAGCTAATGAGAATGTAGGCAGCCTGTATAAAGTTTAGTTTGTAGTTTTTTGTTTGTTTAAGATCTCTACCTACTCCCTTTCACACTTAAAACATTCATTTACACCATTATGAGTTTGTTTATGTCTGATTCCAATCTCACTGCTGTATCTTGTTTTTGTACTTTATTTTATGTGTTTGTTCAAAATAATCTATTCTTCCAAGGAACCAAACCTTGGAAGAATAGACCTATTTTTTAAAATTGGTCTCGAGAAGCAGTGCTCCTGGCTTTCTGAAGCTCTTTCAAAGTTTTTTTCTTTGGACATTGATGCTTTTTCACTCATTTTCAGTCCGGTCCTTGTATCCGACCATTTTCAGAGGAATTTGTGACTTAAGTCATTTGCACCATGTTTGGTTTTGGTTCAGTCTCACCACTCACCTGTAATTTTTGTTTAGATCCATTTTCAAAAAGTGGCTAAAACCTACCACACACTATCTGTTTAGCAAAACATCAGTTAATGAAAATGAGATATAGCTTAATGAAAATGCCATCAAATATGGAAATAGCAGGTAGTTGGTAGTGACCAATAATAGGGCTAAAAAGAGAGTGAATGCTTGATTAAAAAGTTACTGCTGAAACTGTAAACAAAGTAAAAGTACATCCATTATTTTCAATGCAAATTTCAAAATAAACAGCAGATTTTTGGGCGGGGCATTGGGAGTGAGTTGGAAATAAGGCACTAAAAGGTGCAATCAGTGCCATGTTTCAGTATCACGGAGTCCCATGGAGAGACACACAAAGAGAAACAGAGAGAAACTTGGCCTAAATGCCTGTGTACCATGAGAAAGGCTGTCTTCAGGCTGACGTTGAGATTTTCACAGGATATAAAACAATTTTTGTTCTTTGAGTACAGAAACAAAGTATAGTACAGTGACAAAATGTATATGTGCTTGAATGAAGTTTTTTCTTTAAGTAAGAACAACTGAAGAACAGATTTTTTTTTCAATTATGTCTTTCAAATATTTCCTGTCTCTTAAAAATTATAGCTTAAAAAATAGAATGTCTGGTTGCTCTGAGTAAACAAAAGCTTCATAGGAGTAGTGTAAAACCAGTTAATTAGCACTGATGTCAGATAAATTGATGGATCATTGGAATAGAGAGAGAGCTGCACGTGCATCTGAGGATGCAACTCTGCGTGTGCCACTGGTTAAAAATGCAGAGTCAGAACTTGGCTTTGGTTTAGTTCTGAGGGAATATCATCAGGAGAAGTCAAACACATGCAATTTAAGAAGTACTACTTGTACAGCAGAGATTTCTACGCTCAGCAGTTGAATCTGAGCTGAAGATTTTTGTCTGTACTGTTTAAATTATGGTTAAAGCATTCCTTCGATCCATATTTCATTATTCACCACTAACTTCACTATTATGTCACATACGGTTCCCAAATTACAGCATATCAATCTTCTCAAATGGCTGTGATTCAATATGCCATGTATGTGTCGGGCAATCTACATATTTTAATACTATTGCTCATTACCAGTCACAACAAACATCAGCCTCAGCCTTAGCCATGGACCTTGAGAAATGTTCCTGTTAGGCTTTCATCCAACAGAGCACTCCCTGTTGGTTTGTCTCATTAAATGGAAAGTTTAATCTACCATTTGGAGCAATTAGCTTCTGAACTGTCTTTTTAAAAGCATTAAATAAAGAAAGAAAGGAAGAGACAAAGAGGAGAGAAGAAGTAGTGAAATGTCAACGGTTAAAGCATGGCCAGAGCCTTCTTCTGTCAGATTCCTTTCTGACCTTCTCCCTCCTTGTCTCCATCAATTTATACATCTGCCCATATTGTACAGTTACAGAGGAATGAATCAATTTACATCTAACCCTCAATATTCAAGACAGAGTAAAAGCTCAAAATAAAAGGGAGGTTTTCTCATGAAAAGTGAACACTGAGTTACAATAATCAAAGATGTGATTGAATAAATGCATGAATAGCAATTTCCAATGCAGAGCCTGATACACTGGAACTCAATTTGTCAGTATTTTTTAAGTGATGAAAGCAAGGTCAAACTAGGACAGGATTCAAGCTGTGAGCATCCAGAATGAAAACTGAAACAAAAGTTACCAAAACATTTCTAATAGAAGATGTAGCTAATGCTGGAAAGGCAAACGAGAGCTCAGGTACAAATCTGTCAGGGGCACAAGCGAGGACTGTTCCTACAACTTCTAGTTGAGTCTGAATACCTCTGCAAAGTCTGTAGCTTAGAAACGTCTTGGGGCTTAAAAGAGATATACAGTTGAATGTTGTCTGCATAGAACTGATAAGAACTATGCTTAAAAGTGCTCAGAATGTGCTGAACAGGGATCCAATATATCAGAAAAAGTAAAGGCCCCAAAACAGAAACATGTGGCACAGAGACAAGGCAAGACAAGTGGAGGATGTCCTATACTTAGAAGCTGCTAAAGAAAAAGCGAAACATGATGATCAACAGTGTGTAAATGTCAAAGTGTCTAATCATAACAGTTCCATCTGGGTTCATCATAGACGTCTATAGTTGTTTAACTTCTCATTGCTGTCACTGTTCTTAAATACAGATGAATACTGATTATCAGCACCCTGTGGATTGGTGTGACGTGGATGCATTCAGTCAAATTTGGATTTTATAAATAAATGATTAATAAATGTTCTTCACAGCTTTACAACAGGAGACCATATGGAAAAGACCAGGAGGTACCACAAAAGTCAAAAGTGTAAATCGGGCCCTGGAAATATATTTTTGCATCAAAAAATAAGCTTGCATAAAATGTATTCAGTCAAGTCTGACCGGCGGTACCCTAAGGAGAAGCTCCATGACAACTTTGAAGGAGTGCGTTTTTTGTTCAAGCTCCCCCTGCAACTTGAACAGAAACTATATGTCCTATCATGGGTTATAGCAGTACAGACAATGTTGGACAAAGGTTTTTCTTTCTTTTTTTTCATGGGTCCTGTCATGCCTTTAGATCTTAGATGCGATGCATCATTTTGACACTGTTAGAAAGAAAACAATATCTTTCTTCATGCCTCATCATGATGTCTTTTATGTATCAGATCTATAACTCATGCCTGACAAATAATGTGTAACACTGCGTTCCCCCACTCTGAGAGTCTGCCTGTTTGTTTCTTTGTCCTTTTTTTTGTCTGTATCGCTCACACAAAAGCGCACCCTGTTCTTACAGTCTCTGTCTGGGTGGTTGTGTCAGTATCTTTTGGGTTCATGCAAATCTGCTGTTTTTCTTTTCTGATACTGCACTGAAAGTGTCCCTTCACTAAAACTCAGAGGCTCACTTGCAGTCAAGATGTATACTAATCATAGGGCTGTTTTATACTTCGACGATGTCTCCCTCTCTCTCAGGCATGCTTGCAAAATCATAAAATCCACTCCCAACTCCTCCTGCTCCTCCTTTCCTCCAGCTTTGCCTCTCCTCTCTCTACTCTCCAGTCTGTCTTCCTGCCCTAAATTAGTTGATGGCTTTCGGATGCCAGTTGCTCCCCCCCTACTGTGACAGCACCTGTACAGAACCTCTCTGCTAGGCTGTGTGAGTGACAGCTTTGGCAGGAAGTAAGCCATTTCGAAGTGTAGAGGGCCAATCTAACTGAGCTTGAGGGGGAAGCACCACATGCCCATACATGCATGTGCAACTTTGAGTATGATTCTTTTTACTAAGGATGAGGCCTTAAGACACCCTAAAAATTAAACAGTTTAGGAAATTCAATAAAGGCTTAAAGGTCCTACAGGGGCAGCTTTATTACACTGAATTTAGGGTTATTACATATTCAGTTTTTCTCTATTTTTCTCTCTTGTGTTGTGTCTCCTAGTCTCTCTCTCTATGGTGCCCACAGACAATGAATACAATGTGATAATGATGATGTATTTCTATGATCTGTCCTCATTGCCTCCTAGGGAAAGTGAGAAAGCACCTGTCTCCTTGTCTTGCCATTAGAGTAGTCTAACATCATTAAGTGGGCCAAATATGTCCCGAGCAGGCCTGCATGAAGCAGGTTCAGACATACAAGTCCTATAAGTTGGGTGAATTTCTTCAGCTGGCACCTTTTGCACTATTCAAACAATTTGCGCTGTACTGTGCACCAGCACATATTACAAATCCACGGCACCAAGACAAGAAGAATAACCATGATTAATGGCTGGACGTGATTTTTATTGTTGCTTCTTCACAACTGCCAGTAGTGAGTCACAGTTGATTTTTTTTTACATTTGTCTCTCCCCCAGAATGGGCAGCTGCAGCAGCGTTTGGATAATGTCCAGAGAGACTTCATTGTCTTCAACAGAGAAAAGTAAGACCCTATTCTTTCTTTACCAGCTAATACCAGCCTTCTCATGGAATAAATAGCATTGTAGCTTTCAGTAAATGTAAGTAACACTGTAAATACTATGCCTTTTCACCATCATTATTATTATTATTATTGTTATTGATAATAATAATAATAATAATAATAATAATAATAATAATTGTTTGGTTTGCTGGATATGCGGTTTAATAAATATTCTAGCTGTAACCAGGAATAGTTTTTAATTAAAAATGAATAAATAAAAATCCTTGCTGCTTGGTGGAAGCATCAAGGAAGGTATTAAAAAAATCAGTAAAATCAGTAAAATGTCTGCTTGTGGGAAAATGATCAGAATGTGTTAAATAGCAACTGGCAAAGCCTGCCCAGTACTGAATATATCCTGTATATCAGAAGTTTCTGGAAGTAATAAGAGATGTGATTCACCACCATAATTTGCATAAGGAAATGTTCAGGCAGGTGCAATGTTGACTCACGCAGTGGCATATTCTACAAGAATATAAAATAATTCCATGATTATTTCGGTCTATCTAAATCACTTATCAAACCTTATTATCTTAACCCAAGCCACAGTACACAGAAAAGGCATAAAAACAGATATTAGAGGCTATAAAATTGTTGCTTTGAGGAAATTAGTTTGACTCAACTTGCTGTACAATAAAATGGTAATTTAGTCTTCAGCAAGCTTAACCTGAAAGTGTAAATATTTATACTTTATTTCATGAAATTCTATATTGAATATATGAAATTAAATGATATGTAGTATTATCAACATACAAATAACAAATTAAACAGTTGGAAAGCTGGAAAAAGACAACAATAGAAAAAACCTAAAAGCCTAATTTAGAAAAGATATTTTAGTAACATTTCAAATGTGCCATTGTTATTTTACAGGATTTAAGGTAGGACTTAGATTACTTATGGACTTTTGGCAGTATAATGTATGGTTAATGATGTATACAGTCCTGTGGACCGGTTCTATTAGGGTGTAGATCATCCCTCCAGTAAAACAAATTGAAGTTGTCCATAAAAGTCAACTCATAGATGCCACAGAGTGAGGACAGTCAGGTGTGCAAGCTCAGCAGGCAGCTGGAATGACCAACTCCACGGCTCAGAGTAGAAACTAGAGATGAAAAGCTCACTCTTCAATGTTGCTTCAGGTCATTAAAGTTTGCAGGCATTCTTTGATGCACAGTTCTCTTGATTTCTTGACACAGCTCATCAAGTGGATCGAGGTCTTGACTTTGGCCCATTGTGCCACCTTACTTCTTTTGTTTTTCAGCCATTCTTTTGTAGATTTGCTGCTGTGCTTGGGATCATTGTCCTGTCGCATGACCCAGTATGGAGTTTTAGTCAGACATATGTCCTCATATTATATTCTGAAATGTCTACATATAGACTCTACTGTATATGTATAGAGTGGCGTTCATGGTGGACAGGGTGCCCAAGTCCTATGGCTGAAAAACAGACCCAAATTATGATCCCTCCACCACCATGCTTGACAGTTGGCATAATATGTTTGCCATTTGGAATGTTCGATGCAGCTTTGCAAACCTAAATTGAACTGCTGTGTTCTTTTTAGAGACAATAAGATTCCTGCTTGGAACCTTTCTGAACAAACCTTGTTCTTGTTCAGTCTTTTCATGCTAACCAAGGCCTGTAGAGGCTCTGATGTAGCTCTTGGCTTTTTGGGAAATTTTCTGAGCATTGTGGTCTGATCTTAGAGTGAAATTGCTGGGATGTCCATGCCTGAGATTTGCAAGAGTCTTTAATGTTCTGTACTTGTGAATAATCTTTCTCACTTGACTTCAAATTGGTTGGAAATGGCTTATAACGGTTCCTAGGTTGGTGGGTAGTGACAGCTCCTTCTTTAAGGTCATTGTGTTACATTGTGTGACTGCCAAACTGCTAAAACCTCTGCTTTTACAGAGGTGGTGCATTTGATTAGCAGCACCTGCTGGCTACCTACCGTCTTAATTCCTATGGACGCTAATCTAAAAATTGATGCTCCTGTAAAAACATCAATTTTTAGATTAGTGTACAAGGAGACCAAATTTTAAGGTAACAAATGGCTGAAATTGTGGTTGATAAGGTAGGGGAAAAGGTCAGTAAATTTAACTTTAACAGAACAATTATTGTAAAATAGGACCAGCTACGTGTTTTTATCATCACAGGGAATAATATCAGTACCACCAGCTGATACATGTTTCCCTCTTAAGTATACATTTAAAAAAAATCATAAAATGCCAGGTTAGCAATTACAGGTTGAATGTCAAGCTAAAATGATCCAATTTCAGTGCAATTAGTTACTAAGTCATTGCATGGAAGATGAAAAGATGTGTTATTGTTAACTTTTACAGTGTTCTTGCAGAATATAGAAACACACACTTAACCTGACTTAACCTGCTTCTTCTCAAACAATCTTAGTGAGCTTTTTATATCTACTCAAATAAATCTTTCATCAACAGGTCAAGAAAAGCAGTGGCGGACACAGAGTCCTCTGAATTGTCCACAAGTGAGAAGAACAAGGCAATAGAAGATGGACAGAACAACAATATTGAGCCAGCTGCCTACTTATCAGGATAGATCTCATGATGCGAGATCCCTGCTTACTCCCTCATCACTTGCACCTGCCCACGGCTTATATCTATCTGCAATTTGCACCCAGACACATATTATTCTATGAGCACAGGCACTCGAAACTGGTCTTCAGTGTTCCTGCACCACTTTGTTATCCACAACACAAATGCGCCACAGTATGCACTTGTGCATCTCTGTTCACACACAAAAAACAAATTATGAAGAACTCCAGGACTGCAGGAGTGAAATGGACTCCTGGAGCAGCAGCCGTGCCCGAGCGAGGCATTTTTCCTGTCACCAAGAAGAATGGCTCTCAGCAGAGTGTCACTCATATAATGTCCCCTTACATCCATCTGGTGCTCTAATATCTGCTCAGCCTCTACTCTGAGCAGTTGCTGAGGTGAAACGGTAGTCACTTCCCTGCCAAACACAAGACAAAGCCACATCTGATCAGCTGGTCAACCATGGCCAAAAGCTATATGTGCTGCTGCTGCTGCTTGGATGGGAGACTTTTAGTCCGTGGTGGTTATGTAAGTGTAACATGGTTCACCAGTGCTACATAAAAAATGACAACAAGAGTGGTTATAAGATGGAATTAGACCGACAACATAGCAGATGGGCAGCAGGTGTTGAAGAACACTGAGGATGACGCCATTGTACAGTGTGCTCTATTTAATATCGGGACATGAGCATGACAATAGGAGTGCAAAACATTAAAACTGGACAACTTTGAAACATAAAACACGGTATTTGATTTAACACAGCAAACACCAGTTCCTCTAAGAAAAAATCTGTGTAGCTAAATTGTAGAACTGAGCACAAATGGCTCATTTTATCAGAGCAGCAGGTACATGTTGGTAGTGGTCATGTTGCGTAGCTTTGCCAGTTAACAAAGATGATAGGATTTTAGCATTTGGTTTGAAGTCCCAGTTTAAATCAGCAGCAGATATAAGCAAAGCATCCCATATGTTTCCTTGACTTGCTTATGGGGCATTTGGAGTCATGATGTGTATTTAAAATGCAGCTACCAAACTGTAGCTTTTTTTCTCAACCTTGGATGTTTATATGGAGCTTTTAATTTTCATGCTGACTTTAATCAGTGTGTCCTGATGGAAATCTTCATCAAAACGCTGACATTTTGGACTAACCTTTGCTTCAATCTGCAAATGACAAACTGGGTCTTCAGAAAAAGGTTCACTGCGATGAAAACATAGAAAAAAGCTAGAGGGTAGATGTTATATGTTCTGCACTGAACCTCGCTTTGCACACGCTTCTTCATAAAGTGTAGCATTTATGCACAGAGAAACAAAAAAATAAAGATCTTATGCTGTGAGTGAATATTTATCTCCTTAGGGTGGTTTTCTAGATGATGATTAAGCTGACTCCTAGACTGCATTCATTTTTCAGTTATTGTCTGCACTCATGTCTGTTTTTGTATTTTTTACTTATGTTCTTCCTCTTTTGTGTTGGATACAACCAAATGCATATGTGCCACCAGATAAGTCTGCAAATTTGTAATCGCTGTTAATTGCTCCCATAAAAAACAGAATCCATTTGCAATCTGTCGCTGCATCAACACATTTGTGCAGCTGCTACAACACTGATATAAAATTCGGCAGCAGCCAAATGAATACAAGGCGTGAAAACACCCTTCATTCATTCAGTAAGATTTGCCATAGACTTGTTCAATATTATATCCCGAAAACCACACCTGCCTCTGAGCTTTGCAGAGGGGTGCCTTAGACCATAGATGTATGGCACACAGCTGGTTCCCGTAGCTATATGTGCATGTTTTAAAAACCTGAGCTCTTTTCACAATCTGTAAGTCAATGTGATTTATACTAATCCCACTGTGCCACTCTATTGACCTTGAGCTTGTCTAGCTGCAGTATCACTCAATCCTTTCAAGTCTATGATCTCTTGTAATTACATTTAAAATATAGTTTAATCTCTGATTGAATGACTCTTGGCACTTTTCTACTGAAGACAGGTGCAATGTTTTTCAGCTTACTTTTGTGTTGTTGTTGTTGTTGTCATAGATGTGATTTTAGAAATCCAAAGGTGGGTTTCTGTAAAAGCTGTCTGTATATTATAAGGTGGGATAGTTCAGTAGATGGAATAATCCTGGATACACGTCAAGCAAACAGTATTTCAATTTGATCTTATATGGGTATCAAAATGTTGGAATTATTGCCTCAATGTGGCACGTTTGCCACCTTCAGAAACCAAAAAAAAAAAAAAACTCAATTACAAATGGTACTTGACCCAGGTAATATAATTTCTCAACAAAACATATGCGTTAGAAGAAAAAGAAGAAGAATTTAGTCTGAGAATACACTTGTTCCACACCTGTGAATCTCACCCCTCTTACGGTTTTGTTGTCCTTCAGTTGTCACTGTGTGTTTATTGTAATTAAATGTGTTGGAGTTGCAAACTGTTAAGGTGTGCCTTAAATAATAACTTTCTTTTTCTGAACCAACCTGACTGTCCTTGTGCTTTATTTCATTAAAAAAAGAAAAGAAGTTTGATTTGGAGATTACTCTGCTCCAGTCTAAAGATAATGCTGCCCCCTAGTGGTAACTGACTACAGGTACAGTGAGTCTTGGATTGGAAATCTATGGTTAACGTGCAAAAAGATATATGAGTTGAAAAGAGAAAGTTGAAAACATTTTTGATATCACATGTGGAGAAATCAAAACCAAGCTAATGCATATTGAAAAACCTACTTCAGTGGCCACTGTTAGTGCGATACTAGGCTAAATTGGCAGTGGATAAGTATCTCAGGGAATTCCTTTATAATGCAGTCAGTATCAAACAAACTCAAAGCATTTCCTGTCCCTCCTCTCACCCACATGCATCTAAAAACTACAGACCTGAGACCAGCCCTTCCCTAGGTCATCTAGAAGGCACAGTCCAATCTCTCCTCCATAGAAACCAGAGCTGAGGCAGCACTTTCCACATAAATGGCTGATCTGAGTTGGTGGGGATGGGACTCTCAGCTGATAAATACTTCCCCAATCTGCTGGGCATCAAACAGATATAATCAGCAAACCTCAGCTTAATGATCTCTCTGCTTATCAAGAAGTGTAAGGGAATCGCTGCCAGTTTGTTAGGGCGTGTGCAAAAATGAGAAAATGTCCACTGTATTTGATAATAAAGGTGATTTATTACTTATAATCTGTAGTTTTCCAAGGCAAATAAAAGTGCATTAACGTTCTCAATTATTAGTATATTGCCAATAACACTTAAAGTACAGGAAATAATAATACTACACAGTCATACCCCTTATTTTTATTACTACTGCATGAACGGCATCAGCACAATTCTCCAAGTGGGAAAGGAAAGGACTGGATGAGTCCCACAGGCTCATCTGACCACAATCTGAACTCCGTAAGTTAAATGTAAATGTCAAGGGAAGAAGAGATATTCATAACTCGTCCTGTTACAGCGTTGATTGTTTACATCAAGTGTTTTTGCAGTTTTTGTGTATGTCTGAAGATGCTTGACAAATTTCTGGAGAATATTCTGATAATGATGTGAAATCAAACCACAGTGTGCACTTACAGCCACCACGCACACTTCTGTTTAGATTGCGGTTGCAGACTCATTGCGCCGTCTGCTTTTCCCCATCATTACAGTGATGTCATGAGACATTTACTCACTACCTAACAATCAAAGAGGGACCTCGCAGAAGTTTTACTGCTGGACCATAAAACTGAGGGCATGTGTATTCAGCCCCCGCTATGAAAGAACTATGAGAGACTATGGACACTTTGTCCAGCCAAAGTAGTCCGATTTTGGTTGTAAGACATCCTTTTTTCTCTGTGGTGGAAGCACATGTAATTTTATTATGTTATTTTCTTAACCTTTGTTTAAAACAAAATGCCAACATTAATTGATGAAATTGATTGATGAATTGATTAAATTTCACTTGAGGTGGACTTGGACATTAACCTCAACTGTCCTATGCACACTGTCATTGTTACAGTCTCTTCCTCGCTGCAGCGCTGACAGTATGTTTGCTGAAGTTTTACTGCAATGATTATGCTAATTCTATTGTTGACAGTAATAAGATGTATAATGCATAATAAGCTGCTTCACATTTCCAAGGCAGTGGGAAGCCTTTTAGGATTTCAGCATAGAGAAACACTGAAATCCTGCACAAACTGTGCCACAGCTATGTTTCCATACCAGTAGCTGCAGGAGGCTGAGTTTTCCAAAATGAGTTAATAGCATGACACATGCAAGTAGTTAGTTAAGACAAAAGCAGACACGGTTCTGACACTTTGACTGAGAAACCTGCATAACAGGCACCTGGCACTAATAAACTTTGCTCTTAGAATAAATGTTTTAAACCATGAACCTTCCTGGAAGTTCTTCTGTACTATTAGAGTGCGGACCATCATACTGCCACCACCATGTTTCACTATGTTTTTTTTCTCCAGTGGAATGCTGTGTTAGTTTTATGGCAGATGTTACAGGAACAGTCCACAGAATATTTTCCCAAAATTCTTGATTATATGTAAAATTAGTCTTTCTGTGTTCTTTTTGGCTTGTGGTTTTTGCCTTGGACACCATTTTTGCCCAGTCTCTTTCTTCTTGCTAAATCATGAACACTGAGCCTAACAGAGGCCAGTGAGGCTCTTTTTCTCTTAATAAACAAAATCAGACTTTAAAATAGATTTTGTATTTACTCAGGTTATCTTAATCTAGTACTAAAATTGGTTTAATGATCTGAAACATGGAAGCATGACAAAGTGAAAATAGTAAGGAGGCAAATACTTTAGCACAGCACTGTAGATCTTGCACATGTGCATAGATGTCAGAAGTTCTTCAATCATCCCCGGAGATATGCAGGCCAATAAAGCAGAAACTGTGGCCACATAAAGATGTTTATGCAGAGGTATAGTGCTGCAGGGCTCTAATCACTATTTAATGGAAAGTGAGTCATGGCAATTTCTCACACAATACATAGGAATGACCTAACACACAAAGTGCATATACCATGATGGTGCCAGAACATTTGTTCAAACAACGTCCAGAATTAAAAAGTAATTACGGATGCAAAACAGATGTGAAGTGAAAGAAGCAAAGTTAATCAAAGTAGATCATTTTTATAGTGTATCGTACAACTTTCATTTGCTGCTAGTGCATTTGTTGTAATATTTTCAATTATATATCTGCTTCAAACGATTGTCAAATTACTGCATTGTTTTTCTTTTTCATCCATCCATCCATCTTCATCCGCTTTATCCGAGGCCGGGTCGCGGGGGCAGCAGCCTAAGCAGAGAAGCCCAGACCTCCCTCTCCCCAGCCACCTCCTCCAGCTTATCCGGGGGAATACCAAGGCGTTCCCAGGCCAGCCGAGAGATATAATCTCTCCAGCGTGTCCTGGGTCTGCCCTGGGCCTCCCGGTGGGACATGCCCGGCACACCTCACCCAGGAGGCGCCCAGGAGGCATCCTTGTCAGATGCCCGAACCACCTCAACTGGCTCCTTTCGATGTAGAGGAGCAGCGGCTCTACTCTGAGCCCCTCCCGGATGGCCGAGCTTCTCACCCTATCTCTAAGGGAGAGGCCAGCCACCCTTCGGAGGAAGCTCATTTCTGCCGCTTGTATCCGCGATCTCGTTCTTTCGGTCACTACCCACAGCTCATGGCCATAGGTGAGGGTAGGGACGAGATCGATCGTAAATTGAGAGCTTCGCTTTTACACTCAGCTCCCTCTTCACCACGACGGACCGGTGCAGCGTCCGCATCGCTGCAGCCGCAGCACCAATCCGTCTGTCGATCTCCGGCTCCCTTCTCCCATCACTCGCGAACAAGACCCCGAGATACTTGAACTCCTCCACTTGGGGCAGGAACTCATCCCGACCCGGAGTGGGCACTCCACCCTTTCCGGCTGAGAACCATGGCCTCAGATTTGGAGGTGCTGATCCTCATTCCTGCTGCTTCACACTCGGCTGCGAACCGCTCCAGTGCGAGCTGGAGGCCTTCACCTGATGAAGCCAACAGAACCACATCATCCGCAAAAAGCAGAGATGAGATTCTGAGGCCACCGAAGTGAAAGCCCTCCGCCACTTGGCTGCGCCTAGAAATCCTGTCCATAAAAATTATGAACAGAACCGGTGACAAAGGGCAGCCCTGGCGGAGCCCATCACCCACTGGGAACAAGTCCGACTTATTGCCGGCAATGCGAACCAAACTCTTGCAACGGTTGTACAGGGATCGAATGGCCCGTAGCAATGGGCCAGACACCCCATACTCCCGCAACACCTCCCACAGGACACCCCGAGGGACAAAATTTACATTTTATGCAAAATGCCAGCTTTTTTGGAAACAGGGTTGTAAAAAAACTGTCTTGACGACTTGCTTTACACACTCAAACTATTCTATTAAATATTCACTTACATCTTGATGTTAAATAATGAATATTATAAAATAAAACATGTCAGCCAATAAGTTGCAACTCATGTTTATTCCGGAAACAAATCATACGTCCAAAGCACACTGTATTTTTGACCTGCCATCTCTGGGTTTCGATACAACAGTAAAAAAGAAACAACATAAAAACAGTAACAAAGGTTGTCAAACTAACATAAATACAACAAACCACCTGCCAGATTTAAAAAAAACACAATCGTCTTCCCCTCTCCCCCCACAATGGGCCAACAACAGAATATAAAGCTTACCTTACTGCACTGCAATCCTCTGCCTTATCAAGAAACAGCAAAGACATGAAAAAAACCCCAAACGCCCCCCAACACAATCACATCCAGAGTATTTAGGTAAACTGAACTGGGCTCAGTTATATTCGGGCTGATGTTAAATGTGCTGCATTAGAGGGCTATGCTGTGATGGCAAGGGAATGACGGGGTCCCCCTTGTCCTAGTCTTGAATGAAAAAATAAAGCCAGAGCTAAAGTGTTATCATAAAGCAGGTTTGCTATACTTCATCAATTCATTGCATCAATCTTTTTTGTTGCCCTCAGTTGCAAAGCTCTTCAGTTAAAGTGGTAGTTACAAGGGACAGTTACATTTATTTTTAATTCGTATGATCATCCTTTCATAATCTTTTTTCCCCTCCCTTTATCCTTTTCGAGATGATTCAGGATTGCAGAAACAGCCAGTAAGTTAGAAGCAAATGCAAAGGACGGTTTTCTCGCAAAGCTCTTTTTTTCTAGTGATGATGGAATGCAGGAAACAAAAACTCATATAAACCTTTTTTGGGATTTAGAAAAAAATGTTTCTAATAATTCTTCTTTCTATTCTTTTGTTTTCACATAATCTTTCCCAAGCAGATTTGTCCATATTCCTTTTTTTTTTTTAAACATCAATAATCAGTACAGTACATCATGGGGATGGTAGTCACCAAAAAGCAAAGAGGAGGAGTGCAGCAGTATCATGGATCACGTCACCCATATTAATGCGGCCCATGCAGCTCCATGCCCGACAGCACTCCTGCCCTCAGATTCAATAACTACCTTTTACTTGGTCCAGGAAACCCAAACAAGCTGCAACAACATCGTCCACAAAGCTACATCACATCTACCATATGTACAATGCCACCTAGAGCTAACCAAAGATACTGCAAGATAATACATGGCTACTGTGGAATCTAGTGTTATGTTTTGCTGACTATGGAGCAAGCAGGCTACTGAAAAGGGGTGACATTGAAAGCCGAACAGGATGAAAGAACGATAGCGTCATTCTGAGACATGTGGTATCCATTTTCCTTTGCGAACACGGTTTGTTTTTTGTTTTGTTTTGTGTGATTATACTGAGTTTTCCTGATTTTTTCACATTGCCAAACTACCAGATAACTATTCCATACAGATGAGTAATGAGACTTAGATCAGTCATGTGAATTTGGTGGAAATTTCACACTTTCAGTAAAAAAAAAACCCTCAAAAACCCAACCATCTATATACTTGACGCTGGTTCACATTCCAGAGGAAAAGGGATACTTTTCTCATATGAGCATAGTAGCATTGTGACAGGTAAGGCATGAGGATTCAGTGTTTTGCTTTTTTCTTTTGTTTGTTTTTGTAACTTTGAAATAATCGTGGTCCTCTGCATCTCCTCCCCCCTCCCCTCTTCAATCCTGCACTCTGGCTGTTGTCATTTTCTTTCTGCGTGTCCTGCTGTTTAACTGAGAGATGTGATGTTGGAACGACCACCAGGGGGCACTACGATGCGCCTTCCAGCAGGCCTGATGGGGATGTCATCAGGGGTGGGAGGACCTGCAAAGAGAGAAAGGGACAAGATAAAGAGACCAAAGATATCGGTCGGGGGGGGGGGGCAGAAAAGCAGAGTGAAAGAGTACAAAAGGAAGACATCTGCAGGGTTTCTCTGAGAAATGAACACATAGATTTCTACTTAAACCCAATCAAATTCCTATAAATTACTTGTGCTTGCATGGAAAACACTGGCAAGCAATTTAGATATGGGAGGAACATACATTTATAGTTATGCACTCATATTCCCAAGTGCATGGTCATGAAATTAATGTTAAAGTGTGAATTACATATGTCTTTGTGTAGGCTACTGTTTACTTTAAAACCCCAATTTTTCTTAAAGCTGGGAAAATAGGTCATAGGGTAAATATTTATCATACAGTAATGGGTAAAATGTTCTTTTACCATGTAAGATTTAGAGCATTTGGCCTATCATATGTTTTTTTAATCTCAACATCATAATCCTATGAAATACTATGCTATTGGTGATGTCTCAGGAATGTATAAACGTTATATGATTACTGTATTAAAATAAAAAATAAAATATCCCACGACAGGATTAAGATCTCACCAGACCCCTCATTTGAACCCCAAATCAGTTCTCTGCTGTAAAAAAAGTAAGCCCCTAGCATAAAGTGTTACAAAGATATATAATCATCTAATATTTTGCCCCTTCATATCTGATTGGTTAGGCTTTACGGAACTAAATTAATTTCTTGGGGTGACTGGGTTGAATTTAAGCTCTAACAATGTTAAACCATATCAAATGAGTGTAACTCGATCACATATACAAAGAAGTCGGAGTGCCTCTGCCCTTGTGCAAATTAGGTTATGCTGTGTCGTTTTTGTTGAGATGAAAGTAACATAACAAAACCACTGAGACAGTCTTATATGTTGGGACTACAGTAATGTGAAAACATGTGACAGATTAAATAAATCAGAGAACTGAAGGACTATACAGACACCGATGATGGGATTTACTCCCTTTTGCCCTCCACTGGAAACCAGTAGCAGCATTTGTCAATCCTGTCAGACAGGGCAGCTTTCATGTCATCACGGCACACAAATAATTGCCATGATGCACTCACGTTATTACTTTCCCAACACTAGAAGGCTTCTTGAAACACATCATTATCTATGACATATGGTATGTATCACTGAGGTGACAGGGGAATGCAAATGTGAGCAGACCTACTGCTGTACGAGGACTGTGAAACATTAACAAAAGATGCTTAAGTCTGGCATAAAGAATGGTGTTTCCAAATGATAAGTCAGGTTGTCTAGTCTAACAAATGATCAGTGCGTATATAAATGGAAAGTGGAATGATGTCAGACTGTGATACACTGTGTCTAAGCAAACAATCCTTCCCAACTTCTTCCAGACAAGCAAATGCACTCTGCAGGCGGTATCCCAGGAAAACTATAACAGATCAGACTCAGTAAGAGAGCATGCACACGAAGGCACATAGACTTGTACAACAAACTTACTTAAACACGTTAATATTTCAAAGCCTGGGAAAGTAGGAGCAGTCTTACTCCCCTCTTAATTCATGTACTCAAATTTAGAAATTCTTTCCAGTGGAGGTCATTGTCTTTTTTCATCACTGAGTTCAAACACTTGCAAAGACAGGTTGCTTAATACAGTAAATGCCAAACTTCATTATGTACAGTTGTTTATCCAAATGAGTTATCAGCTTTTAAAAATTATCCATATATTTGTAACGACTTCCAAAGACTACAGTGAACCCAGCTGTGGTCTCTCCAGGTTAACCAGAGTTGCTCTCACTGATGTAATGCTACACATGGACACATTTAGTCAGTCAGGGAGGACAGAATCAGCTACGGTCGCTCTGTTTGATTGTAAAACAGCGGAAACACTGAGTGGCTCGGGATTTTAACACGAGTATGAAGTGTCACTGCTTGGTAGCTTGACAAAATGCATTTCTCACATTTGTTTTTACTTGATGCTAATCTAGTGCTGCCCTGACACATGGGCACAATCGAACTGTCGCTCAGCAGCCCAGCAAAATTTAACAGATGTCAAACGTGAATGTTATTGTGATCTCTCACATTAGATAGGGTATCTTAACAAACCATGTCCAGATGACTGCAAAGGCTGTACTCTTTTAAGCTCGAAATGTAGGTTCAAATGTGGTGAAAACTTCATTTCCTGCAGCTTTCTAAAAAGCCTTTCAAAGTATTTTCTTTTACGGTACCTTGTTAAATGCATTTGTTGGCTTTTTGCCTTTATTTAATGGACACATTTTAAGAGAGACAGAAAAGAGGATGAGAGAGAGAACGATAGAGAGGAATTACAGGAGGTAAAGGACCCGGGGCAAAGCTTTACTAAATTAAGAATATGAAAAACAGACACAAAGCTTAACACATATCCTGGCTTTACAAAGTCTACAACAGTTCATGTTGCTAAAATATTAAGAGGGCTTGAATTCTATTAGAGAGGCTGTATTACTGTAGTTGATGTTAATGTCAACATGTGTTATCTTTGCCAATATCCATAGATTCGTATAAAGAAATGGGAAACTTATGTGTTTTTGTGACAGGCTGCTAGTAACAAAGTGCTGAAAGATACAATTTAAAAATGTCTGTTTGTTAAGTTGTCTGCTATGTGCAAACACAACACAGGTTCATCCCTTGAGTTAGGTGACTTTTTTTATGCTTGAATGAGTCATAGGTCAGCGTTAAGTGGTTTAATAAAAACATTCCTCTGAAAATAGTCAGGTACGAGGACTAGACTGGAAATGAGTGAAAACTATGAAAGACCTTTGAAATAAAAATGGCAAAACTGTCTTGCGTCTTGGGAGCAAAATATAAAGTTATATAAAGTGGATCAAGACGTTTGCACATCTTTAAAACACTTTTAACATTAAAGGCGTGTTTAATCCAGGGTCATGTTTACTTTACATCGAACAACACTCAAGTGAAAACTTTTACTGACTGTGTCATAGATTTAATTTAATAGAGTCTTCAATCAGACTCAAAAGAACTCAAGCAACTGCCTTAATGAAATGCACAAACAGACAGCTCTTTTTGGAGCATTATGTACTGCAAGCAAATGCATGCCATACTGTGCAAATTGTAATGCATGAAACGAGATAATAAGAAATTATTGGGTTCCTCTCCAGTCAGCCGAGGACTTTTAATAAATCATTGACAAAACGCAAAGACATGATGAGAATCACATGGCTGTTATCTGACTTCATATAATGAAGTAGTAACTGAGTTAAAATAGAAGAGTATGAGGGTGGTTTATCTGATGACCATGGATGCTCCTCTAATGTTTGTACGTACAGTATGTGGACAGATACGTGGAAGAAATGACTGGGTAACACAGAGATTGTTGTTCTATTAAGAAAGTGGGCTCACCGCATGGTGCAGGGTTACCTGCTAGACTAAATCCAGACTGGTGCAGGTTTCTGACAGGCTGTTTGGTTGGAGAAGTACGGGCCGAGGCCGAGGGGGTACCGCCACGGGACATGGAGAATTCAGAAACTGGGCCATCATACATTCCCCTTGGCACTGCCCTCAGGACAGCCAACTACAGGACAAACAGAAAGAGCAGAGATGGTGAAAAGAAACATAAAGCATGGCAGATGTAGAAACAGAACCAACATGCAGGCACTAGGAGAAACATTATGGCATTTTACTGTGCAACAAAAGGTTAAACGCAACTAGCTTCACACATGTTTAGCATTACATGGCTGTCTGTATAACTATTTGTGTGTCTAAATTATATATGCATCTTTTCCTGCCAAGAGTCAGTTCCAGATTTACAAATCCACACAAACATACACAGAAACACGCAAACTAAAACACGAACACACACAATCAAGACCTTCTCGAGGTTATAGAACAGAGGAGTCACCAAAATACAGTTATGTATTTATAAGCTTTCAGATCAAGTTGAAACTATTAGCTGCCTGTGAAAAGCCATTGTCTGTATGTCTGTCAGTGGCGTGACTCAGTGGAATCTTGGAAGCTCGGTCAAGACTTAAAAAGAGACATCTGTGAATGAAGAAAAGCATAACAGTGACTGCTACCAAGACAAACAGCACACTGTTACTACAGCTCCATTTTTTCATCAGCAGCCAGCTGTGAATTAAGAAACTGTTGGGCTATGAGATTTCTCGGGCCGTAAGAAGATGGCAAGAGAGCAGAAAGCAGGGGCTGCTTTAAGTATAAGCTGCTATAAATCACATGGTTAAATGGGCTCATTTCTCACACTTTGAACAGATGAGTAATACTTTAGGGTGGGTGTCTAATGAAACAGTGCTACTTAACTACAGTAGCTTTCTGGGTTTGGCCCTGACTGCACATTAACATTTAATTTACCTTTAGTTTGGGTTCTCTAAGTTTCTACATGTACAGTATATCTTTTTCTATTCGGATACTTTCACAAGTTCTCCTTGATCTCCCACCTATTCAGGAAATAAATAATCAATATGGACAATATGTTTTTCACCTTACTGCCAACTGATACCACTCCCATGTCTGTATGCTGAGTATGAAGCATCAAGCATGTACAGCTTAGCATAAAGACAAACTCCCTATGTATCAAGAAAGCATCAAGCTCTCTCCAACCTCAGCTACTCAGTGGCTCTTGCTGTAATCGAAGCCACCTTCCTAAATATCTTTTAAAATCGAGAGTCTAAAGTTAAAATGGAAGTTTAATAGTATGAGTAATCCTCTTAGCGTGTGCGGTAGGTCTCTCTAAAAAGTGTTATCCAAATCCAAAGTCAATGTATCTTTATTAATCCGAGATGACAAAGCCATGACCACCCTCAGTGTATGGACCTTACAGCGTCTAAGCACAGTCGGTGCCCTGTGGCTGAACCTTGGAGGGTGATGTCAGAGTTATTATATCTCCCCCACGTCCCACTTCATTGCCTCCTCCATGGCTGCCCTCTTTTCTCCCCGTCATCCTTACTTCCATTTCACCCTAGACTCTCCTTTCCTTTAGGTACATCCTAGAAGGCCTTAAAGTCCTTCACTGAGTTTTTTTTCAATTTCCTTTGTATTCTATGGTTTTCTAGTTATGTTATTGTTATTCTGGCAATCTAACAGTGCAGTGAGTACTGCGACGCAGTTCATGTTGTTCAGTTCAAGTTTTATACACTAACTATATTACCACATGTAAAATGTAGGCTGTAAAAGAAGAATGACTGCACTTACCTGCTTCCTGGCTTTAATACGCTTATAGGCAAAGTCAGGGAAGGGAGAGCAGGGAATGAAGCGGCCCACTCCGGAGGTGGCGTGAAGGTTTCCATCTTCCAAAACGATCTTACCCTGGCAAATCACCACTAGTGGGGCGCCACGCAGCTCCACGCCCTCAAAGATATTGTATTCAGCAGCCTAAAGCACACATATGATATCATCAAAGATTGTTGCAGCGGCAAAGAAACTAAAGTTTATTAGATAAAGTTTCCTATTAGTTATATGCTGAATGTACTCTTCAATGACTGAGGAGAAGAGGGTAAAAGTTATCTCTCTTTCTCAGATTCTTTATCATTCATCACCTAGTTCTTTACAC
Source organism: Oreochromis aureus (assembly GCF_013358895.1). Lineage (NCBI taxonomy): Eukaryota > Metazoa > Chordata > Actinopteri > Cichliformes > Cichlidae > Oreochromis > Oreochromis aureus. Next base: position 23,092,397 of record NC_052951.1, read on the forward strand.
TTGTCTGTTTGGCATGTACAAACAGCTGCCCTCATCCAGCTGGGCTCAGATGCCTTCGTAGTACTTTGTAGTATCACTGCCCTTCCCTTCTTCTGGCTCTGTAGGCTCTTTCACTTTTCTTTCTAATGCTCTTTCCAGTTGTCCACTTCTTAATGTTTTCACTCCCTTGCCTTCTCTTGCTTGATTTCTGTAATCCTTTGCATTTTTTAACCATGTTGTGCTGTTCATCCTCCTCCATTTTTCCTTGTGCCAACTTTCTTTTTTTGTATGTACGTGTAATCTCTGATGGTCCCCTCCCCTCATTCCATTGTTGCTTATTTCCTCTGCACACGGCCCTGTTTTCTACTGCCATCCAAATTCAGGCCAGAACAGGACATAACTAAGACTCGCTGCATGCCAAACATGATGTCATGACTAATCTGAGCGGGCTCTCAGTGTCCAACAGTATTGCTGCCTGCTCTTCTCTATGTATCCAAATACCCTTATGCACATCTATGTATTTTATGTTGACAATAACAAGCAATCAAAACCAGATGTGGGTTTACTGATAACACACTGAGATATAACACAGTTCGGGGAAAGCACTCCCCAACACAGTGTGCTGGTAAGCAGGGCAGCTCCCGTTTGATTTTGCTGCCCATTAAGGCAAGACACTTGAAGACAATAGGATACAATGTAGACTACTTAGCTTACATTTAGACAATTATTTTTGGAAACCAAGTTTTAAACACATCATATAATCTAATGAAATGTGTGCTTATTTATATTAATGTCCAATAGACAAGTTGTCTTTGAATAAGCACTTGAGTGTTTTGGAAGCTTTTTTTCCCCTGTAGTCTGAAAGAAAGCATGTCGCTGATGAAAAACAGGCCACGCATTTAAAAATTGATCAGGGCACGAAAAAACAATCGTTTTGCTGCAAAGGTTCTCCTTAAGAGAGATTTATTTGAAGTGGGAGCTGCTGTGCTCTTGTCATCTGTTTACCTCAGTGATTTTACAGCTGGAAGGGCGACCAGGAGGAAATGAAAGGGGTGACATCATTATGTAAGAACCCATGGATCCTCGGTGGATGTACTCCACATTTAGAGAAGGCATATTATTAGTCCACTTCTCTCTGTTTCACGTCTTGTTCCTCTATCTGGAGACAGCGCCATACTCTCGTCTTCCAACAAAAACAAATGTCATCGAGCCTTTAAGCAAGACAAACTGAAATCTACACGTTTCAATTCATCATTCCTACGATCAATTTAGCAACTACTAGCTTTTCGGCAAATGCATCCTCTCCCTGCTCGTGGACAGTGTTTATGCAAAAGCAGGATTTGTCCTAGGCTGCTGAAGCCGTAATTTCCTGTGTGGACACTTCCTCTGCTGCTGAGCGGCCCGAGAGGAATCTTTTAACATTTGCGTAATGGCAGAAACCTCATTACTCATATATACCGTGCGTACTGTACACAGTGTGTATGTGCGGAGGACAATGTGTGTGAGGCCCTTGGCTTAAACTGGAAGACTGTGTACAACAGGATGCAGTTTCACATTTCTAATGTAATTTCACTTTCAGTATTGAACTCTGAACTCATAACTACACATAGACGCTCAAATTTCGAACGGCCTTAGGTGCAATTTAAAAGGGTTATTCATTTACACTCTGCTGGCCTTTTTACACTCATTTCCACCCGCTCTCTTAGGAAAATGTAACAAAACATTTCTTTAATGTGAAAAAACCCCCCAAAGTGCTAACCTATAATATTATACATAACTCAGTGCATTGGAAAGCAGGAGGAAATGGACTGCACTATGACCTCTGGTCCAGGCTGCATATTGCGTGAGATGTTTCCCATGAAATCAAAAATACATTTCAACCAAAGTTGCTTTCTACTTATGAGACGTGTAGCTTGCCAACAAGCAGTGTATACAGATGTCCAAAATCTCCAAGGTTTTATGAAACCATCTGAAATATTAGTGTTTACCGTAACAGGATCTCATACAATGAGAGCCATTCTTTAAACCCACTTTTCCAATCATTCATGTATTTTGGAGGATCTGCGCAACTGAAAGTGATATAGAGGAAGGAAATACCTCTTGATTATACAGCACATAGATTCTCTGTGGATTAACTGCAGTTCTGCTGAACTAGACATTTTGGCAGCATTTGCATCATTGACAGACGTTTGTTTGCTGTTTGTCTGATTTTGTTGAATAAGCAAGGCATAAATCTTTTTTTTTAATAAATAACTACTTCATCATTATTAAGGAGTTTTGAATGTATTGAGTCTCAGCATTGAGACCTGGTCTTGTGGTGAGCCCAGTGTGGAGTGGAATTAGTGAAGATCCACTGAGAATTCATTTCCGTTCCGAGGTACTCAGACCTCTCTGGAAGCTGCTCAAAAATGTGCTTTTTTTCCCCTCCCTAACTTACTCCTAGTCTCCCTTTCTCCCTCTCTCTCTTCCTCAGTCTCTCTTTTTTCTTTGCCTCTTGCACGCAGATGCAGACACTTACCTCCGATCGTATATTCTACTTGTCTGTCCGCCCGCCCAAAAATACATCTCACCCTTTAAAGCACAATTTTTATCTTTTTTTTCTTAATTTAAAAAATGCCAGATGTTTTGAGGTTTTTTTGTAACACAGCTGTTATATTTAACCAACTAAATCAAATAAGGTTTTTGTGAGAACTTGTGAAGCGTTACAGTGCCTATAGTTTTACAGCATAAATGTAAAACAAGTAGAAAGGGAAGCAAAAAAAGTTAAAAAAGAGCCAGGACCTGGTAATTGAATTTAACTGATACTTTGGTCTGAGTACATACCGAGTTGTGTGTCTTGGCAGTGATGGTGCGAATGGCGTCTGTGTCCCAGATGACCAGATCGGCATCGGAGCCCACAGCAATCCGACCCTTACGAGGGTACAGGTTCAGGATCTTGGCTGCGTTAGTGCTGGTGACGGCCACAAACATGTTCTCATCCATCTTACCTGTAGTCTGAGAGCAAAACAAGCACAACACACGAGCAAATATTACTGGAAATGTCGAGACTGGATCCATTATCCATATATTAGCATTATGGAGCACACCCTACAGCATGTAGTCCTACTACTGAAGACACATTATTCAATTGACTGAATGGTGTATTTGTAGTATTAATGTAAATGCATGGAGGATATTTTAAAACTTTAGAATAAACTTTGTTGTGAAAACATCCATAAAAACAGTTTCAGATGATGCATTTTTCTTACATTTAAATCTCTCGACATAACACACTACAAGTAAGTGACGGTTCAATATTTTAGCATTAAAATATGAAGCTGTCATTAATGGGGGATTTCTTAGAAGATGAGTGGAAGCAGGGAAAACAGCTAGCCTTTGTCAACCTTTTAAAAATAGACCTACCGACAGTCGGTCCAAGTTTGGTGTGAGCCAGGATTCTAAGTACTTGTGCTAAGGAAATGTATTGAGTTTTATGTTTAAAAGCCTACCCAAATTTCAGAGCCAGCAATGCACTTTACAGCAAAGCTCAACAAGCCTGCATGTTAATTATACGGACACAGTGATATAGAGAAAAAAATAAGGCTAGAGTGCTGTTTAAAGGGGAAAAACAGAGGTGGACATGTAAAAAGAGACATAGTGGAGCTGCCGAGTGAGGCAGAAGCAAAAGAAACACCACAGGTGACTGCTAAAACAAAGCTAAGGGACATAAAGTTGCTGACGTTCCTCTGGGAAAATGGTAAAAATCAAATGAATCAAGATAAAAATAAAAATCAGACGTCACCATGCGCCTCTATCAGTATATGATTGTCCTCACCACAGCTTTGTCCCAAATGAGAGCCATCCTCTCCTCCACTCCATTGACACCTTCTGGGATCTGGGTGAAGTCATCCTTGCCAATGGCCTTCTGGGCCACGCTGAAGGTGCAGTGAGCGCTGCCAGTCACGCTCAGGTCTCCACTGGGAGGAGAAGAGGCATATTGAAGGTATTACACCAGGACAGTAAAGTCTGTGTACAGCATTACAGTTCTGTAAACATAAGTAAATATGCTTCTACTTCAGCAGGAGAAGCAAACCAAAACAGAAGAGGGACTGAAAGTAAAGAAGTATGCAGCGTGCCAGAGTTTGTCCTTCCAGTGTAAACCATTACTAATGTTTCCTGTTTCCACATGAAGCAGTAACTCACTTACCAGATGAAGTCCATTTCTTGCACAACAATTGCTGATTTTTCATAAGAAACACAAACTTTAGATGTATCTAAATCTAAAATCTAAACTGTAATAGCTATAATTTTATAACACAGTGGTGTTCACGGCACTTACAACAAACAACATTTCTGCACAGGCAAAGTAAAGTTTCAAAGGGGATGTGTACCTGGACAGGAGTGTGTTCAGATAGTCTGGAGTGGTAGGATCAGGGCTAAGAGGAGGTGATGTTACAAAAGAAGCTGCTTTGGCCCAATTCTTGCTCCAGTAATGTGTCCCATCAGTGCCCAGACTGGCTGTGATTGGCTCCCCAAACACAACATTTCCTGGGAAAGGAAAATCAGTCAAAACTTTGTTAGAAGTCAACAAAGTGCCAAGTGTGAGGGTCTCCATTTGCATAATCATCAGTTGCATTAGTGCACCTTTATTTTTATTTTGTCAGCAGTTTAGTCTCGCTAAAAGCTTTGGCAATTCATGTGAAAGTTTCCAGCAGGGGGACCATGCCAGCATCGGCAATGCACAAATTCCACTTGCTCAGTTGCAGCTGAGATTGTTCTCTTTCATGAACGGTTTGAGTCCTGTCACTAACACATGTGTGCTCTTATGCTTCTTCACAGTCCCTCGCACTAACATACATTTATTATTTCCTGGTTTTCATATAACAGCTCGGGAATGGAGCCAAACAAACGTGTCAAGCTCATAAACGCTCCTAATGGATTCACCTGAGTGCACAGAGAAGGCTATCTGAGGTCAGCAATCTGGTGTGTTAAAACCTCATTTGGCTTTCCACCAAAGACATTCAAACACATATTGTTCTTCTCTGCTTGTTTTCATCACATTCTCAAAAATTGTTAATTTCACAATCCATCTACGCCAGGCAGGCTCTTGGTTCACATCTGTTCTATCCTCTAAGGAAAAGTGTGTGTGACAGCTCAACCACAGAAAAGACCTGAACAACAAAGCTGAATGTTACTCTAAGAGTGGGATATTTTTTTCATTATACCAAACAGAGACAACTCAGCATATACATTTCTAGTCTTGGAAAACACAGAAAAAGAAAAACAAACATATAAAGGCCAGGACAAATTCTGCTTTTTACCTTTTTTCCGGGCCTGTGAGATGATGTCAGCAGCACTCTTGCTCATGACCCGTGTCACATAGAGTGGACAGTTGGTTTGGCTGGCGATGGTGATGGCACGAAATACCGCCTCTGCCTCCAGCTACAGACGAAAGAGCACAATGCGGTTGACTCGGGAATGTTTTTCCCATTAAGATTTTGTCAAACAAACTTCAAATATCACGACCGCAGCAAATTATACATTTTTGGAGCCGTATCATTTGAATAATTTATTTTGAACCCGGACGACAAGGAGAAGCTTATAATTTTAAAACTGGGCAAGTCAAGGACTGTTTCAGTTATATTGTGTTTGGGTAGTTAAATTTAATGCGATCAGCAAACAAATGCTTAAAAGAAACTTAAGTGAGGTCAGACTAACACCCAGTACTTGCAGATTTTCCAAGTTGGAAGGCTTTAAAAGCAAACATATTGGACACATTTTAGACACATGTCCACAATGAAAAGCACCTGGTGTTTTATTGTGATTATTGCATTTCTGAAATCTTCATCCCCATATTTGTAAATGCTGGCTAACGAGAACTAGAAATGACTTTAAATAAAAAAATTCTACAAAGGTTTCAAGTAGAAACGTCACTGCCTCCATATGATGCAAACACTGTTTTCTTTGAGTCCAGAGGGTCAGTCTGGCTTCAATGACCACTGAATTAGTACTGAATAAGATGGTGTACACTAATAGAGAAACACTTGTCTGACTTTGCCTGCTTAAGAAAATCATGTTACCAATTTTTAGATTCTTGAGACTCCACTCAGCTACTTGACATTATGATACTGGTGGGACAGGAACCCTCTGCAGCAGCACAGAATGGAAAATCCCAGACAAGTTGTTGAGCTGAAAGTGTGGCTTTGATTTTTGTTGTTTGCTGAAGAAACATTCACAGCAAAAACTGGATGAAACAAGAGACTTTTTTTTTTCACCCAGTGTCTCAAATGTATCTGAAACCACATGTGTGTAACAGGAACAACGTGTGTGTCTGAGGACCAGTCCAAAAATGTCACTGTGCACAATGTGATTCTTTACATGTACAACCATATTTGTATTGTTTGCACAAAAAAATGATAAATTATAACATGGCTAATTTATTTGAATACTTTTATATGACAGTCCATTTCAAAATGCTTGCACATGCAAATGATGCATAGTAGCTAATATTTAATATAGTGTATGGTGTGTGAATGTTAGACCTCTTCTGGCCTGCTCAGCACATGCCCCTCTGGTCCAGTGATACCCATCTGCAGCATCCGGGCCTGCTCCTGTTCAACACACATGCAAAAAGTCAACTGTTAGCTGCCCAGTTTATAGACATAATGTACCGTATGTAGAACTTTCTGGGAGGTCTTCATCAGTCTACAAACTTCAGAATGATAAACCGTTTCTGATTAGTTGTGCTTGTGTTAAGTACACGAACAGCAGTTTTAACATGTGGGTCTGTGCACGACTCAAAGCAAGGAAAATTTCACTTTCAGAACATCACCTAAAAGCAAAAACTCTGCTTTAAGGCATTAGTTTGCACCTTTCCTTGCATAGTGTCATTTAGAGTGACTGTCTGTGAGGTCAAAATGTATTATGGTGACATGCTTCTGCAAAAAAGGCTTTAAGCGAGCATCTCATACCAGTGGAAAATCAGTAATACTCTGTCTTAGAAGCCTACGATTGGTCAGGCAGCTAAAATTAAAGACGGAGACTATATCAGCCAAAGGTAAGACAACTTGTACTGTAACTGAAGAAACTAGTGGCATTCCTGTGGTCAGTGCTCCCCTCAGCTATCTGAGGAGAAAAACTTTGTTGCAAGGAGCAGGACCTGTTGATGACAGACGCAGAAAATCTAGACATGTCTACAAATGAGAGGAATCCCAGCTGTGTTACTACACGAAACAAATTTGTGGCTCTGATCAACATTGCTGCGCTGAGACTGTTCCCCTTCCCCAAACTCACACAGAAGAGGCTGCCTGGATGAAACAGCTCTACATTGGGCAAGCAAAAGCAGTTACAACCTATTGTTAGCAAGTAAAGTTTTTCAAGGTACATTTCTAATACTTATGCTGCCTTCAGGAGATGCCCATGAAGTTGTCACAATAGATGGCCCTATTGCTAAATCTGTTTGGAAAAGTTTAGAAATCTAGCATTGCTGATCTCGCTCCAAGGAAACATAGAGTCAGGCAAAAGTTATAGGATATGGGAATTATGGAAGTTGCAAACCCTTTCAGGAAAAAAGTAACTGAACTTTGCAGTACAAGAGTTTTGAGAGGGGAGTTTATCTCAAACCGGCATTTATTGGCCATTTGAAGATGAGAAGCTGCGCTTTGGCATTCGTTTCTATGCTTTTCCATGGCTATTGTTATAACAGAGCTCCCCAAGCTAGCTGAGAAGTGGGGTCCAGCCAAAAGACCAAAACACTCACCTAATCCACCTTAACAGAGATTTTTTTAATGCAGAGTAAGATGGAAGAAAGACTGAACTCTTCTAAGGATGTGTCCAGACACCCATGTGAGAAAGCTAATTTCTGCCACTTGTAACAGCAATATTATATTAATATTCTTTTGGCCATTGTTCACAACTCATTGCCAAATATGAAGAGGACCCTGCCCCAACCTGGACTAGGGAATCAGGTTGTAAAGCATATCCTCAGGTTCAGAGTTGCTACTTCTCCCCCGGCAGCTTTGCACTTAGCCACAAACATCTCCAGTGTATGCTTAAGGTTGAAGCCAGCAGAACCACATCATCTGCAAAAGCAAAGATGTGACCCACCCCTTGGGTGCATCTAGAACTTTGAGTTATAAAAGCTTGAACATAATCAGGGGCAGCTCTGGCAGCAAGTCTAAACAAGACACCTCTATCTTAGGTGGTCTAAAGTACAGTACATGACATAATCAAGTGTTCAGACATGTTGGTCTTACAGATGGAAATCAGACTTCCAAGTTAAAGTTGCAAACTGGATAGGAGAGCTGGGAATTGCAAAGAATCAGATCCAACACGCACCCACATACACACACAGTGACAGAATCCAGGCATGGTCTGGAGCTCTGACTAATACCAGCCCTCTCGATCCATCACCTATTACGGTTGATTCACTTTCATTTGTCCACAAAACGGCATAGCCCTGTATAAACTACACCCACACATTACAGTCCTACAGGAAACACAGTCTCCCTCTCATCAGTGACAGTGTGTTTAGTCTCTAAGTAGTGGAGATGCACTGTGATAAGACTAGAAAAGTGAACTGAAGTGAACTAAACTGAAATAAATCATACTAAACAAAAACATATCACAGAGTTGGACCTGGCACAAAAGTTCAGAAAAAAGAAAAACGAGGCAGTGAGGAAGCAATGGAGAAAAAAAAGGCGTCTGTAAGTGCACTCGTTTCCATTGTTACCTCAGCGATGATCTCGCCATTTTCAGCGTGGACCTGAGCGATGCCTCCCCGCTCTGCCAAGAAGGTAAAGACCTCATAGAGCTGGATGAGAAAGACACAGAAACATTGAAATTACAGTGGTACTTCTTTTATATTTCAAATCCTGCCTCGCTGTTTACTCAAAGAAAGGGCACTCCTTTTTAACTCAGAGGTCACCCATAAGCCACAATTTAAAAGAAGCCCACAATTTACATGATGTCTACTCCGACACGCTGCAATTATTGTGTGTGGTCTCCAGAAATGGTGAGAGTCATGTGGATGAACTGCAGTTGTTGTTATGTTGCTGTGCCACAGTTCCTTAGTGAGCTGCATGACATCAGTTTTTCAGGCTGGACTATTTCAGTTGAAACATGTGCTCCTTTGACCAACCAAATTAGGTACGGCTGTATGAGAAACAGAGTCCTGCCTCACACCCTCTGGCTTTCCACTGTTTTTTAAGTCCTTATAAAATCACAGTACGCATAAATCAAAGGCTGTGAACAATAATTATGTAGTCCTTTTTTTAGACACTTTGTCACCATTGGAGCCAAGTCACAGCCATTTTTTTTTTTTTGCATGTTGACTGTGAAGTTACAGGAAGTTGGCAATGACTCATTTTATATTGACTACAACTGGGATTTTGTGACACGGTGAAATAATAATAAAGGCCATGAAGTGAGCCCTTTCCTAATGTATGATGAATTGAGGACAAAAGCAACAGGCCTCAACAATTCAGTGCAAAACTAATATTAGGCCTTCGGTAACTTAAAATAGCTTTCAGAGTTAAAAAGTTGCAGCTGTGTCTCTTCAAAGGCACCATCTCCTCGCTGAGCCGAGTTGGAAAGATAGCAACACCAAAGCAAATTTTGCACTGAGCCTGGCATTTTTCAAAAATGTTGATTTTCCTGCCATCTCTGCACATCAAGCATGTGGGGAAAGCAGACTGCTGAGAACACGTAGAGTTTTAACACAGATATTAAAACAGCAAAACCTGGTCTTGAAAGTGTGTGCTACATTTAAGGCGCTCTACCTCACTGTTGCTCATCTGGTAGTAGTCCTTGTACGCCATGTACACCTGGAATGAGTTCACTCCTGTAAAAACAGTAAGTCAGCATGAGAGAAAGATAAAATGTGATAAGTTTTATGTAAAGTTTAATTACTTTAACTACTTTTAAACAAAATCTCCCAAAGCACTCCCCCCCATGAAGCTCTTATAGCACGCCATCAAGACCCACCCTTTTCCTTGATGAGATTATCCACCTCCTGCTTTACGCTGTCATTCCAGTGGGTGATGTCCACATGGAGAGAGTAGTCGCAGCAGGCTTTCTCATCAGCCCACTGCCTCCACTGGTCATGGGCCTCTATCAGACTGGCACCAGGCTCTGGCATCACATGGTCCACTGAAGAATAAAGGAAGACAAGTATTAGCAGACAGAAAGAAGGGAATGAATGCAAAAAGCGATACGACAGGTGAAGTGGCAAAGAGTTGACACAAGTGGGGTGGGCATAGTCACACGTAAGGAGACAAAGACAGGGCAGCGTCAGGATCTGTCTGCTGGTGCTTTTACTTTCTCCCTGTATTGTTTATCTTGCATAATCAGCTGTCTGTCTGAATTCCTGCAGTGCTCAGCCAGTGGGAAATAACCTTGTCAGATGTCACATTGCATTTTGTACATCTCTATCTGGGTACAGGTGTCCTTGCACAAAAATTGAGCGACTTTACCTACTTTTATATTTGGCTGTGTAGCCACAATCAGATTTTTTATTAATAAGAATGGTGCTCGTTTCGATGCAAGTTCTTAAATGCATCATGAATGCTTAGCATGGATGCTGCTTGCATTAGCACAAGCACATATAATTACATACATAATGTGTATATTTGCATGATTTTCTGTGCAGATTAGAAAAGCACACAGTGTCTCTGTTTGTGGACACAACAGGATCACGGTGCACAAAATATCCTGCTACATCTAACTCAGCTGTAATAAAATAAGGCCTCCTGCTGCCTTGCCACCTGACTGCCTTCTTTATCTTATTAAAGACAACCCAATCTGCTTATGCTAATAGGATATAGCTGAAAACAGCAGTCGCATACATACACACAGACACACACACACAAAACAATGGCAAACGCTCAGTGTCAACACTTTGTTTTGTTCACCATCTCTCAACACAACCTCATTTGCTAGTTAAGACAGACATGTACAATATAAAAAAACAAAAAACACACAAGCAGACAGCAGAGTACACATTTCCACTTTCTAACCCCCTGGAATATAATCCCTCTATGAATGGAGCTCATGAACAGAGCTTACTACAGTAGCACGCCTGTTAGTGGCTTTGTCTGTTTGAAAACAGGGCCAACAGGCAGCAGAGGAGCAGTCAGCCCAAAAGAAGTTTTAATGAAACTGCAGCATCTACCAACTGTGACAGTGTCTCATCCCTAACCTACATGAAGTTCACAAACACACAAAAGGAAAAAGCTGTACTCAAACCAGACATGGGAGAATGACACTGATGCCCTATTTCTTTGGGAGTAGTGTTTCACTCTATAACCCCCACCAGTCATCGCCCTCCACGCTCAGTCTTTTGTATGGTCCTCTTTCGTAGTGGGACCAAAACCTTTTCCCATGCCTCCCTTTCTCTTTTCCTCTGTCTGGCGTTCAGCCATCCCTCCCCTCGCTGCATTTTCTTTTTAGCTTTTTTCTGAAAAAGCTTTACTATTATCAGCTTCACTGTGTGGATGACCTTTCCTGCAGCTCTTACCGATCATGGTTGTCCCACCAGCAAGAGCAGCCTTTGATCCCTGGGCAAAGTCATCCACAGTTGTGGTTCCACGATATGGCATCTGGAAGTGGGTGTGGATGTCGATACCACCGGGGATCACCATCTTCCCATTGGCCTCAATGGTTTTCACACCACCAGGCACAATCAGATTGTCACCAATCTGCCTGTCAAGTGAAGATGATGTTATCATAACTATATTAAAACCTGTCCATAAATTTACACAAACAAAATATATGTATTACTTCCCCTTTTTGATTATTTATCAAAGCTGAGATGCCAATTATTCAAATTCAGAGAACCAAATTATTCCAGAAAGGAAGACCACATAGCAAAAGGCAAAAAAAATGTTTAATGGGTATGAATCGAAAGCAGAAAAAAAACTAAGTGAAACAAAGTCAGCCAAGCCTGAAGCGGGACAATGTCGCCATCCAACACATTAACATTTCGCTTCTGTTAAAAAGTACTTTTGTAGAGGACACAAGTTAGACAGGCAGGCAGGCAGAAGCCAGTGTCTCTGTGAGTTTGCCAACAGTCCAATAGTGCCGCCGGCATGTGGGTGTTTATCATGCAACACCAGTCTTTCTGTGGGCTCCTCTCTCTGAGCTGCCTCACTTAGGGGCAACGGGGACAACTGGGAATTCAAGTGGCGACAAAACAACGGGGAAAGCGAGCGAGACAGTTCCACTGTCCTACCCCAGCTCGGTCTGACGGGGTCAAGAACAGCTGTTATCAGTTTAACTGTTACCGCTAAGTTCAGAATGTTAGTTTCATTTCAACGCTACTAGCAGTCTGCATTCATGTCGTAATTCTTAAATTGCTTCGGATTTCCTCATCTGTGTTTTGGACCAAGGGTTTATAAGACTGCTATTCATTATGTAGCTGGTGTTCACTTAGACTGTAATGTTTGCTCTTCACTTAAGCTTTAAAACTACCATTGCAAGTGGAGCAACCAGTTTTCAACCACTACTGCCTTAGGATCAAATAGCATTCAAAAACTAATAATCTAATCATGATTAGACTCATTAACCTTCAAGGCCCAAGGTGCTCCTTTCACATCTTTTTTTAATACTGTTTTACCCTGGTATAGGTAATTATTTCCAAAGAAGCCCTTTTGATTTTGATTTTCTTCAAGAACTTTAAGATTATCTGTGTTTCAGGGTTAAAATATTTGAATTTCTACAGCAGCACTATGCACCTTCAGGGGCGAGAAGCATTTAAATATAAAGGGGACAAGTAAGATACCACATAGCTCAGACAGAAAATAGTTGATGAGGTGAACTATAAGTGGAGGGATGAAACCAAATGGGAAGAGGTGTGAGCAGAGCAGAAAGGAGGACAGTGGAATACTTACTTAATGAGGCCATCCTCCATGTAGATATCGGCATGGAAGGACTGGTCATCATTAACGATCCTTCCGCCTTTGATCAGAAGCCTGTCGCTCTGTAGAGAAAGAGATGGGCAGAGTGGAGAGAAAAGGAGGGAGGGTGGGGTTGGAGGGGATGAAATACGATAACAATTATGATTCTACGCAACGTTGTGTCAAGAAAGCTGGAAACATAGGCAAGTAAATTCCAGTGGAGGATGATTTACTAAGCCACAATATTACTGTACAAGAATTAGAACTGTACTCTGTTTGTCTGTAGTGAGATTATCTCCTTATTTCTTTCCACCCACAGGATATGAACAATGATTCATTCATGGCTGCTAGAGAGGGGTACATGTGGTGGTCGTGTCCCATGCAAACACATCTCACATAGCATAACTATATGGACCACCCAGTAAGTCTGCGTGCCCAGAAAAACAACCAAGATTTGCGAGGAAATGTCTTTATTTATTTGATGAACATCAACTAGTGTCAATTACTGCACAACTCATTACCCACTTTTCAGATGGCAAATGATTACATGACATTCAATATCTGGATCGAATTAAGTCAGATCTGTAACAAAAATACTGGTTGCACTGATACATAAACTGACTATGAACCCATATATATGTGAAGAGCTCTGTGTACAGAGTATTATAACCTCCTGCATCCACACATGGGGACATTATATTCTGGCTTTGTCTGCATCATAGACTTCATTCTACTTGTGTTACGCTGTAAAATAAACTCAATGTCCCCTTGTGAGAACATGCTCACAAGGGGACATGTATGTAACAAAGTATGTAAAAAAATTCACAACAAATAGCTAGAAAAAAGTAAAAATGCTCCCCAAACAACAGCTCTGGTGTCAGCAGGTTAAACAGCATCCTTCAGTCTTTTGCTCAATGAAACCTTTACTTGAAAGGGGGTCCAGTAAATCACCATAATTTTCAGACCTTTCCCTTCTTTTAAAATTAAAATTACTCCAGACATAGGGATGTCATCTGGGAGGCTGATGTTGTTGAAGCTCAAGCTGCTTTTAAGGTCATGGATTAACATCGTAACCACATTTATCCAGATTCTGTTATGCAATAATTTTAACCGTCAATGTTTTTTTCTCAGCGTAATCGTTTTATCCAATAGACCAAATGCAATCACCAATTGATCACTCAGTCATTTCATGAAGCAGACAATTTCTGATCTGTGTTACAAAATAATGTAAATATCATATAATCCCTACAGAGGTAACGAACATGTTCCAAAGTAAAACTAAAAAGCAACACTAAGTCTGAGGAGCCTTGTGCCAAAATCTTTTGATGTTTTGTGGCCTGATTTGGGTGTTGTCATGACGCCACACAGTCAGACAAGAACAATTTGCTGCTGCACCATGGGCCGACTCTAGCAGATCACTGCCATGGCAACGGGTTGACTAGAGGGAGAGAAGCAAGAGAGGAAAGACAGCGTGCGCCTGGTTTTGCTGATATGCTGGCTTTGCTGACTGGTTGAGTGTACAACTGACTGTACAACAGGGCTAAGGGTTTACAGACGTAGACGGAGCAAAACGAGCAAGCTCAAAATATCTTCTTCATACAGGACTTGCTCAATAAAACAAATATGATGTAAGTAATTGAACATATCAATGCGTTAGGAAATTTAGCCTTGGATAACCTTATCACAATGACTTCATGACAAAGCTTTTTTTCCCTTCACTTCATTCCACCACCTCAACCTTCTCCTTATATGTGGAGCTCTCCACTTATGATTTAACAATAGGGTTCAAAGGTATATTTATTTGGGAGAATCCGTTCTCCTGTCCGCTTCCTCATTGCTGCTATAAATGGTCAGTTTCTTAAAGTATGTCTGAGTTAAATTACCCAGTGAATTTCAGGCACAATCAACAAATATTTGCACTTATCTGCTTCACAAATTAAAAAAAAAAAACTGCTTTACTTATCAGCATATAGGTTTAATTCTTTTCTGTTTAGAACTGTTTTTAGGACAAAACAAGGCTTCTGCACATGTCATCCTCAGGTGTTGGAGCTTGTGATGGGCGACTTGTGACATTTTTTCGAATAGATAACAAATAAAATAATCAATACTGAAAAATTTGTTGCGACCTGCAGTATTTAACTTCTGTGTGACCTTCATAGATAATTAGTTCTTTTTTTTTTTTTTATTTATTGATTTTTTTCTAAAAGGAATTAGTAATCGAATTAGTTCGTTTAAAAAAGCATCGACATTACACTGAAAACCAAACAAATACAGCCTTATTTATATATCCAGTCTCTAAAAAGACAAGACGTAATTCCTTGGTCTGCTAAGAGGAACACACCATATTTTCCCATCAGCAGATGTGTGCAACAATTTACAGCCGCTGGCCGTGGACCCAGAGTTTCATCATTATAATAAACTGCAGCAATTCCTTTGAACATAACAACAGGAAAAATAAAAGTATTATCGTGTACATAGCTCGAATATCTGCTGAGCTCAAAGACACACACAATGTGGCTATTCATGAGTTGTGTGGTAGTGATTGCACATATTAGGTGGTGGTGGTGGTGGTAGTGATGGACTAGTGCGAACCAGAACCCAGAGTCTTCCCAAGCAACCACACCCTGAAGCAACACATTACAACACACAGTCATCAACTCCTGGAACACCACACTAGCATAGATCATACTGCAAAGCTCATTGCCTTCATTAGCTTAGAGAGAACGCCTTCCAAAGAGTGCTCTGTCATAATAATTTAACATGACAACATTATTGAATGTGAATAGGGAGTGCACACAGATAACTTTCATAGCATTCCAGTAAAGGAAACAGACAATAAATTTGTCATTTAATCAAAAAAGGTACAAAAGATGCCCAATGCTGTAAAACTATTGTAACAAAATCAGTCTTTGCATGTGACTAAATGGTATTTTCCTTATCATTTTTTAACATTCTTTGACAGATCACAACCTAAGATGACCATAACCCAGAAAAGATTTTTCAGTTATTGTTATAATGACAGCTCCTGATGGATTTGATGTTAACCAAGTGATTAATCAATTGTTGCAGCTTTACAGCTTTCAGTTTAAATGGTGGTTAAAAGCAGCTTGTAATGAGTCAAAGGAAAAACGCAATAATTGCATCTGCCCACAAAAAATGAATGCAACCAAATCTGATTCTGCAAAATCTGAAATATGATCTCCTAGTCATGACTTATGGTGTTAAATATGAGACATTAGTGTTTGCAAAATGTTGTGATGTATCAATGAAGTTGACCTCTGATTTTTGTAGATTAAAAAATTTATTTTGTGGTCTCAGTAGCTTTGAGGTTTGCCCACTCAGTTCTAATCAGTTCATCCTTGAGTCCCATCCCAGACTCAAAGAAAATCTTTCAAGGATTCAAAAGCTACTGAATTCAGACTACCTCGGATCTCTAAAATTGGAAGTTTTTTTGTTTTTCTTTTTTAATCACTCGGAAACTATGGTTACGAGTCACTGCTGTTTCATTAACATGAATAAGAATCTCTATTATAAATATTATTGAATTAATAGTCAGATAGAGACCTGCTTACATCAGCAGCATCAGACATGAAGAGGTTTTACCTGATTTATAATACTGCAGCGATGGGTGTGCCATCATGCATGGGTGACTTACTGAAGTGCCCCTCCTCTCTCTCTCTGTCTGGCACACACACAAACACACACTCATTTTACCCTTTTCAATTTCTGGCCACTGGCTGATGACAACATGCAGGAGACCACAATCACTTAACAATCAATAGCTTTCCATTTCCGTTACAACCCAGTAACTGACCATTGCTGAATTGCTCTGGACTGCATTTCACATTAGACTCTTTTTACACTCAGTGGAAACCAAGATGCTGAAACGCTTCATGCCAGCAGCTCATGTCATCGGTGCAATATCTAACAAGACAGATTTTTTTAAAAAGCAAAAAGCATGCCCAAAAAATTGTTTCAATAATAATACAAACCATAAACTAGGCGCAGAATGCGTGGCCAACCTGTCGAGCCTTTTTAAAGACACATAATAAAAACAACGAGTTTTCCGCTGACATTTCTTCATCACACTTCATTAACAAAACTCAGACTCAACGTTTACTGTGGCTTTTTCATCAATTCTGTGACAAACAGCCACAAACTGTGACAGTAACCATTTCATCTGACCACAAACAGCAATGTTGCTCATATTATTATTACAAATATATGTCATGTGACATCATGGCGGGTGAGACTGTTAAAGAATGCATATGGAATATTTCAAAATGTGTTTTCTACATCACATTCATGATTATCAAAACAACATACAAGAAAAAAATTGTAAGTAGTGAGTGAAGGGAGATAGCTCATCACCTCATTTATGAAATTCTTAGTCCAACTTTTGTCTGTTTGTCTGTCTATACCACAAGACAAATGTGGTTTTGTAATAGTGACACTGGTGGATTCCAACCCTCTGTGCTATCCTGTGGTTACGGGAATAAACCAAAACATTTGTTACATCTTTAACGAGACAGTACTGTCCACATAATGAACTCATGCCACAGCTGTTACTTTTTGCTGCAGCTTCGGCTTCGACAAGAACTATTAAATATCATTCAGTGGCTAATGTGGTATTCACGAGTCCTGGGTCTAAGATTGGACTGCATGACCACAGTGGTCTTAAGATGGTGGATTCAGTGCACGGCTAATAACATGCTTTGACAGTCTTGATGCAAAAAGGAGAGTAAAGACAGCTTAATGAGGTCCTAAGACGAAGAAGGCCTCATAATTTTACTTTTTTTCTTTAACTTTGTTGAACAAAGTTAACTGTGCTCACACATAGCTGAAGAAAGATACTGTAGACTAGTCATTGTGGATTTTCTATAATAGCCGTTAATTTAAGTTTCGAAAATACAATGTCTGGCTACTGTTTTGAATTAACTTCTCTTATACAGGATCATTCGACTGGCGAGGGACCAGAATTTCCAGATTGACAACATTCTTGACCCGGACCGGTGACTGGTGGGTTAGCCTCCCATGTGTCCAATTATGAGCTGGTCCATTTCATGCATGCGCAACGCACGCACAGGGGTGGAGGCTACACATCATTTACAGCCACATGCTAACGTGGCTATCATTAGGAAGCTATTTGGTACAAGTACATGTTTCTGACAACAAGCATAATAAGACATTTAAAATGCCTTCACTAAACTAGACCTGGATATTTTAAAGAAGCTAACAAAGGCAAAATGGCTAACACTGAAGCTAGCTAAAGCTCAGAGCCAGGTAGAAGCAAACGGCTTCGGAAAGAACCTCAGTGAGCAGAGAAAGGTTGAGAGCAATTACGAGGAAAACTAAGGTCTGTGTGAAAAAGAGATAAGGGTCCTGTCATCTGCTGAAGTTATAAAGATAATGGAAAATGTAAGTAATTGGTATTTGTTTTGTTGTATAAATCTGTTAAACCTTCTTTTATCTGGTTATAGAAACTACTTTTTAGTTAATTTTTTTTTTTACCTCATTCCTCTTTTGTAAAGTTTCATTCTCATTTCTTTTATTATGAAAATAAAAATGTCATAATAAAAAAATATTGTTTGTTTGCATAAACTCAATTTCTTAATATGTGCCATACTGGAGTTTACAGAAAACTGCGAAACAGAGCATTTTATCCATGTCAGTGCTAAAATAATTTAGTCACTAAGCTGTTTCCTGACAGAGTCAATGGTCATACTGAGACAAAACCACGTCTTCAAGCCACTTAAAGAAGTCCAGACGCTTTTCTTTTCAAGCTCCTTAGACACTTCTAAAAATCTAATGACATAAGAAGAAAATATTTATTTTACCTTAGAAGGGTGATAAATGCTATTCTGTTTTTTGGGTTTTTTTTGTGGGATTTGGATCTTCGGGCAGAATATGCACAAGAGACATGAACGATGTTGATGTTGATCTTGATTTGCTCTTCCCAGGGTCACTAACTATGTCCTCATTTGTCAATCGCATAACTATTGCAGCACCGACTCTTCGAAATGGAAAAGTCTCCCTGGGTTGGCAGTAAATAGTAGCCACTGTTAGAAATTACACATTTGCAAGGACTACTGCATGCAACCGATTCAGTACTCAAAGTGTACCAGTTGTTTTCCTTCCAGTTTTTTTTCCAGTTACTATTTATTTATGAAAGTCAGTACACCACTGTGTAGTATAATTATAATATGCAAGTAAAGTGCAGTATCATATTTGGGACTTATTTCTTTTCAGTTGCTCAAAAGGGGAAACAACTTTTTAGCTCAGAAATAATGCAAATGTCCAAATCACACATGTTGAAGCTTAAATATTTTCAACACACTGGCACTTCCATCACAGTACTAATGGTGATTTGTGTAAAATTGTGCTCAAGTATCTCTCTTTTAGAGTTCTACTGGGTTTTTTGTGTGTTATTTTTTAAGACATATCACTGTTACAGAGGAGCATGCTTGGAGACCAACTGATATTAGTGTATTGCCAATATATTGGTATCAGAATATATAATGTCTGATAAATGACAACCAAAAAAGTAAAAAAAAGACAAGAAAAATACACTTCAATAGTATTATGAGTACTGATATTGCATAGCTTGTCTACCAGATAGCAATCAACAGCACAAACAAAACAACCATGTGATCTGAGCAGTTTAAACAAGTAAAGCTCGTCTCCTGGATTTTCAAATCCCGCTATGAGAATTGGTCTTACAAATCCTGTATCGGTGGGGTTCTAAACATACCAAATCATTCATGTATTAGAGTAACTAAGCTTTGCAGGTGCCAAAAAACATACCCTTCACAATTTCAAAGTCAAATATATCATAAAAAAACATTCAGCATCAAATCACCAGAGCTTAAATTACATTTGTCTTAAAAATAATACATCACAAAAGTTTTCAGATGATTCAGTTTATTTCCTGAATGTGGCATTGAAACAGCTTGAAATGAAGAAATAATATTGTATACATATAGTTTTATTGGAAGATTTTCTGGATATGATTAAATTTATAATTAATACACTGTGTTTCCCTCCGGGTGACAATCTAAGCACAATTTTTACCAGAAACTTATGCCCACTCTCTGAAGTGTGCATGACCTATTCTCAAAGCTTTGGCACTGATTAAACTGCTGTGTTAATCACTAATTTAGGACAGCTGGTGGATTAGCTTTAACACAAGCATCACGCAAACATCGCAACTATCTTAAGTCACTCTCACAAGTAGTATTCTCAGCTCAAACAAATGTAGAGGCTGTTAATGCCTTTCTTTAAACTAAGCTGATGAAATTATGCTAGAAATCTGAATTATAAAGAAACGTGTTCCGTCCACCTGCTTTTTTTCTTTTGATACACTTTACAGTCAGTAGTGAGACCTTTTGTCTGCTACAGATACAACTTCTTACAAGTGCTGATCTGTTATATTTCTGGAAGCAAAACACTGTGAAGTTCAGATGGAAAGAAATCCAAACAAACTTGTCATTCAGCTCTTAACAAAGAACAAAGTGCCAAAAATAAAATGCCTATTACTGCACGGGAAGCTGTCATTTTCTGTTACACAAGCCGGCAGTAATCAAAAATAGACGGCAGGATGTTGTTCTTACTACTATGCTGACATCGACACACACGTTTTTTCCACTTTCACCGGACTGGGGGGAGAAGCGCTCATAAAGTGGGATGCAAAGTACTAATATCTCCTTCATGGTGCTTAATGAAAGGGAACGGTCCTGGAAAACTCGAGTGCGACAAAATAGGTCAAAGGGGCTGAGGAGGAGGAGGACATTAGAGGAGACCTCCATTAGCTGTGGCAGAGATCCTCGCGTCTGTAAGGAGGGGGGCATGGGGAGGCAGGCGGGGACCAGTGGAAGAGGGACGTCATCTTGAATCTGCACCAGTGCCTCTGCTGCAGCCCTGTTGCCTAGCAGTCAAAAATATTTACTGTTCAGCAAAAAGTGTGCAGGATTTTTTTTCACATTCTGGAAAAGTGAAAACAATGAGACTTATCCATCTAAATTAATCGCAGGGGCCCCTGCCAGTTAAGGTCTGGAATGTTGATCTTGTGATAGGCTGGAGTAGTGTAACCGTGCAACAATCTGGATCTGATTGGGCCAGACAGGTTGAATTTTTAACTCTCTCAGTCAAGAAGTTTGAGAAATGCCTGTTTGTGCGCATGTGTGTCAAAACACATCCCCGCAATGACAGAAGGGCTGTATTTTCCTGCCATCACAACTGTATGTTTGTTTCCATGGTGAGTTGCGCGGCAATGTCTGGGTGGCCGTGGGGTATTTTGTTTGCTCTCAAGCCCACTTTGCTGCAGTCTGCATGGTGACGGTACAGTCTGGTGTGGCAGGGATCTGATTTGTGGAGCGTCGACAGGGGGAACGGGTTTCACTCACAGATGCTCACTCCAGCTGGAGGGGATTACGGATGACATGTAACCGCCTGGAACAACACTGTGGCTGCAGTGAGTGGGTATAAGGAATAAAAGGGACCACACCTAGAAATATGAAAGGGCAGTTCTAAAACCCAAACGAAAGAAAACGCTTTAATAGAACGGACAGGCTTGGAAATGAAGAGTCGTGTCGGGAAGGAGGCTTAGAAATAGGTAGAGCGTTTAAGGTCCTCCTGTGTAAGAATTAATAGCTGCTTTCACCCATGAACTTCAGACAGTTTCTAGGGAATCAGGTTGAGAGGCAGCACACACTACATCCACTCACCACTAAAGAATGTACCAGACAATACAATATTCACACACCAGCATACTCCAGCATCGACAACATCAAATGCACCTCTGTTGAAGTACAGATGTGAAAACAGCTTACAAACTCAATGATTCCATGGCATCAACAGTCTATGAAGAGTTGTTTGTCCAGTTACAGAGTTAAAAGACAAATGATTCATTTTGCTTACAGCAGGGGTGTTCAACTCCAGGCCCCAAGGACCAGTTTCCTGCAGGTTTTAGATGTGTCCTTGATCCAACACAGCTGATTTAAATGGCTAAATAACCTCCTCAACATGTCTTTAAGTTCTCCAGAGGCCTGGTAATGAACTAATTTGATTCAGGTGTGTTGACCCAGGGTGAGATCTAAAACCTGCAGGACACCGACCCTTGAGGACTGGAGTTGGACACTCCTGGCTTACAGTGAAAAAAAAAAGGTTATTTAAATGAAACAGATGCCAACCTCTGGGGCAGCAATGGGGCAGAATCACCTTTAAATCTACACATAGTGATATGATATGCACACAAGTGGTTCTCTGGTGTCTGTGTAGCCCCCATTACTAATTAACCAACCAACTAACCAAAACCTAACTATGTCAAGCATAATAAATTGCTATTCATTATATTTCCATTTTTTATTGCTTGTGTATATAGTAGATCTTCCATGTAATTAGCAAAGCCTGTTGTTTCCTATTGTTTAGGGTCATAACTTCATTTCGATCGTACACTCTCTATAAAACGTGGATGTACTCCACGGTCACGTCTCCTTTTGTTGGGGAAGTCCTGTGTTGAAGCTGCAGCCTGAACATTTTGGCTGTGGCCATCTTGTTTTTTTGAAACCAGATGGAAACCGACTGGTCATACAGTAGCAATTTGTCAATTACAAGGTAGCCATGCCTTGATGCATAACCTGCTTTATCATCAAAGAAATTTAGTTTCAGCTGCTCTCTTACTCACCACGAGTCACAAAGCAGATAGGTCTGCATGGTTGATTTGGTAGAATTTTAAACCAGATGCAACCCCAAAAGGATTTGTGTTCCCTTCTAGAATTGAAGTGGACTCTTTCACTTGTTGGGAAAATATGTAAACCACTACACTACGGAGCCACTTAATGTTTATTAACATGATGCGATTTTAATAAGACTTGAAACTAGTGCTGAAGAACATAAACTCATTAGGAAAGGCCAGTGGCTCATGTGAGCAATGGGCTCATTTCCTCATAAACTTCTATACAGTATGACCTCATTTTGTAACCCAAGAGTTCGGCCCTTGTTGGCTATAACAAAGAATCCAAGTTCCTCCGTACTGGCTTTAGTTCTCAGACAAGAAGGCTATGGCCATCTTTTATATACATGTTTATGGTTTAGATACAGGAAAGACAAAGACAACAGTCTGTGCTTGTAACAAGAGGTTCTTGCTTTAGTCTGCTTTTACTGAAACAACGTGACACTTTCAATTCTCCTGGCTTGTCTGCATGTGCATAAACCAATAATGCAAGTATTGTGTGTTTGCATTTCTAAGAAGCTGATCAAATGGTTGGAGGGGAATCACTACTACCATAAACTCCAAATCAAACAACAACATGTGTTGTTAGTCCATACATTGTTGGACATAAAATACATTTCTCATAAAGTTATTGGAGGTGGGACTCACCAGACCCCCGACGATATGATATTATCACAATATTTCACTCACGATACAATATTATTGCAATTTTTAACATTTGGTGATAAGCTCAGTATTGCAATAACATCTACTGCAATTTATCACCTTTTTTCAACTGCAAATGATGTCCTCAAAGTAAGAATTTGTCAATATCGGTTTTATCCAATAACATAAAGTTATCGACATCGTTTTTTGGGGAGGGGTTTTTTGCTCCAAAATGAAACTGTCAAGCAACACTGTCACTAAAACCTTCCATAAATGTTGCCATAAGATGGAGTCAGTCTGCCATGAGTCTGCAATTGAATAAGATCAAGTGGAAATTTTATACTCTGTCAAGCTAAGTGTGTCCAATTTATGGTAAGTTTGCTCGACTAACCTTGTCTCAGGATGATGGTGCAGGAGACGAGCCCTCTTGGGGCCCAGGGTCATCGCTTGTTGTTAGACTAATATATTTTCAAGTATTTGTTATTTATTCATTTATTAATATCAATATTATCAATATTTTTATACAATATCGCCACACAAAATATTCCAATATGCCAAACTGATTTTTTCCCTACACCCTTAGAGGCTATGGTTATAACTTGGATGTAGGAAAGAACGTAGTACACCCTACCTTGTCAACTGGACGCAAACAGATTTGGGAGGAACCCACTCAGTGGTTGACCCAGACATTGTTTCAAATCACTTTTCAAAAGCACTTAAATACTGTTGGAATAGTCACCCATATGTTGAGATCAGACCATAATTAAATTCATAAAACAGTGAAAAGTGTGGTTGCTTACATCATAAATTACTCCCCTTCAACTGAAACAGCATGAAGCAGCTTTAGGACGTCCATGAAAAACTTGTATTGTGGTACTTTCTGTCAGCCTGTGTTAATGTGCTGCTTACAACTGGAGCTTTTCTAAATCCACAAAAAAGCAAGTTCAGTAACCAAATATGATATATCTTGAGGCGATGAACCAGCGTAGCTTACTCATGTTACTTTTGCTGTTACTTTATTGCTGCATGTGTGTGTATTTTTGACACAATTAGCATTTCCTCTGCATGTTTAAAACCCTCAAACCTACAAAACATCATTTTCTTTAGACACTATTGCCATTCAAATTACCAGCTCTTCTAAAAATGCCTTCACTATTTTCACGTATTTTCATCTCCTAATTTTACAGTAATAACATTTACAAAAAAAAAAAAATCCCTCAGTTTACTCCCATTGTGTACAATCAGCTGAGGAGATAAGAATAAGGCAAAGTCTCCCACATCTGAGCAACACACCCCGAACTGCAGCCTGAGCTTCAACAATGAGAGCTGGAAAACAGGCGTTTCAGATGCTCACACACAGAAAGAAAAAAAGCAGAGGGAGAGGTTCCTCTGCAGTTGTAACACACACCAACACCCAGCTGGCTGGCTGTGTAACACCAGTCTGCCCTGAATTCAACCCCCCACCCCGCTCCACCCTGAATGCTCTGAGCCGACCCTGAATCTTTCTCCTTGTGGTGATGCAGAAACACAAGCGCCCCTTCACAAGGCCAGCTTATCACAGATGGGCGTGTATTTCCCCCACCTCTCTTTTCCTCCTGTCCCTCTCACTCTCTGCTGCTGCACCAGCCTGAAAGACAAACCCTGTCTATGATTTCTGAGGCCCCCCCTATGAAATCACAGAGAGGGCTTTTTTCTGCAATAAAACAATAAAGGGCTTCAGGAGAAACAATGAGTTAATGTATAATAAGTGACCATTATTTTTAGGACCCCCCCCCCCCCTCCTTTTTTTCACTAATTTGCAAGCATCCAGGGCATTGTGACCAGAATGTGCCATGATACTTTTATGTATGTCATTAAATCACTGTGCACCAAAATGGCAAGAAGGCTATTCGAAAAATGAGATCAACATTACTGTTCAATATCCTCCCATGAACAAGACCATCTGGGCCTTAAAAAGCCCCACAAGGGTTGGACACGTTCTTCTAATATCTTTACGCTGTAAATCTAGGTGGAGTGTAGGGGAATAAATCTAATTAACTGCATTATGCTAAATATATAAGAATGAGTTACATATTTTAAATCACCATAAAGTCTCCGTTATGCAATGAAGACAGCAGAATTCCCTGCATAAACCTTACAGTGATTTTTTTAATGGGCGAGCCGGTATCCGTTCTGCACAACGGCATGGATCGCTTCAACAAAGAGGATGCAGGACACCTTTAAGAAAACGCCTTATCTCCCTGCCTGACTGTCACTATGGTAGCCAGACATGCCATATCATTGTGCGCATTGTTCCAGCGGCTTCCTGCAGTCGGCTCTGACAATAGAAAGAGCATTTTCATGTTGCTCTGGGCTTGCACCGGTGTATGTGATAAAGATCCATCGCAGCGGCGCAAAAAAACGCTAAAACCTTCTGCAGTGATTTGAAGCAGCAGCCATCAAAGTTCCTGCAGCCAGTGAAGCAGAAATAACTCTTTACTCACTGTGATCTTTGGGATGTTCTTTTTTCCTTGATAAGACATCTTCTGTCCGATTCCACCTTTTCTTTTTTTTTAAAAAAAAATACCGAGCTTTTAAAAGCGATATTCCCCCTTTTATGGATGCTGCAGCGGCCCTCGCCTGGATGGGAGCTTCAAGGAATAGTCGCCCCTCTTGTCTGTGCGATGTGGAGTGGCTCGCAGAGTGCTATGGGAGCGTCTGTGGTCCAGGCACACGGCCCCTCCCTCAGTATGCTCAGTTTGGAAAGCGTGATGTCACAATCTTTCCACCGGAGGGCGCAGTGGAGAAGCTGGTGAACAGCCTCCAGCCGGCATCCTCTTCTTTGCGTTACACTGCTGTCACACGTTGTTTTTTTGTTTTTTGTTTTTTTTTTTACATAAAGTGTGCTGCGTATCCAATATCTGTCATCACTGACCTATCCGAGATGCCTCTTGCCTCAGAAATAGCAAAGTCCTTGAAGCAGCTGGTTTTGAGGCGCACTAGTTTGTGGTGTAGTCTGTGCCTGTGTGTTTACGGCTGAAGTCACTAAGGTCTGATTGATTAGGGGAAAATTGGCAGAACTAAGAGGAAACAAAGGAACACGGGATAGAAATCACCATCGTTATTATAAACAATATGTAATGGAAAGATTTACTTATTTTAAACATGTCCACTGGCCTCACTGCCGTGTGTTAATCATACATATTGGATGTTTAAATTTTTGCCAGTCTCCTAAATAGGTTTATTGGCAAGAAAAAAAATATTCCCTTTGAAATTGTAGACCTTATATCAGTCATAACCAGGAGATTGTGTGTTTTGTTTTGGTGGACACAGAAGAGCAAAATGGTGTGGCAGCTGTCACAGAGCTTGCCCGTTACATTGCACACACACACACACACACACTCTCTCTCTCTCTCTCTCTGCATGTTCCCACCCAGCCATGTGTCTCCATTGTTTGAACCTAAAGTGGGTCCCTCTTCGCTCTGCCACTCCCCTCCTCAGCTCTAATGCAGCCATAATGAGATCCTGCGAGTGACATGCATGTAGGAGCAGGTGCGTGACAAAGGGTGTGCCAATTTGTGTGTCTATATTACACTAGCAACTTAATATATATATATATCATACTTTCATTTGCTTCATTTTGTCTTTTTTTAAAAAAAAAATTGCTTTACAGAGTAATGTAGGAAGTCTTTACAGCACAGTTATACCCAATTGTTGTAGAAAAATAAGGGATTAAATCAATTTTTTTGCTACAAGCAGACACAGGGCCTTCATCCTGGCATGTCCTTTCATGGCAGTGAGGCAGAAAGGCATTACCTCAGCATTTCCAGGACTTGGAGAATGCATCAGCGCTACACACTCAAGTTTGCAGGCTTGCTACCTCTGCAGACCACATTAACCGGCTGACACTGACAGACAGACAGGGTGCAGACAGATCAGGGATGCAGAAAAGTCTCTGTCAGGTCATCAAGCCTGTTGGAGCACATTTCACACCACAGTGAATGGACTGAGAAGCTTCCAGTTCACTACCCAACAATCATATAAAATTATATTATCAGTTTACACACGAGCACAATCATGCTGACCACCTCAGCCACGACGTGATCTCTTCATATAGACGACACTGGCGAATTGAAGAAGACTAAATCATCTAGAGTTGTTTTGTGGCAGTGGGACAATTCTGAAAATGCAGGGGGAGGATAAAGCAACTAGGCTACGCAGAACATAGAATTAAACCTCCTAAAATTTTGCTTAACTCTAAACATTTAACGCTCTATCAGGTGCTTAGTCTTGACCAATATGAAGACATATGAAGCAGCATTCTTCTTAGTGTTTATTTTTGGTCCCTTTTATGATTCATTCTCCCAAAACACTGAATATATTTATGGTACAACAGCATCTCTTTGCTGCACCCAATATAATTAGAGTTATTTTTCAGACTTAACCAGAGGGAGGCACAGACATCATCTGTTTCTATCTGCTGATTATAAAGACTAAACTGAATGTTATATGCAACATTAGTAGAGTGCTTATTTCATTTGTTCCTAGAGTATCTCTGTGACAGCTTAAAGAGGCACGCGTGTGCATGTTTTAATTTAGACAAGCCTACATGTCAGTGTATATGTATAGTTTTATGCTTTGTGAATGCATGTGTCAATGTGACTTCCACCCTGCAGGACATCACAAAAAAAAAAAAAAAAAGATGGGGTTGGGGGCATTTCCTCTCTCTCTGGACATCTGGTTAGCCAGTCTCCATTATTCACTCCACTGCAGCAGCTCACTGCACTAATTAGCCCACCAGACAGGAGGAAAACCAATAAAATCTATAATTATGATTGTTATTGTTCAGTATTACTACAGAAAACAGGGAACAACACAGGAACACATAGTGAGCAGTTCAGTTCACCATAGCCACAAAACAACGAATGATATTAAGAGTTTGCATGACAGTGCCAATAATATCACGACTTACTGTAGTTCAAATCAAAGTGAACCCGGTGTACTCAGATAGGAAGGAGGGGTAACAACATTTGTCATAAAAATACAAACGGGCAGCTTTTCCACTCGTCATTTGTTTGCCAGACGAGGATGGTGTTAAGTTTTACTGGCACGCTAAATGTACCAGTTAATAACAAAGGGATAAACACATCCTGCCTTCATTGTGTCCTCTAACAATTTCCAAACCAGAGGGGGGAAAACACAAAAAAACAAAAACACAACCTTACTCTCTTGTCTGCTGGTTTCTGCTGAATCATCTGGTCCCCTGAGAGCAGCAATATTGCAGTTCAGTATCAGGCCACATGAGGGAAAAAGGCCACCTGCCACGCTGAAGAAATCTATGTTTATTTTTTACAGTACTTTAGGGCAATTAAAGGCAGGAATGATTCAGAAGGCGGGAATCTAATATATCACAAGGATAATGTGAAGACTTAACTGTAGAGTGCAGCAGCTTAGTCTCAAACTGTCTGAGACTGAATGAATAACAGCACTAGAACCACAGAGGTGTAAACAAAAAAGGAAACACATTTAACTGCAACAGTGGGGGAAAAAGCATGTAGAATACCTGTTCTCAAAGAGATAGAGCTCTACAGCTTCAGTCAGTTTACTTGCATTACTCACACACAGGTCTGTGAGTCTACTGCTTTGTTGATGAGCCTCTGTTAAATGAAAGTTGAATAAGAGTGCAGATCCGCCTGTGCAGCAGAAACAACAGCAGGCAGTCATATTTTAATTAGTGACCAATCTGAAGATGAAGAACTTGCATCATCAGGAAAGGCAATCTGTGTCAGATAGTTTAGTGGTTTTAAAGTTTTTAAACTGTAAAGAGACAATCCCATTATTTTCCAATCTTTGTAGGAAATATTAACAGCCAAAATCAGAAAATCTCATAAAAACTTCCCCACATTCTCTTAAATGCTGTGTAGCACATAACAGCAAACCTTAAAGCTGAAATTCAGCTCAAGCATACTATGCGGGGATCATTTCAAAATGTTTACCAAGGTCTGCTACTAATTTCATTCTAGAGTTGACATCACCATAATGACTTTTATTAGATTCCATTTGTCTGTAATCTATGACATCTTGCTCTATATTAGCTTATTGTGTAATCTGCTTAACTCTTTCCTGGTCTTTTTTTTTTAAATCTGTTTTCTCCGTCCATGCTTTAGAGAAGTACTCTTGTGTGCCAGTAAATGACCACATTCTGGTGATTAAATGGCAAAATGGTAATCACACCACTTTGTCTAGTCCAGTGATTCTACTGCTCTCAGCCAAAATTGTGTGTGTGTGTGTGTGTGTGTGTGTGTGTGTGTGTGTGTGTGTGTGTGTGTGTGTGTGTGTGTGTGTGTGTGTGTGTGTGTGTGTGTGTGTGTATTGAACAAGAGCCAGAGAGCGAGACATGAATCATCATCTTTTGGTGCCTAGAGTGTACTGCTCAAAGCCAGTGTCAATTAAGAGTGGATGAAGTGAATTTTTAGCATAGTTGCTAGGTCACACGTACAAATATTATCAGCATGCTCTTGTCCCACACTTATTTTATGGCAAAAAGCAGTACTCATACATTTAGAGTCCTGATGGATTGACTTTATCCAATGTATTTTTTACAAAAACATTGCATTACAAGTTTCCTTTTCTTTCCTTGAATATAGAATATGGAAACACTTCAGAAACAACTTTTTTTTTTTTTTTTTTACTGAAATAGCACAGTTAGAGAGTAAGTCTAATTGAATTCCAATTAGGGGTACAAGGAGTTCATGAAGTATGTGAAAAGCATATCTCAACTAATCTGCCAAAGACAAAATTCAAATTTATTGAGTGCAACCAAAGCAGAAATGTTAAACAAAAAAGGAATAATTACAAATCTTTAAAAAAGCAATAAAATAGCCAGCTTTAATTACAACAGCTGATTTTTTTATTTTATTTAATAGCACAGATAAAGAATTCAAATAGACAATAAATAGCTTACGTGAAGAAAACTAATAAGTAGGAAGTAATGGTTAAGAGTCAATGGTAAGCTGAAAGTAGTACAGAAATTAGTAAAATAACTTGAATTAATTTGTTAAGAGGTTAAGTAATAAAAAAATAAACTAATTGCTGAGAAATTAATTTCCACTTTCGGGTAATTAAGTGTAAAGTATAACTATATAAAATGAGTTCAGAAAATTCCATCT
Source organism: Oreochromis aureus (assembly GCF_013358895.1). Lineage (NCBI taxonomy): Eukaryota > Metazoa > Chordata > Actinopteri > Cichliformes > Cichlidae > Oreochromis > Oreochromis aureus. The sequence goes on from NC_052951.1 coordinate 23,122,771, forward strand.
GAGAATCCATATGCTGTTGTGTTGTCTGGTCTACTGGGTTGATTCAGATAAATGGGTTGTGAACCACTAATATAAAGTAATTATTACTTTTATTTAGCACTGGATTCTTTCCGTGGTGCTTTTGTTTGTGTCTCTCTCTCCATGGTGCTGAAAGACTTGTGTCATTTTTAATCACACATAACAGACACAAACGTACCTTTTCTCAATATCAAAAATTAAAATGCAAATGTTTAAACAGTAGAGTTTCCCAAATATTTTGTAAGGACTTTAAGCATAATGGAAAAGGTATCAAAGATTTTCAAGTGTAACATAACTATAAGTATTATTAAGTATAAATATAAGAAGCGTTAAGTATTAAAGGAGTATTTCACCAGACTAAGACACAGTAAACATTATTCATTTAGATACTGGTTCTTTTGTGGCCATCCAATAGAATACGGATGCTTATTACTAGCACACACTACCTTTACAGAAAAAATAATAATAATTTGGGGGATATAAAGCATATTTAATCTAAACAAGGCTCTTAATTGCTTTCTCTGCAGTTACACTTGTTAGTGAACCATATAGTTGTTCCCAGTAACACTCCTACATTTGGTAAAATATCAATATCATCATCATTATCATCATCAAGGTGAGCAGTTCTGTGGGGGGTTTTTTTTTAAACAGGACTTATGTCTTTAGTGGCACAAGCCTGTAGTGATGATAAAAATTGTAATTTCTCCAGATTTGAGGCTTTCCAGTCATGCTCCTTTTTTTCTCTCTCTCTGTCATCTACTTTATCATACAAACCTAGTTCTGAATATGTTGTGTAAAATGTAAGTAAAAACAGAATGCAATGATCTGCTAATCTCGTAAACTCACGATTTATTCAGAATAGTACACAAAAAACAGATCTCACGGTTACTTTGTAACCTTGGTGAGTGGAGTGAGAGACTATCTCTTCCAGCATGGGGTCCTGGTGACCTCAGGCCTCAGCTGAAGCCTTTCGCAGACATAGCGCACACATGCAGGGGAAACGGGAAGGACGTGGAGCCAAGGCAAGTGGTGCAAGATGCTGATGGTCCCCAAGGTGAGGTAGGCCATCAATGCCAGGGACTGGTTTGCAACCACCGACCTGAAGGACACCTACTTCCAGATTCCTATCTGGCAGAGGCATGGTCGGTTCCTGAGGTTCAGATTCGAGGGCAAGGTGTTCGAATTCCGAATCCTCCCCTTCGGCATCTCTCTTGCATCCCAGACCTTCATGTGGTGCATGGACGCTGTCCTAGCTCCTATTAGGCTCGGGGGCCGCAGGGTCCTGAACTATTTAGACAACTGGCTGGTCTGTGCCACATCAGTAGCATGTAGCATGTTCTGGCTATGGGGTTGTGCCTGAATCTGAAAAGGAGCAGGCGGCAGCCTTTAATAGTCACAACATTTCTGGGCATATCCCTGGACTCCATCAGGGACTCCATGTCCCTCACCGTGGAGCGAGAGCAGGCCTTCAGGGCGTTCCTAAACCAATTCAGGCTACACTCACGGGTTAGCTGGGGGCTGTCTCCACCTGATGGCCCTCATGGCTCCCATGGTGCAGGTGGTTCTGTTAGTGCTCCTAAACATGAGACCTCTCCACCACCTCTCTGTTGGTGGAGAGACTTGTCCAACATAGAGTAGGGCCAAGCGGTGGGTCTGGTGACTCACCGCTAGTTAGTCTTCACAGATACCTTGTGCAGTCCACGAGGACTGTGGGGTCAACAGCCACTGGCCTGGCTTTTGGGTGTCCCAGCACATAAATGTACTGGAGCTGCAAGTTGTTGTCCTGGCATTACAGTAGTTTCTGCCTCAACTGGGTATCACGGTATCCTCTGCAGAGTAACCTCTGCAGCTACCAGGCTATAGCAATAGGCTCACCCCACTCGCTGACTCCCTGATCGCTGGCATGGTGGCAGCAATCAGGTCGTTTGCGTTGGACATTCAGCACTTAGCGAGGCCAACTCCTCTTTACTTTCCCGGTTCCTGAGGGGAGCCCAGCGGCTTACAGTTTGCAGGCCTGGGCACCCAGTTCCTTGGCGCCTTTCAGGGTCCTCATTTCGAACCGCCATGTAGGTCTAGAAGGGTCAGTGAGCTCCATGCTCTGTTGGGCCACAGGGATTGCTGTGGGTGGTTGCCGGACTGGAAAGGGGTGGTCCTCTGGCCCATCCCTGCATTTTTGCCAAAGGCACTGACCCAATCCTACCTGTCGCAGTCGGTTGAGCAATTGACGGCTCAGTGCCAGGCTCCCCTTACTTTGTTGGTGTATGCTAGGTGTACCAAGCTGATTAGGAGAACAGACCAACTACCTTTACCATGTGAGTGTGTTCAGTTTTACCTCTGTCTCGTCTTGTTGATTATTCCCAGCTGTGTTCCCCACCTGTGTGCAATCTCCCTGTGTTTCCCTGTGTGTATTTAAGCCGCGTCCTCTGTCTTTGTAGTTGGGCTGGTCCGTCTGTGTATCCACCATGTCTCATCCGTGTGTTTCCCTGCTGCCCAACCGTCATCTGACCGCTTCAGCGGCCTGTCCAGCCTTCGTCCGTCTTCGCTGGAGGGTCCAAGGGGCCTGTCCAGCCTTCGTTCGTCTCCGCTGGAGGGGTCCAAGGGGCCTGTCCAGCCAACATTCGTCTTCGCTGGAGGGTCCGAGGACCGCTTCAGCCTTCGTCCGTCTCCGCTGGAGGGTCCGAGGGACCGCTTCAGCCTTCGTCCGTCTCCGCTGGAGGGTCCGAGGGACCGCTTCAGCCTTCGTCCGTCTCCGCTGGAGGGTCCGAGGGACCGCTTCAGCATTCGTCCGTCTCCGCTGGAGGGTCCGAGGACCGCTTCAGCATTTCGTCCGTCTTCGCTGGAGGGTCCGAGGACGCTTCAGCCTTCCGCTTCCGCTGGAGGAGTCCAGGGGCCTGTCCAGCCAACATTCGTCTTCGCTGGAGGGTCCGAGGGGCCTGTCCAGCCTTCGTCTGTCTTCGCTGGAGGGTCCGAGGGACCGCTTCAGCCTTCCGTTTCCGCTGGAGGAGTCCAAGGGGCCTGTCCAGCCAACATTCGTCTTCGCTGGAGGGTCCGAGGGGCCTGTTCAGCCTTCGTCTGTCTTCGCTGGAGGGTCCGAGGGACCGCTTCAGCATTCCGTCTTCGCTGGAGGGTCCTCCGGACCGCTTCAGCCTTCCGTCTCCGCTGGAGGGTCCAAGGGGCCTGTCCAGCCATCATTCGTCTTCGCTGGAGGGTCCGGAGGACCGCTTCAGCCTTCCGTCTCCGCTGGAGGGTCCGAGGGGCCTGTCCAGCCTTCATTCGTCTCCGCTGGAGGGGTCCAAGGGGCCTGTCCAGCCAACATTCGTCTTCGCTGGAGGGTCCGAGGGGCCTGTCCAGGCTTCGTCCGTCTTCGCTGGAGGGTCCGGGATCCGTCTGTCTTCGCTGGAGGGTCCGAGGGGCCCGTCCAGCCAACATTCGTCTTCGCTGGAGGGTCCGAGGGGCCTGTCCAGCCTTCGTCTGTCTTCGCTGGAGGGTCCGAGAGACCGCTTCAGCCTTCCGTTTCCGCTGGAGGGGTCCAAGGGGCCTGTCCAGCCAACATTCGTCTTCGTCTCCGCTGGAGGGTGCAAGGGGCCTGTCCAGCCAACATTCGTCTTCGTCTCCGCTGGAGGGGTCCAAGGGGCCTGTCCAGCCAACATTCGTCTTCGCTGGAGGGTCCGAGGGGCCTGTCCAGCCTTCGTCCGTCTGCGCTGGAGGGTCCGAGGGACCGCTTCAGCATTCTTCCGTATTAGCTGGAGGGTCCGAGGGGCCTGTCCAGCCTTCGTCCGTCTTCGCTGGAGGGTCCAAGGGGCCTGTCCAGCCTTCGTTCGTCTCCGCTGGAGGGGTCCAAGGGGCCTGTCCAGCCAACATTAAATCTTCGCTGGAGGGTCCGAGGGGCCTGTCCAGCCTTCGTCCGTCTCCGCTGGAGGGTCCGAGGGGCCTGTCCGGCCAACATTCGTCTCCGCTGGAGGGTCCGAGGGGCCTGTCCAGCCTTCGTCCGTCTTCGCTGGAGGGTCCGGAGGACTGCTTCAGCATTCCGTCTGCCTGCAGAATAGCGGCCAGTGCCTTGTGCGCTGGTCCTCCAGGACTACAGCATTCATGGCTCTCTAGGTCATGAATCAAACATTTTCATTTGGGGTTAAATGTTTGATTTTTGGGTGGGGGGAAATGTTACGATTTAATGTTGGCAGTGTTTTGTTTTATGTTATGTTTAAGGATTTGTTCTCGTTTCCTGTTTTATTGTGAAGGTCTGCGTCTCATGTGAGTGTGTTCAGTTTTACCTCTGTCTCGTCTTGTTGATTATTCCCAGCTGTGTTCCCCACCTGTGTGCAATCTCCCTGTGTTTCCCTGTGTGTATTTAAGTCGCGTCCTCTGTCTTTGTAGTTGGGCTGGTCCGTCTGTGTATCCACCATGTCTCATCCGTGTGTTTCCCTGCTGCCCAACCGTCATCTGTTTTCTGCTGGCTGTTATTTGTGTTCAGGTTTGTGTTTCTGTTCAGGGTCAGTTTAGTTTTCCCAGTATAGTTTAGTTCGCCGTTCACCATTTTGTCCATCTCTTTTGTTGTGTTTGCCTTAGTGGCACCAGCCATTTTTTTTAGCCAACCTGGTTGTCCATTTTAAGATAAAGCCTCTTCTCACCCACAATCCGGTATCCATCTTCTTTTATGTTGCGGCTATGAGCCGGGTCGTAACAAAGACGAAGGCTGGACGGGCCCCTCGGACCCTCCAGCGGAAGCAGACGGTAACTGAGCAGGCGACTGAGCTGAGAGGTGAGCCAACGTTTGAGCTATGGATAGAAGTTTAAGTTCTATTGACTGTTGTAACGATGGTAGTAATGGTGGGTTAGGTGGTGGATTAGCAGTAAGCTGAGCTAGTTCCCCTGAGCCTCCGGAACCTGAAGAAAACCGCTGGACGGGCTCACCTGAGCCTCCAGCGAGGTCAGAAACAGGTGCAGGTACCTGCCGGATACCGGCCTCTCCCACCCGAGGAGAAGGTACGGGTGCCGCGACAGGCACCGGAGCAGGGACCAGCTGGACCTCAGCCTCCCTCACCTGAAGCACTGAAACAGGTGCAGGGGAATGCTGGGCCCGAGCCGCCCTGGGAGCAGGAACACAACTGGGCGAAGGAGCAGGGTCAGAAAACACAGAATCCTCTAAAATGTTTTTTAGCTTCCTACCACCACCATGTGTAATAGTCTTAACAGTCTCAGTTTTAGCAGTGTTCATATGATTGTCTTTTTCCAGCTTAGAGGGAGCAGAATGAAAACAGTCATTATAACTCACCACGGGGAGTGGCTCAGCAGAGACAGAGTGGCGACTGCGTGAATGTCGCTTTCTCCGGGAAGTGGGAGGTGGCAAACTGGGCTGCGAACCCTCCAAAAGACCGGGCTGCGACGAGGAAGCAGAGAGTTTGTGAAGCTCAGAACGTGGCAGACCCAAAAACAGAGCGAAGGATTGCAGCGGAGTGAGTCTACCGTCCGCGTCACGTAATCCCTCTTCCTCCGCCGCTTAACCTTCTTGTCGGACTGGTAATCCAGGGGTGGAGGCGGAGGTGTAGTGACTGGAGAGAATGAGCACGTGCTCAATCTGATCGCCCGAGGCATAGGCGCCGGCTCGGCCGTGGCCATGGCAGTTTGGAGGCTGCGGGGCCCTCCGAAAGCCAAACGAGACCCATAGAAGGGTGACTGGAGCTCCTGGGCATGCTTAGCCTCCTGCCTCACGCTCTCCTTGAGGAAGGCAGAAACTGCGGGTCGCCGATACCAAACGGAGTCTGCTGGGTCCATAGTATGGTCGCGTCGTTCTGTTAAGGTGGGCTGTGTGGCAGGCTGGCAAGGAGGAGTGGTGGACCCAAAGTGCAGACTCAGACTCAAGGGATGAACTCAAAATACTCAGCTTTATTTGCTGGCACAGGGAAACAAGCATACAAAGCAAAGCAAACTAAACTGGGAAACAACATAAACTCACGGGAAACACAGGGAGATCCACACAGCATGGGGGACGACGCGACACTGACTCAAAGAAACACAGGGTTTAAGTACACTGGGAAGTAACGAGGGGAATGAGACACAGGAGGGCACAGCTGGGAGAAATCAGAACTAACGAGACAAGGGAGCAAAGCAGGACACATTCACATAAGACCCGGACCTTCAAAGTAAAACAGGAAGTAACACAGACTGAACTTACAGACACAGACTCACAGGCAAGCACTACAGAGGGAACAGAGGTGGGAACAGGGCAGACACAGACACTGACTGGACACGAGGATATAGCCGACAGGGGAGACAGCAACTAAGGATAACACAGAGACATAAACCATCAGACAGAACTTCAAAGAAACCAAAGACTAGAAATTATAAATATAATAAACTCAAAACCCTGGGTCAACGACCCAGGCATCCTAACACCAACTGTTTGTTAGTTTCCACTAGGTTTCAAAGTAAACATGGGCAGAAGTAAACAGGGGAGGTTCACAGAGGTTCACAAATCTTCTAAAAAAATTGCCTCTACAAGTTGTGAAATGATTTCAGAATAATGCTCCTCAGCACACAAACAGACTTTGATTATCACATCATCTACAATACATAACATCATAAACACAGTAAAAGAATCCAGAGAAATCTCTGTATGCAAGAGACAAGGTAAAAAAAAAATGTATTGGATCACTGTGATCTTCGGCCTTGGCAGGTGTGATTCTGACATGGAAATCATTGCATGGGCTAAGGAATATCCCTATCTGTGAAAAAAGTTCACTCTGCCATCCACAAATGCAGGTTAAAGCTCTGTCATGCAAAGAAGAAGCCATACATGAAGATGCTCTAGAAACACCATCATCATCTCAGGGCTGAAGCTCACTTACAATGGGCTGATGCAAAGTGGAAAACTGTTCTGTGGCCAGCCAAATGGAAATTATTTTTGTGAAACATGGATGCTGCATCCTCTGGACTACAGAGGAGGCTTGTTATCAGCACTGAATTAAAAATCCTGCTTTTCTGGTGGTATGATGGATGTATCAGTGCACGTGGAACTGGTAGTTGGTACATCTGAAAAGGCACCATCAGTGCTGAAAGGTATATACAGATGGTTTCTTTTCCAGGCAAGGTCTTGTATATTTTAGCAAAACAATGCTAAACAGCATCCTACAGTTATGGAAATGGCATAACTTTAATACTCGAGGAGTCCGGGTAATGAACTGGCCTGCATGCAGTCCAGACCAATTTAAACATTTGCAGTAAATAAAAGACAGAGATAACCCAAGACTGTTGAGCAGCTAAAATGGGATAACACTCCTCTCATGAAAGTCCAGCAGATGGTCTCCTCAGTACCCACACATTTATGGACTTTTGTTAAAAGAAGAGGGGATGCTACACAGTGGTAAGTAGTTTGTATTGCACAATTTCTCAGTTAAAACAAAAGCTAATGAACGTTGGATGGATAGTGGGCTGTTTCCCAGACACAGCTGATTGTTTCTTGGTAAAATCTTACTATTTAAGATTATTATCTTACTATTTATTTCACGATTGTTTTACGTTCTGTGGCTTGTTCTATGCACTTCAACACCAAGGTTATTTCTCCAAACAAAATAGTGTCTTTAATTACATAGTGATGTGGCATAATGACGCATTCAGTCAACAGAATTGTGGATAACTCAGCTTCTTAAGCTGAGTGTAGATTGTTAGGAGTGGACAGTTTTTGGCTTCCTATTTCAGTTTTTACTCTCATGGCATGTCAGCGCCATTGTGATTATTCAGTGGCAAACTTGAAAACTCAACTAAAGGACACACCGAGTTCTATAATATGGATAATGGAAACAATTTTATCATTTTCATTTAAGCATAATTAAACATAAAAAAAATCAGGGTAGCTGCAGAGAACTTGTAGGAAAAACAGTGACACACAGTGGAAGCCACCTTTGTCATTTATGCTGAAACAGTCTGTTGCAAAAAAAAAAAAAAAAAAAAAAAGTTAGTCTCTTTACCTTTTCATCTTCCAGGTTCTGCAATATTTCTTTTCCGCCGCTGGTTCCGATCTTCACCTGAGGGGAGCCTTTCCGTTCTTGCTTGTCTGCTGTGGGACTTTCCACAGCAGGGGAGCTCTTACTGTCACTCGCCGGGCTCTTCGCTTCCAGACCGGTTAGCCGTTTGGTGCTCCGCGGGGTGCGGGATCCCCTTTGCCCGACGCTAAGGGCATCAAAGTCTATCGTTTTACTCTCGAACGCGTCCTCGATGCTGCAAAACAAGCCTCCGTGTTTCTGCCTGGGCACCTGGTCGGCCGTGCCGGGCCGGGAGAGATAAACCGGCAGGTCGTCCCCTGATTTCTCCCAGTTTCTCCTGCGCTCTGCCATAGTGGAGCCCTGCACAAGTGGCCGAGAAAGACGGGGAAACTAGTACTGAAGTGCTGTGTATCTCTTTGTGTCTGTGTGTGTGTGTGTGTGTGTGTGTGTGTGTGTGTGTGTGTGTGTGTGTGTGTGTGTGTGTGTGTGTGTGTGTGTGTGTGAGTGAGTGTGTTGAGCAGACAGTCAGGCAGGAAGGAGTTGAATTAAAGCCAAAGGTGGTACTGCAGTGGCTCCTGATGCATAGGTAATATATGAGTATTTGATTCATCTTACATTTTACAATGAAATCAAACACACTCATGGTTGTGGCTTAAGACTAATGGGAGGCTTTGTTTCTCTGAGTTAATAGTATAACACTGAAAAGAGAACGAAAGAGATCGGTACACATTTGGTTAAAGAGACCACTCGCTGTATTTATGCACACATACATAATATGTCTGTGAAGGTAAGAATTAGCCTAATAATCAAAATATAATTCCTTCTAGCTGGTGCACTGATACTGAGATTAACTTGAGCGGACACAGGTGTGCGCCTAGCAGGTATTACAGGTGTCCTGAAGGACGTCCACTTTGGCGCTGTCCGTTCAGCACCTGCGCGCTTAAACAACTCCCAGCGAGGTCATGCTGATGTTTCTTCAAGTGCTTGTCTGGCCCCCTCACCGGCGACACCTCAGGGTGCTTAGAATACTTAGGCCAGCACAAACGAGACAAGATCGTGTCAGCAGCGCGGCAGACGCGCAGCTTTCAGGCGGCAGGTCTGCTGAGTCGAGAGGGCGAACGAGGGAAGCAGGAGTCAACGAAGTCAGTAAACAGGAACCCAATTATGTAACGGCCAAATATCTGCATGTTCCACAAATCTGCATGGGGTCAAATTTAGGACACTGGTTCCGTTAGGACATTGTAGTATATTGATAACTGTGCCTCGTGTAAGTCTCATGAACTACATATGTCAGAGTAAAACAGCCTTCTAATAAAAAGTGGACAGAATAATGACAGTTTGGTATTTTATTTTATTTTATTCTGATACAGCATGAGGGTGACTTTGGCTTCACAGAGAGGTGAAAGGACTGGTGAAAACTTTCATCAAGTGGATTAGAAATAACACCCACCTGCCTAACCTGTGTGTGTGTATGTGTGCGTGTGTGTGTGTGTGTGTGTGTGTGTGTGTGTGTGTGTGTGTGTGTGTGTGTGTGTGTGTGTGTGTGTGTGTGTGTAGAAAAGAGAGAGGTGAAGAAAAGAGCTCTTAGACTCCACAAATCTGAAAAAGACTTTCAAGGTCAGTCACACTGTGGGCTACAGTGAAGTCCGACAAGCCACGTCCTCAGGTCTCATCTAACAGGTTGTCATCAGTGAATTAAAGCTGTGGCTGTTTTCAGCCAAAGGGCCACTTCACTGGGGCAGCATCTGGTATTTCCAGAAGCTCCTGATAAGGAAACCGACTAAGGGCACGACCGACAAAATCAAACTCAAATGACTCAAGTGACCAAGCCTGAAAAATGAAAATGAGAAAATGTAATTGTGTGTTTATTAGTTTGAGTTGTTACCAAGGCAGCCACTATTTTTGTGTGTGGTTTAAAACCACAGGAGAAGATTTTATCTGTATAAACAGATAACAGACTATAGTCAAAAGGTTTCACATTGGATAATTTACAACGGGGAAAAGTCTGCCCGCAGGGATGTGCAGACGTGACCATCTTTTCCTTTTTTGCATGGAAACATGAAGAAACATAATCCTACAAATACAAAAGCATATCTAACACACTGCATTTTACCATGATCTTAGAATGCACTGGAGAAAGAGAGGAAAATAATGATCAAGCACTATGCTTTTAAAAGATAGCAGAGTGTATATTTTTTTCCAGTGTACTGAAGCAAAATTAAACACAAGTAGCACTATTCTCTGCTGAGTACCACTGTGGCAGTTTCCGTGGCTCTTCTGGCATCTAATGCAGTAACTTGACAAGGCAGCAGAAATTTCCCCTCACATGAATGTGATTAAAGCGTCAAGGTTTGCAGAGATGCCAAGAGCCTGCTAAAATTCCCTGCCTCTGTAACTCTATGACAGTGTGTTCCGAGTCTCGTGTTTCCTCCAGTATCTTACTTGATTTAGACGGTGAATAATGCTGATGGAAGAGAGACAAATGACTAACAGCGTTCCTTAGAGTTTCAACCTTGTAACAAATTTGTGTTTTGGCAGGCCACACATTCATAAGCTGACACCGACCGCTTTGAGAATTAAACATAATGTGAGAGAACAAGGACAGCGCTCTGAGGCCGGCGCAGAGTGTGTTTGTCTTTAAGTGTTCCCTGTGGTGTGGGGCATCAGCAGACTGACTGGGAGGCAACGGAGCTGTCAGCACGCAGTGTCTGGCTTTCAGTGTGTCACTGATGTTGTCATAGCTGCAAACCATAATAACAAAACATTCAGTCGGTTGTTTACTTTACTGTCACTGTCAAAGAAAATTCCCTGTGATCACGATCCCAAGGAAAGACATTGTGTTACTTCCACACATTCTGAATTTCCTGCACAAACCCGTGTTTGGCACTAAGTCAAGAAGTTCACTAACTAACATCATTCTGAATTATTGTGGCTTTTAAAGTAATGACTGCATCACTGGAGCAGAGCAGGAGACTCACTCAGTCGTGATAGTAAACGTGGATGTAAGGTAAGCCAGCACCATACAACAATGGCCTTTATTCTGCTAGTGGGTTAAGTGCATGCTCATTCGGGCATGATTGAAGGATGGCAGGTAGGACAGAGTTTGGCAAATTCACGCCCAGTGGTCTTCATGGATTTGGCACAAGAGGCCTTACGGCGACTTAGACCTTTGAAGAAGTAGGTAAGTGGGCCACAGTTCCACAGATAAGTCGACAGGGCTCAATTCAAATGGTACACAAAAACACATAAAATCTTACAAGCCCACCACAGGTAGGTTTCTGGTTTGATTCACCAAATGATTTTGATTAAAAAAAGATCAAATATTCACTGTCAAGTTGTCTTGGTTATGTAGCAGCCATGCTTTAATCTAGGTTATGCGTTTAGTACTGAGTCCTGCATGTCTGTTAAATCACAGGATTTTTTTTTCCTGCCACAAAATGTCATTCCTATGGCATGATTAGAACAGCAGCCCACAATCACAAGCAGCAGTAAACAATCAGCATTATACATCAACTTATATAAATGCATATTGGCCTGATGTAGCCAAATAAAAAGGAATGGCAGCCTGAGGTACTGCAGAAGCTCACATCTCGGCTGTTTTTCTTGTTTTCACTTTGCTTGTGAATTTACCAAAAAATTGCTGAATTGTGCAAATCTATATCTATAGTTTCAAAAACTGAAAGTAAAAGCTTGAGGTGTCAATCTCATATAAGTATGAACTATGAAGTCAGGACTGCTAAGCAGCTGGGGACACCAGGCCAGGCAGCTGCATCCGCCTGGGATGGTTTGGCTGCTAACCAGCTGCTGCTGAAATAAGGTTAAAGAGCCTCCGAGGATGGATGTGTCAGACATTTCAATCTTGTATCCCTAACAGTCAGCACGGCTTCTTAGCACATAAACAGCACTGAAGTGTTCGTGCTATCTGTAGTTTGACTTTTAAACAACCCACTCTTCTGAGTTGTGTCAAATGTGCTAAAAAGGTTTGTGCTGGTAAAGCATTTATTGTGCAGAAGAAGCAGTTTTCATTTGCACCCAACAAACGTGTCATCAAGGATTACGCTAGAAGGATAATTATCTGTCCGTCCATCCAAACTTCCTCAACACAGTATCTCTTTGATGGCAAAAGTGACATTGTGACAAAACATGCTTTTGGCAATAACTACTAATGGCAATATTTCACTTTTTAAGTTTGGTCACATGAACTGATGCAGTGATGATAGTTTATACTATGTCACTATTTGACTAGGATATCATTTTTTTTTTTTAAGTAGCCACAGATTGTGACCATACAATTGGTAGGATTCATAGTTAGTAACACTAACATCTGGGGACACCTATTACAGGTTCATATGATTAACCACATAAATCGCATGAACCTGAACAGATACTGATTTCAACTGCAATTTGAGTGATTAGCAGAGGCATACAAGCACAAAGGGGAGTTTCATTTAACTTATTTAGAAGTGTTTTCCCCTCTTTTATTCAGTTATAGGAGACAGTTGTTCAGTCAGATGATACACTAAATATAAAAGTGACCTCTGTGTAAGTGGTGAAAGGAGGACAGATAAAAGTGCTTTCATGACAGATGTACTTTGGCAGAACAAAGCCTGGCTCAACCTCTGTTCTCATCAGGATTGTCAAGAACAGCCATGACTCCAATTTTTTTTTAAAAAGGCAGACTCCTAACCCGGACTGACTCTTCTCTTTGTACCATACAGCTTAGAATAAGCTTAGAGTATGAAAAGCCTACTATTTAGTAAACTAATGAGGAAACTGGAAAGCTGAAGCCTTCAGTGTCATCTTCTTTAAAGTAAGAAAATGACTCAGCAATGCTGAACCAGACTTTTTACCCTTTAATATTAAACAACTTAGAGAAGCTCCACTAAACATGATATTCTGTCAATGATTTCTGTCCGTTTTTGAGCTGTACGTGCTCGGAGAACAAAGATGTGAGAAAGCCACCCACCAATTACAGCTCAAAGCCTGCGCTCTCTTTTTATGAAGGGGAAGGAAATCTTGTTACAAACAAAACCAGTGTGAGAAAAAGATGTTTGACACGATGATACGGGGAGATATAGAAATTCCTGACTTTGGAAATAGTATGGAAAAAAGAAACAGCTTTTGCTAAACACTTAAAAATATTTGAAATACATAATAAAGCAACAACTAATTGAGCGTGAAATGGCAGATTACATGTCATTAAAAAAGGAGTGTAAAAAAAGCAGCTGTTTTGCATTTTATATTTTTTTTTAACAAATTCAAAGCAGGAATACAGTGCATAAATAAAGAATATTTTAGCAGTCATTCCTCTTGTAATGTACACTTTCAAGACAACATCCCAATCAGTGTTTGCAATTAAGGTGCAGAAAGAAGACAAATTAGTCTTCAAGGTCATAGGCCATACTTTTTTATTAGATTTTTTTTACAGCATTACTTTTTTTTTTGTTTATCAAATAATCTAAATGAAATTAGGAGGGATTATATATTCTCCTTGGAAGACAGACAGAAGAAGGAGAAAAGAAAATCTCTGTAAAATAAAAATAAAAATGAATACACATTACATGTAATGTCATGCATTACATTCTCGTAATGTATATTTGTGAGATACATAAATGACCTGGAAAAGAAAAAAATAGATTAAACATGGAAATACGGGCAGAAAAAGGGGGGAAAGTGCATTTAAGGCAACTGCTGTTGAGTTTGCACAATATTTTCAGTCACCCCCCTCGATAAGTTAAAGTGAATGTGCTGGGCTGTAGTTACTGTGTAATGAGATCCAATGAGAAGATACCCTCGGCCTTACAATAGGTGATTCGATGGCAGATACAGTAGCTCGGGTAAAAAGGGGAGCAGGCAGAGTATTAGTAGTAAATATTTTAGGGACTGGGCAGAGTCAGCTTGGCAGGAGAGAAGTGAAGCAGGTGTCGTGTTGCATTCACTTTCTCCTGTTTCTTTTTGGGGGAAGTGGACACCTAAGTGGCCAGCAGAGTTTAGCAAAACAGGGGCATTAGTATCAAAGATGTTTTGGTTAGTAGAAAAAGAGGAGACCTGCAGTTTTCTTGGGATAAAGGAAGGACTGATGTTGTAGTGCTGTTTTATCATTTTTTCCTTTCATCCTTACAAAATTCAGAGTATGGAATGAAATTTTGCCCAACAAATAGAGACAACATAACTGTTACATGTTGTTTTGTGACCAGAGCTCATCGGAAACCAGTTTGAAATATTTACAAGTTTGGTAAAAGGTCATGTTTCTTTAAAGGGCGAATTGGGAAAGTCGCACAGGTGACAGCAGCACCCCCTGCTGGCCAACCGGAGCAACACAATATAGACAGTAGGACAACAAATCAAATACACGGTATGTGATAAAGGATGGGGGGAAAAGGAAAGGGGTGGCAAATATTTATATTATTCCACATTCATATTAAAATTATTTTTTTCATTTATAATTTTCAAGGAAACAATGTTCATCTTTGCAGCCATCACCACAATAAAACAGAGCAATTTACACCCTTGTCAAGTCATTTCTGAACTGCCAAGTACATCAACTGTTCAAGCTGCATCAGAGAATAAACAAAAGTTTCCACTATTCACAGAAAAAAGGGGAGACTACATGAAATTATTCAGACACATGTACATATTAACAATGTATATATTACAATACAGAATGGGGATGTTTTCTCTTGGGCTGTCAGTGGTAGGTGCTGTAAAAAAAAACCCAGAAAGGAGGAAAAAAAGACAACCAGGGGGTAAAGCTTTTACAGTCTGCTGGCTTTTGAGAAAAAATGAAGATGCAGTTTGACAATCCTTATGTTCTCCTGTACAGATCCAGGCTGAGTGGAGCTGGATCCAAGTGTGGCATTTCTCCCAAAATCTATTTTCACCTTCCTTCACTCAAGTCTGTTATATGTGTCCAGTGAAGACATGTCAACCTGAGTGTCCCGTATCTCCCATTAGTGTCTGTACACACCAGCTTCTGCAGTGTAGCTGTGTCCTTTTGCAGACGTGACCTCTGGAGAGTGCAAGCAGTGTGTAAGCACCATTCTCTGAACAGCAATGTCAGGGCAGTTGGTTGAAGAAACCAGGTCCCGAAAGTTCCTTGTTATAATCTGACCTGAGACCAGCACTGTTTAAATGGCCTCTGCGTGCGTAAGGCCCTGAGTTGGCTCGCTTCAGTTCACCGGGTGGTTGCATTCAAGAAGAACTTCTTTTCAGGTTTGAACGCCAAAAAAACAGAGGGGGAAAAAGAAGAGCGGCCTGTGGTCTGGTGGTTTGTTTTCCTCGTTGTTTATGAGCTCTCTGTCTGTTTATATTCCCACTGGGGCTAAATGTTGGTCAGTGATGTATTATTACCCTGCATGGCAGAGAGAACATATCCCAGGCTTTGGTTTTTAAATTGTCAAAGCATGTGTTTGCATCTGCATATATCTGTAAATGCATGTGTGTCTGAAAACTATTTATATGTGTGTGTGTGTGTGTGTGTGTGTACGTGTCTGAATGCACTATATCTGTTTTCCCAATTGCCTGCCATTCCTTGCAGTCTGTTACAGTATTCTCAGCTGCTTGGAGAGATATTTAATGTCCAACACGGCTCTAAAAATATCATCCTGGGCAGCAGGATGAGAACCAACCTCACCCGGTTAAAAAACAATATTAATAATAATAATAACAATAATAATAATAAATCTGAAGTGTGATCCGACCAGCACACAATACATCCAGCTATACCGACAGCAGTCTCTGATGTTATGACACGAGCAGCCACTGCTACACACACCGTTTCACACTTGTCCAGAAAATAAATAACACTGCAGTCACAAACAAGATCCCCAAGCTGACATACCACCTGAGAGAAAGAGAGAGACAGAAGTCATGAAAGATTAGATTAGAACACACAAAAACGTGCAGCATGTGGCACATTTTTATCATATTTAGATATCGGTATGCTCAGTCAGTAGCAGTAGAGTAGCCCCTATGTCCTAAAGATTATAATCTCTGTACTCAGCTGTCTCTCATGAGAATATTAGAATTTTACTACTAATTGTTTTTGCTTTACACTCTACGACTAAACTCACTGGCCACTTTATTAGGTATGCGTTTCTAGTGCTGCACTGTGGTCATAAAACGATGGATATGGTAAGCAGCAATATTTAGGGAGACACTTGCGTTGAAGCAATCCTCAGTTCGTACTATAAGGCAGAAAGAGTGTCAAGAAAATATCCCCCACATCATTACACCATCAGCAGCAGCCTGTACTGTTGATATAAGGCAGCATGGTATGGTTTCAAGTTGTTTACGCCAAATTTTGACCCGAACCTCCAAATGTTTCAGCAGAAATCGAGTCTCATCAGATCAGGTATTCTTCTACTGTCTAAGTTTGCTGAGAACGTGCAAGATGTAGCCTCAGTTTCCTGTTCTTAGCTGACAATAGTGGCACCTGGTGTGGTCTTCTGCTGCTGTAGTCCATCCGCTTCACGTTTGGCATGTTATACACTCAGTTCAAAGTCATTCGAAGTCACTTAAATCACCTTTTTTCAGCAACCTGATGCTTGATTTGATCGTCAGTGGGTCGTCTTGAACATGTCTACAAACCTAAATGCAATAAGTTACTGCCATGTTATTGGAAGATACGTCACTTGTGTTAATGAGTGATTGAAGAGGTGTGCCTAATAAAGCGGCCGTTGAGTGTTCTTCCCAGTATTCTTTCCAGTCAAAGTGCTTTTCCTTTCTTTTACACCTCTTGTAAACCAACTGTAAAATTTCTAACCTTCCATGCACAAACAGCTGAGCAGCAGAGAACAAACCAGAGCGAAAAGGTTAGTGAACACTGGACTTGTTATCTTCAGCTAGATGGGAACATGAATTTTTTCTCCATATATTGTTTTTACATCAGCCATAATAAATTAATTTAGTGGTAACTTTAGTTTTAGTCTATAAAAAACATGAATTGCTGGGTGAAAAACAATCATCTAGAACAATTCACAAACCCCAAAGGGTTTCTGCAATGCAGGTAAAAACAATGGTTATAACCAAAGAGTTGACAATGAAGAAATATATGATGGATGGAAAGGTGCTCATGGTATCTGCTACCAAGACGGTAAAAATGGAATGAAACACAGAAAACATGGAAAAAATACCACAAAACTGTAACAAAACTACATAGGTGGAAAGATGACGAGAGTATAAAGAAAAAGAAATGACAGATGAAGGAACGGTGGGAGAGTGTGCAGACCCGGGTCAAATCTTTTCTTGATTCTGAAAGACACAGAGCC
Source organism: Oreochromis aureus (assembly GCF_013358895.1). Taxonomy (NCBI): domain Eukaryota; kingdom Metazoa; phylum Chordata; class Actinopteri; order Cichliformes; family Cichlidae; genus Oreochromis; species Oreochromis aureus. Next base: position 23,140,037 of record NC_052951.1, read on the forward strand.
ACCCAGTGGTCAATTTGTAAAACTGTTTGAGGTTTATGGCTTTCCTCAGTAAAATTTTTAACCAAGGTCAAAAAGAGGGATGGCAGTGATTTGAATTTTCTACCGAAAGCCCAACAGGACTCACCTCTGCTACAGGACACGCCAAAGACTTCAAGGCCAAAGGATAAAGGCAAGAGAAAAGAACAAGAACAGAAACAGAAACTATAGGAAGGAAGAAAGATGAAGGAGGGACAAAGGAAGAGAAGAAGAGAATTAGAGGAACACTTGAGACATGTTAGTCACAGCAGGGACAGGAACAGAGGTTCACTGTGCAGCGGGCGTGGCTCATTGTGAATTATGAAATCATATTTATGAATATCACATGCTTTGAGATTTGAGGCAGATTCCCTCTTTATCTTTTCTCCCAAACTATCAAAATTCAATTAGTGTTCCTTTATGAGTGTATAGCCAAGCTGCTGATCATGAGAAACTAGATCATTTCTGCATCCAATTGTTTTCACATTAGGCCATCAAACACATCCTACCTTTTCCTCCAGGTCTTTAATCTGCCTCCTCTGGATTTCTGTCTTATCTTCAAGGTCACGAATTCTCTGCAATCATTTAGAGAGGGGAAAAAAATAATAACAATACCAGTATAAAGCATGTGACCTACAAACCTACTTCCACACAAAGCTCTACTGTATCATCAAACAGCCACATTTACAGACAGCAACAGACCTGATGGGCCTGGTGCAGAAGTTCCATCCTCTCCTGGAGGATCTGGCAGTCGTATTCTCGACTCTTCCTCAGCATCTGCCTCCTCAGCTTCTCCACCGCCGTCCGCAGCTCGTCCCTCTGAAGCTCATCCAGAGGCTCGCCGTACTTTATCACCTGGTGAAAAGAAGACAGGTGTGAAGCACAAATACTGGATTGTGATTGATTTGAAAGACTCCTTACACCTCCAATGTTACTGCTCTTTATCAGCTTTAGTGAATCATAAGACTCCTTGACGGCTTGTAGAAGCCTTTTTTGTTTCTTTATCTCTGTTAATAATCTCACACCAGTCATTTGTTTACCAAGAACTAGCTGTGCCAACAGCTTTGATGATCCAAATTAGTTGGGAGGAATTTGGCATTTCTTATCTTAATTAGATAAACCTCACCCACTGTATCAGATGACTGTGGTGACATTTCAAAAGATGGGTGAGACTCAACAAAGCTACAACTGTTTTTGTTTTCTTTTGCCTTTTTTGGGGGTAAAAATTTATGGCTGTACGGCAATGCATAAATACATGATGGCAAATAAAAGACCTTGTCTTGCTGCAGGGCGTTGTATAAGGTTGCTTCCAACTCCTGAATTTGCTGTGAAGAGAAGCAATGTAGAAAAGTGTTGTTAGTTAAGTTTGTAAGAACTTATTCACTTATCTTCAAACGGCTACACACCTAACAATACTGTCGCGATTCTAATCATAAGAATTATGTGTCACCTTGGGAACTGAAATTTAGACCCCAAATAAAACGAGGCACTGTTTTCTCAGCCCCAGATGTACATGAGACAAAAAACACACCCACCATGTATGCCTGATCCAAAGCCTGTTTTCTGTAGTCCAGCTCCTCTTCCAGATATCCTTTCTGTTTGCAAAACATCTCCTGTACACATGGAGCATATTAGGACCAGTGTTTAGCAGAGAAAGAAGTGATAACATAAATTTAAACCACATCCTAACATGTGGTTTAATTGTTTGAAACTATAGGATATGGATCTGTGAAGAAAACCAAACATCAATGGCATATTTTTTGTTTGTTTGGTTTACTAGTCATAACTTACAGGAAGGATCTGGGTACAATGTGGAATATTCAATAAACCATCGTCAATATTTCTCTTTTTTCCTTTCCTATTTATTCTTTTTTTTTTTTTTTACTGAGCCCAATGCCACTAAGTAACATTTAACGCCTCCCTGTTAAAGTGTGGTGCAATGGTGCAAGTCTAGAACTTGATGTGCAGCAGGCACACTGTGCTTCAAATACTGGTTATGGAGACTCTTCGGGTGTGGTGTGACTTTATCTAAAGAATGTTAATTAAATGGCTTAAAGGCAGAAGGTTAAGGAGAAGAATCAGTCATATCACTAATCATAATCATGAAACAAAGTCTGCCCCTTGTTGTGTCCCACCATCTCTATCTCCAGGTCCATCATCTTCTGGTGCAGTGCTGCCTCTGTCCCTTCAATCTGTTGAATCCACTGGAAAATAACAAGCAACAAAACATGATTTATTAAACCACAGAACAATCTGATGTTAATTTGAACACAATGTAGCTTCCAGCCTTACCTTTTCCGCAAGTGACAAAACAGTGCTAGCCTGAATAATAGCCACTTGCTCCTCGTTCCTTAAGTTCTGCACAAAAAAGACAATCAAACCTTAATAATGTAAATGTTTTAGTGACGGAAAATGAAATGTTAAGTTCTCTATGAATTTACCCCGTTGTCTCCGAGGATATCCAGCAGTTTGATGAGATCTGGTATGCATACATCCTGTGGAAAGAACATAATAAAACTGATTAGGGGGTAAATACATATAATTTCCTTTAATATTTAATCTTTACTGTTTTTAGCTACTTAACAATAAATTATGATAAAGCATCAGAGTCCTTCTCACTGCGCACCTTAACTCCTTCCTTCATACAGTAGATCTGCAGTGCACTGACTCCCTCAGAGAAAGGATGCATCCTCAAATGGTTGAATGGAGGAGACCTCCTCTCACGCTCCTAAAACAGCAAAAAAACCTTTTTTATTATGCAAAAAGTCTTCTGCAAGCCTCCTATGAATTATAACAGCATTATAACATAGTCTCTATCATAGGAGCCTAAAATTAATATTTAAATCAGGAGAGAAAAAAACAGGACAAGTGACAGTCTTACCCAGAGTTCTGATGATGGATTATATCAGTCCCTATCAGTGATTCTCTTTGCATGCTTGAGGTTTAGTAAGCGGCACTGTCTTTGTTCAACTACAAAGTTTCTAACTTGGTTCACAAGTTCATTGCAAACGCTGTCATCTGACTAATGACATGCCAAACCTGACAGCAGTGCTGGAGGTTTTTAGTTGAAACCGAGGCTGAATCACTTTGATGTTGCCAGAGGTGAAATCAGGTGAATGTGCACAGCACGTCCGAGCAAGAACTTTTCCTCTGTGTTCACTAGGTGGCAGCTAAAGCCTTCGTAAGGTGCTGTCAGTCACTGCACCGAAGCGAAGCCAGAACACAGAAACCGCTGTCAGCTGGTTATCGAGCTTGGAAATCAGAGACTCTTGGAGCCATTCCAAGACATGAGGCATGCACCCTGTTAAACAACGCTTCTGCTCTTCTCCACAGTCCTCGAGTTAAAGCAGGGATTAGGTTGTGTTGTTCTTTTAAAACGTCACTGTGTCCAACTCAAAGTTTACCTTGTACTTTTACAAAACTATATAATCCCCAGCCTTCAGAAAAAATTTGATAATTTCAGACAACATTTCTTTTCCCCTGTAAAGTGGCTACAGTCTCTCCTGATATGCCATGAAATATTTCACTGTGGTTTAATTCACTTTAATATAATCTATCAAATGTAAAACCAACGTGGCTGCTTTAATCATCAAAGTGTTGTTTGTGTTAATTACACTAAAATCACTTTTTCTCAGCTCTTGGGAAAGCAAAATGTTTCTAACTCAGTAAAAAACACACAAGTTATTTAGGCTCACCTGATTATTAGGCACAAACATTCACAGACAACCCTTATATTACTTGGTAGAAAACCCTTTGTGACGTACCTCTAGCTCCAGTATCCTAAACTCTAACAGTTCATTTTGGTCTTTGGAGTCTTGAAGCTCCTGCTGCAGCCGATTACAGTCTGAGTCCAACTTTTCCACCTGGGTGCCACAAAGTATCAAAATGAATGTGTCTGTTTTTATTTCCACTTTTTTATTGTAAACTGATTATCCAAAAAAAATGTGAGTCCAACCTTTTCTAACAACTCCTGATTCCTTCTTAGGAAAAGCTGCTTTTCTTCAACCCATTTGGAGTCCTGATTGGTGGAAAGGTACACATCATTTCATATGTTTATTAAACAAATATGGTTATTTTTTTCAATCCCCTCATACACACATGCAAACACCTTCATTCACACGTGTGTTTATGCATCCTACCTGTCCCTTCAGGGTTAGTTCCTTCTCCAAGTCCTCTATCTTGGCTTTATACCTGAGAACCTCTGCTTGGAGCTGTTCGTGAGCCTGAACCAGGAGCAAAACAGATGTTTTTCAAATCTTGTAAGATTTTAATTTTTGTCTGGCATTCACTCCTGACTGGAGTTAGCCTCTATAATGGGATCTGTTTAAAGCCACACCTAAAATTTCAACCCAACATACAACGTACATAATGTCGCTATATGCAGACATTAAAAGAGAATGACTTAAACGTCTAAAAGAATGTTTTGTGTCCTGGTCAAGCATGGGACATTACCCAATCAATGACGGCAGCTGAACTAATTAAAAAGTACATCTCACATCCACATGATGTGGCCACGAACAAAATGACTCTTTCACAGCCTCATACAATAGAATAAATGTCAAAAAATGATTTTTTAAATTGTGTGTTTAGATGAATACTTCAGACTAGTGGTAATCAAATTCTCGATAACTGAATTTCTCACTACTAAGGCAGCCAATGGGCAGACGTAACCTTGAATGAACCGTGTTCTCAATTGTTGTATCTCCAACTTAAATAATCCTTGGGGGGACATAAGAATTTTTGGGGCATTGTAACTTTACAGTTTCAGACTAGATCAGAGGTTTCCAGACTAACTGAGCAGTAACTAATTAATTAATCTTTATACATGTACCTTAGCTTCGATTTCAGCATCCAGTAGGCCTCCTTTCTGTTCCTGCAGCAGGGCGTAAGCTCGCTGTAAGGCCTGGTATTCCCTAGTGAGCTGACGGAAACGTAGCTCTGATTCCTCGTTGGCTAGACTCTTGATTGATACACACAGGAAAAAGATCAAAGGTTATGATTCTAGGAGACAGCATCATTATACTGATACATCTGACGAGCTAACATTACCCAGCTGGTATGACTGAACAAATTCGATGTTGATAGCAGAAGTTTAAAAAGTTAAAACACAATTGAAGGCCCTGATGTGAATATAAATGAGAATACTGACATTAATGCTAGACTATCTTTTGGATATGATAAATATAAACTCATACATCATCCAGGTCTTCATCAGGAGTAGCAGGAGTTCTGTCCATTCGAAATGAAGCCACTGAGGATGTCTCTGAGTCCATAGACTCTTCATCATACCCAAAGAAAGTATCAACCACGATATGCCTCTGCAGAAAATAAATACTAAAATATTTCCAGACCCCAAAATCTTTCACGATAGAGCAATCAATACACTTTTTTTTTCCTTTTGGTGCTTCACATTTAACAAAAAGCCCCATGTTTTGCATTAAATACTGTCAATTTTTAGTCTTGTTTCCTGCATTATTAACAGGTCCAGTGTTTCCTTCCACTCATTCATTTGTTTAATTACAGTCTTATTGAAACAATCTGCTCAAACAGAACTGACTTCCATACTTTTTTTTAAATGCACACTTTCTACACACACTTTAAATTAAGCAGCCATTAACAAATTTAATTTATCCTACCTTTATCGGCCTTGAACTTCTTTTATGCCTTTTCTTTCTTAGGAGTTTTTCTCGGTCCTGGAAAATCAGACAGATGAACAACACACTTTAACACTACGACTAAAGACACAGTTACTTTTTTTGATTTTCTTTCTTTAGGCTACATCATCAAATTTATAGAAGCAGCAAAATTACAAGAGCTACCCCATAGCAAAAGTGCTATAGGTGTGCAAAAGTCATGAGCCACCCCTCATTTCTTTATATTTGTATCCAAGGAAACAAAAAGTGGTCTTGAGCAACAGTTCTCCAGGCTTTCTGAATATCTGTGAATGTTTCTGAATGTTTACACATTAGTTTTTAACTTATTTTCAGTCCAGTACTAATTATTTTCAGATAAACTTTTCGTTTGTTTGTTTAAACACTTAACACTGACCTAAGAATCATCCAAGCATAGAAAAGGCACCTAACTCAATGGACAAACCAGTGATGCATTTCTTCAGTTGAATATAATAAAAACATGATGACGATAACACAGTTTGATAATATTTTTACACCAACGAGGTGATTCTCAAAGAGCTATTAGCAAAAAACCTAACATATCTGGGCATGGTGTACCGACCGTGTATCCTTGAAAGAAATTAGGCAGCTGAACAAGTGAAGGACAAAAGAAGAAGTGGCAGGCCTAAAAAGGTTTCTGCAACAATATGTGAAACAGAAACAGATCCATCAAAGACCTGACACAGGATCTGAGATCCAGCTAGTCCTTCAGTTGATCCATCAAGCCTCATCAGAGACGGTCTCAGTGGAATAGCAGCTGTTTCCTTCTTAAGGAAGGGAAAGAGAAATTCCATCAATTTTGATTATGAATTGATGGAATTATATAACTTGAAAAGTATCATCGATATTTTTATTTACCACGCAATACCACCTGGAAAGGCTCAGACTGGCAAGAGCTTAATTTTATTTTCAGCATGATGATGATCCCAAACACACTACCAGTGCAGTAAAAGCATATTTAGATAGAAATGTTGGCCTCCCCAGAGTCCGGACCTCAACATTACTCCAGCAGTGTGGCATCATCTTGACAGGTAAAGCAACAAAAGGCAGCCAAATCCATAAGAGATTTGGGATGTCCTTCGAAAAGCTTGGAGAACTATTCCTGAAGACAAAATGATGGGTGGCTCAAGACTTTTGCAAAGTAGTGTACTACAGATGTGAACAACAAATATGTGGTTTTAGAATATGTGTGATTAAAACACCATCAAAATCAATGATTGTAGACAAAAAACTCATCTGAAATTCCTGCTATGGGTCATATTTATCAAACCCAAACATATAAACTGGGATAAGCTCTATACTGTGCTTGATTTTCTAGTTTTCTAGTAAGGATATGGTAATACATTTTCACAAGATTAACAAGCATTACACCAATTTTCAGCAAACTATGTCCTGTTTGGAACAGGTCCTTAGTGTGGGTCATCTTGACCATAATGTCGTAATAGTTCATTAACCTCTGAGAATACTTTCTTTTCATATGAATCTATCTGACCTAAGCAGAAAGATTCAGTGTTGTATCAGACCTGCGTCAAAATGTTAGAGCATCACAGCAAGAAGCCTAACATGGCTTACTTGATAAATTACTGAAACACTATAAGAAACATACTCTTGTCAGTTCATCAATCATGCTTTGCTGCTCCAAGACTTGAAGCTTGAGAAAGGCTATTTCCTGGTCATCATGGGCTTGGTCCAGGTCATTGAGAGACTTTAGCTTCTTCAGTGGAGGATGAGAGTTTATCCTCTCCTTCTGCAGATTCACAAAAAACACAGAGAAATGTCCACTGAGATCACACTATCCAACTGTAAGTCAGCGTGTGTATATACAGAATGAGGCTACTGATACTTTGTACAGACCATCTCAAGGTTTTCTTTCATCAGGCTCTTGAGCTTCTCCTCCAGCTTCTGGATCGTCTGGGTCAAATCGTCATTCCTCTTACTCAGCAGCTTGTTCTTGTCCAGCAGGGGCTTACACTGCTTCTCTGACTCTCGAACACGTTTCAGCTGGTGGGGGAAAAAAAAAATCATAAATTTAATTTAAATGGTGATTAAGGAAGCTGGGAACTTTCAAGGAAAAGCAGAAACATTAAAAATGAATTTAGTTTCCTGAATTTCATCGTACCAGTTCATTCCTCTCATCCCCCAGCAGCGAGTTGCGGTCCTCCAGCTTGCGTATAGTCGAGTTGAGTTCAGCCATACGCCTCTGGTTTCTCCTCATGTCCTGAAACAAACAAAATGCAATCCTTTATCATTTGATCAATCAAGTCACAAGTGTGAGGAATACGTGATGTAATGGACTGCAAAACAGCACAGTCCATCCTGTCTTGTAGTGGTTTTGTTTTGCACTGATTAAAATTAAATTATAACTTGGAGTTGATTCATGTGTGGACCGCCCCTCTCTTATAGTCTTTTATAGTCTGGCACTTACAGAAATGCATAAGTGTGTACATGACATGGTTTCCATTTTGACTACTAGACTTTTAAAACAATCTAAACCAAGTGCACTCAAGTGCTTCAGCAAAAGTAATGAAGTGAATTCAAGAAGTAAGACAGTTTCTTTTAAATTAGCAGTTTAATATTATTTGTTTTAATTCCCTGAGCTGCTTCTCGATGGTTTCTCTACTTACTGGGCTGCCACAGTGCTCTGCACCATCTCCAGCTCTGCCTGGAATTTCTCTTTTCGGGCTTCCCAGGCCACACTCAGCCTCCTTAACAAGGAATAACTGTTCATCCAGGGCATCCTTCTGAAGCTGCAGCTTCTGTAAGTAACCCGATGTCGATTCCAGCTCTTTTTCCAGAGCGAAAATGGTGCGGTTCTTACCTTTGATTTCGTCCACCTGTGGTGTATGAGAAGGAAATGGAAACATCATTAAGTAATGGCTGAAAGGAAGGCGTTTTATTTCCGATGCTATCCTAATTGTTCCCATCACTGTTTATGACATTATGATCAGAATTAGGGTTTTAAATGTTAGAACAGAAAGATTACTATGATTTTTGCTTGTATTTTCTTTTAATGTATCTCTAAAAAACTAACAAACAACTGTAGAGAAACCAGACCCACTTATACAAGTAGAGAGGAACAACAGACCCATAAATGTTTTTATGCTTGTACCGTGAAGTAATTACGAGAAAATTGACATTTTTTGCAAGTGCAGTGTTTATTGAGGCTTCTGATGAAATTTTAAAATTAAATAAATATAATATAAATTTGAATATATGACTTTTAATTTGTATTATTTTTGCTACATTTGGCATTGTCGTGCAATCTATCACTAAAAGAATTTATTGCACAAATTATTTTGCAATTATTTTGTTATTTTGTTATTTTCAGGGCTTAATCAGTATTTTTAAAGCTTGTTTTAAAGGTGTGAGAGGATTTTATGCAGATATTTTAATACCATGTTGTTGTTGTTTTTTTATTGGCTAAATAAAAACTAGTTTTAGGCATTTCGACTGACAGATAAATTACAAAGACTGCCTTGATAGCGATTTGGAGGGAAATTTACAGCATTAGATTTGTCCATAACTAAACTCTCTCAGCACCAGGTTTCTACGTTATGCAGGTTACAAATGAAAATGTTTTCCCTGCTGCTCTTTTGTTCTTACATAGGTTGCATTAAACACAAATGTAGCTCATTTAAATAGATAAAAATCTACCCCGCTTTTCTCTATTTCACTCGCACTAAAGTGCGGACTACTGTATACTCTGTTGTAGACACAGACTAGCTGGAAAAACTAGTCAAGTAATGATTCCTGTTAAAATTCTTTGAAGACTTCTCGAAGCCTCCTGAGGGGCTGAATGCATTATAGAGTTGTGTCTACTAAAGCTCAAACAATAAAAGATTTTAAAGAGTATACCAACACGGATCTTTGGTGATTTAAAAATCAGTTTTTTTTCTTTCAAACACACAAAACATAAATAGATTTCCCTAACGTTTTTTATGTGTAGTTATTTATGAGTCCTAAGATAACATGACAATGCAATTTTAAAATCTTCTTGTACAGTAATAACACAATAAGTCATGGGTTACTCGTTTATGGTTTTTATGACTCTGCTCAGATCAGCTGGTTTTGTGTTGCCAACACATTTATTGATTTTACTTTATTAATTTTCATGTATCGAAGAGTATAAATGCAGATACCAACATAATGGCAAATAGCAAATATCGGCTGATATGTCGTCTGACATATTGGTGAGACCAATATATCAGCAGGACAAATATATCAGTCAGGACTCTAAGGTCAATGTACATGACTCTGCATAGTGACAAAAAATTAGCAGGCTTTTATTGACACCTGTAAGTCACAGACTCACGGACGCAGAAATTGTGACATGCTCATTATTCATATGTTGAAGATATATCTGAAACCTGTTACTAATTTTACGGTGGTTATTTGCAGTGGCTGTTCATACCAGTCTGCGGATGTCTCTCTCACAGTCCCATTTGATCTTAGAGATCTGCTCCTGGTGCTGCTGGTGCTCCACCCGCAGGTCCCCAGCCTTCATCTTGTCAGCCTGGATCATGTTGCTGAGAGCCTCGTCAGTCTGCTTTTTAGCAGCCTTCAGCTCTCCTATCTCCTGCAGGAGTTTAACTCTCTCCTGGTCAAAGAAACGACGTGCGTCCTCCTTGGCTTCAAGAGTCAGTGCTGTGCGTACCTGAAAAAGTGAAGGCAGAAAGAAAAAGGTTGACTAGGTTGATAAGGGTTTTATTTATTTATTCTTTTTACATTTTTCTGAAACACAAGTAAGTGTAGGGTGGAATGAAAATCTTAAAATCTGTTTAACGGACATCTTTAAACTCACCTTCTCTCCGCTGCCATCACGCATGGCATTCAGTGCTGCTTTCAGCCTCTGGTTTTCCTGGTCTTTGATTTTAGCATGGCGGGCCAGTTCTTGCTCATGCTGCCGTGTCAGGTTTTCCCTGAGAGCCTGGAGCTCCTTTTGCTTTTCCTCATGCCACTTTGCCCGCTGCTCTGTTAGCATGGCAGTATGGCGGTGCTGCTCCTGCTCTCGCACCCGCTTCACCTCTTGCACCTTGTCTCGCTCCAGTTTGCTCACCTTGAGAGGAGCACAAAAGGAAGGGTTTGGTTATTTTTCATAAATGGCTACTATAAAAATTTCTTAAGCTGTCCTTGATGGTTCTGAACATTTTATCATTTAAACTTTAAGGTTTTAAAAATACTGTATTTACACAGAAAGTGGTCCAAGAGATAATAGTCCAGATAAATATACGTATATGAGATGTAGTACAGTACCTTGCATTTTTCTTGGTGCAGCTCTATCTGAATGTCAGTCAACTTGGACCTGAGATCTTCATTAGCTGCCTGTAAGGCAGAAATAAGGGCTTCGGGCTTCTCGCCCTTCGTACGCCCTTTCTTAGCCATTGATTCAAGAACTAGAGAGGCTGTTCCAATGCTTTCATTGAGACTTCATATAAGCTTTCCGAGGTGCTCCCAAGGTTTCCAGTTCCTCCTCTTCCTCATTCTCCTATTAGACACAAGGGCTTGGGGTAGGAGCAGAGACAAAAGAGTGACAGAGTTAGACAAAGCAAGTCCAGATTTACTTTAAACAGAGTATGAATAAGATTCTTGTACTTTGAAATCATAAAATCCTGGAAACATAGCAACAAAACTAATGTTTTGCCCCGTCAGACTTCAGACAAGCAAACCAAAAGGTATGAAATCACTGTGGGAATCACTGATTAGGTGAAATACAGTGCTTTAGCAAGCTTGCTACACTGTATAAGCCCAGATAAAAAACACTGGTCTCACCAGGATTAGGACAACCATGCATTGTTAACACCGCAAGAGCACATGGAGGAGAGAAAGGGAGGTGTTAATGCTAGGCTATAACCTAGCTAAAACCTAGCCCTAACGCTAAGCTCCTGAAACCCATTTCCACCACCAACTTGCTGGCTAACGAAGGCTATTTCATTTTTAGGTAATTATATAAAAATGATGAATGAAGTCTAATCTTATCTAATTTAATCTGAAATATTCAACTGAAAAATACAGTAACAAACTTGGAAACAGTGCATATTTGGGTTAAATCCTAACGCCAGTTAACAGGCTCAAAATGAAAACATGCACCACCTTAGTTTATTATCTTAACAGTGATAAACACTTATTGTTTGGTAGAAAAAACAACAATTATTAAACGTCAGTATAAATGGTAAAAATATAAATACACTACAATTTTGTTGGGCTTTTCAAGTCTGATTGACCACTTGGGACTTTTTACTGTATCTATCTATCTGTATCTATATGTCATCTGTTCAACATGCAGACACCACTGATACAGTTTTAAAACTACCAGCGTAGTAATTAGTGGTCAACCTCTACTTTCTGAGTAACAGTTACCCAAACAGTCATGGACCTACTAAACTCATTAGGACTCCCCTTGGGGAGACCCAGCTTTCTTGCAGTTTGGCCACATGCAGTTGAGAAGTTGTGGAATTAACATGGTAATCCTTCAAAGCCACACTGCTAGCATGGCATAAAAAATGGAGATGAGGGTTTTTTGAAGAATTTAGTTCTAATTTGTTAATATTCAGATCTGCCAGCAACCCATTTAAGGTTAGGGGTAGGATAAGGCTAATATTAGCCCCATGTTTATGGAATTTTGCACTTGGCTTACCTAAATGGAAAAGCTCATAATTATGACAATATTAACTTGAACGGCAACATCGGTTACTTTCTGATCTATATGTTTGAAACCTCCTGTGAGCAGTTTCCTCTGCACTTATGCAGATTTATCTCAGGAGCTCCTGCCTTTCTGCCTTCAAAACCATGTGAGAAACCTTGTCCTTTAACTGGGACCTGTGAAAGGAAAGCCGGAGTTGGTCCCTGTTTTTTTTCCTCACTTTGTGGCATAAAGCAGTTTGATGCCACTTCCTAGAAGTGTTTTGCTCTCAGCCTTATTGAATCTGTTATATTCAATATTTTTTTATGCCTGTAAATTCTGCATGTCCATAAAAAGCTACATAAAACCTTTTAGAACTGTAGTTCGTTGTGACTGTTGCTGGGTCAGCTTCTTTCATGTGCATTCGATTTCTTGTTTGACTACAACTGTTACTTACCTAGTTATAGTCACGGAAGAAGTTATACTCACTCATTAACATAACAAAACAGCAGTATACACAATGCACACAATAGAAACATCCTCATAATTTTTTCCTTTCAGTATGATGACCTACACATGCATTATGTTATGGTAAATCTCTAAGGTCATACAGATCCAGACAAAGAGAAGCCAATAATGACAATTTCTGTGGCAACAGATTTCCATTTGAGAAATTTCACGGTGTAAATAAAACCTGAACAAGCAAGTAGGAAGTGAAATTGTCCTGATCATATTGGCTGATTATCAAACCGAAGTGGTTTTGGAACAGATGGTTGTCTGGATATGCCGAGTCAGTGGTAATCCTTCCTGCCCCACAATCTGACTTTTGTGCTGTTTGTGCACAGCCTGAGGTCAGCTGAAAGCCAATGACCTGCTAAAAGCCACAGATAGACTTGTGCAGCAAATATAGGACATTTGGGCTAAAATAAGACTATGAAAGACTTGTCCTATCTGTTTACTGAACCCAGTCTATTTTCACACATCCTCACCGTAACACATTCACACACTAGTCCGGGGTAAAATAATGCTCAGTTCATTTCAATATTATTCATATAGGACCAAATCACAACAACAGTCACCTCAAGAAGCCAAGGTCGCCTAAAGATGGCAATGCAGGCCTACCGCACTTACTGCACCTGCATGTAAGATGTACAGTAAGGCTTCAATGTCTTGCTCAGTGGTAGAGAAAAATAAATGGTAAACTCATGAGCCAAAAGGACGGCTTTTAGCTCATATATATGTTGTTTTACTGATTAAAACAGACATTGTTCTTATGGCAATCAAATTAATTACATAAGAAGGTAAATATAGGCTTTATCTCGACCAATCTGTCTAGAAAAAATAATAGATACACAAATTACCATTTGGAGTTGCAGTCTAAAGATTACAGGTTTGGTGCCTTTTCTAATGTATTATGCACATGTTAACATGAAATATGTTAATTATGAAAACCAGAGTATGATGTATTGTGTGTGAGTGTGTGTACAACACACATGTTGTATTTAATATTAGACATAAAAATTTATTCTTCAAATTGTCTGTGCACTTAACAGGGTTTATAGAGTATTTTGTGAGACTGCTGAAATTTTAACTTTACTTTTAATACTCTAAAAGAACTATTTAGCTGGATATTTGTTTTATTTTGTTAGATATTTTTAATATCTAAAAATACCTTATGAAGAACACAGAAATAGATAGTCCCTTGATGATTTGGATGATGAAGGTTAGCAGTTATTAGGCTCATGTAATGGCTTTGCTGCTTTAATTCTTCTTAAATGGCATATATATACATATACGTATGACTTCCAACTATTCGTGACTTTGCCTGTTCTATGCAGATTCAACGACAGATTTATAGATTAAACTGGTTCTAAACTCTTTGGAAACACTGTTAGAAGGTCACGGTTTTATCACATTTGTAGAGACATGCAGACTGTTTTCCTCTAATACACTACACACAAAATGTTCATATGAAAGTGAAAAAGACTGTGCATCATCACAATGACTCACAAGGAACTGGACTACATCCCTCATAATCTGAAGTGGAATGACATAACATTGCTTAACAGATTTGACGATGCAGATTAGAGATGAAGTAATCATCACGTCTAGTCCACATGGGCTCCTTATTTTGCAGTTAGTTTACAGTGCGGCTTTTCAGAAGTACTGCTGACGTTATTAAGAATCACTTCAGGAGGCTGTCCAAAGTAACACTAATGAAGTAGCAACAAGTAGCAACTTCAAAAATGATTTGCAATAAGAGTTCAGGACAGTTATGTAATGTACATTAGCATTTTAACACCACTGTCTGTAATCTGTGAATGAATTTGAAAATGTTTGCAGAGGAAACTTGAGCTTATTTGAGTTTGCATCTGCAGTAGATTTCTAAGTATGATGTGAAAGAGTAACCAGATTTACACCCTTAAACATGAAATATTCCAACAGACATTTTTCCTGCCAATTCAATTGTATATATATATATATTTTAATATTTAATTAATTAGATCGACTATTATGAAATAATTAAATATTTGGCCATATTAACAAGTCTCTATAACAATTTTTCCAGAGGCACAAGTGATGTGAAAAACACTTTATGGAGGATTTATGTAGTTTTCATGTTGTTTCGAAGGGAAACCGGGTTGCTTCTTCACCCATTGCGTGTGTTTTTGAACACAGAAAAAGCAAATGTTGACCGGAAAATATACATTTGATATAAATTTAAATTGGTGTATTGTACACAAGTTTTTATAATATGGAAAATACTAAGGCAGTTGAGGTACTCTACATTTACAGAAACACTTCCTGTTTCTTTGATACTCACCATGTTGTTATACAATGTACAACACTCTCCATGGTGGCATGAGTGCAATACCCATATATCAAAACTCTAACAGGCTGTTATCATTTCATCAGAGTCCACGGATCTTCATCTGACAGGATGTGTATTTAGAGTGGGTTTAACATTTTAACACACAGCGCTGAGCGAGCACAATCCTCTTCCATTAAAGGAAGTTTTACCCCAAGCCTGCCCCTTTTGGGGCGATCTGGCAATAACCATTCCCATACTTATTTCTGCTATTTCAAACATTTGTACACCTGGTGCTCATTTAATTTCTAAAAATAAAATAAACATTTTTTTAAATCTGTAAAACATTAGCCATTTTTTAGACAATTAATATACAAATAAGTTAAAATGTACCACAGGTATGCTGGGGGGGCAATAATAGTAATGCTGATAATTCATTGATAAGTCATCTCTTGTCATTTTGGTTAAGCTGACTAGACCATCATCATGCAAAGCCAACCGCCTCACCATGACTACTAATACTGTATTAACCTACAAACCATCCACAGAAGCCAGATACTGTTCTGGAGGAGTAGGCTAGATATGTATTTGCGATGAGCCTAACTCAATCTGATTGAGGTCACATTCCCCAGCAGGGAAATGATCTGTTGGCTAGCCAAATGAGCATTATTCACCCACACAGAGGCATTATAGGTCCCACTGCTCAGTGCAACACAAGTACCCACTTTCTAACCTTACAGACTTCTACTTCTAGTTTTCAATATATCACTTTCAGTATCAGGCGTCTTTGGTGACTCTTAACAAGATTTTTAGGGAAGGATTGTGATTCATGTTTCCTTGCTTGTTAACAAATAGCAGAAAAATCCTTCAGAGCTGTCATTTGTGATCTATATTTCCCTCAGGAACACCCAAGTAATATTCTTACTCAGCACTGTCCTCTTTTCCAATGAGAGCCAGTTTAATATTTAAACATGGGGTTTTATAGCGGGAAGCCTTGCATATAAAGTAAGAAATTTTTTTGGAAGCTGCTAAATGGCAGGTAATGGACAATTTAAGCTAGTATGAGCAAGCTTAGAGGCATCTCTAAGACTTATTTTAGTATTATATTATGATCAAATTATAATGCTGTGATTGAGGATCATCATCATAAAAACTGTAGCTCACTAGAACACTAAACTCTAAACCTCTATCTTATATTTGGACAAAGCTGACTGGTTACAAGCCATTTAGCAAATAATTCATGTTTTATTTGCATAAAAAGTTTAAATAGATTCAAATGAGGAAATAAATAAAACAATAAAGGATGCTAAGACAACACAAGACTCTTTTGTAAAGAGACAGATTTCAACCCTAATACTGCAAAAAAATTACAACTTGCTATGATTTTAAAAAGTGCAATATTTATACTCAACATACTTCACACAACACAATCACTCAAAATCTTTACAACAATATTAGCAATCAACATCACACAAGACTAAGAAACTATATAAAAGAAAATCTTAGAGTATCAGTACCTTATACAAGCTTCCTGGTAGCTGTCAGAACTAACTGTAAGAAACCCGACAGCTACAGCAGCCTCTTGGATAAGAAATGACATAACTGAGTAACACTTTATGGACTCACAGACTAACACAAGTTAATGAAAATGCATCTTTCATGCCAAGAAGGGTTTAGGGAACCAAATCTTTCAAACTCTGTTGACAGTATTCCTCTAAGAACTAGTGAGCACTCAGCAGATCAAGAAGATCAAGCATCCATCACAGTAGCATCACTTCAATAATACATTTTTAACTATAGAGATTTAACCATTATCTCTAAAATGTATAACTCATGTGAGCAAACCAGGATGCTAATGCTATGAGATCAAATATATGTGGTGAACATACCTCTTTAATCCACAAAGACCACTATTTTATGCATTTGTGACCCATCACGTTCACCTTCAATGCAGTGATGATATTTAAAACATGTTTCTTGGACTGCTGTCTATGTTCCCAGTGTTTGTAACTTATACAAGGATATCTTTATAGGTCAATACTGCATGGTAAGCAATCGACTTGAGTTATGTGGAAATGACAGACATGGAGATGCCAACCAAGTATAAAAAACCCCTTTAAAATACTCAACAGCAATTTCTCCAACAATTAAATGGTCCGCAATTCTAATTCAACAATTGTTTAATTGCACTTGAACAAAGATGGACATTTATTTATTTTTGTGTCAGTTGATTATTTGAAGTTTTTAACAGGGTCCTAAATATTGTTGATATAATAAAAATATATGCTTAATATCGATTAGAAATCAAACTTACCAAAATATTTTGTCTCACAGACAGATAGCAAAAGCAATTATTTTGTGTCACGGTGCTACTGTACACCTGACAAGCAGAGGGTAAAGTGAGATTTGGCAGGTGTGAAAAGATTGCGTGTAGCAGTGTATGGGGAAAAGAACCACCTAGAAATAAGTCACAGTAATTTTCATTGTGAGATTTGTTATGTACAGGCTGTCATCGACTGACCAGTCCTGCTGCTGCTTTCAGATTCTCTGCTCTTTGTGGATTTAGTCAACTGAATTCAACCAAATAAGCAAGGTTACATGAGCTCTCGTGGCTGCTTTCCAACACCTAGACAGCATAAAGCTAGTGCAAAAGAAAGGATTTGGCAAGGGAATCTAATCAGTGTCATCACCTTAAATTTAAAGTGATGTCTGCAATCCTAGATGTAACCTAACACTGAACATGAACACCACAGCCACTCTGCATCCAACATATAGTGGTGCATTACTGGAAACTTCACCGCAGTCTTTCAAGCTAGTGACTTCAGCCTGCTCTAAACGACAACCTCTGAAAAACACAAAGTTCTTATACTTCACTTTGTTTGGAATGACTTTCACAATATGAAAAAAAAAAAGAAATTTGCAACATTATGTATAGATCCGAACACTACAAAATGAATTAGGACATTACAAGAAGCTTTAAAATTCCAGTTTTTCAAATGTCCTTGCAGTCTCTACCTTTGAAAACAATCTCTCATCTTTCACACCTTTCCTCACTTTCTTACATCTTTCTCCATCCCTGAAAATGTCACAGATGTTGTAATGTAATGGATTTTTTTTTCCACTCCCTGAAAAATAAACCGACTGTACGTCTACCTAGCAGACCCGCTGTGGCAAGCTCCATTAAAACATGTTTTTGTGTTTCGTGATATTTGCTTTTTTAAAAGTTGCATATGCATTTACCTTACCTAAGAAAAACTCCTTTTACTGTATTATCCATAAATCCCCCTATCAGGTTTAGTTGCTCTTTAACTGAAGGTGCCAGAATGCCATTAATAACTACAGTGGCTTGCAAAAGTATTCGGCCCCCTTGAACTTTTCCACATTTTGTCACATTACAGCCACAAACATGAATCAATTTTATTGGAATTCCACGTGAAAGACCAATACAAAGTGGTGTACACGTGAGAAGTGGAACGGAAATCATACATGATTCCAAACATTTTTTACAAATAAATAACTGCAAAGTGGGGCGTGCGTAATTATTCAGCCCCCTGAGTCAATACTTTGTAGAACCACCTTTTGCTGCAATTACAGCTGCCAGTCTTTTAGGGTATGTCTCTACCAGCTTTGCACATCTAGAGACTGAAATCCTTGCCCATTCTTCTTTGCAAAACAGCTCCACAACTGCCCTGTGATGGCCTCAGAGGTTGTCTCAGAGAATATTGGGAGCAACAACACCATGAAGTCCAAAGAACACACCAGACAGGTCAGGGATAAAGTTATTGAGAAATTTAAAGCAGGCTTAGGCTCCAAAAGATTCCCCAAGCCTTGAACATCCCACGGAGCACTGTTCAAGCCATCATTCAGAAATGGAAGGAGTATGGCACAACTGTAAACCTACCAAGACAAGGCCGTCCCACCTAAACTCACAGGCCGAACAAGGAGAGCGCTGATCAGAAATGCAGCCAAGAGGCCCATGGTGACTCTGGACGAGCTGCAGAGATCTACAGCTCAGGTGGGGAATCTGTCCATAGGACAACTATTAGTCGTGCACTGCACAAAGTTGGCCTTTATGGAAGAGTGGCAAGAAGAAAGCCATTGTTAAAAGAAAACCATAAGAAGTCCCGTTTGCAGTTTGCCACAAGCCATGTGGGGACACAGCAAACATGTGGAAGAAGGTGCTCTGGTCAGATGAGACCAAAATGGAACTTTTGGCCAAAATGCAAAACCCTATGTGTGGCGGAAAACTAACACTGCACATCACTCTGAACACACCATCCCCACTGTCAAATATGGTGGTGGCAGCATCATGCTCTGGGGGTGCTTCTCTTCAGCAGGGACAGGGAAGCTGGTCAGAGTTGATGGGAAGATGGATGGAGCCAAATACAGGGCAACCTTGGAAGAAAACCTCTTGGAGTCTGCAAAAGACTTGAGACTGGGGCGGAGGTTCACCTTCCAGCAGGACAACGACCCTAAACATAAAGCCAGGGCAACAATGGAATGGTTTAAAACAAAACATATCCATGTGTTAGAATGGCCCAGTCAAAGTCCAGATCTAAATCCAACCGAGAATCTGTGGCAAGATCTGAAAACTGCTGTTCACAAACGCTGTCCATCTAATCTGACTGAGCTGGAGCTGTTTTGCAAAGAAGAATGGGCAAGAATTTCACCCTCTAGATGTGCAAAGCTGGTAGAGACATACCCTAAAAGACTGGCAGCTGTAATTGCAGCAAAAGGTGG
This sequence comes from Oreochromis aureus, assembly GCF_013358895.1. Taxonomy (NCBI): domain Eukaryota; kingdom Metazoa; phylum Chordata; class Actinopteri; order Cichliformes; family Cichlidae; genus Oreochromis; species Oreochromis aureus. The sequence goes on from NC_052951.1 coordinate 23,159,892, forward strand.
TTCTACAAAGTATTGACTCAGGGGGCTGAATAATTACGCACACCCCACTTTTCAGTTATTTATTTGTAAAAAATGTTTGGAATCATGTATGATTTTCGTTCCACTTCTCACGTGTACACCACTTTGTATTGGTCTTTCACGTGGAATTCCAATAAAATTGATTCATGTTTGTGGCTGTAATGTGACAAAATGTGGAAAAGTTCAAGGGGGCCGAATACTTTTGCAAGCCACTGTATTAGTCCAATATCCACTTTCCTTTTTTTGGTATAATTTTCATCAATTCCTGGAAGAGAAAAAATCTACATCTCTAGTGTCTAAATGCTCAACTATGGTTTCAAGCTAGTTGCTATTTTTGTCGGCTATTCGGTCCTAAACAAGTTCCAGGTGAGATTGAAGCTTCACTAAGAAATGCATATAAAACAGAAAAAGTCACAGCTGTACTGAGTGACTGCTACTGCCTTTTGAAGCTGTATGGTAAATGTGACATCTTAAAGACTTCTGGTATTCATTTTGAGGCAAATTTTAGACCACCTAAAAAAAATAATATTGTAACTGTCCAATTTCTAATGCAATACTGAGAAACAATATGGGGATCTAAATGTTCATGCAATTTGTTGCTGAGCAAGCAGAACAACAACCTTATGTGAGCTTTTTAATGATAGTAGGGGTCAGAAGCTTCAAACGGAGTTCATTAGAGTGTCACGACTAAGCCATGCAGTCAATACACTACAAAATACATTAGAATACACAGAACAGAGAGCTAAAACGTGAAAAAGCTCTAAGGAACTGCACAGCTGGACAATGGCCTGGGAGTTTTAAAGTGTGATGGCAGCATTCAGATTATAAAATGTCCCTAAGTTAGGCTTCAACAACCACTGGTCAAACACACACTAAAAACAAAACCATGTAAGTGGAACACGTTTTGTAGTAATAGTACTGTGATGACTGGGAGATATGATTGGTAAGTCTTAACTAAAACCATCCACGCTCACAGGAACTGATTAGCATGGACAGATTTTTTTAATATGAAAAAAATAACTAAGAGTGAAATAGAACTGATGGCCCATTTCCTCTTTGCACTCTGAATGAGAGTGTATGTGCATGTATCATGGTGTTGGTGTATCAATGTGAGCTTGTGTGCATTAAATACTATAACACGAAGCACACTGGCACCATGACCCACTTTTGACTCCTCAGACATTAAATTTGGTTGTTAGCACTGGATTTTCCAGCAGACTATCAGAGGGAGCATTGGAAATACAACCCGCAGCTTCAGTGTGACTGAAAATAGAGTTAAAACACAGAAATGATTGATGGTCACAAGGACGCATTTTTGCTTTGTTTGAACAATTGCTAGTGATTTAATGTTAACCTGGACTACATGCTGATTCTGCATATAGCAGTGTGTGTTACAGTTTTGCCAAATTCATTTAAATCAATGGCAGCTAATTCACTGCCATTGATTTTATGTATCATAAAGAGATTACATACATTTTTTTGCTCCAAAACGGTACCCTACTGATTTCTGCAAACATTTATTTATACAGTATGTGGTAAACAGTGCTCAACCTTGAAGATGACTGAAATAATCCCTGTATATGTAAACTTACTCTTGTGGTAAGGGCATGTAAAACACCTTGTCTTTTTCAGAAAACAGGTGTCACCACTACTTGTAGTGCATATCCTCACAGTAGTAAACAAATAAAGGACAATAAGCTTTTTACAGATGCGAGAATTCTGTGGATAACATCCTGAAAAGGTTAATTTTCCCCATATCGTGATTTTCTCAAAGCCTAGCCAAGCATTTCTTCCCTAACCCTGTCCAAACAGTCACATGGTTGGAAGTCTTTTGTTTAATATGTGCCACCACCAAGTCTTCCACCTATTAATGTGTATTGTTACACTGCTTTACTATGAACACTCGTAGTGCAAAACTGAAAACATACATGCCAGCCACTTTTTAGGTACACATTAGTAGTACCAGATTGGACCACTATTTCATGCAGAAAATATCACATTAGCATCACACCACCACCAGCAACCTGAACTGTTGAGGATGAATGGATCCATGCTTTCATTTTGTTTACATCAAATTCAAACATTCGACAGTTGCAGCAGGAATCGAGACTGATCTGACCAGGCAACGTTACTTCCAATCTTCTATTGTCCAATTTAGATGAGCACATATGGGTTGTAGCCTCAGTTTGCTGTTCTTAGCTGACAGAAGCAGCACCTGGTGTGGTCTTCTGCACCCACAACCCATTTGCTTCAAGGTTCAAGGTATTATATGTTCAGAAATGCTCTTCTGCATACCTTGGCTGCAACAAGTGTTTATTTGAGGTATTGTTGCCTTTGTTATTAGCTCTGTCTGTCCATTCTCCTCTCTAACTTCTGGTCCAGAGAACTGTGAATCTGATAATTCAACTGTCTTGACCATGTCTACATGCAGGTATGACGATGTGTTTCTCATATACATAATTCTCTGCCAAGTCAAAGCACACAGGAATAAATACCCTACTGTATGTTCAGTCATTCAATATGATTCATTAATGTCACAATCCACCTAACAGTTATCACTTAAGACTCAGATATATGATATGATATATGTAATATGATTTTGTAAACACAGACGGAACACTGTTGGCAGCTCGTGTTCCAGATGTGAAGCAGAAATCCAACCTCCTCCCTAATACCAGACCTAGACACACAGACTGATCTCTTTAGCAATGTTATGTCCACGTGTTTGTGACAGCTCAACCAACTGTCACTTTCAGCTTTATCTTTCTGTCATGTTCATTTTTCAGCAAACACAATCTTGCATTTCAGGACTATTTTTGATTTAGTTAATCCCTGTTATGCAACCCTCTCAGTAAAAGTTAGCTGGACCAATGCCAGTATTGCCCCAACATCGAGGGGCAAACTAAGTTTAATCATTCTGGTTTAGAGCTGTGACATAATCTGGTTCAAAGTGCCATCACTTTGGCTAAAGTGAAGAAGAACTGTTCTTCTTGTTTTTGGATTACATTTCAGTCCTGACCAAAAGATGCTTTCTAATCCATTTGCCTGAGGTCAAAATACCAACCCTGTGTATAAGCAGAGCTCTGCTAATGCTGGAAATAGTGCAGGAAATGGATCTAAATGACTATGGTGTACATCTGCTCCATGTTTAAAATACTTGGTTTTCTTTCCATTTTTTTATTTAATAATTCATATTTAAACAAATTAAAGTTCGAAAAAGTAAATATAATTCTAAAACAATAGTTGTATTAATAAGAGTGGGAAATAAGGTGTATCTTGCAAGATTAACAAATTGGAAAATACATTTGTTGAAACAGAAAACAGAGATGGTGGTTTGTAATATTTCCTGTATGCCTGGCTAAATGTCCACAAACATTATAACATCTACAATACAGCTGTAATGTAGTGATGCCTTGCAATTATAGTATGGTGTTAGCATTGACTGTTATGTTAAAGCTGCAAGCTTCTGTAGTTGTTCGGGATAATAAATTCCTCTTTATGCCCAAAGTAATCCTTGATGATGCATGGATAAGATCTGAAAATAGATTCTAGACTTAATGATACAGGGATATATATAACTATCTCACCTCTGCTCAGCTGGTTCTGACAACAGCAACATATTTAACAAATTTATAGAGCATTATTATTAGTAATAAGCCCACAGGTCAACCAAAGAAAAAAAAGGTCTCATCTCATTTTTTCCTGTTTTTGTCATCTCCTTTTGCCACATTTTGCTATCAGTGTTTTCTATTGGATGACTCTTGCATTTATAAAGCGATCTATAAACAATTAGCTTGTGGTCAGTCATTAGCCTGCATCTGCCCTGGCCATAAAACAATACTGTGACAAACACCTTCCCAGCTGGGGTGATGTCTGTTAAATCAGGCCAGTGTAACACCCTGAGGCAGTTGTAGGCTACAGACTCTGAGCCTCGATCTGGAGGCCCTGCCAACCCACTGTGGACTAGCATCCTCTTGCAGCATCACTGCAGCATCCTTTCCTTTTACGACACGGCCAGCAATGTGTAACGATCTGTCAAGCAGAAGAAGAAGGATGAAAAAAGGAAACCCACATCCAGAATTACTACACGTGCCTGATAATTATAGAAAAGGATGCTTATCTGGCTTTACCCAAAGGCACAAGCAACACCACCTGGGATCCTCACTGCACAACAATCACGGCTACCAAAAGCTCGAAATATGCTCGATGCAGCGTGAGCATCCGGCTCTGCATGGCGAGGAAAACCCCGAAGCGGACACAGGCTCCATCCCCGTCATCTTTAAAGGGTTTGCTGGTGTAGGCCGAGCTCTGCCACTTCCGACAGGCAGGCTAAATCTCTGCTGCCGGGCTAAATAAGACATGCTTTAGGGTTTTATACCACAGTACGCGATGGTGGCCTCTCCTCGCTCCAGTGTTACATTTTTTTTTTTAAAGCGGAGGTGAGATTAAACAAAAAACAAAAACAGTCTTAACATCTCTCGCTTCGCTTCTGGGATGATCAGTGTGAGTCAAGCCAACAGGCCCGCTAGTCTCAGTAACTCCCAGTTCAGACGGTGATAAACCTCAACTACAGCAGCCACACTGCCGACAGATTCCATCGCCTTACCTCACAACATATTCCCATCCAATGTGAAGACCTAACGGGTGAGAAACCACATCCATGGCATGCTTCCGTTACTAAATAAGAGAAACACAATCGCCTGCTATGGTCTCTGCATCAGCAGCAGCCCCGTACAATGAAGTGATGGCCGGTGGTGATGATGCTGGGAGCCCCGCCCTCCTGTCAGCGTAGCCAGAATGAGCTCACTGATTTTCAGCCCAGCCGGCTCCAGTAGCGCTGCAGTCCACCAGTGCAACAGCACTGCTGTACAAAACCTGCAGCTTTTCTTTGCCTTTAATTTTTTTTCCCAGTAGTTTGTTTCCCCGTATTTGCCAGATGACATACAACGCTTAGTTAAATTACATGCACGTCTTAAATACACAAATGTCTGGATGACTTCTAATTTTCTGCTTCTAAACTCAGACAAAACTGAGGTTATTGCACTCAGCCCTGAAAATCTTAGAAACACGGTGTCTAACCAGAGTCTAGATGGCATTACCTTGACCTCCAGGAACACTCCAATTAAACTTTGAGCCATTTTTGACCAGGCGATTTTCATTTTGCATATTAAACAAATGTGCAGAACCAAAGTTTAATTTAATATCCTTCTGTTCAGTTACCAGGTCTTGAATAATCACACTCCATTATATTTTAAAAACCTCATAGTACCTCACTGTACTAAGTTCTTTGCTCTCAGACTGCTGACTTACGTGTGGTTCCTATAGTTTCTTAGTGTTTAATTTGCAGCAGAGCCTTCAGCTTTCAGGCCCATCTTCGGTGAAATCAGCTTGCAGTTTGGATTCAGGACACAGACACCTTTACTTTTATGATAAGGCTTAAAACTTTCCTTTTGGATAAAGCTTATAGTTAGGGCTGGATCCAGTGACACTGAATCGTCCCTAAGTTTTGCTGTCGTAGACTTAGACTGCTGGGGGCTTAGAGTTTCTTCTTTGTTCATCAGTTTTTTACTTAGTGAATAATTTTTAACTCTCTTTCATAGTTTGTCTTTTCTCCAGTCTACCTCTGCTCTGTTCTTTTTCCCCTCATCCCCATTCCAGCGTGGCAGATGGCTACCCCTCCCTGAATCTGCTTCTACTTCTTGATTTCTTCCTGTTAAAAGGGAGTTTTTCCTTCCCACTGTCACCAAGTGCTTCGTCCCTCCCTGCTCTAACACACTGGGATCTTTAACCTATAATATAAAAAGGTAACTTTTGAGGTGACAGCTGGTTTTACTTGTCACTATATAAATACAACTGAATTGAATGATGTGGCATTTTGCAAAAGTACACAGTTGGGGTGCTTCAGTGTCATCTTTCTGCCTCTGCATCATTTTCAGATCCTTGGTATTGAGTATTAGTGCAGTTTAAGAGTAAGACAACTTATCTGGATCAGAAACTGCCAACACATGATAATTCATGATAAATAACTATAATGCATAACAAATAATTCTGCCCTGCCTTAAATATTGAATTAATTTTAAGGAGTCAAAGTTCTGAGGCTTATTGAGTTAGAGTGTTGCCCAAACTTTTTTTCTGAGTTTGCAGGAGTAGTTGCTTATTTTCTCTACAATAAATAAATACATAAATAATGTCAAGATGCCTGTTAAAGTTCCAGGGCATGTCTAAATCTTTACATTACTTTATTTATTAGCCAAACCAATAAAATAATCAGAAAATTAAATGCATATTATTCTCAGTGTAACATTTGGACTTTTTTGTGTGTTATAGAGAGCTGTGTGGTACGAAAAATAATGTTATAAATAGTGCCACCTAAAGGTCGATCTAAGAATTGTGCGTAATTGGCAGAAGTTATGCACAATTCTTAGGTCCATTAGGAACCATTGGCTGGACTCCGATTTTCTTATACAGAAAAACAAGACATTTAATGCTAAACCAAATTACTATGATAAATGTTGCTAAAGTCTTCAGATGTCTGCATCTATTTTTGACATTTTTTTTGAGTCAAAACAGCTTTAAATGTCTTCTCTGAGTTCGAGATCCAAGTAAAGCGTAAAAACCTGTTGTTTTTTCTGCATTTATTTGTTTACCGTACTATGAGTTAAGATGAGGCCATATAAAATAATAATAATAATAATAAATAAATAACCTCCTGAGAACCAGTCTATTCATTTATATCATCTGTAATGGACATTTGTTTTTTGTCTTTATCTTTCGAGTTATTTGAGCTACCCTAAGTCCATAGCTACATACTAAATAGAGGAAATCCCGGGATTTCCATTGGTATCTGATTTTGTGTGTCTTTTAGCTCCAAAGAGGAGGGAAATAACAAAAGAAAATGTTTAATTGAAAATATTCTTTTTTCCTTTGTTCTCAGGAGGATGAATAGTGTGTAGAAATGTTCAGTAGGCTACCCCAGGGTTTGTTTTGCTGTCGGTGTCGGATGAATTAAGGCGGAGCAGTAGACCCCATCACCAGCTTCTTTCATCACTCTTTCCCCCCTGCACCCCACAAAACACACATTTCTCTGCAGCTTAAGTAGGCGAGTACCCCTCTCAGCCAATACAAGTCACAGTAACAGGGCCAGCGTATCAGAGCCGCTGCCACATTAGGGCATCTTTAGCTTCATATTCGTGTGACCAACCCCGTGTGAGGTTTAGTCCAGTGCGCGGGGAACTTTACACAGAAACAAAGGAAATCTGGCACCAAGTAAACCATTTAAATGGGGGAACAGATGAACGGCAAGAATGGCACCTCCACAGCTCGTGTGCCAAACAGTCACCCAGAGAAGGCTGAAGAGGTGGAAGGAAGGGGGCACTGGGAAACCAAAGCCGAGTTTATATTGACTGTGATGGGTGCGATCATTGGACCCGGGAATGTGTGGAGGTTCCCCTACCTGTGCTACAGAAACGGAGGAGGTGGGTGATACTGTAAAGAAACGCTCTTAGTTGTCAAGCACATTTTGTCCAACGGTATTTTTTTCCTCCTTGTGTAAACAACGAAAAATTCCGCCTTTCTTACAGGTGTGTTTTTCATCCCATACATCTTGTTCATATTCACGTGCGGGATCCCCCTCTTTTTCCTTGAGACTGCCTTGGGACAGTACACTAGCCAGGGGGGAATTACTTGCTGGAGAAGGATTTGTCCGCTCTTTCAAGGTAATTAAAATGAACGTCCCCAAACTTTTCTCCGAAATGTCAGTCATAATTTATACATATTCAGTGAGTCCTTATATCTACCAACGGGCTTGTATCCTAGTCTATTTTTTATGCGTGCTCGATTATTCCCCTAGAAACACCGCTGAGACCGCCTCCGTGTCCAAAAATGGTCTCGGTCCAACAACAAACAGTGTTGAGGCAAGGTGCCAGAGGGGAAGTTGTTTACACTTCCAGTAGGAGGGTAATCACTGCTACTGGAAGAGGAAGAGTGATAAATTATTTATGCTCATGTAAAAAGATTACTACACGCATGATTGTTAAGTGTATGAACCACATGAATGCATTTCATAAATATGTTGGTTACATTCCAGTTATACTCCTGCTTTATCGCACAACGACCTTATTTATATACAGTAGACCTATGCGAAGAGAAAGTGTTTACACAGTGTTTCGACTGACATTACACTTTTATATAGCTTACGTCTGCGGTGTTTCCTTTGCGCACCTTTTAGCTCTCAGACTTTAGGTGCTGTGCAAGAACAGAACTGTTTCAATACTTGGCCCTTACCAATTGTATTTATTTATTTGTTTATTTTAGGCATGGGCTATGCCAGTCACTTAATCATCGCATTCAGTGCAACATCTTATATTATAATCCTGGCATGGGCGTTCTTTTACCTGTTCCAGTCTTTCAGTGGGGATTTACCTTGGGCCACATGTGGACACTACTGGAACACAGGTACTACAGTACTGGTATATTCTAAAAAGCAGTGGCTATTGTATGCCTGGCATGTTGTGTGCTGTAAGAGTTTTGAATATAGAATATATGAACTATAATTTGAAGGCTACACCTTTGACACTGTAAATGGGCATTTTTACCTTGCTGATGTTTTATTTCCCTATACCAGACTCATGCTTGGACTTGAGCCATCTGAATCTGAGTATGATGTCCAGACTGAACACTACTCTTCCTGTTGTGGAGTTCTGGCAGTAAGCATATAGTCAACTCACACAAGTTAAACAGAATGCCTTTTTCCCCTTTTTCACTCCCCTCCCTTACTTGTCTCGTTCCCTCTCTCCTCCTTTCTTTATGATCATTTTCAGATGTTTTCTTTTAACTCTCCACTTCCTCCCACACTGTTTTTTTGTCATCCGTCAGTCATCCAATCTGGCACTCAGTTTTCCTCCCTCCCAATTTCCACATGTCCTTCCCTTTCACCTGCCGTTCATTTGTGGTCTCCCAGTCTCCCTCTCACCCACATCATTGCTCCCTTCATTTGACCAGGCGTCGGGTTTTAAAGGTCTCTGGTGGTATTGAGGAAGTCGGGGGCTTGCGATGGGAACTGGTCCTTTGTCTCATCCTCAGCTGGATTATCTGCTACTTTTGTGTTTGGAAGGGTATCAAGTCGACAGGAAAGGTTAGTAATTTAAAAACTGAACATTTTATTTTTAAAAATTTTTTCCTTTAAAAAAACAAACAAGAAAATTCATAATATCATATCATAAAATCATCCTAAAAAGATTTTAAAAGTCCTGATAATGTGGCCTTGTGAAAGAATGTACACTAAAAAAATAACAGAGGTTTTAACCTAGAGCCTTGTGGAGCACCGTGCTTGTGGACAGCAAACAAAAAACGAAAAACAGTGACTCAATACAAAAATCCAAGATGTCTGAATTAGCAATAAAAGAGCCTTTATTAAAAATCAAATCAATCTTTATTAGAGGGTTGCAGAAGGTATGTATTTCCACATAAAATTTGTATAAATCATTGGGTTGTTTTATATTTGAAGGCTAAACCAAGGTTATTAGAGCTAACTAAAACTAAACTAAAAACTAACATGAGGCAGCTTAGTTAACTAAAATAAAAATAAAAACTAGGCTTTTGAAAAAAAAGAAAAGAAAGTAAAATGTTTTGTGAAATTGGAAATAAAAATAAAATAAAATATTGAGGGACTCACCTTACTTTTAGTATTTGTTCATTTTAAAATTTCAAACTAGCATAATAAGGATTTGATGTGCGTGTTTATTGAGACTTTGGATGTCTAAGACTGACTTTCTGAAATCTTGCTTCTGACCTATGCCTTCTATATAATCTTAAAAAGACTAAAACTAACACTAAAACAAATAAAAATAAACTGAAACAAACAGAACATTTTCAACATTTTCAAACAATAAAGACTAAACTGAAATCATCAAACCCATTCTAAAAACCAAATAAAATGCTATAAAAAATAGAAAATGCAAAACTATAATAACTCCACTCATGCTTTAGCTTCTGGTCAAATTACACAGTATCAGCTGTATAATTGGCAATTAGAACCATCCATTCATGTATTTTTGAAGACATTTTCACATAGTTATAAAGCAAATAACTGCACTGTTGCATTGTTAATACACTAACACAGGAGGTACAAGCAACCATTTAAAAAAAAAAAAGTATTTTCTTCTGATTGTTGAAACTTTTGGCTTGTGGCTGCTGTAGCTTGCATGGTGCACGGGGTGAGTATTGCCCCATGACACAAACTGACGTCTGCAAACACATCCTGCAATTCTCTATGCTAATGCATGCATTAGAAACACTAGAATAAAGGCACACAAGCACAGTAGCTACTGGAGGGCACAGCACATTAAGTCAGTGTGTCATTACCCAGTCTTACATAGCCATGCTTGATCAGGACTTGTTTTCAAATTTTGATCTACTGCTACCCTTTTATCCACATTTTTTTCAATGTACAGTACAGTTTGATAAAAGTTGCTCAATAGGAGTTGCTCAGTAGAAAAAGCAGACAACATGATACAGCAGGGAAAAGCACTTTGCACATTCATCCAAAATTGAATGTGACAGATGTGACACCTGCAGCTTTTTCCTAACCCACTTATATGTCCAAGCACTGGTCTGTCTTCTACTCCCAGTTTTCCTGTATACCCGTATTATAAGTGTCATTATTGCCTGATGTAATTGTCTGTCATAGCTACCCATCTCATGTCATTTATCTTGAATTTTGTTGCTAGCAATGCTTGTTGTGACACGTGCTGTTGTCCTCTTTTATGAAGAAGATGAAGGAACTCTTTTTCTGTCTACATACATGAATATACACAGCCAGATTGTCTCCAAATAGTCAAATGAAATAGTCTCTTCCTTTACATTCAAGATGCTCGCATGAAAACCATCTATGAACTCATTTGAATTAATCTGATACTGAAGTGTATGGTTTTCGAACTTGTCATCATGTAATTTATGAGTAATGGAGACAATATTCACTGTTATGTGTGCAGGGTGTGACAGATTTCTTATTGTAAGATCTAAATGGTGCAAAACCGATACAAAGCATAACTTGGCTAGGGTTAGTTGAAGTTTCTTTCAACTTTCCAAAGAACAGTTTTGGTAAAGTATTTAGTAAGCTTTAGACCATATTTTAAAGCACTGATTAGTAATATTTGAGGCTGGCCAGACACTCGTGTTCAGAAGAGCAGCTATAAAGAAAAGCTGTTGGTGTGATTTTTATCCTTTCAAAAGGTAAGTAATATTCACGTTTAAGCCAAACATTACACTGGAAGTTATAGTGATCTGATTAACGTTGTGGGAACTGTTTATTTCAAGAGTAATACACCCAAGATGCTACTAATGTGCCACACCAAAGCTGCATTTAGGAAAGCAAGCATGCGATACAGTAAAACTAAAGGAAGAAATATGAATAAACGAATGAAATGAGAGGTCAAAACAAACTATAACTTTCTTTACACCTTTTCTTTTCTCTGTTTTATTTTATTTTTTTCAGGCAGCCTACTTTACAGCAACCTTCCCCTATGTCATGTTATTTGTTTTGCTTATACGTGGTGTTACCCTCCCAGGGGCAAAGGATGGGATCATTTTTTACCTCTACCCTGACATCTATCGCCTGTTAGATGCCCAGGTAAAGAAAGCACATAGTATTCTGAGACCAGAAAAGCTAGAGGTTTTACAGTGACATTCATACACTACAGACAGACACACACACAATGATTTTGTTTGACCTTTCCAGGTGTGGATGGATGCTGGCACTCAAATCTTCTTCTCTTATGCCATTGGCCTTGGTTTCCTCACTTCTCTTGGGAGTTATAACACTTACAACAACAACTGTTATAAGTAAGTCCAGTACTAACTGTCATAAAGATCATTATGATCATCTTTTAAGTTGAGCATCAGCATCTACAACACCTGTATTTCTACTTACTATATTCATTTTATTGCAGGGACTGTTTCTACTTGTGTCTGCTGAACAGTGCCACGAGCATTGTGGCAGGCTTTGCCATTTTCTCTGTGTTGGGTTTCATGACATATGAACAAGGAGTGGATATTTCTGAAGTAGCAGAATCAGGCATGTACTGTTTCACTTCAGTTCAACTATATACTGGACATGAGAGTGGCAGTTTCATACATTTTCTTTGAGGCTTTCTGGTGTTGTAAAAATAATCAGGAAACCTGCCCCGGGAGGAGGCCCCGGGGCAGACCCAGGACACGCTGGAGAGATTATATCTCTCGGCTGGCCTGGGAACGCCTTGGTGTTCCCCCGGATAAGCTGGAGGAGGTGGCTGGGGAGAGGGAGGTCTGGGCTTCTCTGCTTAGGCTGCTGCCCCCGCGACCCGGCCTCGGATAAAGCGGATGAAGATGGATGGATGGATGGATGGATAGATGGACCTGCACGGCAGCAAACTTTTCACCCTTTGGGAAGATCTTGTGATGCTTCTTTTCTTTCTTTCCATCATAAGAAGCTTTCTGGCAGAGCTCATATGTCGCTCTGCCATTTTTTTTCTCTTTTGATATTTTGGCTTAAACTTGAATCATCTTAGTTAAGTGAGTCTGATTAATGCTAACCAGTGGAGAGTAGGAATGCAGAGCTAAATAGGCTAAAAAAAGAGGCTAAAGTTGGCAACCCTGTATTATTATCAGCAGATAATAATACAGGGTTGCCAACTTTCAGGCTTTTTGGGAAGGTGGCTAATGGTTGAGGCATGTAACTATATTTATTATTGGCAATTAATTGGCATTAATTCATTTTTGGTACATATATATATAAAGAAATAATCTGGCTCATCAAACCTTTAAATGTTTCTTTTTGAGGGAGTCAGTAAGACAATAATGCCAAATTTGTTTCCACACCTAGTACACCAGTATGGCTAGACAATAAAAGACTCTATGACGCTAGAGACATGGTTGAGCAGCTGAACTAAAATAACAAGCGAAAACTGGAACTTTAAATGAAAACCCCCCACATATATTCATATATATTACAAAGTGCTTCCTTTAATCTGCTGCAACACCTGTTTCAGGAGCAAGTCTGCAAATCCTTTTCCCATAACTAAAGCATGAGAGATGGCAGCTGTGAATAATTATGATTTAGATTTTAGGAATCATAAAGCAGTCCCTGGTATGTGATGATGTATATATTATTTTGGCAACCAGTCAGAGCTACATCAACACCTGTTTATACTCATATGTGTAGACTATGTGCAGGCTTGTGTGGATTGTACTGCGGACCACAAGGCAAACTGCTGTGGCTGACAAAACAACAACAAAAAAGGATGTTTTTGTAAAGAAATTCATGGATCCCTTGGCCTCTCCTTTAGCACCACAATATTGATAAAAATCAATAAGACAATATACTGTAGTTTCCACACATAACAATTCCTGTCTGTGTCCTATAATTTACATCTATGCTGTATTTACATTATTTGTTTGTAGGTCCAGGGTTGGCATTCATCGTTTACCCACGTGCTGTAGCCATGATGCCAGTGCCCCAGGTGTGGTCGGTGTGTTTCTTCCTCATGATCATTCTGCTTGGGTTGGATAGTCAGGTACTAATCAACCTTAAAGTATGTATGAATGAAGAAATGAAATACTATGTGACTAACGAACAAACCGTGTGTTGCAATTGGTTCCTTACAGTTTGTTGGTCTGGAGTGTCTGATGACATCACTGGTTGATCTTTTTCCTTGCCTGCATCAAGGCTATAGACGTGAGCTGCTTCTGCTGGCTGTATGCTGTACCTGCTGTTTGCTGGGACTCTCCTTGGTCACTGAGGTACGTATTCAGTACAGACGGAGCTACACGATAAGAAAACATTAAGGAAGTTTTTGATACTATTTGACCGATATAGCTCTTAATGTGATTTGTAGTGAGACTGAAAGAACTATATAAGGTATGTAGTCAACTACTAACTAAACCTTAGTTATTGACACTACATGTTTTAGTGTACAGGTAGAATCAAGGGAAGTGGCCTCTACTGGAGCATATTTAAAACATAGGGATGAAACAGTGGGGTTAAATCCATGTATTCTGGGGGGCTAAGACAGATCTGATGAAAAATAAATGAACAGAATTAACTTATGCTTTAAATCTTATATCTAAACATTTAGTTTTACCTAAAAATGAGACCGCTATGGTGTGCTAACTAGAATACAGTTCGTATTTAGGAGTTTTTTCCCCAAGGATCCAATTTCCAAGTATGGAAAAATTCTTTTACATAGCAAGAACACGTATGTGCTCCAGATGTGAGTTTGATCAATTTTGGTTTTGGTGTAACACTATAACCCGCAAGTGAAATCCTTTACTCTTGTCACTGTGCAAAACAAGTATTGCATGTTGCATTCTTGCTCTTTTATCTCCAGGATTACTGCTACAGTGGTGTATACTTCATGAATGACGCCTTTGAGTTGGGGGAGTTGTATCTGGGGATTGCGTGGGTTTCGTTTGGCCACAGTTTCCATGCTAAGTAGACCAGATGCAGCTGTCATGACTGGTGGTTGGGTATCACTTACCTTTGTAACACTGCCTTTTTATACTGGGACCAGCTTGGTATCTTAGCAGGGTTCCCACTGCACTGGAACCTCTACAGCTCCAGCTGTGACTAACGTTTCCTTCTTTTGACGTTCCAGCTCTAGGAAACAGCTGCATTTTAATTATGTATTTGGGTCTTCTGCTCATCTAAGGTTCCTGAATATGTTGCTGTAGCTTCTCAGTACTTGCCCATATGTGTCTTGTTGTAGTGATGCACTTTCACCAGCATGTCCTGCTTGCCTGACATTCAATGCAAAGATTGCGGTTCGACGCTTTAGCAATATTTCTCTTGCTCATGTTTCAGTGTAAGCTTGTGCATTAATCAAGGCTTTATTGTGTTCTTTAAATGAATTAATGGCTTTGCTGTATTATTTAACCTATTTAACACAAGCTAAAGTTACATTTAAGGTGACAGTTAAATATGACATATATATGGTTCTTAATTATTGTTGTTATTATTGTTTAGCCATAATGCACAGAGTCACAGCTGTCAAGCAAGTCATGAAGTTTACATTACTTGCTGGAGGAGGGGTGATGAATCAGGCTTGCTATGCAGCTACACACACCTTGCAGTCATTGAGCAGAGCATGCCGTAGTATTTTAGAGTCAATGTGAGACCACCTTGAAACTAAAGCTTGGCTGAAACTGGGCCATGCAACAGGATAATGATTCCAAGCACAACAACAAATCCAAAACAGAATGGCTGACAAAGAAAAAAAAATCAAGACGCTGCAATGGCCCAGACCTCAAACAGACTGAAATGCTGCAGCGGAGCGTTAACAGAGCTATGCATAAATAAATGCCTGCAAACCTTAATGAACTAAAGCAATGTTGTAGGGAAGACTGGGCTAAAATTTCTCAGAATCAGAATACTTTATTAGTCACTGAGGAAGACTGGGCTAAAATTCCTCCACAATGACATTAGAGACCAATAAAGAAGTTATTGTTACTAAAGGTGGTTTTATAAGCTGTTAAATCATGGGGGTGCAGGCTTTTGGATTGAGCACTCATAACAAGCCGGATGATCCATTTTTTCTTTAGCCTGGAGCATGTGGTGTCTGTGTTTTCCAAAAATTTCAATTCATCTGACCACAGAGCAGTTTTTTACTCCATGTCCATGTTGAATGAGCTCTGGCCCAGAGATAACAGCAGTGTTTCTGGATTGTGTCCACATAAGGCTTTTTCTTTGCCTTCATCTGCATTTGTGGGTGACGTGGCAGACAGTGATGTCTGGAAGTGATCCTGAGACTATGCAGTGATCTCCGTGACAGAATCATGCCTGTTTTTAATGAAGTGCTGTTTGAGAGCTTAGTGATCTCAGGCATCTAATATTAAGAATCAGCCTTGTCCATATTCAGTCTTGTTGACAGACAACATGTTATGTACACATAGATGATAAGTTGTTTACAGTCTTCACAATTTTACAATTTTCAATTTGAAATTGTGAGATGGAACAGTTGGAAAAGTGATGATGAAATTTTCTTGTTGAATCACTGAATATTGGAGAAGTAAAAATGTTTTTTAGCTGAAAGATCCGGTCTTTTAGGGCAACTAAACTGGCCAAACGGAGCTCCAACACAAGCGTAATGTAATTAGAGTACCATACCTGGAACGAATGTAGAAAAACATTAAAAGAGATGTCTGTTATCTCAAAAATCTCTTTAAAAAAAGACCACAGGAGAGAAGTTTCTATGATGAAGCACAATGCAGAATCTGGTAGCTAGAAAATGAAAACCACCAGCTTTACTAGGTAGCTGTTACAAGTGCTAAATTATAAGAGATGAAAGCTGGAAAATGGCCTAATCTACATGATTTTCCCCTTACCATAGGGAAACTAACTTTAATGATGCTCTGATTTCCTAAATTTTAACAGAAAGAAAATACACTGATCATCGGAGATTTCATTTGATAAGGTGGATTTCAAGATTCTGGCAAAAGGTCTATAATATTTACCCCTTTCTTGGAAAACGACATAATTAGGCAACATACACGGGAGCTACAACAACTTATTGTTTTCTGGTGTAATATACAATTTTACAGTATTACCATGGCAACCACAATTAGAATAAACATCAGGATTTTTATAAGTTTGCATCTAATAGGTATAAAACCATCAAACTGCTTTAGTAAAATTTTAATTACTCTAGTAAAATGTAAATTGCTCCAGTAAACCCTTAAGGAAGAAAAAAATGCATTAGAAAGTCATGCCAAGGGACATGACCAAGCATGCTTGTGTCAACTGTTGTGAGTGAGACTGAGTATGTTTGTGCTTAGCTTTATTTCCTGACTTTCTTTTTATCATTTGATTTGTACGACTGTATATTATTCCTTCTGTCCTTTTTTGTTTTTTTAGGGAGGAATGTATCTGCTCCAGCTGTTAGATCATCATGTCTGTAGTGGCACCACTCTGCTGCTTCTCTCTTTTTGCCAGTCTGTGAGCATTGGCTGGGTGTACGGTAAGTCACAGACAAATAGCCAACCAATTGCAGACTGTGTTGTGACAAAAAAAAAAGACACTGCTCAGATTCAGAACAATTTTCATTGAGACACAGACCAGAGTGTGCTTGTTTGGTATAATTTAGTTTGAAATAAATGGCTGGTCTTTCTAATAGCTCTCTTTTACCTAAAGGTGCTGACCGTTTTTATGGTAACATCTCAGACATGATTGGCTATCGTCCACACCCATTCATGAAGTACTGTTGGCGCTACATCACTCCTTTCACCTGTTTTGTAAGTCATGTCAAATAATAATGTATAATTTGTGTTTCCCTTTTTCTTTTACACTGCATTGCAGTATTTGCATGTCACAGTATGTTTGAGTTCAATTTATAGAGAATTTTAGATAATGTTCAATTTCATAGTTTTGTCACTGCAGAGTATTCACACTTTTCAGTTTCACACTGAACAATAATCCACTTTGTCTTTTCTCATCACAGGGCACCTTTATCTTCTCCATTGTCAGAAATTCCCCGCTGAAGTTCAGTAGCACTTATGTTTATCCGCTCTGGGCCAACATCTTGGGCTGGTTCATTGCCACAGTCTCCCTCTCCCTCATTCCACTGTTTCTATTATATAAAATAATCCAGGGAAAGGGCACTCTTCGACAGGTGAGCCTTTTTTTTTTTCTCAAAAATGATGAAATCACTGTGAGGTAGCTTATATTTGATGGGGGAAAGGATTGATTTCTTTCTGACAAAAGAAAATCTTTAACTTAAGACAGTGGTTCTCAAAGTGGGGGGTGCGGTATGAATAATAATTTTAAAAAAAAATGCTTGGACACTGCTAGCATAATGGACAGGTTTTTTGACGGGGCTCCCACACAAACGCAAAGCAGAGGTTGAAGCATCGCCAAATATGCTTCCAAACCAACTTCCTTCCAAGCCAAAGACTAGAACATATGATGTTGATGAAGCATATCTTGCCTTTGGCTTCACCTGCACAACAGCTGTCATGCCAAGGTAGGGATCCCCGACAGAATTTGCACACGTTGGGCTGTCCAAATCACGGACAAACAGTATCCCAAATTCTTGATTTTTAGTTCACAAACACTTCTTATAACGACTAAGTACTCCGGAAACTTTGGAGGTTTTAACTCTTTATACAGTAAAGTTACAGGAGGATAAAAAATAATTATCAGGCAATTTATTAATTATCAGTCCTTCGTTTGTTAAAATAATCCCGTCCAATACCATGTAAGAACAATAAATATATAATTTTCTGTTGTAACCCTCAAACTGAATGGTAATGTAACAACACTCATTTTTCACCTTTTCACAACACTAAAACATCACTACTTCCCAGGGGCGTAATTTCCAGGGGGGTTAGGGGGGTTATGACCCCACCAATAATCAGACCCAACCAATATAACCCCCCCAATAAAATTATGAATTATCTTGCATAAATAGGCTGTTGATTTTCTTTACTCATTTCAGGTATTCCCAGCAAAATAGTTGCATGTTTAATCATCTAGGAATTTACCCACAGTTATTTATTTATTTAGACAGAAATCTTGATCCCCTCAATGTTCAGCACAAAGTTACACTGATGCTACTTCCACGTCTAATTCTCTGTAATGGAGGCGGAGTAAACTGGATCGGCACTCCGTGCCCAGTGAATGCTCGCGACGCAAGGGGAACAAATTTTGTTAGTGACACCTACCTTGGCACAACACTGATCCTGCCACAATTTGTTCCCCCGGTTCAAATCACGGACAAACGGTATTCCACAATTGTTTTGTTAAACCCATTTTGCACAGAGAGACATTTTTTTGAAAAATGTATTGATAGCAATGTTGAATATTCTTACACAGTAAAAAACAAACAAGCTATACGTAAAATAATTACACCATGAAGATGGTTTGTTTTTCTGTTATTTAAAAGAGGTAGAGGCTTATTTAACTGCAACCTGTAAGTTATTGCGGTTAACTTTTATTTGTTTAATTGTTTACAAAAGGTTTGAGGTGTGGAATAAACTGCAATGGAGTTTGAAAACTAAATATGGGGGTGTGTGTGTGGTTGGAGGATGTGTTTGTGCGTGTGGGGGGAGTTCTTGTAAAACAAGGGGGCTAGCAAAAAAATGTTTGGGAACCACTGACTTATGACATACATTGAGTATTTTGGTGAAGTAATAGCCATAGAGGAGGGGGTTTTTTTATCAGCTGTTAAATGTATGAAAATGCAGTTAAAAATCCAATACCTGTGACCATGTTCACATTTTCCAATGTGAACATGGAAAATGTCCAGTCTGAGTTGGAGACTTTGGTTGGCTGATTCTGGCCCCTGGGCCATTTGTCTGAGAAAAGTGTTTGGATTTTCCCACATTATTCAATTCATTGTTTGACTATTTTGAAAGAGTTTTGATGAATGACGTAATTGAATGTATTTGTGCTTTTTTTGTTTAAATCTGGGCAGTTATACAGAAACAGAGGTCTTAAACTGGGTATGTTCAAGAGTTGTTAAGTACAACTTGGACTGTATAAACTGAATCCCTGGCCTTTCACCAGGAGTATCAGCAGGAGATCTCAAATCATCTTCCATAAAAATGGGTTTATAGAAAACACTTGTAGAATTAATGCAGGGAAAACAATGGACTCTTTTTTTATTTCTGTTAAATTAGCGAGCCTTACTCCACCATAATGTGACCGTGGCCTCTGAGTTTCATGTTAAGTCATACTTATCAGCACACTAAATGTATTTTACCTGTTTTGTGTTTTATTACGTCTTTATGGTATGTCAAATTATAATATCGTAATACTGAATTGTTCTTTTACAGGAAAACTGAATGCAATTCTTTCATTGGTTGTAAAGTTTCAAGATTGCATTTAATTGCGCCTCATATCTTCCAAAAATGTTAATCAAAAATATATTTAAAAATGGCTTTTTTTAAATACTTAAAACAATTACAATCTACAATTTTTTCTTTCCTCAGCGTTTCTTAGAGCTCTGCCAGCCTGTAGACGAACTGCTGTTTGATCAAAAACTTCTTCCTGCTTTGGGACGAGATGGTATAGCAGACCACACAGAGCTCGCTCCTTTATCATGCAACGGGGAAAACGCTCAATGAACACAATAACATATCGGACATTGTAAATTACTTTGTGCTCTTCTGAGCTTTTATCCATCTAATGAAACTTAAAGAGTGCTTTGAAAAGAACAAGCATGCCCTGAAATTTTTACCTACAGCTTTCACATTTGTACCTTACCTTAGTTTACCTTTATCTAATTATATTTCATCTTTAAGCTTTAATATCTTCAATAGCAATAAACATATACTATCAAAATATATTAGAACAAGCTTATATACTGTTTGTATAGTTTGCCTTAAGCGAGCTGAATAATAGAACTGCACACACACACACACACACACACACACATATAATTTTAAGCTGTGTTACCATTTCATATGAATAAATAAATCCCATCCAGTGATGGGATCAAAATGCTGGCATTCTGATCCATGAGAAGGCAACTCAGTAGTCAGTACTACATTATTCCATGACTAAAGTACTCATGTAGTACCTATCTGCAAACTCAGGCATAGTTTTGAACTCATATGTTAATTCTTGTAACTGTATCTTGACGGTTGACCAAATCTGCCCAGACAATTGTTACTATTAATTTAATTATTATTTTTTATTATTTTGTATCGGTATTTTGTTTGTTTTGCTTAGTCACTTTGTTCATTTCAGTTCAGTTTCAAATATTTAAAAGTGTTTGCTTCTTCATTTTTTTCATAACATGGAGGGTTTTGTATTAAATTCAGACTATTATTTGCAATAATGACATCCCAGTCTCAAAAAACACATTCTTCTCGTGGTGTTGTGTTGATAATTTTGACCAAAGGGACAGACTAGAGCTGAAGAAATTTTCTGTATAATATTATTATTTTAGTTTAGATTCAATAAGATACAAAAAGTGGAAAAAGCAGCCAAAATCTACAGAAAGGCTGAAGACCACTTAAAAATTCTACAAGAATATTTGGCTCCTTGTAGGGTAGGTAACTGTATTAATCCCACAATGGAAATTGTTGTGTTACCGCAGCAGTATAAAGAATAGGAAGCAAAATATGAAGAAATGAGGAGTGGCTTCCAACGTACTGTAAGTTGTTCTGTTTCGCAATTTCTTGAATAAAAAATTATCCCTATACATTTTTTTGCGCAGTAAAGCAGATTATTAAATTATTTTATTAAAATGTATTTGAAGAGAAAATAAATATTTTCCACTTAGTGAACCAAACTATAATTTTTTTTATATATAATTACAAAGTGTGTGTCTGTTGGTAAAATAAGTGTTGGACATGTCACCAGTTTTCAAAGTAAATATATTTCTAAAGGTGCTATTGACATGAAATTATCACCAGATGCCAGTAACAACTCATCCAATCTACACATGCAAAGAAATAAAAACATAGATGTCTATAAAGTAATAAAAAAGTACTGAACACACTTCCTGAAATTTATTTACAAAAGCCTTTGTTGGTGATAATGTTTTCAAGATCCTGTATGGAGAAACTTGTCTCATGCATTCCCCCGAATGGATTTTGGTCCATTCTTCCACACAAACCATTTATACTTTTTTCCACTCCTGCACAGTGGGCCTGGACCACCCATCATTTTGTTGCACATATAAAATGACAATAAAGGGCTACTCTATTCTAAATCCTGACTGTTCTGTGGATTCAGGTGACTGGCTGGGCCATTCCACCAGCTTTAATTCCTTCTCTGAAACCAACTGAGAGTTTCCTTGGCTGTGTTTGTATGGTGAACTGGCGTTCTTTTCACTTCCTGGATTATGGCCCCAACAGTGCTCACTGGAACCTTCAGTAGCTGAGAAATTAACCAGTAACCAACACCATCAGTATGTTTTGCTACCATAAGGGTGCCAAGGTCTTGAGAGAACTCGCTGGTTTAACCCATCATTAGATGCTTCTTGTGTGTGAAACCTTGGTATTTTTTATAGCCCATCAGTTGGACTGAACCAGCTGATAATGATTTACACTGAGTGGCAGGATTGCTTTCTAATGTGTGGATTAGATGGATTATTACTGACATCTGGTGAGAATCTAGTGAGAATTCCATGTCAAAAGCACCTTTTGAAATATATATTTACTTAGAAAACTGGTGATGTGTTCCCTACTTTATCTATTTCTATATCTATATATAAATTCCCCACTCATCCCTGTAGGCAGTCCTTACCCTTTAAGCTCAGGTTCTCTACCCGAGGCCTGGGAAATTGAGGGTCCTGCACTGTATCTTTGCTGTTCTTAGGACTGTGCTCTTCTGGACAGAGATCTCGAGTGGTCCAGTTATCCCTGAAACCCCTTTTCTGGTGAGCCTGGTGAATGAAAGAAATGGGCTGGGGCTAGAGGTGCCAAATTCCACCATTCCCACCTCCCTCCATTGTGATGACCATCTCACACAGGCCCAGAGAGCAAATGTTGCTGCATTGCAACAGCATTTTGCAGATGTGTTCTCCCCCCTGCCCGGCCATATAAATCTCATAGAGCATCATTTTGAAATGCGCCATGGCCTCCACACGCTGCATATGCTGCCTTCTTGGATGACCTCATCATCCACAGTGACACCTGGGGCGGAGCATGTGCACTGGGTGGCCACGGTCAATACTTATGCTGGAAAAAAAAAACACAACCCCCCCCATAAAATACAGCTTTGTGTTTTTCAGTGTTTATTTGTTAATTCCATTTCAGGACACAGTTTGCTTCAGTCTTAATTTAAATTGCCCATTTAATGATGCGTGGTTGGCATGACCATGCGCAACAAAGATCTGAGTTATTTTTCAGTAAAAAAAAAAAAAACAACAACAACAAAACAAACAAACAAAAAAAATCTCAAACCTCCCACTCAGACTTGTAAAAATCATTTTCTGGGACAGGATGATAAACAGAGCAGTGGACACACAGTTAGACAGCTGGACTGACCAGCAAGTGAGCGGGTGAGTCAGTTCACAAAATGCAATCCATGTATAGAACAAACAAACAAACAAAGCACAAACAAACAAAACCCAAAGAAAGAAACAAAAAAAAGCAACATTTTACAACTTCAACCTAAAGCGCTCTATCTATGCAAGATAGCACGGGGTGCTGTGTAGGAGTAAAGTCAGTTTCAGTCCACTTCTGTCAGGCCACAGGGTCTTCTGAACTCTTGACCTCGCTCATGAATCCACTTATTTGAGACTGACAAAAAGACAAGACAAAAAAAAATTAACCAAGTAAAGCAGCTTTAACATGCTGTCTAATAGCTTTTGACATTTTAAATCATATGAACACTTTTACTTTTTTGTAAATAAGCTTGCACATCTCAAGTACCTAAAGTAAACCACATTTAAGCCTGCTGGATTCTTCTCTTATTTATAATTAATTAAATATTTATACTTGTACAAATGGAAAAGCTAGCAATTATTAGATTTTATTTTTTACAGTGTATTAGGGAATTAGTTTTGCTTATTATAGTGCTGTTTTATCATTATTAGTTTCATTTCCTAATTGTGCAGCTGTAATTGTCATTGACCTCCTGTTTTCTGTTTTCTTGTCTTTATGTATAATGAGAACGTGGCCGTTTCCAAACCTATTTGATGAATCACAAATGTGGCTTTATACATCTGAACTACAGCTTACCCCATTTGCTTCCTACTAGGACAGGACAGGCTGCATGTCTGGTCCTATAGTCTCCCTCTCCGCTCCTGAACAAATTATACCAGAACACCGATGTTCCCTGTGGAAAAATAAATAGAAGGCAAATATGATGATAAAGTTGAGTGTCCAGTAAATAAGAGGTTTAAAAGGACTTGGAGTAAAAATGGCTTACTGCTCATGGTATGGTAAAAAGTCAATGGCACCAGAATAATTCTGGACCTGAATTAGCTTTAAAAAAAAATTAAAAATCTTTTTTTTTTTTAAATGCCTAGGAAGTGTGTTTGTTCAGCTGTCTTTGTTAGATCGTAACTATTTCTGATTTTGTTAAAAAACAGTTTAACTATAAAGTAAACACTAATAGCCCGAGGATAGCAGTAGTATAAAATAAAAAGACGAAGGGAATAATGCAGGTCTTCACACAAGCTCGCTCACAATCAAAGAAACATACAAATGTCATCACCTTTCTAGGCCAAATTGCTGCTCCAAAGTCAGGGAAGACTGTGGCACCTCCTGCCTCAACATCACTCATCTGAAAAAAGACAAGATAATTTATAATCACTTGTTATCACTTCTCATAAGATGCTATTCCATACTACACCATGTCTCAATAAGTTACATAAAAAATAAGAAAGTGTGATTGTTCATGTTGTGAAGTTCTTCCCTCAATGCGGTTAGTTTTCTTTCATCCTTAAACTTGTTTACCAATTGTTACCAATTTACAGTATAGATAAATATGCACATTGTATGATGTATGAATTTAAACCGTGAACGGGGGTGGGGAGGTGGGGTGCAGCAATCCATACACTACATGCTCTACATCATTCAAAATTAAAATCTTGTCTCATAGGCAGCTCAATGTTAGCAAAGGCAAAAGAAGAAAAAAAAACAAAAAAACCAAGGTTCTTTGTCGGCCTGTTAATGGCGCGCGGACAACAAAACTCTCTACAATATGTACCAGAACTGATTGACAGGTAAACATCATTTTTGCTATGTATTGATATTATTCAGTATTATTGCCAAAGAAATGTTACAACCTTTTGCACTAATTCTTGATTGTGAACTTAAAAATTATGACAACACACTGCAGGTCAATTAATGCCATTATCAGCAGTGTCTATGAAAGTCAATCAATCCAAGTCCAACATTGAGCCAGAGCTTTTGCTTATGCCCATGAAGCCGGAGTGAAACGATGGAGAGTGGATGCCAGGAGACGGCCACCACTGCCTTCAATCAGCAGTGAACAGATACGTGTACTTACGTAGTTTAAAAAAGTCGCCACACGATTTCCAGTGCCTAATCTTTTGAAAGCATCTGGCTCATCTTTCTATAAAGATAAAATTTAAGAGTGAAGATACATAATAACAAACTGCACACACATTACTTACGTAGTTTAGGAAGGTAGCAAGTCTATTTCCATCGACGTGGAGGTTGCTGTCAAAAGGACGCTGCAACAGATGTTTATTTAACCGATCACCAAATAGACTCAAAATTAGAGCCTGCCATTAAAGGCACAAACTACATTCAAATTAAATGTATTATTTATCTGTTATTTGTCAGACGTTTATGTTTTTTGCTTTAATTTGAGTTAAAGACAACTTTTTATATATTTAATAAATTATGTCTTCAAGGGAATAGAAGAGAATCACTCTTATTATTTAGCGCATTCTTACCCTCAACTAAAAAAAAAAAAAAAAAAAAAAAAGGTATATATGTATATGGATATATATACACATATATACACACACTCTCATGTATTAGTCATTCTGTAACACAAGTAATTCTGTTCACAAGTAAGACATATTTAAGTTAAGTTTCGGAAAGTGGGAAGCATGCCAAGACAAACCACGGAAGTTTTCACATCCACAGTGCACACAAACTTTCACCTAAAAAGTGAACTCACCCTGGAGAAGTCAAAATGTGGCTCATACTGTCCTCCCACGCCATAGTTTGCAACCTGGTCAGCCAATGACAAAAATGACTCTTAGATAGAGGTGATAAATTAACTCTCCTGTCCACTGAGAACTGAATCAGTAACTCATTTTGTTGCTCTGTGTGTTATTTAACTTGTGCAAAACAACTAAACTACACTACATAAGACTACAAATCCAGAAGACACAAAGTCTCAATAATGGCAAAAATAATTAATCGATAAAGGGAAATTTTCCCAGCTAATTCTGCATCATTATTTCTAACACACTTTTGAAACTTTTTTATTAATTATTTATATCTCATCTTTTAACATTGCAAACTCCTTTACAATACTTTTAGTGAGTAAGAAACTTTGATTCATGCAACCTTGTTAAAGGTCGTCTTTATTTTTTTACTTGATTCATTTGTTTGGTTTTATTCACATTATGTGCCAGAGGGTTTTTTTTTTATTGTTTGTTTGTATTTAAAGCCATGTAAAGGTTATTATTAATTCATATAGAACATATTTATAACTTGTATAAATATGAATTTTACTTTGAAAAGTACATGTCCTGTGTGTGAAGCTGTTGCATGTTTTTAGTATCGGTTTGATGGTTTCATGAGTAAGCTCTGACCACTGTCCTCTAGTGAATTTGGCACTTCAATCAGAATTGCTATACCTCCCTTAGAAACTATGAAAACAGAAAATAACCAACTTATGGAACGGTGATGGTTTGGATTCGTCTAAAGACACTCTTAAATAAACCAGATCAAATCAAGTAAAAGTAACAGCATCATTATCTTTTCTTCCATTATTTAAGAGTTAGCATTTAATTTACAAGTTTAAAATAAAGTACAGTAAGTATATGTAAAAGGTATGAGCAACTCAAAAGGAACCCCATAGAGTGAGCCCACAGGCTGCTGTGAGATAAAGCAGATGTACGATGTAAACATGGTCAAAGCTGTAAGTGATTATCTGGGGTTAACGCCTCTATTTGGCAAAGTCACCGGTCTCAGTGGAGCCTTTAGGAGTACAGTTACCTCTGATTTCATATGGGACTGCACATTGACATGAAAAACCATATGATGAGATAAGAACATCTGAACTGGATAGCATTGTTTACCTGTTCCTCTTGAAAGAAAGTGATATTTCATTATAAGACTATTTCATATTATTCATCTGTGATTCATTTTCTGCACATGGGGAAAACTAGTCGCGCCCATCCCCATATTACATGCAGTCACTTTAAGGCTTGCAGAAACTAAATGCTTCTGTGTAAAATTGGAGTAAAAGACAAAAACTAGCTCTCAAAGAGATAGCGAGGTTAGAAATAAAAGACAAGACCAGAAGTCTCCTGTTGGACTATCTGTTTGTAGTTTAGATAATCTCGGTTTCAGCTGGAAAAATGGATCCAAAGAAGTGATGGTGCACAGGCAAATCTGAAGTGAAGACTTAATTATTTAGAGTCTATTCATATATCATTAACTCTACTTTGGGTTACGGAAATCTAATTAAAGAGAAATGCTGTAATAAAAAATAAACAAATAAACAAACGAACAAAAACATATTCTGCCAGGTGAAAGTACCAACTATTTATTTCTATTGAAGTTAAAGAGTAAAAACAGTATTTTTAAGTGTCTGAGTAGGATTTTTGACTTCCTGAGTCAACACTCACTAACTACACAGGTTAGGCTAAATATCAAATGTGTGAAACAGACTCGATTACCTGCAATAACTCTGCAGTTTCTACTGTGAGACCGGTGATGGCTTCTATTCTCTGATTGACTCTGTCAATGACGGGGTCCTCCTCTCCTTCTAACCACGCACTGAATAAACAAACATGTATTAAACGTGGCCCACACACACACTTAAAAACAATTGGGAATTTAGAGAAACAAGACTTGATATACAACAAATGAGGGAGATGACAAAGTTTTACTCTGACCTTGTTGTATAAAGTACTCTGAGTACACGAGTAGAGTAGAAAAGCATTATATAAGAACCAGTCCATTTACCAAAGCTATTAAGATTTAGTCCTATTAAAATATGTTTGAACCATCAGCACCATTCACTTGACACATGCAGTATCGCTGGTTCAAGACCAGCAAGAGACCCAAACCTAGCCTCAGGAGGATACAAGCTAGTGTATTCCTGGAGTCCATCATAAGGTATGCCCCATTTCTAATAAATGACTCATCTTGCACTTGAACTCCTACTGAAGACACAGGTGATGTTAACTGAAGTGTTCACTAACTTGGCTGCCAAGAGATTTTTTTCTCAACTTCCCTGCTCATTACAAGATACTGCAATTAAACAAAAGTTGTGTATTGTGAATTAATTTATGTACTTAAACTATGTAGTGATTACGAGAAACTCAAAACAACAAAACCAAACCAAAGGATCCTTTTTTCCTGGATGCGTTACCTTTTCGAGACTCTGTAGTTGGCTGTGGTCAGGACACCTGTTTTGGGATCACGGACGGTGGCTCGTGCAAGCTTGAAAAAAATAAATAAAGTACAAGAACAGAAAGAAATAAAACATTAAACATAAGAGTTAATCCAATCATTCCAGTTTTACGTTGTGGTACCACTCTTCTCATCCACTCTTAACTGTTAATCCTACATACTTTACAACTATTTCTTATTTATATGCCAACCAATATTTTTTTTTTTAAATTTAGTCCATGTTTTGCTCTGTATAGCTTAGCTTGAATGAGTTTTTAACACAAAGAACGTGCACTCTATCAGCATCCATAAGAAGGTAATGTTCAAAAGCTTTCCTCCTGTGCATTAGTCTCATTAACCGTTAAAGTACTTCAATATTTTGATCTTTGACGAATATTCTGCTTACCCTGGGTTTTGCCAGCTCTTTGATCTTCTCAATCTCCTCATCTGACAACAAATCCAGGTAGCGCACAATGTGGGGGCTGTCCCACTCGTCCTCTTCTTTAACAGGCTTCAGCAGAAGGTGAGGGTTTCTTTTACCGTCATGGTAGCGACAGAACAAACGGCTCCTCCTCGCTTCAGTCTAGTAAAAAAAAACAAAGAAAATTTTTAATTTTGTCATTCTTTTCAATTTTATAACTAACTTTAATGAATACAATGTGTAGTGCCATGCATTTATAATGCAGCCTCATAGTAGCACAGGTATCTGAGCTTGGTAGCAGGGTTGACCGACCTCTTCGTCATTTTAAGCGTCTAAACTTTAATAGACTACAGAATTATCTCTGTTGTAAATGACTCTGTACTCCGTGCGTGTGGTTTTTCCTGTGGTCCTGTTTGTTTATACAGAGAGCAGCCTAATTTTGTTGTTTAAAGCAAGAGTTGTAGCTTAGGTTCCAAAAGGGTTACTAAATCCCCATACACTAGTAAAAACACTAATGGAATCCAGTTTCTTTTGATTCAGCCTGCTGACAATAAACACATCTAATTATGCAATAGGTTTCCAGTTGCTGTCTATAAACGTTTCTGTGCTCTTATTGTGCACAAATAATCACCATGTTTAGACAATTATACTTTAATCCCCCTTTATAGTTTGGTTATAGTTTGCACATAGAAAAATCTGCAACAAAGTCATGGTAAAACTAGTTTCTTATGTATTGCTTTTCAAGATTAAATACATCTTAATTCAGGGCTGACGTTTTTGGCTTGGCTAGTGCTGATTTTACATCAGAAAACAGCCTAACAAGTACGTGTTGTTTACAGTTAGCTTTTGACTTGCTTTGCCATACTCCATTTGAGATTACATGCATGAATGTCCATAAAAATCAATGAAAACACATAAATACTCAATTTAGGATTTGGTTTCACAAAATAGCAACTCAAGATAGAAAGTCTGCAGGATGGCTCACCATTTGGATCCCCTCTCCTCTGCACAGAGCCTCGTAGGACTCTCTCTCTGGGAGATGGTCTTTGGGTCTACTGTAGGTTCCCAGCTGAATGGGCTCCTCAGATGGAGGCTGGTAGTCTTGGTTCATCTCACGGAGCTGCTTCATCAGTAGCTGCTCAAAATAACGGAGGTTTCCTCCTGCCCTCTGGTGGCTGGGATCTGTCAATACAACAAAAGTGATTAACAGAGGTAGAAGAACATGATGATATGAAACACTTTGGAGCCGTGTCCCCGTTGTGTGCTAACAACACATTTCAAACAGTAGTCATGGTAGGTAGACACTGAAAACAAACAAACAAACAAATATATAACCCTGCAAATATGCCTGTTTTCTACTTTATTTTGTTAAGACTTTGTGATATAGCTGCATTTACTCATTTGCCAGCAACAGAACAATTCTGAAGTTTTTTACTTCAAATTCATCAGCTATAATGTATCTAATGGTTATTATTCACATAAAGACAAAACATTTTTTTTAATCTTGAAGGTTTTCTTAGTGAATACAACACTAAGAAAACCTATTATCAAAAAACTTTCCCTTTGTGTCTTCCTCTTGTTATTTGTTGTTCAGTTACTAAAGTAACTGAGTTAAATAATGGAAAAAGTGCACCCTCTTGTGGAATTTACAGGTAGTGCCTCTTCATTGAAGCCTAATTAATTTAGTAGCAACGTCAGCTCATTTACAGAAACAAAGAAACTTTAAGTGTATTTTAGTTATTGTGTATCTTACCTGTTGATTCAGTCGTGGTTCTTCTAGGGGGTTAATGTATTTGCAGTTTGCTGGGTGTAGTTTTACACAGGACTGTAAGCATGTGCGCTTACAGCATTACACATTTAGTTAGGAAATTTCCAGAGTGACTACAACCTCAGGATCTCCTGATGGAATTAATATTACTGCGGGTTATGAGACAGTGAGAACATCATGTTTCTCTCCTCCATTTCAGATGTGCTCTGTCTTGTATATATATAGCCAGGTATGTGCTGGAAAATGTCCCAGAAATGTGTTTTCATGCTGTACATTTGTGTCCCACTTTTACGGGCGAGTCACATACTGGAGTATTTCTGTATGAGGTGTGTTATTTGCAGGATATTTTTGCAGCACTTGATGGCATACCGTTTCACCTCTACAACAGCTCAATTCATTTCACTTGACAAGTAAACAAGTATACCACAACTTGAAAATGTAGCTGTAGCCTGTGACCTATAGCTGTCAGAGCCTGTGATACAGAGGCTAAAATAACAGTTTAAACCCACAGGCCGCTTTTTTTTCTCGAATGGACAACACCCAGCTACTGTGGTGAGCACAGAGCACCACAACAGTCAGAGAGGAGAATGAACTTTGGTAACTAGTGAAACCAGAAGAAAGCAAACTATTAATTACAGCACAGTAGAGAAATTGAGTTGTAGAAGAAGGTGTAATTAGAAACAAATGAAAAAGACTCAGCTTAAATCTTTAAACATATTTACATAAAACATTTGATCTAAATATGTGTCCCATGAACCCCATTCATCCAGTTTTTATATTTGCAAGGAAGACTACATCTGTGTCCGACTCAGGCTGGAAATAGAGTGTGTGTGTGTAATGAGTGTTGGTGTGCAGGCAGAATGCTTCATTTGCCTATGTTGTATCTTACCAATAGCTACAAGCCGTCGCGTTAGTTCAATGGCTCGAGGGAGGTCACCCATTTGGTAAACAGAATAGCTGAGGTAGTCCAAAATGTCTGCCTTGGAAACCACAGCTTCCTCGCCATCGTCCAGTTGTTTCAAGGCCTGCTGCAACCACAGCACGGCATGGTAATAGTCTGCATCGTTGTAAGCCGTCTTTCCCATGTCGAAGCAGTCATCCACGGTCAGCACAGCACTGGAGTGCACACCTGATGGGAACCACTCAGTAAGACTAAATGACTGAACAAAATGTACTTAACACATACCATTTTTTTTAATGTGCACCATTTATTAAGTTATTAACTAAGTGATAGCATAGATGTGTACCAGGCAGACAACATTTTACTTAAGAAACTGAGACCTGAAATATCTGGTAACTTAACAGCTAAGAGATACTGGCTTGGTTTACTTTTCAGGAAATGCACCTATTTTTATGAGAAATTAATATGAACTAAACGTCTTTTAACCTGCTATAAAGTAGTAATAAACAGTGTGGTGACGCTGTGGTTCAGGAAGTAGGACAGGTCATTTGATCCGTTTCTATCAGCACTGATGTGCATGATAGGTCAAAACACTTAAGTGTGAACCAAAAAGTAACAGACATGACACGCTTAAGTTACTCTTCCCTTTGTGATATTTTAATGCTTTTTTTATATTCAACGCACACTTCTTGCTTACCTGGCAGCTTTCCTTTGGAGAAGGCTTCAGAATCCAGTTGGTACGTGTCCTGCAGGCGCATCAACGCCTTGGCTGCACCCGTCTCATCTTCCTCGTCTGGGAAATATTGTCTGTGTACGGACATGTTGGAGACGAACCCTGGACAGAAATTAAGAATGTCTTTCTGTACATCTCATTTGCATGTATCACATGAAACACTGGCATATAATTCAAATTTGGGTCACTGTAAACTTGTTGGTACTTAATTGTTTATTTACACATGCAGAACAGCAACATTATATTGCTCTAGATGTACCAGCTCTAAAGGTGTAGCTGGAATGTGTTTTCGCCTTTTTAGTCAGTCTCTGTGTGCGTGTCTTCACAGACTGTACTACGCAATAGCATCACAACCGTGCAATACAGTTACTGAATTCTGTACACTTATGCTAGGTTTATCTGCCTTACACAGATATGGTCCCGTGTCTAAACACGTACACACTTTCAGCTCCAAGTGCACAGAGACAAAGACACACACACACACACTCTTCATTGCCAAAATATGCAGATATGAGGAACAGCTGCAGCTAAAACATGACAAGCTCTGTTCTTGATCACAGCATGTGGACTAAGCAGCACAGCAAACATTTCCACTCCCCAGCAAAAGCTGCATTCATTCTCCTCACATCCATTCTGGAGCTTATATTTGCTCTGTGCTGCTTGCCTTTTGGTTATGCTGAGAGAGATATATTACTGTATATATTGTGTCATGGTGAAAATACATAGAATAGGTGAATACAGGTTGCCAGGTACAGTGGTTTGATCAGTCAGTAAAATTACAAAAAACTTTTCTAAAAGTTTTTCCCGTTGGGTTTTGCTTTAAAAGCCAATAAAAAGAACGCTATTGATTTGGGATTAATAAAGGGTAACATACAGATTTGGCCAAGAAAACATATACTGAAGTATTTTTCCTATATTTTGCAATATGCATTAAGTAAAGTGGCAAATGAATTGCTCTAGACGCAGAGGTAGGCACTGTTTAAACACACAGAGTATGCAAATACCTGTATATCTGTATCTGCATGGACACAAAAACTCTAGAATTCACATTTAATCTACAAAAACATAAAAAAAAAAAAAATTTCCCATTTGTCTGATTCTAGCATGCACGTGATGATCTGCAAGATCTCACAGACCACACAGAAAACATCCCAAGTTTTCCAAGCAGAGTTAAAATCATGGCACTTCACGAGTGCTCCTTTAGGAAAATACTGTTTTGGAGATATATCCTTACCATCAGCGGGATTCTGAAGCACCAGGCTCTCCAGTTCAGACCACTCAGTGTTGAGTCTCTTCATCAGTTTATAGGCATTCACTGGGTGAGCCAGGTAGCCTTCTGGGTCAGCGGTGGATACTCTGGTCAGGGCATCAAGTTTATTGGCCCAGCTAAGAAACGGATACAGGGTGATTCTACTACACATTTTATATAGAGACAACACACTTCATATCAACTTACCCTATAAATGTGAGAAAGGATTAAAGGCAAAGTAACACACAGTCGACAGACTAATAGGGGGTGATGTCTGAGAGTTCAGAGTGTACCTTTTTACAGCGGCCAGCTTGGACTCCTCTGCTTTGATGTACTCCCTCAGAGACTGAACCAGCTCCTTTTCTGTGTAGATCAGGTCTGTCATTTGGCCTGTAGGCACACACACAGATATGAAGATAAATTAGAGGTTTCACGGAGGACAAAGTCAACATCAGCTTGTTCATTACTACAATTTCAGGCAATTTGCAGGTTTAGTGTTTCGGAGGCAAAATGACTCATTTCACATTAAAACTCCATCAAGCGATACTTGATGACATGTTGGTGCAGCGCTTAGCCTGCTGATCAGACGGTCGAGAGACCTTTCTGTTTGTTCAGCATGTTCTCCATGTGGGATTTTCCTCTGGGCGCTCTTGTTTCCTCCCACAATGATCACAGGCATATTAGGTTAATGGGTAAATAAATATTAGCTGTAAGACAGGCACATTGGTTAGACTGTATTATAAAGAGCTGTATTAGTGTGCGTGGGAATATGTGAATACGTGTTGTCAGGTACTTTGGTTTGAGGAGTCAGTAAAAAAAAATAAAAAAAAATAAAATAAAATAATAAGCTATAGAAATGTTTTTCTCTTGTATTTTGCTTTAAAAGCCAATGAAAAAAAAATGAATCTATTTCTGGTAGCACTTTCTCCCCACCACTCCCCTCAGACTTAGGCTGAAAATAACTCTTGGGCCAAAAACTGCGGGGCTTTAATAGTATAGAATTACTCAGCAAAATTACAGTTAAGCACCCACCCATGAGCCTTGGAAGAGATAGATGGGGTGTAGTGTGCTTAGTAAACATCCTCATGGGATTGCTCAGCTTAACACAAGTTTTAAGAGACAGAGGATGACAAGCCTGCATTGTTTTTGCATGCAAACAGCATATCTGACCATCTAAGTGCAATATATCATCAGAACAGCATAGCAGTATACCTTTCCAAGCAATAAGAACTAACCTGTTGAGCGATGTGACACATATTGTATACAAAAAACATTTTCTGTTTGCCAACAATGTCTCTGTGATTGCACAAAGCAAGGACATTGTGTAAGAAAAGCTTTTTTTCCCTTTTAAAGTGGTTCAAGAGATTAATTTCTATGGAAATCATGCTGAATATCTGAGCACTGATTTGAAAGAAAGAAAGAAAAAGGAATCAATGTACCACAACTATTTCTCCATATAGTTATTATTAGTCCTCTTCTGGCCACATCCTCCATTTAATACAAAGTGCAAAGCACAGATGTGCATTCTTGAGCAATTCAGCATCCTATTATTGTGGTCAAACGAGGCCGATCTGATTAAAAATAACACACAGTTAATTGGTAAGGCATCAGTCAAGATTGTTTTTTTTAAATCCAGAGTAGCACTGAGCTCTTGACCCGTGGGCTTGGTTTGATTAATCAATTGAATGAATGAATGACTATTCATGCAAGTCTTGTAAATGAGTCCCAAGTAATTCCAAACACTTGATGACAGATTAAAGGCTCACTCACTAATGCTTTCTAGTTTCTGAGGTTCTAACACTAAATGTTTAAAGAACTGACAAAGTTTCTTTAAATTATCTTGAGGATAATTGTTGGAACAGATACTGATGTTTTATTTTCTATTTGTTCTCTTGACCTTTTATAGAAAATATTTATTTTATTTTGACGCCTTCCAAAAGATGGGATTTTTTCCCCACAATTTTATTACCCATTGACTTATAATACAACAAAAAAGAGGCAATACAGGTAAGCAGCAATATCTTTCACATTCTACCAGTCTCTCTTTCACACACAGGACACCGATCGGCCTGACTCATTTTTAAGAGTCAGGCCCAAGGACACTTCAGTATGTGAAGGAGGCAGCGACACTGTGATAAGTGGACTAGCTGCCCTGCCAACCAGTAAACCTACCAATGGATGTAAAGATCTCTGCCCGTGTGGTCCGGCAGCAACACAGCAGGACCGAGGAGACAAAAAGCAGGAGTTTGCTCATTCTGCCTTGTTCAGTAACCTGCAATTACATAAAAAACATAATCACATCATTTCACAGTGGCACGCAAAATAAACTAGTTATGCCGAACATTATAAAGCATATAAAGAGATTTTTTATCCACTGCTCTCTATAAAACTCTATGAATAAAGTGTCTTTTTTGAAGTATTCCTCCTTAAAGCCGTTTAACACAATTTGTAAGCGTATCATACATAAATAGTTTCAAATTTTCAGTTTGTGTTACACCAAGTCTGTAGTTTATTCAGTGACTCTGTGTTTCCAGACCAAATTTGCAGATTGCCAAACAATTCTCAAAGTTTCCAGCACGTTTCCTACAAATGAGTCATGGTCTATTGTTCCCAGTTCTCACTGAGAAGGGAAAAATAGGGGACACAGCTGTAACTGAACAGTATATTTTTAATATGTTTATGTGTGTAATTTTCTCATTTCTCTTTCCATCAGGGTCGCGCCAGGTCGGCATAAGTTCATTTTCAGTCTCCTGCTCTACAATTTAACATGACAACCAGAAAATTTATTTTGGAAACGAGCTCGTGCACTGAAGATAATCTTATGTACCTATTTACTTACTTACGTGCCTTGCTGTTAAAAATATAACCTAAATTTTCATACAATTAGATGCATTTGACACACTAAATAAAACACAATAAGGCACAAAACCTCAGTGTTTATTCATGGCAGACTTTGCCACAATGCATTAGTAGTGTTATGAGGATTAAGTATCGGAGCCAGCTACAGGGCTGAAGCAGAAAAAGTAGAAGAAAAGTAACATCAGTCCAAGACTGTAAAAAGCAACTGCGTGCTACTTTCTCCTTTCCTTCTGTTTTTAAAACACCACTTCTCACTGATGACTGTTTACTACAGTATGTTTAAAACATAGACATCTATAATTCTAACTGCAAGCACAGAGACATTGATGTTTGAATAAATTTGAGTAAAGAAATAGCTTAATAACCTCCTGGAAAGAAAAGAACTATTTGACTGACACCTTCTGGGCAAATACAGTGATTTTCTACAGTGACAAGCAACATGGTGTCCAAAAGGAACAAGCGTAACAAATTTACAGGAAATAAATGTCAGTGTGTAAGCACCACATCTGTCTGCCAGTGATGGTGTGAGGCCTTTGTGAAAATAGACACAAACACAGGTGGTATGTGGCTCATATGTGACATCCTGACTCTTCTGATGGGGTAAACATCTGACACAGACATGCCGATGCTAATCCACAGAAGAAAGGCTGAAATCTGAAATCTCCTTCACGTGTATAGGAAAGAACTATTTTTCCTCATCGTCTCTTTTAACATTTACAATTACAGCTATTACACTGGAATGTACCACAGAGGGTGTAACTTTGTAGCCGTATGATCAAAAAAATGATATGACTGGACCAAGATTCAGAAGAGATGAAGCAGCACACATTTAGCCACACTGTTCATTTTGGGATTGAAAGAAAAAGTTACACATTTTCAAAACACAGAAAAAAAACCTCCCACTGTCTCTTCCTGAATGTATGAGAGCTGTAAATCAGTTCACAAAGAATATGATTAAATTTGCATTGTACGCAGAATAAATACATTTGCATTTGAGTGACATGACTGACAAAAAGCACAACCCTTATGCTGAGATGACAGATGTATATTGGCTGAAAACCTTTATGCTGATCTCAGAAAGAAGGCTAAGACATTCTTTAATGCAACTTTATGTGCATTACTAATATATTACTAAATATACCTCTCAGTATAAATTCAGCTTCTTGTGTGTTACCTTTAAGCATTTGGAGTTGGCTTAAACACTGGCTAGATAATCATCACCAAAGTCTCAAACTAAAAAGTAAACGATTGCTTCTCTCGCCTTGTAATTTACAGCCAGTATCATTGCTCAGCTCAAACAGAGTCTGGCCTGTTTCTGCAGGCGGCAACATTCCTGAAAAAGAGGTCTGTTACACTTACTACCCGAGTGGTGTCGGGTTTTTCTAGAAAGTAAAATGAGGCTAGGATGTCCAGAGAGGTCCTGAGAGGGCAGGTATGCACAGCTGCACTTTGTACACAGGCCAAAGTTGTGTGCATGCATCTCAGACCTGGGTAGGTAGGAAAGCAGGCAGATCTTCAACATTTTGCCATTCCATTAAGGAGCATCAGTTTTAATGTTGAGCATTTGCAAAACTGGCCTGAACTCAATGATAATAGCCTAAAAGTATATCTGCCAGCTCATACTGGGGTTGAGTTTGTTCAGACTTTCCTGCTTTACATGGAGGAGTGGCTCAGTAAGTGAGATAAGGAACCAAAGCAACACAGTCTCTGGCAAAGACATCAGGATGCAAGGTCTGCAGCGGGGCAGGGGTTCCTATTAGGAGCAAATGTTTGCACTGAGAGTAAAACGTTCAACTTCTGTGGTCCTCTTGTTCTACTCTTCTATGGAACTTTACGTACTTGACAAAAACTAAACACATAAAAGCTTGGCTGGTCAGTGCAACATCTGTCCGACTGGTGAAAACACTAAAATAAATGTGAGTTTTAAGAGGAAGAAGATTAAACATATCATTGTGCAAAGATAAAATGTCTTTCATTTAATACGTTTATATAAACATTTCATTTCTAAGAAATGCAAACAAGGGAAAAAATGAAAGCATGTATGACCTCGGGCTTGTGGAAAGAGGATGGAGCTGTCTGAATGATGCAATATTTCAACACTTCTGCAAAATACTTCTACCAAATTTTGAACAAGTTTAGTTTTTTTCCCTGAAGCTTAACCTTGAATCTGAATGGCTCATGTTTGCAGGACATATGGTCCATGACAGCACGGGTGGACATTCTAGCCAAAAGACCATATGTTTGGGTCACTTTAAAGGCAAAAAGTGCCACTTATTAATCTCTGCACCCGGTTTTTCCACTCTGACTGTTGTGTGAATGTTGTGAATGTTTGTCCACTCACAGCTACTTCAAGTCTGGTACGCTAAATCCGTTACAACTCCAAGATGGAAAGTGTGTCCAATGAGCACCCCAACAATTTTGTAATCAGTCACACATTTAATTGGGTCACGCATGGTAGATCACGTGTTGTTTTTTATTTAATGATGACATCTGTACAATTCCTCTGGAAAATTGATTATATTCCACAATGTTAAAAACAGTGACATCACCCACCCATACATAACAGAATAGTTTAAATAGAATTTTGGATGAGGAGGAAAGAAGTCGAAGAGCCGAAAAGAAATTCATTTCTGAGTAGATTTTTGGCCCCAAACACCAAATTCCAGTGTTTTGATAAACCTAGATGGGAGTAAATGCAGCTATCTTTGCATGTAAGCAAAAAAATGGAAGTTGCATGCCAGAAAACTAAAATCTGGAAAGAGAGAAGAAGAAAAAAAAATGCCTGGTACTTGCCAATTTTTTCCACTCTGGTGCACTAAGAAGAAAAGCAAGCAGTTGATGCTTAACAGATATTTTAACGACTGATGGTAATCAGTAAACAGGACTCAAACTCAACGCCCACACGCAGACATAGACACATAACCACAACACATGCATGTCACACAGTGTGCCGCATACAGCACCTGCCTGTACCATACCCAGAACAGGTGAACATGCCCAGGCAATCAATGGCCATCAGTCTAATACACAGAACTATCCTCCAGCAATGAAAAAAATTCCAGAGTCAACCTGGTGATAGTTGCTACTCTGTGCAGTTCAAATTACACTGTGGGCAGGAAAAAAAGAGATTTCTCTCTTTAACACCCAGCATAGGTTGGTTACGGTTTGTGCTTTTTAAGATCCTTACTGACAAAGTACTAACAATTTGCTCAATTCTTCAGGGCTTTTAGTATAAGCGGGCAACCCCTTCATTCAGTTTCATCTAAAGCCACTCGCACTTTGACTTTCACTTCCACTAAATGTCACAGGATGAGGTCAGCAAAGTGGAGCAATTTTGTGGTTTTATGTGGTCAGCAAATCAATCGAAATACTACTTATGACACATCCCCTACTTTGATATGGAAAGAGAGCATTCCTCATCCAAGATCCCAATCATGTTCTGCTGACCATGGAAACAGATTATCCAGAGGAAAAGCATGGAAAACTACTGACTTCTACTGTGGTTTATATTAAGGCAAAGTTGCTGGAGATCAATAATAACCCAAATCACCCTAATTTAATAAGTTATTAAATAAAACAAAAGATATTTTATCTTTGCATTTAATTGGGGATTTTACCTACTTGACAGCGAGACAGTTGTAGCATTCAGTTTAGTTGAAAACAGTTGGATCAGGACAGTGGCCGCAGCTTATTTAGTCAAAGAGTCACCTGTCTTCTGGGTTTATGCAGCTGGCAGATGTATGAAAGCCTTTTATTTGTTACCTTCCATTTATACACACTCCCATAACAGCCAGAGACAATTATTTGCATTCTACCATGGATAAATCACTGCAGGGCATCACTTAGCTACCAGGCCAGTGTATTTAGTGACGCTGTGCCATTTGTTAAGGGAGAACAAAGCCCTTTTTTGGAGCTATGCAAGACCTAATCTTTTGAACCAGAAGGCAGCCACAGCGAATTCACTCCCTTTAAAGGGAGTTAATTTATATTGCAAATACATATAACAGCCCTATATGACCTATTTCTACGACTCTAATGTGAGTATAATAAGCATTCAGATGTTACATGGTTAATTCGGTAGTTTGATAACTAACAATTGTTCGGTCATTTTCAAAGACACATATACATATCTGATAGCTGCAAAATTGATCTTTTTTATTACTCTAACATTAGATGAAACTAATATTTTTGAATTTTGTATTAGTACTTGTAACTGCCACTGCTATCCGTTTCGTTTTACATGGTTATTTGGCATAATAACAGCCAATAGCGATCAAAATAATCGTTAGTTGCAGAGCTAGAGGTGTTTTGTTTGAGATACATGAAATAGAAACAATGTCACCGCGAGGCTGGAATATGTGTCGATATAACTACTAACATCAGACCAATCTTACTCTGCGTGAGAGCAGAAATTAAGTAAAGATGAGCAAAACTCACTCTTCCTCCGCGACCGAATGTGCAAACCATCTCCAGAGGCAGAGGAGCCGTCCCAGTGACGTCAGCCCGGGACGGCTGTTTCTAGAAATTCCCAACACTTCCCTTTTTTTTGGTCCCGTAAATGTCCTGTAGTCCGTACTGTGTAGAGATTTTAATTCACTGTACCGAAAAAAGCTACACTTTCCGCTTTAAAGTATGTGTGTGTGTGCAAAACACAGAATGTTATGCTCGGTCACAAAGTTTCGCGCAAACTTTCAAAACTTTCTCCCTGTCCGCTGTGGAACATTTGCTACTCAGCTGTGTCTCGCATTATAATGTAACCTGCAGAAACAGCACGGGAATGAACACAAACCTCGCTGAATAACATGTTTTTTTTTTTTTTCCTTTAACCTTGGGAACCTGATAGTCTGTACAGTCTGGTGCACTAAAAAAAACCAAAACAACAGAAGCCTGTTGGACCCACGATTGACAACCATCCCAGCATGTTCGGGAGGCATGCGAGCTCAAGGACTCAGCCGTGATGTAATCCTACACAGCATTTAGTGCGATAGCTAATCCGGGACAGCATGTAATGTCAGCTTACCTTGATTCTCGTGGCTTTCAAACAGGATAGTCACGTTTGACAATGTGGACGCAAATCCACTTGGCACCTAGGGGTTATGAAAAGTACGGAGAGTGGAGGAAAGCGCTGCCACGTACAGAACCTCCCGAAGGGCTCACCTTAATGCTTCGAATAGATGCGCAGAGACATTCCTGCGACTTCTAAGCTGTAGGGTGGAGAATTGGCTCTTCTTATTTAGAAAGAAAGACTACATTCCTTTTTTTGTAATTAAAAAAATAGTGTGCGTGTAGATACACATATGCACATTTTTAACTTTACATGAATACGATTTTTTTTTATTTTAATGTCAGATTATATACCACCCAGTTTCATTTTACATTTTGCAATGGCAACTGTATTTATGTAGCCCATTTCATTACATGCAAACTCAGTGTGCTCAATACAGAAGAACATAAAACCTCTGTAGGTTTAGAATAAAGGCTAAAGGCAACAAAAATAACTATATATATATATATATATATATATATATATATATATATATATATATATATGAATATATATGAAAAGCAAAACAAAATCAATAAAACCAGAACCAAAAAATACTTATTGAGCCTGTGTAAGTAAAAAGGTTTTTAGTTTGTTTTTAAATGCACAGATGCAATTGTTCTCAGGTCAGCAGGCAGCTTGATCCAAAGACGAGGACCCCAGTAAGTGAAAGCACCCTCAGTACACTTAGATCTAATTCTAGGAACAGCTAAAGGATCTGCACCTGGTGACCTTAGAGGGCTGACTGGACTGTAAACACTGAGCAAGTCAGAGATTCCCTGGGGGGCTTATTACCTACTAAACGGATTTTAAAGGTTCTGTATTGCACTGGGAGCCAATGAAGTACCTTCAATACTTGGTTTGTGCTCAAATTTCCACATATCTGTAATGAGTTTGGCTGCTGCATTTTGAATGAGCTAAAGTCATCCTGTTGATGGTTTGGATAATTTTGCCTTAAAATAATCTAACCTTCTTGATGTGAATGCATGGACCAGTTTCTCAGAGTCAGTTTGAGATAGAAATTTTCTAACCTTGGATATGTCTTTTTAAGTGAGTGAAAGCAATTCTCGTAATTCTTGTATTGATGTAATTATCAAAAATGATCAAAACTGTGATGACTGTGCAGAATGATACAGAGTAATATGCCATCCAGTAGTTAATGTCATCAATGCAAATCATTAGTTTGTGAGCAGAGGATAGATGTCAGGGCTCTGTGTGCAGGCGGATGGAGAGGTGGATCCAATCGCAGGACTCAGACACTGAATTGTAACTTAAACCTCAGCTTTATTGCTGGCACGAAAACAAAACATAAACTGAGCAATGGTAGCGAGTACTGAACACTAACATGGAAACACACAGGCATAGTCTGATGGTACGACGCGACACCGGGTTGAGGAAAACACAGGGCTTAAATACACAGGGTAGTAATGAGGGAATGGGCAACGGAAGGGAGACACAGCTGGGAGAGATCAGGGCTAACGAGATGGGGGAACCAAGCTGCACACACTAACATAAGACAAAGACTTTCACAATAAAACGGGAAACATGAATTACTGAACAAGCACGCAGACTTAACACTGAGAGACAGAAAATACCACATGGAACTCAAACAATACATGAAACCACAAATCCTAAAGCACGGAATAAACAGAAACATGAACTCTAATAATAACCATCATCACCACCACCACAAGAGAATGAGAAAACAATCCAAAACACCAAGATAACTGAAACACAAAGTACCAGAGAAACATAAAGAATAATCCATGATGCAAAAGTAAACCAAAACATAATAAACTCAAAATACTGGGTCCGACGGACCCAGAACCGTGACAATAGATCATCAGAGGAAAATAATAAATACTGTGTGTCATCTGCATAAGATTGGTAGGATATATTGTTATTCTTTATGACAGTACTAAATAGGAGCATGTAAAGGTTAAACAGCAATGGAATAAGGACAGACCCTTGAGGAGCCCCTAATTAAATTTTGAGTTGTTCAAGTTGTAAATTGCTAGTTGAAACATAAAATTTTTCACCCTTTAGATAAAATGAGAACCAATCAAGAACCTGTTCTATTAAACCAACTGTGTCATGCAGCCTTTGAATTAAAATGTCAGGATCAACAGTGTTGAAAGCAGCAGTGAGATCGAGAAAAACTAAAATTCTTTGTGAGTCCCTACTGATCTTTAGGTTATTGATGACATTGATGAGAAATTCAGAGAGTATGGTTTTGGAGGGGTTAAGTAGTTTGTTAGTGGATAAGATAAGATAAGATAAGATAAGATAAGATAACCTTTATTAGTCCCACACGTGGGAAATTTGTTTTGTCACA
The DNA here is from genome assembly GCF_013358895.1 of Oreochromis aureus. Lineage (NCBI taxonomy): Eukaryota > Metazoa > Chordata > Actinopteri > Cichliformes > Cichlidae > Oreochromis > Oreochromis aureus. The sequence goes on from NC_052951.1 coordinate 23,203,255, forward strand.
GCAGGAAGTGGACAGTGCAAAAGTTATGAAGCAAAAATTAGAATAAAATAAAATAAGAATAAATACAGTACACAACTGTACAGAATAGAATAAAATAAAATACTATATACAGTAGAATAAAATAGAATAAAATATACAATAAGATAAAAATAGAATACAAATGCTATATACAACTGAGTAAAAATACAACGATGCCAGAAAAGATTATTGCACATTAGTGTTATTGCACATGTGTGGATGTGTGTGTTTGATCAGCTGCAAAAGTCTTTATTGTGGAGTCTGACAGCAGTGGGAGGAAAGACCTGCGAAATCTCTCCGTCCCACACCGTGGGTGCCGCAGTCTCCCACTGAAGGAGCTGCTCAGTGCTGTCACAGTCTCATGCATGGGGTGGGAGATGTTGTCCAACAGGGATGACAGCTTAGCCACCATTCTCCTGTCACTCACCACCTCCACTGGGTCCAGAGGGCATCCTAGAACAGAGCTGGCCCTTCGGATCAGCCTGTTCAGTCTCTTCCTGTCCCCAGCAGAGATGTTGCCGCCCAGCAGACCACACCATAAAAGATGGCTGAGGCCACCACAGAGTCATAGAAGGTCTTCAGGAGTGGGCCTCCACTCCAAACGACCTGAGTCTCCGCAGCAGGTACAGCCTGCTCTGCCCTTTCCTGTAGAGGGCGTCTGAGTTATGAGTCCAGTCCAGTTTGCTGTTCAGATGAACACCAAGGTACCTGTAGCTGTCCACAGCCTCGATGTCCATACCTTGGATGTTCAGTGGTTGCAGTGGAGGATGTTTGTGCCTGCGGAAGTCTACCACCAGCTCCTTGGTTTTACTGGCATTGATCTGGAGGTAGTTCAGCTGGCACCAGTCCACAAAGTCTTGAGTCAGTCCTCTGTACTCCTTGTGTCCCCATCAGTGATGAGGCCGACTATTGCAGAGTCATCAGAGAACTTCTGCAGGAAGCACTGGGTGGAGTTGTGGGAGAAGTCTGCAGTGTAGATGGTGAAGAGGAACGGAGCCAGAACCGTTCCCTGTGGGGCCCCTGCACTGCAGGCGACCCTGTCCGACACACAGCCCTGAGTCCTCACATACTGTGGTCGGTCGGTGAGGTAGTCCAAAATCCAGGTAGTGAGGTGATGGTCCACTCCTGAGTTCTCCAGCTTGTCCTTCAGAACCGAGGGAAGAATGGTGTTGAAGGCACTGGAGAAATCAAAGAACATGATTCTCACAGTGCTCCCAGCGGTCTCCAGGTGAGCGAGGGAACGATGTAGGAGGTGAATGATGGCATCATCCGCTCCAATGCCAGGCTGGTAGGCAAACTGAAGTGGGTCCAGTGATGAGCTCACAAGGCGCGAAGCTGAGCCAGGACCAGCCGCCCAGGGTCTTCATCAGGTGGGATGTCAGAGCCACCGGCCTGTAGCTGTTGAGGTCCTTGGGGTGTGAAGTCTTTGGCACTGGAACAACACAGGAAGTTTTCCAGAGCTGTGGGACTCTTCCCAGCCTCAGGCTCAGGTTGAAGAGGTGCTCCATCACCCCACACAGTTGGTCCGCGCAGGACCTGATGACCCTCGAGCTGATGCCATCTGGACCCGCTGCCTTCTTGGCTTTAATCCTCCTCAGTTCCCTCCGAACCTGGGTGGTTGAGAGAGACAGGCTGGAGCCTTGTGTTGAGTGTGTATTGGATGCTGTTGTTGGGGGTGGGGAGGAGTGAGCAGGGTGAATAGAGGAGGTGTGAAGTGTCTGAGGTGTCAGAGGTGGAACAGCAGCATGAAAATACAAAAGCAAAATTAGACTGGTTATTGTTAATGAACTGGAAGATGTAAGATTGTCTTGTTAATTTTATTTTACTGCAGTAAAGTGCATTTTTATGGCTAGATTATCCAGGTCATTTGTCACAATAATTCAGGGTTAAAAATATACATACAGGGTCAGATATATACATACACCCCCACTAATATTTGGTAAAATGACCTTTTGTAAATTACACCTCAGTGCTTTTAGTAGCCATCAACAAGCTTCTGACATAATTCCAGCTGGATATTTGACCACTTTCCTTAGCAGGATTGCTAGAGTTCATCTGAATTTGTTTCCAGGCGCTGATCCAGCTTTTAAGTATGGTCCATATGTTTTCAATAGGGTTGACATCAAGACATTGGGAAGGCTATTCTGGAAGCTTAATGTTTGCCTGCTCTATCCATTCAAAAACTACCTTTGATGTGTGTTTTGGATCATTATCTTGTTGGAGCATCCAACTGTGCTAAATCTTTATCTCATCTTATAATAAAACTTTATTTGGCTTGTCCACGTGGGTAGATGCAAATGTCAGTCGAGCTTGGAGCAGGAGTTTCTTTCTTGGTTGATGTAAAGGTTCCTTCACTGGTGTTCCAGCAACAGAACTGAGAAATCATTAAAAGCCCCAAATTGCCATGACATTCATACCCATGTTAAGTGTACAGTATGTAAACTTTTGACTAGCTGTAAATACAAAGGTCACCTCATCAAAAGTAACAGGGTAATGTTACACTAAAGAACTAAACACACATACTGAACATACTAAATAGTTGTGTTATACAACTGTCTTAAAATAAGAGCACCGAGATACGTCATCGACAACTGTACTTCACTTGAAAGGAGAGCAACAGTAACACCTGCATTCACAATTCACTGGAAGCTCCCCATGAAGGAAACTTTTTCAATGCTATATATATATATATATATATATATATATATATATATATATATATATATATATATATATATATATATATATATATATATATATATATATATATATATATATATATATATATATATATATATATATATATATATATATATATATATATGTGTGTGAAGGAAAAGGAAATGAAGACCATTTTTCCAAGGAATCCAATTACAATAAAGTCTTTTAGAATATTTACGGTAATGTGATCCCTGCAATTCGGCACGTTTACAGTTGGGTCTGGGTTTCCACAGCTTGTTCGCTGGGTGGACTAAAAACCATCTGGAGTATTTTAGCACATTGCTTTTCAATTACCTGCTATTCTTGTAGTCTTTGCCTGTATTTTTCATTTTTCCTCGCCCATTATGTTTGTGTAATATGTGCACTTTCTCTTCCAATGGAAGAGAAATTCTCCTCAATAACATTTAATAAGCCTACCTTGTAATAAAAACTTGTATAATTACAAGGCTAGAAATGGGATTGCAGAGGAATATACTGTAACACATGGAAGGCGTATGTGATGAAAGACTTGCTGAAATTGCAGCAGGCACTAGTATTGTTTCTGCAGTGAATAAGATGCTTTAATGTGCTTTGGCTGCTTGTATGAGAAAAATATAGCTTAGCTCAACTGTATCAGTGAAGCGTTTTGTATACAATATCCTACACTACAATGTGTAGATAGAAAGCAAACCTACCTCTTTCTGCTATGTGACCTATTTTATCCAGGGTTTCAATAAATCTTGTAGGAACAAATCATGACTCATCATTACTCATACGTACGTCATACATTTTTTTTAACCGAAGGAGGACAAAACCAACTGTTCCACATTCATCTCTTTGTACTTAATGTATGAAACAGCAGACTTACTCTGCGTTTTACTTAATGTAAAAAAACAAACAAACATTAAAAAGATTATTTTTAATTTCTACACAATTTCCTCGGTAAAAACTACAAAGAACTGAAAAAAAAAAATCCAAACTGTTAACAGTGTTTTTTAACATTTAAATGGGAAGAAAGAATTACAGAGATGTGGTCTGAAATTAATGATTGTACAGCTTACATGTTTAATGAATTTAAGAAGCAAGAATTGAATACATATGTTTGAACTCACCAACATCTTTTAATAAATGATGCTGAAGACTCTATGACGTCTTTTAACTTCACAAGGCCAAAGCCTATTAATTACTCATTAGCTGATTAGTTGATCATGATTGCATACATCTGGTTATTTTTCTTTGGCAGCATAAAAAGGACTTGTTTGACAGCATTCATTGGATTGACCAATACTCAGAACAATGGGAAAGTCCAGTGGATTGGGATTGAAGACTGACGATCTAAGAAGGAGAATTATAGCTTCACACAAGTTGGAAAGCCTTCTTGGAAGTATTTTAAACAACTGCAAATACCAAGATCATCAGTTCAATCAGTTGTATGGAAGTACAAATTATTGTGTCAACATTTTGCCAAGATCTGGAAGGAGACCCAAACTGCCACTCTCATATGAGAGGAAATTGGTTAAGATGTTCAGGAACAACTACCAAGTCTCAAGCCTAGTATGAAGTGGAAACTGCTCAAACATCAGTGTAACTGTTCACAGCGAGGTGAGTTTTACATCACCAAAGTCAAAGTCAGCTTTATTGTCAAAGACTATATGTACAGTCGTACACAGGAATTTGAAGTTGCAATGCTCCCATGGCCCTCAGTGTGCACTAAAACAATATAAAGATTAAACAAAGTAAAATAAATAAGTAATACAAATAAAAGTCTTATGTACAGCACAATACAATACTATAAAATGATTTAAACAGCAGTGCCCAACACAATCATAATGATTGTGGGCAAGTTTGTGTGCAAGTGGGAGTGGGCAGTCAGTGAAAGGGCAATGGTGGTGGGTCAGAATTTGTATGTTTGGGGGAGCTGGGGGTTCAGCGGGAAGAGGTAAACGCAGGTCTGGAGTTCGTGTGTGTGAGAGCATGGAGTGAAATCAGCATCCTGACAGCCTGATGGACGAAGCTGTCTCTCAGTCTACTGGTTCTAGCCCGGAGGCTCTTCAGTCTCCTTCCTGATGGCAGCAAACTGAAGAAGCTGTTGGATGGATGAGTGGAGTCACCTGTAATGCAGAGGCAGGTGCAGTAGATGTCCTGGAGGGAGGGAAGAGAAGTACCCACGATCCTCTCCGCTGCTCTCACTACTCATTGTAACTTCTTTAGTTTTAGAGTCAGATGAGACAAAGATTAAACTATTGGGCCACAGTGACAAGAGTTTGGAGGTGTAAAGGTGAGACTTTTAAATCTAAGAACACTGTAGCAGCTTTTAAGCATGGTGATAGTAGCTTCATGATCTTAGGCTGCCAGTGGTCCTGGTATATTACAAAGTGAGAAGAAGTCGAACTACATCCAAATTGAAGAGCTAGATGGTTGAAACTTGGACACAGTTCAAACAGGACAATGATCCCCAGCACCAGCCTCAACCCAGGTCTGTACTAGGAAACCAACTCATTTAAAGAACTTTGCCAATTCTGCCAAAAAAGTTAGTCAAATACCCAATTATGGCAGAAGCTTCTTAATAGCTACCAAAAGCATCTGGGTGAGGTACCACTTATCAAGCAAGTGGTACCTTAAGTCATTAAAAGTGTATGCTGTACATCACTCCCTGGGAAGGAAAAATGAGTGTATGTAAACTTTCATCCTCAGCTTTTTAACAACATTGATGCACTGTTCACTAAGGTCCACTTGGTGTCAGCAGTGTTCAATGGATAGAAAAACAAACCTGCTTTCACAGCCTCAGGTCCCTTCACCAAGTTATTTTCTGCCTTCATAGCAGGAATTAGTGCACACTCACTCTGTCTCCCAGAAACCCCTTATGCAACATTCAAGAGTCAAAACTTTAATTGTTATTTTATTGTTTTCTTGTACAAGCATAATAATATTACAGTCATGCCAGCCTCACATGCTGTGCTAACAAAAAAAAAGTATTAAATAAGAAATATAAACTATATTAGACTATCATTGTTATGAAATGACACATGAGTTTGACTGTTTATGTTGTCATGCTAATATACAGCCTTACCGTTTGCAACATATTTTGAATTCTTTGAGAAGGAGTAATGGTTCATTAGTTGAGCCAGTCACAGCTAGTAGAAATATCTAACCTGTGCCCAGGACTGACATGCTTTGTTTTAGAAACTAACAAGATTTGTGCCACCAATAAAACTGTTTTCTTGTTTTTTGGTGAACAGGTGTTGGTCTTCACCTGCTTCATAATGTGCTGGATTTAGTACACAGAAGACGCTCTCGATTACATTTCCAATTAAAACACACATGAAACAGCTTATCTGACTGTTTACAGGATAACAATACAGATTGAAACTTGCCGATGACATAACAGGACTCTTTTATTGCTAGGAAATAATGACAGCAATTTCCCCATGCTGTCATGCTTCAGCAATGAAAAACAAACCATAATTTTCATACCTCAACATACAGTTTGTTCCTTAAAAAAACAGACTGTAAAACTGATTCAGCAATTACATGAGAGGAAGTGAATGCTTGGCATGTCATACTGTCCAACAGAAACCCATCTGAGAGTATGAAGATTATGTCATTCCTTTTTGATTTACGTTCTTGAAGACACTGTGCGGAAACATTTCCTCAAAATATGTTTTCTGGTTCCGTGTGGAATCGATGCACATGATGACAAAATGACCACAACAAGCCACTCATCTACTCTGATCTATTCATTTATTTGAGATCAAGCTTTTCCACATGTTTCTTAACATCAAAGTTCATCCTCTACTAGGCTCAAGCCTGTAAGTTGTGCATCAGAAAGGCCATAAGGTGACAGAAGCTTTCTTATTGTGTATGGATGCTTTTAGAGAGAAAGCATAGCACTTGAGTGTGTGGGCTCTTTTTGTGTGCTGTATGCCTTATCTCTGGTACGTACGTGTGTGGCAGAGTGATTGAAAGTGAACACACACAGAGCAAGTTTTGGGTTTCAGCAGCTGTAATCACTCGTCATCAGCCGAGCTCAAGAGCTCGACAGTGAATCGAGGCTTTGTGCCAGTGATTTCACCCTGGTGGGAGATTAAACAATCCTGTAAGAAACAGAGAAAACAAATGTGTCTGTGAGTTTTTTTAGTTTTTTCTACAACGTATGATGTCCGGCAAATCACTACAAATTTACATTAAAAAGCAGCATTGTGTGTACTTCAGCGCAAAGTAATGACTCTGGACAGGCTGCAGTACCTGAGGATTGGATTACACAAGCTGTCTATCAACACAAACCAAATGAGCCCCCTCAGGACAGGAGGGGTAATGCGTAGATGTCAAATAGTATTTGGAAGTAATCCCTAACATTTGTTTTTAGGAGCTAGGATTCCCAAATGGATGGCGTTTGACACCAGATACCCTTAAAAAAAATTCACAGGAATGCGTTGCAAAGTTAGCTTGACTGCTGTGTTATTGACAGCTTTGCTGACACAATGTGGACCTTTTTATCTTTGATACCCACTTATCTTGTCCAGGTCAGCAAAAGTCCCATGAGAGTTACACCCTGGACAGGTCTGGCTATCTGGCAGACAAACACCATTTTTACAACTACGGGTCATTTAAGGTCAACAACAAGTCCAACCCATTAAGGCTGGGTGTCTTTCAACTGTGCAGACCATTCTGTCCAAGTCTGCGAATGATACCAATGAAAACAAAAAGTGGCCTCAAGGTGTTTTACTGAAAAGAACAGCAATAAATCAATAAAGGTTAAAGGGAGTGCCAGACTAAATACTGTTCAGCATGAGAATCAGTGATTAGTCAATAAAATACATCAGAAGAAGCAGTTAGAAGAACTCATATTAATTTAGACAACCCAAAATTAACCAATACACTTGAGGATAACAGGAAAAACTGGAAATAACCCTAGAAATTTGGGAATGGGCAGTATTAAAGCTGCAAATAAATGAATAACTCTGGTAAATCATATAAATAAAATGAAATAAAGGAACACTTTTTATTCAGTGAATAGCATGAAATCAGTTAAACTTCTGGGATTTTTATAAGGTCAGTTAAGTAGCAGAGGAGGTTTTTAATCAGTTGTTAATTAGCTGCTTTTGTGTTAATGAAATCAACCCTAGAAAGTTTGCTGTGTCTCCCAGCACAGTCTCAAGACTGTGGAGGAGATTACAGGAGACAGGCAGTTACTCCAGGAGAGCTGGACGGGGCTGTAGAAGGTCCTTAACACATCAGCAGGACGGATATCTGCTCCTTTGTGCAAGGAGGAACAGGATGAACACTGTCAAAGCACAACAAAATGATATCCTGCAGGGCACTGGTGTAAACCTCTCTATCAAATAATCAGAAACAGATGGATCTCTACAGGCTAGGCAGCAACACCCTGACTGTCATTAAGTATCGGGATGACATCCTTGAACCTACTGTCTGACCTTATGCTGGTGCAGTGGGTCCTGGTTTCCTCCTAGTGCATGTCCTCATGGACTAGAATATGCAGGCAGTGAAGTGATACCATTTACTGGCCCCAATATCCAATAGAATAAACAAATCCAATAGAACACCTCTGGGACATCATGTTTCAGTCAGTTTGATGCTGCACTCATTACCCAGTCAATATCAATATAAATAACCAGTGTTTTTTTTTTCTTCCATTGAGATCTGATGTGTTTTCAAAGAGTTTCTTTAATTTTTTTGAGTAATTGATATTGTCGTTTGCACTATTCTTTTGAACAATTTCGCTCTTGTTTTTATTTTTCTTTAACTTATTTTTTTTTTTTACACTAACTCTTATTAAAAAGTCTCCACTACAAACCTGTGGTACTTTTAACAATGATGTTTTAATTGCTGATTATTCTATCTATCTTTCAACAATACAAATTTAGGAATAATCCCGAGAAACCACAGAGGTCACACGTTAAATACACACAGTGTTTCGTTGCTATATAACTTTCTGTACATTTCTGTCTTTCTCTGTCCTTCCCCCTCCTTTATTGTGGGTACTGTACAAGCATGTAAGTGCGTTTGCAAGTGAATGCACTGAAGCATATGCGTTAGCACACACCTCATTTGACTCCTCAAATCCTCCTGTCATGGAAGCATTATCTAACCATTCAACATATCAGTGAATTACAACTTCACTAATATTGACACAGCTCTTTCCAATGAAAGAACAGGCAGCTTAGGCAGATGCACCAACAGGTCGTAACCTATTATGGTTGTGAAATACAAGAGGAAGGGCACGTGGGTGAGGCCTTCCTTGACCTACCAGGCTCTAGTGGATAATATTTTAAAGAGACTCCCTTCAAGATGCATGTTATATGACTCAATATATATTGCACTGACATTAATGGGAAATTTGACTCAAACTTGTATTTTGTTGGGAAAAATAAAAAGAGATCTTTTTTAATAGCATGGATGTGCAATAAAACACATTAGCTCTTATTTTAATTTATCTTTTTATGGCTTTAGAAACCACAGAGAAAGTAGGGTTATACTTTTAATATTAAAAAAAATTAAACAATTTCAAATTTTAGCAGTTGGCCAAATGAAGAGCAAACTTTTCCAAAGGCCAGAGGATATTTGCAGAGCAAGGCAGCTACTTTTTAGAAGTATTTTAGGCTATTTAGCTAATCATTTATACTCAAAAGTAAGAAGAATAATCAACATTAAAATTATTTATAAAAGTATTTAACGCTCTGCTGCATCTATTTTTAGTATAAATCTTTCATGTAAACTGTATTTTTGTGTGCCTAGGATCACGATCTGGGCCCACACTGTGAAGAAAGCATGACAAAAAGAAATAAACAAGAAAAAAGCCCAACAAAACAGATCATGTTTCTGCCAGTAAATAATCTGCTTCCTTTTTTCATTAAAATAAAGTTTCTGTTAATGAAAAAAACAATGATAAAAGTGAATTTGTGGTCAAAAAGCTTATGCAAAAATATCCACAAAAAAGTAAGTTAGTTTATTACATGAACAAAGCAGTCATCGTCTGGGGGAAGACCAAGTAAACCTTTACAAACATGACCCAAGAGGTTGTTTCTCTAGAGAGAACAACTCTTAGTCCACAGACGGCCATTGGTTGCACACTTAATACCGCACAAGGACTGGAAACCTCCCTTCTGTCTGCTGTTTCATAAGTTCCCACAGCAATAAAAGACACAAATGAGAAAGGCAGATTAACAGACGCTGGCTGGCTCTTTTTTTTTTTTTTTTTAACTTTCCTTCTTGTACTGGTAGGTGACTGGTGTTCCATGACCCAGTTGGCTGTGTTGCCTCTCCTGTGTTTGAGTATTTGTTTCATTCGTTATTAACATGTTTATTGTCTTTATCTCATTTTTTAAGTTCCATTAACTTAAAAAATGGCTACATTACACTCAGAATGTGAGTAATACACAGTCTTACGAGATCATCTTTGTGGCTCAGGACTACACAATTAAACTTGACTCACAGCTTGGCATTCAAAATGTTCCGAGTGAGCAAGGTGGTCAGATCATCTCCAATGTGTAAATTATGAGTCCATTAAATCCACAAAAGCATAGTTTTGAATGACCCTGGATTTGTAGCACTGCTGCTGGCTGTCAGGTTATACTGACATCCAGAGCACTTTGTTCTCATTTAGAAGGGTGCTTGACTGGTAACAGCACAGAGAATCATAGAAAAATACGCTCCCTCAAAAATGTGCTCAAGCAATCAAGGAGCAGAGGGAGGATGGCAAACTTTCAAAGAGTAGCTTGTGCAGAGAGTAAGACAGCAGGCCCCTAGGTGTTCTTCGGATTTCATGCAAAACCAAACTGCTCACTTGAGTCCAAAAAACTGTGTGTGCCTTAAAACTATAGCCAGTTGAAGAAAGTACGGCAGATTTCTGGGAGAATGACAGCAATAGAGTCAGGCAGAAGTGAAAGAGAAAGAAAAATGTTTGAATTGTCCCAATCAGATATCTCATTCAGCCAGTTATATTTAGGTACTTTCTAGTGTTTCTCTATGAATAAACGCTTAGAAGCAGAACTGAAATTATTGTGTCTGTCTGCAGTCCTGATTTTTTTTTTCTTTCAGAGTTTTAAACCGGAGCAGACATGATGTCACCAAAATCAGCAGAACCATCTGAAAGAGCTAACCAAAACAACCCAGAGGGCAAACATTACCACACCTGTAAATGAGTTCGCTTTTCAACGTAGAGAGAGGGGAGATTCAGTTATATCATTACATCTGGGCGATTGTGGCTCAAGAGTTGGGCGTTTGTAATCGGAAGGTTGCCGGTTCGAGCCCCGGCTCGGACAGTCTCGGTCGTTGTGTCCTTGGGCAAGACACTTCACCCGTTGCCTACTGGTGGTGGTCAGAGGGCCCGGTGGCGCCAGTGTCCGGCAGCCTCGCCTCTGTCAGTGCGCCCCAGGGTGGCTGTGGCTACAATGTAGCTTGCCATCACCAGTGTGTGAATGGGTGGATGACTGGTTGTGTAAAGAGCTTTGGGGTCCTTAGGGACTAGTAAAGGCGCTATATAAATACAGGCCATTTACCATTTACCATCTTACTAGAAGCCTGCAATGGACCTAAAGTGGCCTGAGTGTTGGGGTCTAGCTACTGAGTGGTTTCCAAAAATTTCCAGTGAGTGTGAGCATTTTCCATTTTTGCATATATGTATGAAGCACATTTTTGGGGGGGAAAAATCGTTTGGGAAATATATTTGACTTTACTGGAACTTACTTAAATTTGAAAAGTTTCATCCCTCCTGGGGAATGGTGCAATAAGAATGGGTTGTTACTCTTGGCAGGGGCTGATCCGCCACAATACCCAAAACTCAGCTGGCCCTTTTTACTCTAAGTGCTGACTTTGACTGACAAAATGCTGACTTACTCATCGGAAAGGAAGCAGGTTCTGTACACTCTGCATGTAAGCCGGAGAAACATCATTATAATCAGATTATAGGGGGAAAAAAAGAATATGTATTTGGAAAATGTGAGCACAGGAGAGTGTTTTACTCTACACAATAAGTTTTTTGAACTATGGGAGGAAGATGGGGTAAGGTTCACAAAATAACAATTTTTGTAATTGCACAACCTCATCTTATCTCATCTATCTATCCATTTTCTTGAGGTTTTATCTGATTCAGCGTTGCAGGCTGGCTGGAGCCTATCCCAGCTGCCATAGGGCAAAAAGCGGGGTTTGTTCCCATCTCCTGGAAAAATAAAGTTATGATCTTCAAGCATGTAGTAGAAATTAGATTGAATATATATATATATATATATATATATATATATATATATATATATATATATATATATATATATATATATATATATATATATATATATATATATATATATATACACACACACATTCCGTTTCTCTGTTTTCTTGATCCACCATGAAAAACTTTAACAATAAAATTTTCTGAATGTGTCTGATGTATCTGTACGGTCTTGCTCTTTATTTTCTAGTAAGCCAAGCAGTTTTGTCTGAGACATAAATCAGTCAAACCCCAAATCTGTGCCATAAAACGTTTGTCTCGCAGAGGGATAAACTCAATGATGGACCCTGACAGGGGTATGCAGCATAAAAGAGAAGCAACACGCGATAGTCTGGAAGTCATTATGCAAAGGAGTTTAACTCTCCCTCTTTTAGTCTTCCTAAAGCCACCGAAGTCCCTGAAGCCCCCAGAAGGCTATAAACAGGTTCTGAGAGCATTCTTCAGGGATGTCTCAGAAATGTTCAGCTCCCCCCTCATCTAAACAATTCACACATCCCGCAAACATGTACGGAAGCCTTTAAACATACACTTTTACCTGCATAGTGAATGAAACGTTTGCTATGGTACCTTGTAAATATATTGGAAGAGCTCCCTTTCCATTATATAGCCTGGTTCAGCACAGGTAATGGACTAAGTGCAAAGAGATGAATGCAGATAAACAAGCTTTTAGGACATAAACTGAAACAAAAGCAAGACTGGGTAATTTCCTGAGAGTTTGTGGGTATATGTCTTTAGATGTCTGTGCACTGTTTGGTCATCTCTTTCATGTTTCTTTCTCACTACTGCTATTTGGCATTCCTGCAAAGAGTTAGGCTAAAGTAGTCAAAAAACACATATAGTAGGAAGGGTAGGAGGTAGATTGTTTATGCAGTCACATTTATATAAACAATTTTAGTTTCCAGGTTTTTTATCATAGACCACACAAATCCTTTCTTTTTGTTTTAGCATGTTTTGGCCTGGATGTTTTTGGGAAGCCAGGCGGCTCATCTAAACAAGAACTCCCTCAGTGTACCACTATGGTCTGCTTGTTAGTGGGTCTTGTTATTGTGTGTTTGTGTGTAGTGTGTGGGTGATGAAGGTGGGTTTTAAAAAGCAGCTGCTGACCAGTAGCTGTAATTCATCCCACAGACAAGCATTCCTCAGAAACTGCAGCACTGACTGGGCTATTCCCCTCACTTACATGTTGAATGTATACATTTGTTAAAATATGAGTCATTAAGCGGTCTTTTGGGGCATGCTCATTTTCCACAACATGACCAGAAAAGGTTTATCTAGAGTTCAGTCACAAAAGTGGAAAAAAGGAATACTTTTATTCTGCACAAGAAATTAAATACATTATATTATGTATGTTTTATTCAAATATGTATGTGTGCCCAGTTGTTTAAATCAAAACACATTTTTTCTCTTTTTTTGCCTTTGTAACAATTTAATTTTTACTCATCATACACTTTCTGTAGATTGTTAAGAGTCTGCAGAGGATTCCATTTGAATTTAGACTACTGTGGAAAAGCGTTGAGTCACTTCCACTTCTTTATATTTTTCTAGGAAACTGGGAAATAGGTACAAACATTAACAAACAGTAAATAAGGCAAAAACAGAGCATGGCCACCTTTATTCTTTAACACTGTCTGAACTCTCTAACGTAATAATAATGTAATGTTTCAGCGAAAAGTAGATGGATCACCTGAAGACCGACTAGGCCCAGCATCTTTCATGTTTTTGTGTCACATCTTTGGTGTATTTTTGCCACTTATTTCTTGTGGACATGACTTTTAGATGCTGTTGATCTGCTGCAGTTTTCTTTTTTAGGTCTGTCATATCTTCTGCTATCCTCCATTTGCCCAGTTTCCTCAAAGTTTTTAAGGACACACTGCACACTATCCTTAAATATAATAGCTAATAGCTCTTACAGAATCACCTTTCTGGTGCAAAATATATATATAGTTTTATCCCTGGCAGGACCAAATCATCATAACACAGTCTTGAAAGAGGTAGAACAGGAACTGCTATAAATAACTGACTGTTGGTGTCAGTGCCTCGTGGGAAAGACAAATTGTGTGTGTGTGTGTGTGTGTGTGTGTGTGTGTGTGTGTGTGTGTGTGTGTGTGTGTGTGTGTGTGTGTGTGTGTGTGTGTGCAGATCTATCCATGTGAAAGTTGCTCCGGCATCCAGGTCTTGTTGTAAAGTCTACCATATAATTGCTTATCTGATATTCATGACCATACTTGCAGAGAAAAGTGGAGGCGTGTGTGTGTGTGCAGATTTGTTTGTGTGGGTGGTCACGCACTGTTGAGTTGCACTAGTGTTGTGATGAAATCAGACTCTTGTGTTTAGAAGCGCTCTGCTTCTAAACACAAGAGGAGCAGAGCGGGCTGCTAGATCATTAACATCAAAAATATCAACTCCTACATAAAACTCATCAAATGAGAATTACAGAGGATGTTTGGTTTAACCTTTAAAAGAAGCATGAACGTTTTAGGTGTTGCGGTTCCAGACTCATATTACAGTGCTGATCATTCATATACCACATTTCCAAGACAATTAACTGTCTAAATGGAACTATAGCAGCCCTCGTGAGAAATCTTTGACAAGTGACTTCATAAAACTAAGCTGTATTTAGCTGCAAAACAGGTGACACAGACTAAGCTCTCTCTCTCTGTAGGAGTGTCTTCAGAGAGCTTATCTTTGGTTTACGTTTTTCCTTTTCGTCCTACTTTATAATGCTTACTCACTCAAATGTGCAATCCTATTTATCCCTATTATATATTCTGTATTTATCTATGTGTATACGAGTATATATGGTATCTTTATGCTTATATCCTTACTCTCATTCCCCTTATTGTATCTGTAACATGCAACTTCTGTCGGTGCTGTGCTACTGGAAACTGAATTTCCCGGAGGAACCCACCCGAGGGATTGATAAAGTTTCATCTAATCTAAAGAACATTTTCAGAATTTTTACAAAACACTGTCTTAGGAATACAAGCAGCCAAACCAATATCTCTTGTGCACAGTTAAAGAGTGAGTTTGGTATCATTCCCACCCCCCATCCCCACACCAAAATTTCCAGTTCACTTCCACAGCTAGCCAAGTGATTAAAGAGTGATTGGAGCTTTGAGGTTGTAAAATCTTTGTTTGTAAAATCTTTGGTTGTAAAATTTATTACCAGGGAACAAACAGCTGTAGAATGAAGCATATTTAAGATAAATCAGTAACTTTCTGTATTATTTAATCTTTACTATCGCACTGTTTAATGCTTAATAATACAGGTAATAATAAGGTGTATCTTTATTTTGAAATATAAAGTTATCATAAAGTAATTATAAAGATCCACAGATGTACACACACTTTGCATCAGACAACTGTATCATTATTTGATTGCACTCATTTACGTTGATTATTTAATGAGTCAAAATGTTGTATGTAGTGTTGTGTTATGTGTTATATGTGTGTCATATATTCATCTTAGTATACAGTTTGTATACATGCTCATATACAACATTAGAAGTCACGCTAAATATGCACATAAACAGACTGACAGTCAAAGAGGCAGGTTTGCCAGCTGGGATCAATAGCTCACTCTGCAGTATTGTCCTACTGGAAGTAGAAACAAAGCCGTGAATGTGCTGAACTCAGCTGTCAACAGCTGGCACGTGCACACATGGAAAACATGTGTTTGTCTTTCCCAGATCAGAAACGTCCAGCACAGGACAAAGAATGCATTGTTAGTGTGTTGATCAGGTCTAATATCTGCATGTGGGGCATTTGCTAATGATTCATTTAGAGCGGAACCAGGATCAGATGATTTAAAAGGCTAACTAGAGGCCTGGAGCAGAGTTTCCCTTCATTTAATTTATCTTTATCTCAACCAGCAGGGGTCCAGTTCCTGGTTTTAAGTGAATTTTACTTTGTTCCGGAGTCGGGCATCTTCCACATGGAACCACAACTGCATTCAATTATTTGTGTAGTAGATAAAATCTGACACTGAGATGCAAACTGTTTATCTCTGTAGGTAGTTTGTTTTCCTCAATGTCTTTTCAAGACTACTCGGATAAACTTTACTCATAAACTGGGGCTGGTTGTATAAACAGAACTCTGGTTTAAGTCTAATAAACAGCCAAACTACACACAAATATGTGTAGATTGACATTTACAGACAGCATGCATACTCCTGAAAATTTAAGTAGTGCTAGCTGAAATGTAAAAAAAAATTTCCAAGTGCTTTTTTAACAACACAAGGGAGAAACTGGCTTTTTTTTTTAATTGAGCCAGAGCACAAACCACTTCTATGCAATGATGTGATGTAACATTGTGATGGCCCAATCTTTTAAAATCAAGTCAAAATGGAGGGTTATCTTCCAATTTACACAAAATATAAAAACTTTAGCAAGGGTTCGAGATGTCACTTCAGAAAACATCATGCTAAAAACAAAAGAAATCCATTTAGACTTGAAAAAAGAAATGCTGATGCTCACAAAGCAGAAGATGGATATACATGGTTATCATTGTTTCCAAGTGTCAAGAACTTGAATGAGAAGTATCATCAAGAAATTCAGAGACAGCCACATATTACAGGACAAGCTTGTCAGAGGTAGGAAGAGCAAGATTTCAAAGATGCTGATAGAAAACTAGTGAGAAATGTGCAGATGTAAAGGCCCAAGAACAAGTGGCAAGAAACCAGTAAATGACTTAGTCAAGTCATGAACTACCTGACAAATAATCCTAAACCTGCACAGGAAGGTGACGTTGCAGATGAAGAAGAACTCCACCAATGAAGATACACGTATAAGCCAGGCTGAAGTTTGCAAAGGACACTTGGAGAAAAAATGCATACTGAAAGAAGCAGTGCTTTTTGGCCACAGAGACACTATTTATGTTTTGAAAAAGAAGGGAGAGGCATACAACCCAAAGCGCAATGTCCCCACTGTGAAACGCGGAGGAAGGAACATTATGCTGTGAGGATTCTTTTTAGTGCATCTGGATTCAGGAATCTTCTCAAGGTGGAAGGAACCTTGAAGGATATGTGAAGATTTTGAAAGAAAACCTCAAGAACCTTCTCTTGACATGACAGAACACGCTTACTTCACTTCTGGTGAAAACCTACCTCCAGAAGACTTAAATGACCATTACTGAATGGCCTGCACAAAGCCCTGACTCGAATCCCACTGAAAATGTGTGGGGTGAATTTAAGACCAAGGCCCAGCCTGGAAGACCAATACAGCTGGAGGAGCTCAAAAGATGGGCTGGGATTATTCAGAGGAGACACGTGTGAGACTTGTTGAAAACTACAAAAACCAACAGCTAAAAGGATACGAAATTGACTATTAGCATCAGGAGCGCTAATAATTTTGACTAATTTTGATTTCTGTGAAATAATTTGCTGTAGGGCTCAACTATACCTGCTGTGCTAACTGTACACAGGAAATTATAGCACTGTCTGATGAGTGGTTTAGATTGGCTCATTTAGGTACAAAAAGTGTCATCTTGGTGTCAATTTGTAGTTTTTTCTTTGTGACTTTGTAATAATAATAATAATAATAATAATACATTTTATTTGAAAGCGCCTTTCAAAACACTCAAGGTCACTGTACACAGTAGAGTAAAAATCAACATAAAAGCAAGGAGTTTACACAATCATAAAAGCATAAGACATAAACAAATTTAAAATGGTCGAATGGAGAGGTTATGTGGGATAAGCTATTTTGAACAAGTGGGTTTTGAGTTGGGACTTAAAGAGAGAGAAGGTAGAGATATTTCTTAAGTCAGGAGGTAGGGAATTCCAGAGTCGTGGAGCAGAGCAGCTGAAAGCCCTGCTCCCCATGGTGACAAGACGGGGGGAGGGGACGGAGAGTGCAAGGGAAGAAGAAGATCTGAGACAACGAGATGGGGCAGTGATGTTAACCAGATCAGAGAGATGTGGAGGAGAGAGATGATGAATAGCTTTAAATGTGTACAAGAGTATTTTGAAATTGATACGATATTTGACCGGGAGCCAATGAAGCTGCTGCAGGGAGTGTGTTTTTGTTTCCATTAATATAATTAATATTTCCTCTAGTCTTCTAGTAGTTGACAAAGTCAAAATCCAAAGCAAGTACTGGCCTGCGTTTTTTAATATAGTCCATCCATTTCTTCCATCGTGATACAAACAGGTCCCTCTTGTAGTTCACGTCTGCTGTCATTTTCTCCATTCTGTAAATATCCATTGTGATCTTCATCCACATGTTCATCGTTGGGCTCTCAGAAGAAAGCCATTTTTTTGTGATAGCTTTTGTAATAGCACACTCCCTACATGCCCTTTTTTTTTAAAATTTATTTATTTTTTATTCCTTTTATATTTTTTATTTATTTATGTATTTTCTCTGTTTTGTTTCCTTTTCTCATTTTTTTTTCTTATTTTTTTTTCATTTTTTTTTTCGCATGGATATTTTAGTTGTTTAAATATGGAAAAAAAGGAAAAAAAGAAATAAATGTAATGACAAATTGCCGAACTTGATGGTATTGTACAGTGATTCCAAAATGTTAATAAAAAAAGAAAAAAAAAAAGAAAAAAAAAAAGAAGCTGCTGCAGGACATGAGTGATGTGGTGGACAGAAGGGGTCCTGGTGATGATACGGGCAGCAGAGTTCTGGACGCGTTGAAGCTTGTGGATGGATTTTTGAGTAAGACCAAAAAGAAGTGAATTACAATAATCAATCCGGGAAGTAACAAGGCTATGGACAAGAATGGCAGTGGCATGTGGGGTGAGAAAAGGACGGAGACGATTAATGTTGCGCTATTGAAAATATGCAGACCGAGTAACATTACTAATGTGTGAATTGAAAGATAGAGTACTGTCGAGGATGACACCCAAACTTTTCACAGAGGAAGAAACGAAGACCGGCAAGTTATTAATAGTAATAGAGAAACTGTTGGTTCTGGATAATGTTGATTTAGTGCCTACTAAGAGGAGCTCGGATTTATTATTATTGAGCTTGAGAAAATTAGAAGAGAACCATGAATTTAGTTCAGCTAAGCAGAGGGTGAGGGAGGATGGGGGAAGAGCAGAATCAGATTTAGTGGACAGATAAAGCTGGGTGTCATCGGCATAACAGTGAAAATGGACATTGTATTTACGGAGAATGTGTCCAAGCAGTAGAAGGTAGATAATGAAAAGAAGGGGCCCCAGGACAGATCCCTGGGGCACACCAGTGGTCGAAGGAAAGGGCTGAGAAGTAAAGAATTTGAGTTGAATGAACTGAGTGCGATCAGACAGGTATGATTTAAACCAGGCTAATGGAGTATGGGAGAGACCGATGGAAGCTAGCCTACTGAGAAGAATGGAGTGAGAAATAGTGTCGAAGGCAGCGCTCAGATCGAGGAGAATAAGAATGGAAAGTAAACCGGAGTCAGCTGCCATAAGAAGATCACTGGTTATTTTTATAAGTGCTATTTCAGTGCTATGGGAGGGGCGAAAACCAGTTTTTTTTAATATTGGGGTGATGGCGGCAATTTTGAGGGAAGCAGGAACAGTTCCAGTGGTAAGTGAAGAGCAGCTGATAGCAGATATGAGGGGAAGCAGAGAAGGTAGGCATGCCTTAACCAAAACTGTAGGAATGGGGTCTAGCTGACAAGTAGAAGGTTTTGACTTACAGATGAAATCTGAAATATCATTAACTGAGGGGAGCTGGAAAGCAGAAAAACAGTGTGATGGAAGAGGAATTACACAGGAAGAGCTAAATGGAACATCGGAAACCAGGTCTTGGTGTATTTTGTGAATTTTCTCAATGAAAAATAATATTAAAGAATCACAGAAGGAAGACGAGTAAAGGTGAGCAGGTAAAAAATCTGGTGACCTGAAAGAAGAGTTGAACAGTGAAAACAGTATCTTGGTTGAGTCATCTTTTGAACAGATAATGGTGGAGTAGTAAGCAGATTTTGTTTGATTAATACACTCCTTATGATACATAATATGATTATTAAACATTTCCTTGTGGATATTCAGACCAGTTTTCTTATAAAGGCGCTTGTAGGTAAGTTATCTGAAACTCATTTCAGTGGATAGTTGACTGTAAGCATATACATGTGTATATTCATCAGATACTCCGTATGTGAGAAAAAGGAAGTCTGTGCCATCCACATTTGCAAATCATCACTGAAAAAACAAAACAGTTCAATGAGTTGCCATATGATTCATGGACAGCTCCAACACAAATCAAACAATGATTTGGATTAAAGTTATTTATTTACTGTCGAGCTAAGTAATAACAATATGATTAAAGAAGGGGAACAAAACTGTATAGAAAAATGCAAAATGGTCTGGTGTTTGCAGTTGAAATGCTTAAAGAAAGGTAACAATTTTTCCTCCTGTCTACATAAGGTAAACGTCCCAACCACCCCGTCTCATCAAACTTTTCTAACAGCCAGCTTTATTATCATCTAAAATCATGGTTAATGTATTTCATCCAACTAAAACTAAATAATAACATAAACTAATCTACATGTGAACACCCCATTAACACACTGCCGTACTGTTAATATTTATGCTTGCTTTTGTAATAAGCTTGAAGTATCTGACTACCCACAATTAGTGGCTCAGGTCCTGATCTTCCATATTCCTTTGATTGCTTTACACCCAGCTGTTGAGCCCTGCCTGTAAAGAACAAAACATGGAATCAGTTATCAAGAACTTTTCATTTGATTGTCAAATGCTGAGCAAGACAAATAAATGCTACAGGATTAGATATAAAGGAATCAAACTATTATACCGCAATACAAATATCATAAAAAATGTTACAATAAACTATTACAGAATTATAATTTATTGTTTAACTGAAAGGTCGTTTGTCAAACTTTGCCTCTCTTGTTTTCGTGCCAGCACATTGGCGGATGTACGATCCTTGTTCACTTGTAACTCATAATTTTGGACAATCCTTTCAAAGATCCATTCGCATCTGTTTGTTATTTCCAACAACAGCAATGCACCAGATCAATTATTCATTGCCAGCATCTGGTCAGTGTGCATGTGTGTGTCCAGTAAATGTAGCCAGTTTGATGATGAATTACTTTGTAACATATCCTTTAACAACTTTCTCACGAGCTTGGCAAATTAAAACCTCAATACTGAAATGCTTTTACAAAGTGAAGTTGCATGAATTTGAGTTCAATCTGATGTCCATCATATCACATTTTAGCAGCATTTTATATAAACGCAAACACCTGCTCACAATTAGCCTCTCAATCAGAGGGTTTAAAATTTTGATGTAAGAGTACACGTGGAATAGGCATGTACATCTTCAGATATAGGTAAAAATACATGCATTTTCTGTGTGTTCATATCAACTTGCTAATGTTAGGTGTATAGGTCTGCAGCATTCTTTTGAGGCAGCCATGGGGCCGCGGTGGTCTTTTGTTATAGCGTCATCTGTTTTTCATTTCTGACTCAGCAATATTGTTACCACATGAATTAAGCTTCATGATTTCCTTGCAGCTTTTTGCTTTCCCATGAGGCGCTCCAGCACTGTACGTGTCACCATTGTTTCTAGCATTTGCCATTACAAAGCTCTAACCATTTTCAATGCAGGGACATACAGCTACCAAATGTGGTGTGATCTGAAAAGCAGGGTCAAACTTTTTCCCGTGAATGCGGTAAATCTGTTACCAATCAGGAGCTACATCTGCTGCAAGATTTGCTTGCAGGAATTTTTAAAATTGTGGTTTTTCTTTTAAAGCTTGCCTCATGAGATTCTGGTATTAAAATAATACATGCAGGTTTTTTTTTAATGAGTGCTAAGTAACTCCTAAAAAAATAGAGAACGAATAAAAGTAATGAATGCTGAAGAATATGGGGTGAAAGTAGAGGGCAGATAGTTAAGGGTTCCAATGCAAAGACAAAGACAAGAAAAACCACCAAAAGAAAGAAAGAATACACCTCTTCCTGTAGAAAGGAAAGGATAATATGGGTAACACGAACCGTCATTCACTGACAGTGATTGCTTCTATTTTTCTAGCTCTCATTCACCTTCTGCATGGTGGGAAGGGCTGGGTGTAGGTGACGGTTTTTGGCAATCTTGGGGAAAAAAAGAACCCTCCAGCCTTTCAGTGTATGTAATTCAAGTGGTCTAACAGGAAACTAGACTCCTGCACCTCCTCCCCTAGGCACTTTATTCAGGGTATAGAAAATCGAGGCCATGACGTAAGATTTTGGCCACTCATAGAGCATAAGATTTTGTGGCGCAATGGTTTAAACCAAGGAGTTTCCCCTCGGGAGAGCTGAGCTTGAACTCAAAGTCAGCCTCGACTTATTAGGATGTGCCCTTGCTCATCTGGGGGGGAAGGGCCTGTTATTAGCTTTGATTTTCACTTTGATCCACGTCTCGAACAAAATCTAACATTTGTTTTCATGTTAGCCCTGTTTGTTGTCCATCAGCTCCTGGGGAAAACATCTGGCTCTTTAGCCGCTAATTGCTCCACTATGTCCACCAGCTACATATTAACTGTCTTCTTACTGTGTGGTGTTGGGCAGGTTATGTTCTTTTGGTTTCTCAAGCTTTTCATTGCCAAAATCAGCTGTGCTGTGGATGCTGCATTTAGGAAAATAGTGAGATTGAGCCAAAGAGGAATAAAATAGTCCCTAGACTTAAAGAAAACAACTAATTTGGTTGATGATTTGTCTTATGCATGACTTGTCTCACATTACGAGTTATTATAATAGCTACTAGTTGAGGACATAATATCAGATATCATTAATCCAACCTCTGGTTTTGTTGTGTTTTAAAGTTTAAATGCAATTCACAGAGTTATTTTCTTTGGACATTCAAACCAGTGAAAGATGTGTTCTGTTAAAAAAAACAACAATAAGAATAACAACACAAAGGGCAAAAAAAACCCTCTTTTACTAGATGTATTTATCACTTCAGAGGAACATATTTACTGGACATCTGTAGATATTTTCTGATAATAATCCTAATTATTATGCTCTAACTATTAATAATGAAGGAGCTGTGTGATTGTGTAATAGCACAGATGACAAACCTCTCCCAGACTGCAGAGAAAAAAACCAGGTGGAGGAAAACAGCTCATGATTGCATCACTGCTCGTCTTACCTGCTTCCCCTCAGGTACTTCTTAGCTTTGTAAACAAAAATAAGAGAGTAAATAGATTTGCAGTGATTTTAAAGGGCTTCTTTGACTCTGCAGTGGGTATGTCAAAACGATGACCATCCAGGGAGCAAAGAACAGAGAGATGGAAGCTCTTTGTAGTTTGACTCAGATTTACTGCAGACGGGCTTTGAAGAAGATGTCAGCCTGCTGATTTGCTCAATAAATCTACAGTCGTCTCGGCCTTTCTTGGTTTTTGGTTAGTCATCCTTTGATGTGCCCTGGATAGCAAGTAAAGAGCAGTCCATGAATGCTGTTTGGTGAAACATTTCAGAACATCAGTACTTTGTTTACAAATGTATGGACATGAATGGCTATCACCAATACATGGTTTGATTTTTTTTTTGTGAACCCAATGAGTACAATATCTTAGGAATACCTTGATTCAGATTTGCCACAAATGATGGATGAATTGATTCAAACTTAGTGGTTTAAGGGTCGAAATTCAAGGTCGTTATCACTTCACAAAACACTCTGTGGCCTTAACTCAAAAATTCATGTGCTAGTATGACAAAATTCTCTCCGATCATTATAATAAAGAAGCAGAAGGTTATTATGATCTCATATCTGCTCTTGTCTTTTGAATCTGTCATATAAGGTGAACCTGCAGGAAATACTGTCTGGCTCTAATATCCACCTGGATTCAGAAATGAACTGGTCAGAATTTTGTTAAAAGCAGAAGTATTTTGTAATTAGGTTTTGTTTTGACTCATTCTGACTTTTTGTTTCTACTTTTACTTTTTACTTTTAGTTTCCTTTTTAATTTGTTTCAATCTGAGTTTAAGACTTTTTAAGTTTTAATGTATGTGGTGCATATGTCAGATGCAAGATTTAGAAAAATCAGCATAAATACTCCATTAAAAACACAGAAGTTCTTGAGGGCAGGTGACTCGCAGACTTGTAGACACCCAAACTCTCAGTAAACATGTGAACAAAGCCTCATCAGGCAATTTAAGATGATACATTTTTACCAAATTACCAGATACTAAAACTATTTCCTGTATTTAAATTTTATTTTTTTTTTTTAAATTTTCCACGTTGACAAAATCCAGACAGTTTTCACATGTTTAAATTATTTATTTATTTATTAGTTAACTGTAACTAAAAGTAAAGGTTCACAAAACGTGTTTATAGCTTTAACTCAAAACTCCATATGTTACACAGTTATTAGGTCACTGTGACCTTAGATCTTTGCCTCTCCTGAGAATGTCAGACATTGTAGGAAATTGTGTGTGGGACAAATGTCTGACGGGACTGAGTAATGAAGTAATTATTTTGAATTTTGACTAAGATGTTTGGCCTTAAATAATTTGCATGTTAGTTATGCTCAAAAGTTTCTTAAATAAATCTTTAAATCTCAATAGAATAATATATTCAAATGTTCTGTGGAACATAATAGCAATCAATCATAGATGCCTTCTTTTTTCTCATGGAAGTCCAATGAATGCAAGTTTCTTTAACGTTCCTGCGGGAAGTCCCCTGGCTCTCACGCTTTCTCCTTTTCTCTCTTGTTAAAACAATCACACACCTTGCTTCATTACGATCTGCATACATTCTGCTTTTCACGACTCTGTTACATCACAGCAGCTCATTGTGCAAAGTTTACACAGGCTTTCAGAAACAGTCACAAAATACCTGATGCTGAGCTGCAGTTGTGCTGACATCAGTGCCACTTTGTTACACAGTAACCAGGATAGGCTGGTGTCTGATTCAAGGTGACTCAGATTTTCAGACAGAGCTCCACATGTCTACAGTTGTCTAAAACACACATTCCCAGGAATGTCTATGAGATCATCCCCTCTGCAGCAGAAAAATCATAGTCTAGCTCAGTGACTCACTTTTTAATTGGCTGGGGACATGAACGAATCAGAAAGTGGGGCAGAGAAGATACTAGTATATCCATTGACAGATGGGAGAGATCTTTTCCGCTAGTGAGGCATTCAAGTTACAGCACAACATCTCTATTGCTACTCTATGACGCATCAGGCTATACAGAATTTTTTGGAGGACCCAGATAAGCAAGTTGTTGGCTGGCCTTAGTTTTAGGTGCACACACAGATTATCCTTCAATGACCTAAAGGCAAGGATATTTTGTGAACTTCCCCAAAAGCTATGTTTTGTTTTGCAAGCAAATATCAACAGATGCCTACCTCAACCATATCAAATCAAACAGCTCTTGGATGGATTATCTTAAAAATCTTTTCCTTGGGATCAGATCCAAACATCAGTCTATCCAATATTTTGGTTAACATGTTACCTGGTAAAAATTAGGTTTTTAATAACTGTGAAAATTATAGTAACACTCTGATATGTTAAGCTCAAGCGTAACCTAATAGATAGTTTCTCACAGGTTTAGACATATTAGACAGAGCTTCTAGACTGACTTGGTTATTGTGTGTTTTTAAGCACCTTTTTATGCATGAAAAAGCAGATCATTTACAGTAGCAATTACTTATAGAGCAATGCTAACGTTAAAGCTTGGTACAGTTATAACTATAATTTGTTGGACAAAGATACATTTTTTGTTTGTTTTTGTCTCTGTGAACCAACACAGACAATTTTAAATCAAAGATGTCTATATGTGATCAAAGAGCAGACTTTCAGCTTGAATTCGAGGGGTTTTATTTAAAAAAAAAAAAAAATCCTTTAATTGTTAAGGAATTACAATTTTTTACAAACACAATGCCCTTTTCAGGGGCTCAAAATGAATTGGACAATTGACCGACTGCATGACAGCATGGCCAGGTGAGGCTCAATCCCTTGTTATTTCAATGGCAAATGAAGAAGACATGATATCTGAAGTTTATTCAAACTGCTGAATTTGTATTTTATAGCTTTTAATTTCAAGTGATGTCAATGCAAATTAGGGAGGCCATTAAAATATTACAAAGTAAACCTATCAGAGAAACAGCAAAATAATTAGGAGTGGTCAAATGAAATATGGTATATTCGTAAAAAGAATGATTGCAGTGACCAGCTCAGTAACACCAAAAGCCCTGAAAGGCCACAGAAGACAACCAAAGTGCATAATCCCATTTAAGTGGTTAAGTAAAACAACCGCATAACATCTAACCAAGTCAAGTCGAGGAGGTAGGCAAATTGTGGTCAAGGTGAACAATCAGAGACGCCTTCGTGAATGTAAATACAGAGAGTTTACAACGAGGTAGAAACCACTGTTTACACTCAAGAATAACAACGCCAGATTAGAGCAAGCCAGAAAACATCTGAAAGAGTCTGCACAGTCTCTTTCTTTGTGTAAATGAAGCCCAGACCTTG
Source organism: Oreochromis aureus (assembly GCF_013358895.1). NCBI lineage: Eukaryota > Metazoa > Chordata > Actinopteri > Cichliformes > Cichlidae > Oreochromis > Oreochromis aureus. The sequence continues at coordinate 23,229,634 of NC_052951.1, forward strand.
TACCAGAGTGATATAAAACTTTGGAGGAGAGAAACAGTCTGCCAAACATGGTGTAGACAATGTTACGGGCATGCGCATGTAAGGCTGCCAGTGGAACAGGGCCACTAGTGTTTACTTATGATTCCACTATTGATAGCAGTGAAATTAGTAGGATGAACTGTGAAGTGCACATGGCTTTCCTCTCCACTCAGATTCAGCCACATGCTGCACGACTGATCAGACGATGCTTCACGGTGTTAAAGGATAATGACGGAAAGTGTAAACGCAACCCAAAAGTTTCTCAAGGCAAAGAAATGGGATATTCTTCAATGGTCAAGTCAGTCACCTGATCTCAACTCAGCAGAGCATGCTTTTAGTTATTAAATCCAAAACTGAATGCTGAGAGACCCACAAACAAGTAAAAGAAACAGTAAAGCCTTGGTAGGTTGTAGGATTCAGGTAGTCACAACGCAAAGACTGCAAATGAAGAAACTGCAACTAAGAATGAAAAACAATCCTCAAATAGTTAAAAATGATATTAGTTTGTTCAGTTAATTTGTTTGTTCAGTTAATCTGACAATTGGAGCCTGTGTATAAAAATGGGTGTAATTCCTAAACAGTTACTGGAAAATGTTTTTTAAACCCCCTAAATTGAAGCTGAAAGTCTGCACACATATCGACTGATTTAAAATCCTCTGTGGTGGGATACAGAGGCAAATCAAAAAATAAAAAATCTGTCTTTGTCCAACAAATTATGCCTTAAACTAGTGTACTAAGAATGGCATGTATAACTGTAACTCTTACAAATGGAAAAGAGTCCCTACTAAAGAAGCAGTTGAGAACAGAAAGTGGCAGATGAATAAAGACTTACCTTTTGTTATTTTCATTGAGGTAGAGGGAGTAGAAGTGAATGAATGACAAGTCAAACACATTTAGCTGATAATGGCATGCACACTATATTCACTCCGTTTGCACAAACACTGCCTCTTATGTGACATATCACCACTGGAAGTCTCCACACGCAGCAGCCACGACACCCAGCATCGTCCCCTCCCACTCTCTCTGCTATGGACCGGGCGAAGGCGGGCACGGCAGCCCATCGTCCTACGTCAGAAGCGGCTTTGTTATTTAAACCTGAATCAAGCGAGGAGGAAAGTTTTCAGAGCCGGGGCAGCGTTGCCTAGCAGCTAGGCATAGGACTCTGGCTAGTTCACGTTCCCTGTTTTCATCCGTATATCGAGGAACCACGGACACTTCCCCTTCTCAGCCTGCCTGTCATTTATCTGATATTCTCTCACATTCTTTTTGGCAATCATGACCCAGACCGTGACACTCAAGGGACCCTCACCGTGGGGTTTTCGGCTGGTTGGAGGACGGGATTTCAGCACCCCGTTAACTGTCTCCAGGGTAGGTAATAACTTTGTCGTCTCTTGCGTCTGCGTGTTTATCCATTCATTGAGCTGTGGGAACAGACAGGGGATATTTGGCTGCTTTAAGTGAAGTAGGAATAAATAAATAAATAAATGAATAAATGAATATATATAAACTGAGTCAGGTTGGAAGTTGCTCAATGAATTAATCTTAACAGGTCTCACAGGTCTGCTATCCCTAACGCCAGTGTATAAACGGGAGCTTTACTCTCAAAGCAGACAGATGGGGGCGTCTAATTTCTGGCAGCTGAAATTGCCAGTACGGTTTAGTGAGTCATTGCAGTTGGCCGAACAACACTTATCGACGTTCAAAATCATCAGTCTCAACATAAACAGAACGACACAACACAGGGATATATTTATATAGTTTAGAAAAAGTATTTTATAATTTGAATGAAACTAAGGATAACTAATGCTAGTGAATCTATCCCTCATAGTAATATAAACTCAGTGACTTAAATACTTAATACTTATAAATACTTATAAACTATTCTACATTTGAATAACCTGGCAACAACTCAACTCAACTGGTTTTAGTTTTTTTCTTTTATTAACCTATATTTTTTTTTTTAAAGAAATACCATTTGTATTAGTTTTAAAATATATATTATTACACTATATTAATTAATTTTAATCACTATTAATATTATTTATGGTAGTACCAGAACCAGTAGATGTATTGTTGATAGTAATCACAAAACCTCCTGAACTTTCCTGACCCTCACAATATGGGTCAGGAGTCAGTGTGCTGGCAGTGGATCTGGCAGTAGCCAAAGGTTCATCCCGGCCAGGATAAACACAGCCCGGTCCTGCTGCAGGCCTTACAGAAGGGACGGAGGGGAGGCGCTGACATTTGTTTTTCATCAGAGCTCATTGGTGCTGCTGAGGGATTCCAGGTGTTGTGCTCAGCTGTACCACCAGGCCTAAAACGACCCTTTAACTACAGACCTGCAGCACCTCAGACAAGAGGTTCAGCTTTTAGATTTATGACGGCTGATAAACAACTTTGAGAGAAGAAGATGAACTCCAGAAGGTGACCCAAAGCACCCTTTTTAAACCTAATAAAATATTCTTTTTTTAAAAAAAAGTTGTAATACAATGATGTGGCATGCTTTGACTCAGAGGGTGTCATAAAACCTCGAGAGATTTACTTGCTAACTTGACACTTTCGACTCTGCAAACAACCTTAAAAGGTAGTTGAACTCTGCAGCTTTAAAAAAATAGACATCAATCATGATATCAGCATATATATCAAATATATAATATCTTCAGTAATCATCAAGTTTACTGTAGACAGAGCACTATGTTGATCTTTATGTTTCCATTTGTCTCTTTTCAAACTAGTGTAGTGGCCAAGGCAATAATTCATTTGGGAAGGATGAGAGTTAACAAACCTGTTGCAACCTCCTTGAGTTGTTTAAAATATTTCAATGGCATCTCAGGCTTTCCGATGCATGCCTAACTTCTTAAATAATTTGTTCAGCAAGCAAGTTGTGGTTTCAGGGTAATTAATCACACAATTTCTCACCAGATTAATCTGTGCGTGTATATGTGGGTGCCAGTGTAAAAAGCATGGCATGCATTGTGAAAGAGTTTCATAACTCTGCGGTGATGACATCAGTAAAATTAATTGCAGGTTATATTTTACAGACAGAGATGGCCATAAAAAACTGCTCACATGGAAGAGCTGCAGCAACAGCAATAGGGGATTTTTGAATAACTCCAAAAACTTGGCTTGATATTTAGACAAGGAAGCAGCTGCTGAGATGTAAGCATATTTAGCCAAATATGTAATATCAGAGGCCTAAATACAAAGTGATTTGGCTGAAAGTCTCATCATTACACTGCCACTTAAAGACCTTTATTTGTTTCTTGCCGCTCATTACAAACCCCTTCAACGTCCAATTGACACTGGCTTTAAACATAAGCAAAAAAATATGTTTTAATAACAGAACTTGATCCTTCAAATTCAGAGTGATGTAAAAACCAGAAAATATGTGACACTGATTCTCTGGTGCGGAAGTGTGTGAAGTGATTCATTGTTGCTGAAGTGCAGGAGTATCTCGTAAACCTGCAGTTCGTCACATACTTGTTGCATTCTTGCTGGACGGTGCATGCCCAAGACAGCAGTTTGAATGCACTGAATGGTGACACAGAAAGAGTTATAGAGGAAGAGCATGTTTGTGTGTGTCAGAGAAAGATACTTCATGTAGTACAGTAACTAGAATGCCTCCTTAGAGGGTATTTAAGCACCATGTAAGCATTACACAGGCTGGACTATTCAGATAGTTCTTAGTATGTCGGCTTTCCAAGAAAAAAAGAGAAGGCCGAAGATGAGAACTAAATATTAGCAGTTTTTGAGTGTTAGATTATTTTACACAGCCCTCCCCTCATCTGATGTCTTTCAGCAAGTATAAAAGTGAATGTCATGCAACACCTGCACACTGAAAGTTGTAAATACCAGAAAGCAAGTTATGATGGCAGCAGCTGGGTCTTTGCGTAAGGTGATAATCTTCCTGGATAAGCTGATTAGTCCCCTGCCAGCCCTTTAGGACTTCAGCTTGTTAATGGGATATGTTTATTTGACTCTAGAAACATTTGCCCAGATGGCATGTGTAGGCATGGTGGATCTGGTTGTCAAATGGCTTGGTGTGGATGAGAGACATTAAATAGCTGAAAAAACATTCCTTGATATCTCTGTAGAAGCATTTAATGACAACATGTTGAATGTGAAAGCTGTGGTATTAGCCCTTTTGTTAAAGTTACTTCCAGACAGAAGGTGACGCAGGACACTTGTCAGATTTGCCAGCTGGAAAACAGTCACCTTCCTGGACAGGAATTCACAACCGAGCGTTGGGTGAATAATGATCCAAGCAGTGCACAGTGTCCCTGCGTTCCTTCTTTTTGCTCAACCTGCTGCATATCCTCTGCAAGATGAAGTTTTCAGACAAGTCATAGTAGGGATTTAGTTTTTGTTTATGAATGTAAAGGCCAGTTATTCACACATCAAATTCTTCTTTTAGTTGTCACAAAAATACAGATCTCCAAGTTAAGACTCTTTAATCTTCTAATGTCTAAGGCTTTATAATTTAAAGTTAGGCAACCATAACCCTAATCCAGCCTTGAACTCTTTTTTTAGACAAAAGCAAAGTTTGTGATCCTTATTTCATTTGTTCCTGACTGGGATAAGATTATAATACCAATAAAAATGACATATTCTGACTGTCAAAGATGGGTTAGAGTTGGTGTTAAATCATAGTTCACTCGCAGGAAAACTAATATGAACTGCAGCTAGTCACTTTCTGTATTTGTGGCTGGTGTCTGAAGGACTTTACAAGATAAGGGGCACAAAGAGAAAATCAATCATACCATGCGTCATTGCTCACATTCTGCAACACTATCACAATCCTTTAATCAGCTGTTTTTTCTGGAATATGATTGAGTACATATTTACTCTCAGTGGACTAAATGACTCAACCAAGTCATGTCATCCCACAATTGTTATTCTGCTTGTATTAGGACACTGGAATTACTGAAAATGAATTAAGAGTGAATGCAATTTCGGTGCATTGCAGGTATATATCACAGAACCTCAACACCATTTGCACCCTCTGAACTTTCACTGTACATCTGTCACATAGCAGAGGCAGGACATGCGACCTACAGCCACATGGGCTATTTCTCAGACACTGCTGTGTATAATAATCAGCTTCAAGCTGCTGTCTGGGAGCCTTTTTTTTTCTCTCTAGGCTAGAATTACAGATGCTGCATTTCCACAACAAACTGAGCGAAATATAACAGATGGGTACCCTTGAAGAACTTCCTGTTGTCAGTGAAGCTGCTGAGCTCTTAAAACAGTATAGGGCAGAGGGAACAATGAAAGTCCTTGGGTGGTTTCTAAGTTTTTCCTGTTCATCTGGTTATCTGATGTATGAAAGTGGCTTTCAGTGATTGTTGGTATTATGATATCCATGCTGCAGTTAGACTTCAAGTGTTCTCTAGGGGGAAAGAACTGGGCGACTGCTCATATACTCAGAAAACATGTTTGTTTCAGTGTATTTGCTGCGAAAATTGCAAAAGAATCTTCTGGTGGTCTCATGATCTTGTACAACATGTTCAAGCATCACATGATGAAAGGAAATTTCAGGGAAAGCACAGCACATGTGCAAAAAAACAGAAGACAAAACAGTCAGTTATTCTGCTAATCTGATTACAAATCAGATTGACTGGAACATCTCTGCCATTCTAGATGCACTTGAAAGCATTATAAAGTGTAATTACTTTAACAGGGCTCTCCCATTTACTTGGCTTCTCATTTAAGTCTGACCCTGCATCTTTAATCATCAACTTCAGTGTTGCTTATTGGTCTTGGCAGATTGAGCCTCTTTGTTTGAGTGTGAATAACACAAACCAGTTGGAGCCTCACACTCCAGGCGATGTATTGGCTTTTCAAGGTCATAACCATGGTTCTTATCTCAGGTCCAACAAGAAAACAAAGGCCTGAGACATTGCCAGAAAATTATTCTCTCTGTTGCTAAGATGTGCAACTCGGCAGTCCCACCCAGCTCAAAGTCTCTCTGTGGAGTTTATACACGAGTACAACATTTGAAAATGACAGGCTCTTCTCATTTAAGTGTCGATCTGGTGATTTGCAGGTGAGGAGACATTTAGATAGAAAGCTCTGGTTGAAACTTCCCAGAATAAACAACTGTTGCTTTAGCAGTATTGAAATAGCTGTAATTCATCGTGAGTCACATCTTAATTACACAGCTTTTTAAAAGTTGGTGGAACAATACAACAGTCTTATGTAAACTATTGTCTGTGTACTAGCTCTCTGATCAGTAATCCTGTAGGTTCCTGTAGGCCACCACACCTTATTATCTGTGAATCTTTATTCTACTTCTTTATTCTACTACCTGGTCTGAAAAGACTTGTGATTGGCCCAAGTAAGTTTTCCAAAGACTGAACTTGAATGAGAATATGATAAAAGGGTATTATTTGTGACACCCACTCACTCCAAACAGTTTTGCGTACTGCAGCTTTAAGTATCACTACAGAGCAAATAGGAACTTTTCAGGAACTAAGACAAACACCAAAGGACATTTTAAAGTTCCTGTGTTACCTTGAGAAAACAAAATACAAAAATAACGTCATAACCTGTCACATTACTTCATCATGAAGATGATGTCACACTTGAATGAGTTTTGATGCAGCACATGCAGCGCGTAATGTGCAAACACACATAATCAAACATTTACACATTTACTCTTTTCTTTCCTGTGTTCTCAGCCTCATTGCTTCTCTCGAGTGCACGTCCACAGCAAAACCACACTCCAGCATACTCACCAAACCTCAGCGTGCCACATGATGACTCTGTGTGACATGAGGCTGTCATTTGCTAACCGCTGTATCTGTTAGCATTTAACTGTGTCACTGTTTGTGGAGTAGCTTCTTACGGGAATGGGGATGAATGTTTAGATTGCCTAATAACCAGTTGCTAAAGTTTCTTTATGCACTGTTGATGCTTCCCTTCCATCATGACTGCCTGTCTTATGCTTGAACACCTTAAGTGACCTTGCCGCAATAACAAGTGCCAAGTTTCTCTCTACTCGACATATATCGTACCACTTTTTTAGTTTAAATCTAAGTTGTTCTTTACAGATGATAAAGAAACATACTGAGGAAAAAATACGATGACTTGATTGTGATTCAATCAAATAGCAATTTGATGTATTTCCAGTTCACTCACTACCTGGGTAGTGGGTAACCATGCATCATTAACAGCCCCACGCAAATATGACCGTGCAGGAAGAGTTGTGTTAAGATAATGCAGATTTTTGTAGACTTGGTTTCAGCACTACCCTCATTGCAACAACATATGTCAAAGTAATCCATTGAGGTCATAACAGTTTTTTCTCAGCTCAGCTTTCCCCTTTAAGGATGATAGCGTTGTAGATAACTCATGTGACTGTGACATTATTCTCTACCAGAAAGGTTCTAACAGGTGGTTAGTCTTATGGTTTCTTTCTAAATGTAACCAAGTGGTTTTGTTGCCTGTAAGTTACAAACCTGTGAAAGAAAAGGAAAAATTATAATAAAGAAAAAGTCCAGATCATGTTAAGTCAACACTGATTTTTGGTCTCACTTGCAATATAAACCTGTCTACTTGGTGAAAATCCTGCATTTGATCCATATGTCAAACACTCCACTTTCTAATGGCTTCACCCAACTTTCTAAAGCCTGTATAATAGTTAATTGACGCATTTAGCATAATCTATGGAAACTAAACTCTAGCAGCTAAGAATACAGCACTATTGCTGTTGTTTTTAATGAAATCCTTAGATATCTGTGGGACAGGAAAGTAGGTTTACTGGGTGAAAATTAGATTTGAATTCACACCAAATGATATAAAGCCTCTAAGTCAGGTCATTTTGTTTAAATGATGTCTTTTCTTCCCCTCCAGATTGTACAAGAAACCCCGTTTCATTGTTCACAACAAATTTGGTCACATCATTTTTGAGGAGATTGATGCTTTTCATCCTTGAGTTACATTTTTTATTGTTATTTCTGCCAACATATGGAGCAATAGGAAATGGATCACTTAACTTGTGGTATGCTGTTGTGAGTAAGAAGACCACAATGATATGACATAGATGAACAAAATATCCATTTGTTTTTTAAAAGCTGTTTCCCAATCGTGTAAACTTTAACGCTCTGTAGATCTAAGTAATTACATCACACACAGAGTTAATATAGCACATTATGCGTATGTGTGAACTGTATAGCTCTACATCATCTTAACATTTCCTTGCAGATGGGAATCTTTTTCTGTTAGTCACTCCATAGTCATGCTGTTGTGGTTCTTGGCATACTACTATATGTATTTGTTTGTAGGTGTACTAGTAAATGTATTTGAGTAATTCATTCGCTATGCTGCATGGCCTGACGCTGAGGTGACGTTACTCTGTTGTTATTACATGTCCTTTCATTCCACTTTGACACAATCCAGACATAAAGCAAAGACACACACAAACATCTGACATGCATTCTCACAGGGGAGGTTGTGCTAAATGACAGGGGAAAACTATAACCTCCAGTTAGTGTCTGTGAAAACAGCCACTGACAAACAAGAATTATGTTTCCAACTCCAAGAAAAGCTTTGTTTGTGCCTCTGCTCCTTTGAAAGGATCTATCTTGAATTTACAGAACTTAGATTACACTTGCTCAGTTGTTTATGCCAGGCTTCTACAAGAAGCAGCTTATAAACAGTGGAAGCTTAGGTGGGTTTGCATTTCCCAGGGACTCACCGAAACACACAAACCTACTCATACTCCCCACAGTTTACCGGAACTGAGTCAGGGACATTGGGCGGTCAGAGGCTGTAAATTAGGAATTCCACATTTGAACCACACGACTCAGCTATTAGTGCTTCGTGGAGCGTGAACTTGTATGCCTTTGCTCTTGAAATGCTCCTCCCAGTTAGTGAGTCTGCTTCTCTTTTACATGCAGCTCTCTTTGGATTCTGTTTATTTTTCCAGACTTTCAACCAATCATATCTTTATTTAGCTTTAATTAGATTACTGAAAAGTGCTTGTGAAAATGTGTTAGATCATGGTTTTTCAGCCTCCAGAGACAGTATATCTTAAGGTTTAGCTGTCATTGCAGTAGACATTATAAGAGGTGTGGAGTTAGGCAGAGAGTGGTCTGGTATGAAGATGAATGAGCTCAAAGAGTGATGCACTTACCAGCTCGCATGATGAAACAAAGATTAGTCACAGACCCTTGATGTACAGGAGTAATAACAGGATGCTCTCCAAAACCATCAGTTTCCTTATCTTCTTATCCTGATAAATGAAAAGCAGGTTTCTGCTTTTTAGGTTGCCTCATAATTTCTTTAGGATAATAGGGCTAGCAGGCTAGTGTGCAGTCATGCACTGTAGCTTTTTTCTTTTAGTTAATTTAGAGGAAACAGACCATTTCTCCACCCCCTCCAGGGACCAATCTTTTGGTTTAAGAGAAATAAGAATTTCAGTCAACCAAGATTTTGCTTGGTTGAGTACAGCCCTTGTGATCAACTGGAAAAAGCAAGTCCAGATGATATAAAAATGTAACATATTATTGCTTAATATTCCCCCCAAAATGGTGCAGCTACACAAATCATCATCATCATCCAGCTGCAGGAATCTCACATTTAATGGCTGGGAAAATACAGACAAACTAATAGCCATGCAGGTCACTGTTCACAGCACATTACACATGCAAAAAAGACTAGAGACATGATGACAACTGTTCACTTTGCATCATGATTTTTGTTTCACTGCTATAAAAGACTTTTTTTGCTCTGCAGCCTGCCAGATGACAGCGACTTGTTTTACTGCGGAGGAAATAAGCTGCAGTTTCTTCTTATTAATGTCAGACAAAACCATATGATCAGTCAGAGGCACATGTTTGTGTATGTGTAATAACGGAAAATTGATATCACATGTGACTGCCCTCCCCCTTACTCTCCGTTGGGGCTCAAATATCCACTGACCAGGAGAGTTTTTAGGAATGAGAGATCACAGAGAAGAACCTGCTCTCTAACCCTTGAAAGAAAATCTACATTAAAGAGGTGGGGACATGCTGTGAAGAAATAAAAAAGACAAAAGGAAATGCATGAATTATATAAAGAACTTATTGCACAGATGCCTGGAAATGAGTCTAACATTACACAGATACATTGTTGTTCAAGGTTCATGTGCAAGCCCGGTTCAAAAGTAACATACTCCCCAGACTTGAAACTGTTCACTGTTTCAACTTGAGCTGATTATAAAATTACACATGCATAGCCTCAGTGAGGTATTGGAAATTTCTTTTTTTTTCTTTTTGGCAAAAGCTACAACCATTAGGTTAGTTAATGTAGCATATACCAAATTATCTGCTTATTGGCCTGCTGTTTAACCATTCTACACATATGAAAAAGAAAAAAAAGGGGGAATAAAGAACCAAATCAAATACTCTTAGCCATTTGTTTCATCTTGTGCACATAGATGGGGTTATATTGCATGGATGGTGCTACATAACTGGAGTTCATTAAATTCCCCCAACCCACACACACGGCTTAGCATCTTTTCTGATGAAAACCCCTGATATGGATTTACTGTATTTCAAAAGGCTGGGTATATAAAGTGTTACCCTTCCTTCCAGGTATTTCACCACCTTTAAAAGTGAGAAGAACATTCACTTGTGTCATTGTTGAAGGCTTTGTTGACACTCCCAGGAATTCTCTTTTTCATTTTTCTCACCAACAATTTGAAACCACTTATAATGGCTCTTTATTTTCTCTTTTCTTTTCTTGGGTGTGCTTGGATTGTTGTGTGTGTCTGTGCATATCCGGTATGTGTGAATATTGTTAGGTGACACCTGGCAGCAAGGCGGCCCAAGGTGACCTGTGTCCAGGCGACACCATTCTGGCTATCAACGGTGACGCGACAGAACACATGACTCACATGGAGGCTCAGAACAAGATCAAAACCTGCACTCAGCAGCTTACACTCAGCATCAGCAGGTATGGAAACATGAGACTACCCTCACCGGAAAACTGGTGTGTTTAAACCATAAATTGACCTGTAATCACACTCTTTCAGTTGGGGGAGTGGTTATATTTAGGGCCGCAAAACATTGCAGAAAAGAAAAGAAAGCGAATCTTTGAAGAAACACTATGTTGTACCAGCTGAATAGTAGCTTACTATTAGCCAGCTAACTGTGTGGCATCTGTGAGTTGTGTTCATGTGACACACTGTACATTAAGCGTATTTTCCATGAAGGGCGACCTCACTGGAATTTTAAGGTTCAGAATAATTGGATATCAGGAAATGCTGAGCTTTCTAATCAGTCGTCACTGCTTTGAACCTTATAAGAAGCAGCTTATGAGTTTTGCTCTGAGGCTCATTAAGAAAATTGAGTTGAAAACCTTGACAGATTTTTTTTTTTGTATGACTCAGGTCATTTATTGCCTCTCATCCAGAAAAACATGTTGGTGATTGGTCTGTTCTGCCTGGCGCCGTCGAGTTACAGTGACACTTCACCTAGAAAGCGCTGTCAAAATCAATGAGGCTTGTACATACAGTGAGTCAAACTGTGACCTTTTCAAATGGTATTCTCAGGTCGATATTGTGCATTGGTGCGCTTCATGAGTTGGAAAATGATCATCGTTTTCGACCTGGTATGTGAGGATGTATGAACTGACCTCAAGTGAAGGTCAGGAACAACAAGTTTCTGTCAACATAGCAGAAAAAAGATCATCCATCTAAACATTTAATGAAGGAGTGGGGTGGGAGACGGGTAGGTCAGGGGTGGTTGGAGGTTAAAACCAAGGAAAATCTGAAATGTCAGTCGCTTCCCACATTTCTGTTAGATGGTTGCTTTGGGTTGCCAGAGTACTGGAAAGTGCAGAGCGAATCTGGCAACCTCTAAATCCCATCCCCTCAGATGGAGAACACTGTGTGGTTTCAGCCTCAGTTACAAGTGACAACTGCCAACTGGTGCTTCAGCTCTCTCCTTTTAGGGCAGAAGACAACGCAGTCTCTCTCCCTCTCTTTCCCTTTGTCTGGTTAGAAACATGATGGTTATTCGCAGATGGGAGTGTGAACAAGAATTATTTCTGAAGTAGTAAGACCCATCAGATCAGAAAAGACTCTAAATTCAGATTTTTTTTCTGTTTCTGTACTGTATTTGTGTTTTACAGTATCCACTCTAGCATAACAACTCCTCCTCCACCCCCACAGCCTGTAGTAGGAACCATCTACCCATATATCAAGCTGAGCAACTGAGCGTTAAGTGGTTTGTCCACAAAGGGATTGTAAATTTATTTGAGGATACATGAAATAACATACTGCACAAAGACTAACAGAGATCATCTGTAGGTGTGGGAGCAAAAACAGGCCACTCTCACTGTTTTACTGGCACCCTAATGTTCCTAAATTCAGCTTAAACTTGCCCTAAAGTAACCAAACGTGATTAACGCATTAAGAAAGTAAGAAGTAATTTAGTCATTTAGCTTGATAAACAGCAGGAGCATTTGAGAGTGATGGGTGAGACCCAGCATACAGTAGAATAGATTCCATTACTTGAATCTTTGCCTCATGCTCCTTCTTTTTTCTGTTTTTTTTTTTTACCACATTGGCCTAGCTACAGGATGTTTACAATGGCTATCAAATTTTAGGTGTCATTTTTTTGTGGCCGTACATAAGTGGAAAATGTGTTTTTTGTACACATTCCCAATGTTTTGTAGAATGCATTTAGCCATTATTTAAATAGATGTAGTGCTTAAACATTGTAATGGGTTGGATTGAGGTTAAAATGATTTGAAATGAATGTGTCACAGTGTCTTTTTAAGAGTATCAGAATCAATTTAATTTAAATTGAGTTTAGTTTTGTAGATCTATTCTAAAAGCAAAAAGTTTGAGCTACAAGATTTTTATTGTTTGTTGACTGTTTTTAACTAACTTACTTTTAAATTAAACCCACAAGTGAACCACAAGATACAGCCATGTTTGCTCATCATTCCGCCTTAATACCCCTTTGAACTGATAAGATAGCATTTGGACACAGAGCAATATAATAAGAGGCTGGACGAGACTAGCTGCTGGAATGTGACCTTTGTGCTGTTATTGGTTAAATAATTACAATGTAAGCTGCACTTCTGGTGAACAGGAGGAGGGCAAAGCAAGTATGAGAGATAGGCATGCACCCTTGGCTGCGGTGCACAGAAATGAGCTGCTGGTGAAGTGGAGGCAATAGGGGTTACAGCAGAAGAAAACAAACACTGTAAAAAAATCATGTGAAAGTTTAGGATTGTGAGATAGAGACTTGATAAGAGATGAGAAGCGGTGTTAAAAGTTAAGATGGCTGGGAAAGATAGTGTGAATTTGAGAAACAGCAATAAGCTTGGAGGTTAAAGCCAAAAAGAAGAGCAGTGAATCAGTGAGAACAAGAGAGAACTGCCTCTACGCTTCCAAGGATGCTGTTTGACAACCAGTACTTTTTGCTTTATGTATTTCTGGTAAACACAGTTTAAACACAGTTTAGCTCAGAGAACCTAAAACCAGAATTATTCTATTATTTTTTTTCTTTTGTTCTTTTCATCTGAGAGAATGACACTGCAATCAGTTATTTAGTTGGCAATTCTTTTTCCTTTTTCTTTATTTTTATCTTTATCTTAATCTGAAAGCTGTCATTTCCCACCATGCATTTCTCTACTGGTAGGTTAAAAAGGTGGCTCTCGTGGTGGTCCACAATATCATTCAACTGCTTCATGAAAATGCAGTTTCATTACAAGATGAGGGGCTCATTGGAGAGGTAGCTGATCATTACGTTATTCATTTCCCTCAAAGTAGACCTATAATTGCATGAATTATTCATGTGTGCTGAGCTTGTGCATCATCACTGTTTCCCAGGAAAAATATTGTAAAAGGCGTCATGTTAATAAGCAGCATCTGTCACTATGACAACAAACAAAATAGAGCTGTCTTTGAAAAATAAAAAAAAAAAAAAAAAAAAAAATTCATCAACAGGAAAAAATGAGAGATTTTGCCAAAACTACTAAGAAACCAATCAAAGTAAACAATACAGAACAAATCACAAATATTGGACTGAAAAAATTCCCAGATTTAGTGAGCTATAAAAATCAGCCACATGGTAGCCTGTTCTCTGGCTGGTGAAAAAGGTTAAAGTGGTTAGTCAAAATGTATCCTTCAATGGGGGTGTAATGTTCATATGTGAAAGATGTCTGTCATTTATTGCAAGAGATTTGAAATATGGACCTTTTCTGTTTATTGGAAACACTCCTCAGTTGTGGGCTACAGAAATAACTGAGGATTATTTAATTGTAACCATTCATTTTGGAGTCAATAGCTGCAAATGGGAGTGACTCGAAGAACCCATGCTGACTCACTAGAAAATAATATTTTAGAGGACAGCAATTCTTAGACCTCATTAAAAGACTTCTCCATAAAATACTCCAAACAGTCACGAGAAACAGGAGACCTGTAATTTTGTGCTGCTGCCGATGGACAAATATATGAGTCTACACGTCTGCTGTGAACCAAAATTACAGTACACTGCGCACATCTGAGCTTGAGGTCTCGTGTAACACAAGAACGTTTCTTTCTAATGTGTTCACGTTTATAACTTTCTTAACCCCCATTTATCACAATTTCTATTATGGAGCCTTTTTAAAAGCACTCAGCTTTAGGGAGTTTCTTGGTAGGTGCCTCTGGGGACTCAGAAAAGCTGAATAGGATGTAAAGGGTGATTATAGAAAAGAGATTAGAAGTTCTGGTTGTGCAGAATTCCTTTACAGTTTGTGGTAAATTAAATGTTTGAATTTGTGCTTTTATCTTGATTAATATCTACTTTTATTGCAGATAGTAATTTGTTATATATATATTTTTTAATATTACTAAACTTATTTTCCCTTAAGTATAACTAAATGTGGTACAGGTAACCTTGGACATCTCCTGATTTCATTTAGTGTCATTATCATGTAATTCTTAATGTCAACACCTTATTTGTCCTAACGCGGACAAAACTAATGCTTTTGCATTTACCTCGGAAGTCAAATGAGTTGGGAGTGGTGTTACTGGAGTAATAAAACTCAGAAAAGCAGAAAAAAACAGGATGAGTTTTCCTTCTTGGCTAGGTAGAACCATTCATATATCACTAGCAATACAGCACCATGGGTTTTTTGCACACAGATGTAGCATGTTCATGGCTATAACCTGGTCAGTGCATTGCATATAGCTTGTTTAGTGAATCACAAATATGCAATACTGGCAATACTGATGAAAAGTTTGACAGTTTTGTGATGATTTACGTTCACAGCTGCCACTTTCGATTGTTAAGATGGGATTGCTGAGGTTACTCCGACTTTCCAAGTTGGAAATCCAACTTGAAGGGGGGTTTCAGTTGAAAATCTTGACAAGTAAAAGCAAGCCATGCAAATTTTATAGCTTAGTTGTGTTTTAGCCTTTCAGCACTGATATATTTATCAATTACTTTGGGCTAAATCATCAACTCTTGCATGTTAACAGGTTTAACCGTGCTTCACTGTGGTTTTACTGGCATAGTCTACATTATTTTCTCTTCAGACAGCAAGTGGATGCTGCAGCTCTGTTCTCTTAGAAAGGATGTGTTTTTTAAAAAACAACATTTTATGTAGATTTTAACATATGCGTAAAAATTAATTTCAAAAGAGTTTCACTTATGGCTGCTTGTCTGTATATTCCAAGGGTGTCAAGTACTACAGTTTGGTCAAACCTGCTCATGTCATAAATATGCACTGGGTTCATGGTACTAGTTACTTAGTTTCTCATTCTTAAAGAATGCTTGTAAGAGACTCCTTAAAATGGCTACTGGTTAAGTGTAACTTTTGAGCGTGCGAGATTAATGTTTTAAAGTGGCAGATTTAAAACTAGACCTTACTTTGCCTGGATGGTGGTGGAAAGCACTGGCTCAGACAAATCTCTCACTGTTGTCCAGCTGCATCAAGATGATTACCATGAAGGCTGCAGCAAGCGAATGTTTTACATCATTTTCATACTTATCAAACCTTTCATTCAGCCCCCGTATTCTGGATGTGTCCACATTTATTACATCACTGCAATATTTTACTGAGATGTTTTGAGCCATCTACCCACTGAAGAAAAGAATTACACTGCAGTGGAATGTAGCCTAAAATTAATGTGTGCTCTCGTGTGTATTTCTGGCATCATATTGGCAGAACTATCAGTTAAACAGGAGGAAAGATTATTGAGATTGAATAAAGTGGACAAAGTGGTGAGAAGAAAAAAGAACAGAGGGAAAATTAGGAATAAAAAAAAAGGTAACACGTGGACAAGGAAGCAAGGAAGGTACTTCGAGGTCAACACTTACACACAGCTTTCCATTTTCCAGCAGGCCTGTCAATGCTCTGCTGTGAGGCAAAACACCCTTGCAAGTTTTTCTCAGTTCCTTTTGTTCATATGGAGTCGTGTCATCTCAGGGTAGAGGAAAAATGGCTTATATCGCCTCCACAGACATGCAGTGTCCAAGTTCATGTAACGTCAGAGGACCTGGCTGACTCATGAGGCCCATTTTGGAGTTTGTCATGTCTGCTTTGACCAGACATAAATAGAATCTGCGAATACATGAACCAGCTGTGGAAGAAAGCTTCTCCTTGCTTCTCCTTTTTCTCATGCTCATTCTTCTTTTAACCTCTCCACGTCTTACCATCCTTGTCCATGACCTCTTGTTACCATGCTGTTATCTCCCTCTCAAAACCTAAATCCCACTCAACTAATCCACTTTTCTTTTTATTTCTTCACTTTGTTTTTTCCTTCTCTGTCGGTTTCATGGAGCCTTCTCCTCCCTGCAGTTTCCCTCTTTTTGCCAGAGCTTATTGGAGAGAACACTTTGGCTTCAGATGCCTGGGAGACAGATGATGGTGGTTGGGATTTGTGTTTTCCACTATTGGTCAGGCTATTCGGAAAGAGTCGTGCTGGGATGGCAAGTTAAATGTGCTGAAAAATGAGTCATGATTCCTGGGCTGCATGTGTAATTCTGACTGTGTCTTGTTTTGCTATTGTAAAACATCTTCTGAAATATATATGCCCTGTTGCACTTATTTTGAACTGTCAGTGTTAGAAATAGGTCCAGGTGCGAAGAAAAGCTGCACCACTGATGGTTTAGACCTTTAAAAGTCAGTTCTTCCAAATAACATAAAAGCAGCATTTCCAAATGTGTATATAGTTTCAGCTCCTTCATCTCTGGGGTTTGGCTTCCACTTCCAACAATTGTGGTCAATTCAGTTTCACTTGTGACAGAAAAGTTGCGGCAGCAGCTGAAAGAAAAATATCCTGGTTACTGAGAAAATACTTTATACAGAGAATCATAAATACGTTCTGTTGATCTTCTTTTTATTGACATAGCTGCAGAAAATTCCAGGGCCAAGTTACAAAGGTTTTTTTAATCTTGTGTTTCAATACTTAGGTTCGCATACACTTGTCAGAAAAAGAGTTGTAGCGAGTGATGGTTGATTAAATAGGTCCAGGATTCACTTACTGGGTTTTTAAAAGCTCACAGGCATACTAGACATGCACCATCAATGACTTAGTAAGTAAGTAAGTAAGTAAAATTTATTTATATAGCACTTTTTAAGACAAAAAGCTGTTACAAAGTGCTTCACATGGGAATGAAGGCATGTCAAACAAACAATATAGCAGTACAGAAGCATATCAAACAAAGCAATAGTACAGTATAAATATAGAATTAAAAAAACATATTACACACGAACATTACCCAAATGCCTGTCTAAACAGATGTGTTTTAAGCACTTCCACTCATGCTTTGATGCTTTTGGGTGTGGTTAAACATGCAATGGTGTCGTATAAGGCTATGATTAGGGGAATAAGATGGGTAACGCATGTAGTATGAGTGCATATCTCAGCCCTACAGATGCAATTAGATGTATATATGTGTATATATATATAATTCTGATCATGATCCGAAGAGTAAAACCAAAACAAGAAAGAGGATTTGAATTCAAACAGAGAAATCAGGCAGAGAAAAGACAGAGAGTGAGGTCGCTTTGGTGTAGAATTTGCCCCTTCCTTCTCACTTTAACTTAATGACCCGTGATTCACAGATGAAGAATTATGCACAAGGCTGCATGGGACCAAAGGAGCACAGGACTCCAGCAGGGACAAAAACAAAAAGAAACCTCCAAAGGAACCAACTTGTCTACACCCCTCCACTACCAGGGCTGTTTTCTCCTGTTTCTTCATCTCATCATTCCTCTCACACTCTCCAAAGGTCTCCTTTTTTGTGGTTACAACTGTAACATCAGTGGAGTTCGGGAGACTGTGTTGCACAAGAGGTGAAGGGACGATTGTTCCTCCCTTTCCCTCTCTTCCATTGATCTTGTCGGTGCACAGATGGAGATTTTTTTTGAAGTGTCCCTTTGAGATCTGCCAATGAGACCTCTAAAGCTGCACTTTAGAGAGTTATTGCCTCGTCTTAGATTCTACAGAAACAACCCCCACTTAAGTCCTTAAGAAAAAGGACATACGGCCAGGTCCAGTGATGACCAAAACAACTTAAAATTGTCCTTTTTCAGATGGCTTTGATAATGGAGTAAGACTCTAAGTGAACCCTGAAATGATCAGTTATCAGCCCCGTCTTAATTTGAGGGTTTTCAGCCGTCTGCCCCATGCTCCTTTTTGAACATTGTGGTCATGTGCAGCCAAAGTAAACTCATCTGCTGTTCCAAGATCCAGATCTCTCCAATCAGGAAATTAAACCTGGCAGGGGGAGGTCAGGCAAGGGAAAATATGATCATAGGAAAGAATAGGAAAATCATTGTGATGACTTTTTTTTTCTTTTGATGTTCTGCTTTCTGTGTGTTTCCATTTCCGCCCTTCTTTCATTTTTTTCTCTTTCACTTTTATCTCTTTTTATCATGAATTTTTATCTAACATCTAACTCTTCATTTTTAGGGGGATTTTGTGTTTCATGCTTTCTTTTTTAATTTTAATCCTATGAAAATAAATCCATGGGATCTAAAAATTCTTTGCCTTTGTATTGAAGTTGATATATTGGAGGTAAGAATATTCACCCCTATCCTTTGACATCATGGTGCTTTTGTGACGATGAGTTTATTTCAAAGAATATTTCCAGACAGATTTTACTATCCAGGCCTGGATCAGTCAGACGCATGCGCACAATCAGTTAGAGTTAGAGAGACAATCGACTAATTAATGAATGTTTAGCAGAAGTTTTTTGGATGTAGGATCCTCATGGCCCTGGGTAATCTGGGTGTCCTCATCACATCACACTTGTTTGCAACAGATTGTTTGTGTGGCTATTTTTTATATTACATAACATACATTATGTTACATTTGACATTGCCAAAATAGTTTCCAGAAGACAAAACGACAGCTGTGGCACAGTTTTGTTTCAAGTGCAGTGCATATTTTTTAACTAGATGGTTACATGATTTTGACATCCCTCTTCAGAGTGACCTCTAGTATAATGACCACTGTCTGCCTCTCATACTTTCCACTTACGCCTCTGCATTCAAAACTCTGTTAAGATGGATGTACGGTAAATTCCTTGTCTTTGGTTTTCACCAAATACCAATTCAAATAGGCCACTTCAGACTGAACTCCTTTCAATAGGGTGTTTGTATGGTAGCTATCGCAACCAAACATTCTGGATACATGAAGGCTTTCGATTTCTGAAACGTGGAGGAATTGGTGGAGGAGGGGGGGGGGTGCAGGGTTCATCCTACGCAGTAGCGCTTGTCCATCTGCAGACACTCGGCGCCTCATAAGAGCGTCCTTGATAGCAACACCTCCATGGTTCATATCTGAAGCATTGGCTCAGCTCATGCAATGATGTGCCAGCTGCCAGCCCAATGACCTCACCTCTTTAGACGTCAACCCTCCCCCCTGTGGGGGTCAACAATGCATTCATGCACTCGCACTACTTCTGTTAATGGTTTTTATGTCTTTGTAGATGAATAGGAAAGAGAAGAAAAGCACACACACACAGAGACACACACACTGCTGTCCTTCAGCGTCATGTCCGGGTGTTACTGCTTTGGAGGTGGGATGTTTTCCCACTTGACGGCCAACACTATAGCAACAAAAGCCAGATGAACTAAAGAATTCCCCTTGATTCTTTTATGTGACCGGAAAACTTCCACTAGTTGAATGTGAAACTTGAAAGTTAAATAGCATTGCAAGTGAACCATTAGTAATGCCGTTGAAAATGAATAGCACCAGTTTATCAGCTGGAAAATAAGTTGCACGCCCTTATTTTCACCAGAGTATTTTATTTTGGGTCTTTCAAAAGAAGAAAAATTGCTGTGTGCCCCTGCTTACCATGTGCTTTCATAGAGGCTCATTCAGCAGTGCTATAAGTAATGTGTTTTATCATTGCTGTCAGACAGTAAGTCCTTTTACTTTTAT
Organism: Oreochromis aureus; assembly: GCF_013358895.1. Classification (NCBI taxonomy): domain Eukaryota; kingdom Metazoa; phylum Chordata; class Actinopteri; order Cichliformes; family Cichlidae; genus Oreochromis; species Oreochromis aureus. Next base: position 23,250,032 of record NC_052951.1, read on the forward strand.
GTAAGAATATGCAACTGGAGTCAATTACTGATAATCTAAACAGGAGAGGGGTAAGCCTCAGATTCCAGTAATTCAGCTATCGCTACTTATGACAAATCCACGGCCCAACATATAATGTGCTCTTCCAGTGATAGTTCAAACAGTGGATTTATGATATAATGATGATGACATTATCTTGGTATCAGTGGGAGGAAAGTAGCTTTATCTCATTAAAAATGTGAAACCTGCCAACTATACATAGAAATCCACATATACATGCATGTTCATGCTCAGACTTTACCTTGAGTACTGTGAGTGTTTTGGCACACAGGCATCCTGCACTGCTCACATTCAGTAACAGTTATGGGATTTTGCGTGATCCCAAAGCTGTCATCTTTCCCATCTTACATCAATTCTAAAACAAATAGAGCATACAGACTACTTTCATTTTTCTGGGTTCATTTTCAGACATTCACAAATACTTTATAGGTTCCTTGGGAAAAAAAATAAAAAGATGTCAGCAAAGAAAAATCCATACTCTCAGCAGAAATCATTGCTTCAGCTTGGGTGTCAGATGGCATTGGATTTATCTGACACTCTCTTTTTTTCTCTCTTTCATGGGTATTGTCTTTCAGATCAGGATCGGGAGACAGAGTGTGGTCACCAACAGTTAGTGAAGATGGCAAGACAAGCCCTTACATGGAGCCCGACTCACAGGTAACCACTGTTTACAGTGGATTTCCCCAAGCACAAGTCACATGCATTTCTTAAGATTTGAATTCACATGAGGTGGGATGCGGTCAGAATTCTCGTTGAATTTCTCATGCTGCCAACCAGAGCGATGGCTGTAACTGCATCATGACTTTGAAGTACAGTTTCCTGGGTGTGAGACCCAATTCTCCTCAGTGACAGAATCCATGGAAACAGGCACAACACTCAATCTTGAAATTGCATGTGCGCTATCATTCACATGATTATAAATGAGATAATGCATCCCACTGTTCACTGGAATAGTTTTGAAATAGTATCTTGATTGTTCTCCAAATATATGAGCTGCCAAAAGGACATTCAAGGCATGATGAACTCTAGCAGATGATCTTTTCCAAGTTTTCCATTGCTGGCAGGCTAGCAGGTTTCTGAGCATGGAGGAAACAGGAGGTGTGTGAGTGTGTGCACACATAAGCTGTGAGTATGGATATTGTGTGACTGAGGCAGACAGACAATGGGAATATTGTGCTTCGGATATGTGAGAGATGTCCATTCGTCAAGTATTGTGTTGTTGTAGTTTTGGAGTTGCGATTGATCTGTCTCAGCCCTCGTTGTGGCAGCATATCCGTGCTTAAAAGGGTGGGACAGGCATACAAAGAGCCGAAGTGAAATCTATCTGCCCCCTCATGACGGAATGTCTCGTATATTACAAAAAAGTATTGTTTTCAGGGTAAGAGCCAGTAGTTACGGATGTAATTTATCAGCTTGGTTTTTGGTTCTATTCTAATTTCTTTATCTAGGATTTTGATAGTTTATTGGAAATAGACTTTCCAAAAGGTTGGGTTGCTTGGTAAATCTAATTAAATAATTTCTCGGTTAAAGTAAATGTCATTGTATATCAAAGGTTAATTTACATTTCCTAATGCGTTAAATGTTTTCAGTGAGTGACAGGTCTGGACTGCAGGCAGGTCAATGAAACGCCTGACTGTTTTACTAATGAGCCACATTGTTGGAATACACCCAGAATGTGGTTTGGCATTCTCTTGCTCAAATAAGCATACTTTCCTTACAGACATTGCCTGAATGGCAGCATATGTTGCCCTATGCCATATGTGCTTTCACAAATGTGCAAATTGCCTCATTTCATGTGTGATCATGCACCTCCATACGAACTCTGCACTGATACGCTGATTTTTTTAACAATTTTAATTGTTGATTTTAATTTGTCACCAAAGAACAGTTTTCCACTTTAATTCCGTCCATCTTGAAAGATCTGAGATAAGGCAACTGAGAAGGTTTTATATGTATGGTGTTAGTCAGAACCTCCCTGACATCACGTCGGAGCGCACCCTCATACTCAAAGTGTCATAGCTTTTAATCCAAACCATTATATTCAACTCAAGCAAGTAGTTTAATGCCTTAATCTAACCAAATAAAAACTCAATACTGAATCAAAGCTCTCCCATGCAGGATACAAAAGTTCAAAAAGAAAACTCCCACATGGAAAAATGATGCCGCAATGCTCGATACTGCAAAGCAAAGAAGTCATCCAGCTGAATCAGAGCAAGTCATACTGGCTTCAGAAAAAGTTGGCTGATGTTTGAAAGCACAGCCTAATATGGTGTCTTTGGTTAGTGACCATAGAAGTGTGATGATAGCATTAGGTCCATAACATTCTGTTATTTTGTGTATCCAAATAACTAACCAGAGATTGTTGCTTGTTGTACATTTAAATTCATAGACAGATCAAATTTCATGTTTTCAGCACTACAGGTTATAAGGCAGAACTCTGTGGTAACCATTTAACAGTGGGGCTTCCAGCTCAGGTCTTGCTTTGAATAAAACAAGAAAATACGAAGTTGGAGTGAGAGGAATCAACAGCTACAGGAATTTCTACAAACACAGACATGCATGACAGGAGGGCTTTGCGTGAGGGTAATATGAGAGCGGCAAATCTGTCTTCCTCATGCTTTCTTCTCTCTGTTTATCTCTTCTCTCCATCTCTCTTTACATCTTTTCCAGTCCTTCTTTTCTTCCTTACTGAAGTCTAAAAATGTTCTCTGGCATCTCATTTTATGAAGTAAACGCGGACAGCTGGAAACCTCCAAGTCAGGGCCGCGTTATTGTCACGCTCAGGTGGAACCTTCTGTGCTTTACAAGAGGAAACATCCACTCCCTAGAGTCACATAAAGAACTCACTCTTTCTTTGTTTCCTTCTTTCTGTATTCTGATTCAGTTTGACCACGTGACAATACTGATTGTTCATGAGATACTTTAGAAACCGTGTATATACCATGATTTCTGTCCTGACAGAACCAGTTTGTGTGACGTGATGCTTGAGCTAGTGTGGACAGCAAAGCAGAAAGTCACTGTTTCAGATTGTGTTGGTAAAGACTGGAAGCAGTAAATCCATCATTCAAAACCTACCTTACAGCATGACACTTAACTTGCAGCATATTTTATGCTGAAGCATGTTTGTTTTTGGGTGAGAATAAAACCAAAGAGGAACACTTAAACTTACATATTGTAATAAAAAAAAAGAAAAATCACCACATACCTCAGTTAACTAAGAATGTTTCAAAAGAAGGACTATAAATTTAACCCAGTCAAGTTCACCAAATCCAGTGATGGCATCCTTCAGGCCTTTTGAAATTGAACATTTTCCTTTTTATTCATGAACTCCTTGACCAACTGGCTTTGGTGGAAATTCTAGTCTCACTGGTGGGAATTTTCTACTGAGCAGGAAGTGACACATGGAAGGAATGAAGTGTTTCCTTTCACCTTGGGAACACGGGAGATTGTCATAAAAGTCAGTGTGCAAATGATGTATTTTCGGATATGCGCTAAGCAAGCATATGACTTAATACTGTTGTATGATGGGGCTGTTTTGGGAATTTTGGAGGGTTTCTTTTACTAGTTTCAATGGGACAAGGGAGTGTTTCCAGGGAGTGCTCATGTCTTGGCAAGAGTCTCTACAAACTACCGGATACCATACACAACTTCCTGAAATAGAAATGATTGTGATAAAGAGTGGAGAGAGAGATAAAGCAGTGATGAGGTAACTGTCATAACAGAAGAAATAACATGAGTAACTATGACAACCAGTTTTTACCTAAGCTTTTACTGTACAGCTCTGGGAAGGTTGGTGAACTATAATCAGATACTTGGCACAACTTCCAAATTTCATGCAAAATGAAAGGATTAATATAATAATCTGGCTACAAATCAAGCTCCATACTTGGAAAAAATAATAAAAAATACCTTTTTTAGTTCATCTTCAAGGTGCCAAAAGAATCTCAGTCTCAGTTTTACAGTGTTTCACTTCTCATCCAAGAGGCTTCTTCAATTCTAAAAGCAAACTCATTGCCAGATATTTTATACCCTATACCCTCACTATGAAAAGCCTAAAAGCACTTTAGCCAAGATGTCTTATGGCATCTTTTTTTCTTGTCAGAAACCCATAAATCTCTAATTAATAGCCTAGAAACACTTTGATTATTTCGTCTTCATGTACAATATTGACTCAGTGCTAAATAAACTATATGGACAGAAGTACTCAGATACAGGGCACCAATTTAGCTCACTGTTTGAGCAGGCACCCATATGCCCTGTGGCTAAAACTGAGCACTTAGGTTTGAGTCCAGCCTCCTGTCTAGTCTTCACTGCTGAACTATTAAATAAAGACAAAAAATCCCCCACTATAAATCTAAAATAAATACTGCGACACATTGCACGCACAGGAGGTGCTCTGCCATGGAAACCCGTACCATGAAGCTCCTGGAGCATGGTGTTGGTGCTGATGTTAATGCCAGAGGAGATTTTGAGCTCTGCAGTTATTGAGTCAGCGGAGAGTTGGCGAGTTTTATGTCTCAGCACTTGGCGACCACGCTCTGTAACTTTATGTGGTCTGCCATTTCGTGGCTGAGTTGCTGTGGTTGCGAAATGCTTCCACTTTGCAATGGTACCATTTACAGCTGATCGTGAAATATCTAGGAAAGAAGAAATTTCACAAACTGGTTGCAATGATGGCATCTGCTTAAAATCAGCGACCTCTTAAGAACGACCCATATTTCACATGTGTTTGTAAAGGCAGACTGCCTAGCTGGAGACTATATTTCATCCACCTGTAGCAATAGGACTGAAAACACCTGAATTCAAAGATTAAGAGTGGCCCAGATGATGTAGCTTCATCAGAGTAAACAGTCCATCCAATATCCAATGTATCTTCAGTAGTGCAGGTATTTATTATCCGGCTCAAACTGTAAGCCCAGCCTTACTTTTAATCCAGCTGAACTGAAGACAATTTGATTTGATGGCCCAAGTAAGATAATTAATGAAAAATAATTAATTAAAAAATATATATATAATTAATGAAGCCAAATTTGATGTAAAAGTAATATAATAGCAGATTTGCATACAAAAATTCAATCACCTTTTCCAAAAGAAAAAATGCCTCTTTTAAATGGTTATCTAACCTTACGTCTGAATTTTAGCACTTGATTGTCAGTTTTACTGTTGGAACAGTTTAGTGGAGGAGTAATGCAATACCATGGGTTACTGACATTTTGGGTTTTCAAAATTCCATCCCTTAAATCACACAGTGGCAGCTTCAAGTAGGTGGGAATGGCTCGCACTCAATGTTCGTCTAACAGTATTATTTGGCAAGGCAGTATGTAAATGCCATTCATGGCAACTGGCCTATTATTATAGTGATAGCTATTGTGGCTGAGTGCTGTGGCCCTGTGGAAAGAATGAGGCTCCACAATGCGGAAGCTGAGAGGTCTGGATCACACGTCGCTCGAGCTTCTCAGGAGCTGGCAGCTGAAACTGAAGTCTCCAAGTTAACATTAACAGTGGCTGACAGATAGAGACCTTGCATGACTTATAGACCATAATTCCTTCTTGGTTTGGAACTGATTTTACTCTTTATATGAATATTTTTTTTCTAATGAATGGAACAAGGCTACTGTTTTCCAATTAAGAACCATTAAGAACAATTTGCTTTTTAAAAACCCAAATATAATTTAAATGTTAAACTCTTCACATTTATACTCAGGTAAAACAAATTGTACTAGATTGATATATTTTGTGAACACAAAGTAGATTTACTGCATAAACATTCTGAATGTGTTTTAACAATATGGAGTTATTACTTGATTTCAGCTATTCTCATGAGTTACCAAAACATGTTGAATGGGTCAGGTTTTACTTGATCCCCTGTCGGGAAAACTCAGATCAGCAGACCAGTAAAGCATTAAGAGAAAGTCATTTTAGCAGCTCCACAGGCATTTTAGATGTCAGGCCTGTGACCCCACCTATTTGGTTGTTTGTGTTCACTAATCAACCAGTGATCCCCAGAAATGTCAAATCAGTCTCCAGGTTTTCTTAATGGAGCCTTTCCTGCCCCGCTTGGCTGCCGGCATATTGAGGGAATGAAGTCGTTAAGCCTTCTTTGCTTATGGTCCAGAGAGACTGCAGGAGTCTTTGGCTCATTCATATTTAGAAAATTGAAACTGTATCAATTTTGTCAAGGAATAGAGCAACATACCTGTGTGTGTTTATTTCTTTTTAATTTTCTGCTGATTTTTCAAGGCCTCATACTGATATCAAGATAAGTATGGAGCTTTCATATTGAGATCATTTTGATGAACTTTGATGTGTAAATGGTTAGCTATGAAAAGTACTGAACTCAAAATGGCAACCGAAATGAACAAAACAATCAACAGTGATAAACCTGTCGGCCTTTTTTTTTTTTTTTTTAATTAATTTGATCATATGATCATATGAAGTCCAAAAATAACATCTTCTAAAAAAAACAAACTTGTTTAATGATTAAAAAAGAAAAAAGAAAAACAAGTATTTCGTCTGCAAAGCATTTTGTTGTATGGAAAAAGTCTCTTACAGCTGCCTGCCTTCACAGCTGCCTGTGCTTTACACAACAAAGTTAGTTTCCTTACTCAAATCATTTGACTTTCTCTACGAGATAAACTTATTCCAAACCAAATAGTTGTGTTCCCTTAATTGCTCACATTTGAAATAAGCTGCATTCACCTGATATTTCTGTCATGCATTACAATGCTAAAGTTAGCTACTTCATAACAAATCTAATTTCAACCCAGTGTGCACTGCACAGAAGGTAACGTGGACATGACATTATCTCAATAGTTTAATTTAATAGCACAAAATTGGTAAAAATATATCACATTTTTATGATTAGAGCCTTACATTCCACCATTTTTAAAAAATCTTTCTCCAAGCTCTCCCACTCACCTCCTGCTCCCTGATACCTCCTCTTGGGCTTGCCTTCCTCCCCTCCCAGTGAGGCACCCACGACCAGGACAAGGGAGCCATTAAAGGGCTGGTTTGTGTCTGACTAGTGGTGCAGAGCGCCATGTGAAAAGCTTAATTTTGAATGTCCAGGGGGATTAAACCCTGCAGGAGGGAAGCAGTACGCCTGTGTGTGTGTATTATCAGGAATTTGAGCATGTGTGACTGGCCTCGGCCCTCAGTTAAAGACATATGATTTCAATTAAGGCCCACAACCTTTTTCCCCTCCTCAACCCATCCCCCTCTCGTGAGTCTACCACTTTCTAGCTAATATATAGTTGGGACAGGAGGTAAAACCTCTATCATCTCCCATTCAGTCTCTTATTAATCACAGTAACTTTTAATAACAGTAACAAATAGCAGAACCCAGCAGTGTTCTTCAGTGTTCTCTTTTCTGCCTATCTTTATGCTTTCTTTACTTTTTTGGCACATATCCTCTTACATGGCCAGCCGTCCTGAAGCATTAGCCATGCTTGGTTACCACTAAAAAACAGGTCAGTAAAATCAGATGGCAGCCTGAATTTATGAGCATGCAGCAATAGATGATATTGGTTCTTACAAATAGTTACTGTATTGGTTCCTTATCAGCATTCTGTGTTTCTGTGATTTCTCTTCCTCTTAGCCAAGAGGAATGTAGTCAAGCCTTAGGAGAAAGTGTGGCTACTCTCAAGAGAGAAAAATTTCATTCAGTAAATGTATTTTGTTGAGGTCTAAAGATAGAAGAAAGTTGCTCATATTAATTTTAAACTGTTATGACTAGATTTGAAAAGCAAGAATAGAGAATTCGCAGAACTGGGGTGATTAGGCATTCAAAAGATTAATGCAGCTATCACTTTAAGGCAAAATCTCCATTAAACCTCTAGTACACCTTTGAAATAGAAGAATAAATCGCAGTAATGGGGAAGTTGGCTTAAATCTGATATTTGTAATAAAAAGAAAATCAAGGCACTATACAGAGGAACATGAAAGCACTAAAAGGTTCTGAATGTTACCAAACTGGCATTTTTATAAGGCAAGCCCCAGATGTGCAGCCTTATAAATCTACCATCCATCCAAAGGAAATATCTGTGGAACAGACGTGCACAACCAGAGAGGAAAGAGTGTTATGAGGAGAACAAAAAAAGACAAAAGGAATGGCTTGGAGTATGTGGTTCAGTTCCCTTTGAAACAAAAGGAAGCAGACCATATCAGACAGGGTGTTAGGGTGAAAATGGGTAAATCTGTACTTGCTTCTGACAAGAGAGAAATCTAACTAAACAAGACTTTTTAAGAACTTTGGCATTGGTTTTACTCATTTCGGAAATGTTATGACCCATGTGGGACTGGTTTTAAGTTTCTGACCCCCCTTTTCACTGAGATAGTATTCTCTTGGAAATTATACATCTTAGCTTGATACCTAGCTGGACAAAACCAGCTCATTTTACATCCACACATTTGCATGATGTGAGGAGTTTCAGGCATCTGTTAAGATGTCTCCTGGGCACCTCCCTTTGGAGTTTTTCTGGGCACACCCAACTGGGAGGAGACCCTAGGGTAGAGTCGCAACCTGCTAGAGAGATTATATATCTCATCTGTCCTATTTGTTAATGTTTGGAATGGATTATACACACCTTCTGGCCTGTTACTAGGTGTGCTGTGCTTAATTTGAAGATAATTATAGGGTTGGCGATGACTGACAATGGGTATTTAATGGGCTGATACCATTTGAAGAAGGTGATTGTTTTAATCTCTAGTATTGTTATTTTGTGTCAAAATGCAGTGCACGAAGCATGCACCATGCACCATGCAGACATTTGCTAACTCCATATTCACATTTTTTCGGGACATTAGATCTGCCGACTTTGACTCAGTTGGCTTTGTCAGAATTTGCAGTCGTACTTCCCAAAACCTGTTACGTTCTCAGATGTGAAAAATCAGTTGAGTATTTCTTGTCTTTAGGCCAGAGGGTGTTTTGTGCTGCACAGATTACTTATCTGTGACAAGATTGATATTTGAAGTCAGTTCAAAAAAAAAGAAAAAAAAGAATTGTTATCATTCTGATAGAAAAGATAACATTATACATTAACATGTGGTTACCTATCCCTCGCATCTCACTTGTACACATAGCGTCATAACTGTAATGCCTTTACTGTCATTCTGCTGCAGGGGCATGTAACGTAATACACTCTCAGGGATTTTCCTTTACGTGTTTTTTTTTTCAAATTTCCTGAATCACCTACATGAATGAGCTTGCTTGTTGAAAGTTATTGTTCTGATTTTTATCTACAGATTTAGCCCCTGAATAAATATGAGAAATGAATAATGAGTTCTAAAAAAGACATGTAGCAACAGTGATTTCTGAAGAACTTCACCCTCGTAGCACTTGGTATGTTCTTAAGAAACAATAAGTTCTCAAAGGGTTGAAATAAAAAGAAAGGCGGCAGTAAATCATCGTATTCGAAATTAAAAAGAAAAACCTGTCAAAGTGGAAGGAGGGAAGGGATTCAAGCACCCGTGTGATACTGTAAACCATTAAACAATAATTGCAGTCATCGAAACCAGTGTTATGACTATATTTGTAGCTGACCTCTTGCCATACTTTAAATAGAACTAAGAACTGAGTGTAAGTACTGCAAATAATACAGTTTCTTTCCAAGGGAGTCTTCGTTTTTGTCAGAAATACAGAATCTTTGGAGAAAGTGTGTTACTGTACCCCCCCCATTCCTTTTGGATGACGATGGGGCATGCAGCACTGCACATTTCTGATTGGTTGAGTGTCAACAAGGCTGGTCATTCCTCAGATGAGCTTGTGAAATTGGTTTGCTCACCATAAGCCTTTTGTGTGTTTTGAAATTACTTTGATTTCAGTTGACTGTTTACCAGTAACCACATTATTTAAGTAATAAAGTATGGTAAAGAGCACAAGTGTAGGACTCTTCTCCATGCTTACTTGCACTGTCGCCTGTCTGTTGACAGTCATCTCTTCCTACTGGATTGAACTGGTCTACGGTTAGGGAGTTTAGGGAGTTTGCCTCCTCTTCGCAGTTCTTTAGACCACTGTGGATAGACAGACAACCAACGATCTTAAGGAACCTTTTAGTTTGAGCTAAGACGAATGAGGGTAACTTTGATTAAATTCCCATGAAGTCCCCCATCTGTACAAACAGGGCTAAAGATAACGACTGGAATCTGGTTTGGCTATTCCACTCAGTGGTAAGAATCAGGCTTCAGCTTGTCTCGTTTGCTTGGAGAGAGAGCCGCAGAGAACTGGGTGTTTCTGACATCCTGACCAAAGAGGGTTTGGCTCTTGGTTTCTAAGAGTGCTGAATCTCCTGTCTGCTTGTCTCAACTTTACCATGAATGGCTATCTGCTAGCACTTTGCCCAGAGAGTTACTGTGAGAGTTATATTTGTCTTTATTGTCCATGGTTGTTGGGAGAGTCAGATGAGATGTTTTAAATTTCTTGAAAGTCATCGGTCTTGACTGCAGGAGTCAATGACGAAGTGTTTTCACAAGACCAGGATGTGGGGGTTGTTGGTGTCGAAGAGGCGCTGTGAAGTAGTAATTAGAAACTGTGTGTGTTGTGTGTGTGTGTGTGTGTGTGTGTGTGTGTGTGTGGTCCAGGCGAGGGCAGAGAACAGGATGACATCTAGCAGAACCCATCTGTTGAAATGACAGGTGTCCTGTTTGCAGAGGCGGTGAACCTCCACCACCTGTGGCTAAGGCCCTTTAAACTAGCCCAGACATAGGCACACATACACTTGCACACATGCATGCACTCAAACTCAATTCTAGTGTCTCACAGTCAACAACAGTCTGACTGTCTCCCTTACTGGTGCATTGCTTAACTTGTAAACAAGTCATTTTATTCTTAGCTGAAATATGTACAGTCTAAATTCATGCATATGCGTGGGCCTCGTCTTTAGTAATTCAAGCTTGCTATTTAGCTCTCATATTCAAAGCACTAAAACACCATAAGAAGTGGTGACATCATTGTAAATGTTGAAATAAAACCTTATCTGTAAAGTTCACTGTCTGATACGGACGAGCCAAGCTGGCAGTGGGTGTTATCACTGAAGCGTGCTGATAAACACCGAGTGTCTCACTGTTGTCAGTGTTGTGTTGGTGCAAATTCATGAAAAGGGCGTTGACCCAGCCATAAACACACTTACAGTGGTGTAATTGTAGATTGTAATTGTCTCTGCATCTGCCCTGCATTAGTCCGGCACATTCTTCCAAACACGTTGAACACAGAAATTATATGGCAAGAGTCTAGAAAGTCTGCTGCAGCATGTCAGAAAGATAATAATATAATCTTCTGCAGTATCTCAGCTCTGTCATCAACCATGAAGGCTTTAGCTCACAGAAGTAGCCAAAAAGCAGTACTTAAAATACACAAGTTAATCTGTTTTGACAGAAACATCTGCAGGAAATCTAATGCGAGCTCCTTCTTAATAAGCCTTGGTATTAAACAGGGAACAACACAAATGAAGTGGAAAAAGTTTTTCATTTAAACCTCACTGCTGCAAAGCCTCATTCGCAAACAACTGTTCATTTTCTCTCTGACGACTTGTGGTTTTCTAGTCAGGACACCACCGGGTTTGTTTTCTCTTTCATGTTCTCTTTTTATTCTCATTTCCTGAACCAGAACATAATGTTGTATGAGCTATAATAGCTCATTATCCTTTTTTCCCTTCCTTATTACATTAGCAATTCTCCCTTAATGTAGGAAACTTACCAAAGAATCAAAGTTTCTCTGTAACTGCATATATTTTCAACCATAAGATTGTGATGCTTTCCTGTGATGCTGGCATCTGCTCTTCCTGTTTGGTAAACGTGTCTCCTCTTTTCTTTCCTTGGTTTTAGAACTTTCGTCCGATCACTAGCGGATATGCCAGTTACACCCGTAAACCTTCATATACCGCTGAACCCCAGTCACCTCAGGTTCCTCAGCCCGCTAACCTGAATAACGGACACTCCAGACCCAACAACGGACACAGCTATGGGTATGGCAATGGAACCGGGCACTCTCAGTACAACAACCCTGCAGGACTATATGCTCACAATGGAAGCAATGGGGACAGATCACTGCCGAGCAAGATGGGAGGTCTCAGCATCAGTGCCACACACAGGTGAGACAGCAAAACCGTGTGTTTTCCAGGACTGTAAATCATAAGCATCCAGCCACACCTTACTGCACTTTTGACAGGATAATCTACAGTTACTGTAGCGCTTGTTATTTTCAGATATTTCCCCTCCTCTTTAAAAAAAATGCAGAAGCAACACCAGTTTAATTCTGAATGTTCTAAAATCCAATAAGTATAAGTAAATAAGTATAAAAAATCTTCAAATATAGTTTAAAGTCTATTATTATAATGCAACAACATTTTCTTTTACTTATCTTGTGCACTTATCCCAAGTTTCTGGTTACTTTGCTAGCTAGAAATCCAATTTGTTGTTGTGTTTACCTTAACAATAAAAAGAAATCAATGAACCACGTGTATATAATAGCTGTTTATATCAGATTTCAAAATATCCCCCTCATGAGTTTTCATGGACCTTTTTACACACATTATATCTGTGGGAAAATCACACAAGGAAATAGCTTTACCTTTCCCTCCACTGCTTCTAAAAACAATCATCCTATCTATTATTAAAGCCTCACCAGTTTCCTCGCAGGCACTTAACACAGAGACACAGAAACAAACACACTCTGGATGTCTTTTGATACAACTGCACAGATAGCCTTGTGGACTGTAAAAGGCATTTGCTGTCTTGTATCCCCTCAAGCGGGCAATAAATGTGCATGTTCAGTCTCCCGGTGAAGATGCTTTTGAGCACTCCCAGACACAGTCCCCACATACGCACACAAAGATGCACTCAAACGTTTTAACACTATCTCTGTTGCCTGCTGTCAGTCAGTTTCTCTTACACACTTATTACACAATTCTGTCTGCTCTCGCTTTCTCTCAATCACTCTCACTTTCGTGACAGCTCAGGCTTTTTCTCTCAGACACACAGTAAGACTCCTGAAAGGGCATCTGGAGACAGACTTGTATTTAAGTGTGTCTGGACTTGCACACATCTGTCAGCAGTCCTAGTCATCTTCCAGAAGTTAGAATGTTTAAACTTTTCCAAATGAAGGGAAGCACTGGGAATAATTTGATTGATGACATAAGGAACAGAAGTCTAATACAAAGCTGTTTTGATTAAGACTTCATGCCTTGAGACAGAAATGCAAAAAAATGATGCGCTCTATATATGCAGTTTTAATTAGAAAAGAAAAATACTGTAGTTCTTGCATACTCTTTCTCCTTACCTCATATGGCTACAGCCATCTGATACTTTTATTCCTCCCTTGGTCCCAAAACATATTTTGACATCACAAAAATATGAAGTGGCTATATTTGACATCTGCTTAAAAACAAAAATAGATTTTCCCAGGATTCACAACTTTATCCTTTAGGGAATACTTATTGTTTTGTTTTTGTTTTTATCCTAGTATTTAGAAGATGGAATCTCCATATCTGTAAAGTTAAGCCAAAGCAGTAGTGGCCTGGGGAAAATCAAGAAAAATTACATGCTAAAAGTATGCTACTTCTCACTTCATTTGTCACCTCAATAAATAGCAATCAGTTATTTCAGCTCGTTTTTTTTATCATATTGTACATTCCCTTCTGATGTTGCATTCCGAAAAAAATAGATTATTAGGGTATAATTTCATTATTGGATAACTTATAAATAAATTATAAGTGTGTAGTATCCTTGTTTTTTTTCATCCGAATCCTTACCTCACTCATTATGTTTGGTTTTAAAGAGAAATCGTGCTAATACGCCAAGCAGAAGGCTTCAAAACAAAAGCCAACAAAACAGTAGGTGAGGTCATGGTGGCGGTGTCCTACTTTTATGTATAGTCTACAGTCTTGATTGATCACTAAAATAAATTTATGTTTCATGTCTTGTCACGGTTGAATTGAAAATGGGTTATACTGAATATTGGTTTCATTGAATCTTTCAGCCCAGAGCCTCCCATACAGTCTCCTGTGAGCCGTAACGGATTTGACACGCAGTCAGACGTCTACAAGATGCTGCAGGACTACGAGGAACCTGTCTCAGAACCCAAACAGTCCGGCTCCTTCAAATACCTCCAGGGAATCCTGGAGGCTGAGGATGGAGGTATGGATTCATGTGATTGCATATTTGTGTGTCTGCTTATCATGTGTGCAAAAATGAGGCAGAAAAAAGCATGTGAGTGTTCACTCACTGAACCTTTTAAACCTTGTTTGGAGAGATCACCCATTCTGCTAAAGATTCTTGTTGACATTATTGCACCAATTAACTTTATTGGGAAAGTAAAGTCATTTTATCTTGCTGATTAACCATTTTGCCCACTAAGTTTCCAAAAATAGCCCGAGCAATTCAGTTAGACTTGTTGTTCAACACTTCAAAGCAAAAAAATATACATATATATTGCATGAAAATGAGTAGAAAAAATTCCATCCAATATTTGCATCAAAAAAGACTTGTGTATATTTTTTCTATTTATGACAAGCTGTTGTGCAAGAAACCAAACAAACAACATTAGATTTATACTTTACACCAATGATAATATCAGCTGTCATAATACTTGTCTGTGCCACATACCAAACAGGTAAAATGCACAAAGTATCTGCACATGCCCATCTGCATTGGTGCATGACTGTTATGTAATATAAAATAAGTATAAATGTAAACGGTGGAAATTTCTGAGTAACTATTTCCTCTAATGCAGATGAGTCTTGTGGTTCCAGTTAAAGGGACTTCTTGCACAGGCAGTTGTTCGCTGACTGTTATGAACTCATCTGTCTAAGTAGCATAGTTTTCCTTTTATAGAAATACACAGACAGCAAGGTTAGGGGACAGATAGGAAGACATAGGGAGGAAAACAAGATAGAAAGTAAAAAAACCAAAACAATCCAAAGACAAAGGAAGCAGGAGAAAGATGAAGTGCTTTAAATAGCTTGCATGCAGATTGACAGGGGGAGTTTTGGTAGGGCAATTTACTGCAAAAACAACTTTACAAAGGACAATAAAGTGAGAAATATGGTTTTCCTGTCTGCCTTCTGACCGCCTGGAATTCCAGCATTTGAGAAGGGAGTCATATGATGCTGACAGCAGCAGGGAAAAGCTAATCCCTGGAACTAAAACCTTCTCTTCACGTTCCATGTTTACTGTTAACGCAGCGCAAGCCTGTTGGTATGTTCAAACACTAATAGCATGGGCCTCAGAGAACAAGATTTGTCACCAGTGACTAAGGATTTTCTAAACCTCAGATACATAAATAAATAATTGTATTTTGTCAGGATCTACAAATCAAAACAGAATTTAAAATGGCAATAAAATGTTAAAATAAAAGAACAAACAATTCTCTGCTATCAGATGTGCTGGGTTGTAGAGAGTTACTGCTTGAGGTAAGTATAGAGTATTATTTAATTGTAATTTTAATATTTTTATTCAACAAATTAAAAAGAAAATCCAGTATGGATGTAGATTTCAATTCATTTGTACCATGAAAACGTCTTCTGTTTGTTTTTTTTGTTTTGTATTTTTCATCAAATGCAAGTCCATGTTTACTAGATAAGATTATATAACTCACAACTGCTGCCTTTAATGTGCAGGGTAAATGATGTTGAGGGCTGTGTTCTAACCAAAACAGGATCATTTCCACCTAAGTAGTTTTTGGTGCCTTATTTATCCAGGAAGTGTAATCAAATAAGAATGAAAAAGTAAACTAATCAGCAAAACACAAAACTCCTAAATGAGACACAAACCTCTTTTAGCTGGCGGGCAAACTCGTGACTTATTCTTTTGCAACTCCTCCAACCTCCAAATGTGGACGTTTTTAATCTTTAAAAGAAGATTATCTCACCTTAATGCCAGGGCTAGCGCAAAAGGGCACCAAATCCGAAGGAAGACTAATCAGGACAGCAGTATGCACTGGATATTTACTACAAATAAAACACAAAATAGTTTTTAAAAAAAACAACTTGTCTCTGAACTGGCTTTATATAATGATTAAGAGTTTTAGATAATTTAGAGTAGCATGATTTAAAGGTTTTCTTTCCCTGTAGAATACTCTGTTGTCTGGTTATTACATCTCTGGATCTGCCTTTGATGTGAGAGCTGACAGGATAATTAACAGCACAGGGAACAATGTAAACTTCTTCTGTGGGGAGACCTGGATCAGAGCCAAACCAGACTGTTTTCATAATTTGTCACTTCTTATAGCAATCAAAGCAATAAGATGCTAACGACAGATGAAAGAGGTTGGATGAAAATGCAGATTTTAGGACTGGTGGATTAAAGAGATTAAAAGGGGCCTCTTTTGTCTGCTGTCATCTGCCTTTCAGCTTGAGTGACTGACAGGTTGATTGACAGACTAAACCCTCGATGAAACAGAGACTCTAAGTTTCATCAAGCTATCTGTGCCTTTGTTGATTCAAAAGCTACCCGTGTCTTTGTTTTTATTCTGTGTTAGAGTATTAAATCCTTCTCCAGATGCTGCTTGTTTCCTTTTTTTTTTTTTTAATGAAACAAGTAAAAAAAAATACTGCATTTGAATGAATTTCTTAAATTGCTGGAGTTGGTTCCTTTTTGGAGGATGAAGCCAGTGTAAAGGCCGTGTTGACTTTTAAGGGCTTTTAAAGTTAAAGCAAACAAAAGTGTCAGTTTACCCAGAATTCCACAGAGTCTTCCATGGTTTGGTTGCTATGTGGATGGAGCAGTGGTGTGACTGTTAAATAGGAAAGTTGGGGTGTTTTAGGAAATACTGCAACAACATTACACTTGAGTACATATCCTGTTTTCCACAAGAGGACATTGTTTTAGCAGCAAGGACACATACAAGCACAAAGATGTGAAATGTGGAAAGATAAAAGCAAGGAAAACAACAACATGAAGAATTAAAGATAAGAATACTCAAATGCTAAGCTGTGCCACAAACCAAAATTCAATCTGCACTGTTGCAGATTGAATTTTATAATTTTCACGTTTAATGCTGATCATTTGAGGCAAATTTTGAAGGAAGACAGACCGGGGAGTGTTTTGTTTCTTTAACAGTTGGAAAAAGAAATAAACACAGTGCCAGTGACCCCTGAAAAATACTCCAGACTCAAATGTTGTTTGTTTAAAGAAATTTCCAAGACGGGTTCAGGCTGTGTCCTTTCTCAGAAAAGACCTCTCAAGAGCACATCAATCAGCAGGACTGTTTTACTTTCAAAGCATAACATTCATCACATTTCTGATTGCCTCTTGGGTTACACCACTAATACTTTTACTTAACATGTGGGATATTTAAAGGATCTCTCCAAAATGACCACAACTGAAAAGGGTAAAATGATGAAAATGAACATAACACCATTTGGGGTCCCAATTAACCAGGGAATGTCAAAAAAGAGGGGGTGGGGGGTGGAAGAGAAGCAAAATGCATCTAAAAAAGAGGGTTTCTAGTCCTCTGTGGCTAAACATGTGATTCTAGCAGTGTGAAGCGGTGATGTGACGTGAAAAAAGACGTAATTGATATTTGGTGTTAACAGCCCATTGTAATTTATTACTCTTCTGTCAGTTGACTTACATTTAAATATACTTTTTATTTTTTCATCTACATGTGTGGCCCCATCTAAAAACAGCAAATCTTTCTAAAACATTTCATCTGATCTTTCTCGTCATATTTTTCTTGGCATTATTTTTGACAGATTATTTTTGACAGAATCTTTCCTTTTAAACATCTTGGATGAATTCAAACCTACACAACATATGTTTCAGGAACAAATCAAGATGTCCTTTAAGAGTTGTAGAAACAGTGCCTCTCAGTAGCCGTCTAAAACGACACTGATTCCCACTGCCTTAAATTCTGTGAAGCTTCGCACTCTGCGTTTGACATGGATGGTGGGCACAAGTGTGCCTGTCTGTTTTACAGTGTGTCTGCTTGACATTAGTCACAGATTATAGGACACACACACTGCAGTGTGAATGTTACATGGGGTGAGATATGTGCTGCAAATGGCCAACTTGTCACTGTCGATCAAATGATACATTAGTGTGTTTGGCAGCGAAATATAACAGGCCTGTGTGGAATGGCTTTTTTTTAAGTAAAGCAAGAGCTGAAAACCCTTTTTGCACTTATTTTTGACTGTGGTACAAAAAATGTATTAGCCTTCCCGTTTGTTAGAAAGTCATGGTTCCTTTAGAGTGCCTTAATGGGCAATTGAGGCATTCATCCCAGAAATAACATGCTCTGATAATATCATCTCTTAAACACACTATGGAGCAGTCAGAGGCTAACTGACACTGAGGGACAGAAATCACTTTGAGGAAGGTGCCAGATGTTCGGTAATTATACTGTGGTTAGTGGTAGTCATAGGTGGCCTGTTGGCTTGAACGGCCTCTGCTGGCACATCATCAGCGAAGGGAAGTCATGTAGTGGCTGTGCTCCACTGATTTACTCTGCTGCACTTGGAAGCATTGTACTGGCTCCAATACCCACTATAAAATATCCCCTTTCATGCGTTCCAGTCAGGCATAACTAAATACCTGATTGTCTTAGAATTCACTTCTAATAAGAAATGACAACCATGGGAAGGTAGTAACACACATCTACCACAGTACCACCATTTAACCAACCTAAAATCTTTTTAAAAAAATCATAACATAAATTAGTATTAAGCTTTATCTTGAAAGAAGACAATTCAAAGCATGCATGTCAGTCTCAGTATTTTTTTAATATCAATACCAGTTATGCCAGAGCTGCCATAAATGACTGTATTGTTAATTAACAAAAAAAATTTTTATGTTTCTTTACTTATCCACCAGTGTGCAAATGCTCTCTGATCAAAATAATATTTTTTTAATGCTAAAATATAATTATTGTGATTGTCCGTGATTCTTAAAATTCACTGTTCTACAGTATTTACTTGCACTCCTGAACAGGAAAAGTAGTTTTAATAGTTAAAAAAGTGGTTCTTGAATAACTTCTTCAGTCTATTTTATGTATAAAAACGTGAATTCAGTTTGTTACTTGACTAATAAATAACAATAAGTTTTAAACACGTTTTTCACAGTTTTTTAAAAGAGTTGCGTTTTTTTTTCTATAACAGATGGTAAATTTGTTAAGCCGTTTGTAAGCGGTATGATGAATCTCTTCACAAACCACTTTGCGTCTTTCACATGCGTCGTGTGATTGTAGCATATCGATGTGATGTGATGAGGTTCCATGAGGTACTTTCCTTGCTTGGTGTCGAGCCAGGCTGACTGATGAATTCCTCCCAGGGAAGGCACTACAGAATGTGACACTTGAATGGGGCTCACGGGAAGGTGCCAGAGACACAGAAGAGGCACACAAAATGGAAAGAAAAGAAGGAATTCTGTGAATGTGATGTAAGGAGAACAGACAAGCAGAGCCCATATTAGGAAAAAAAAAACAGAGAAAAAACTGGCAAATGTTTATATCAGTATGTCTTGTAGGATTACTGTGTACTACAGTTTTTGCAGTTTCAATAGAACGAGGCTGAAGAAGAGCAAGAATGTTTTTTGTTTTCTTATTAAAGCTTTACCATGAATTGTCCCCTGGTTCCTGCAACCATGAAGCAGGGGTTCAGGGCAGTTGCTAGGTCTTTGCTGTGTGGTTAATGCAGTGAATGTTGTTCATTTCAGTGTTTCAGTTACACTTCTTCCAAGTATATCTCACAAGGGCGCTTGAGAGTCACACAAAGTGAAAAATGGTTGAGTGGTGAACAGAAACTACAGACAACTCACGTAGCATTCCCTTTCAGGAACTTATGTGACTTTTCACCTTAATTTAACAGAGTAGCGCTAACGTAACTTTAACTGAAAGAAAGCCAGAGAAATATGGAGACATACAGTCTGAAGAGATAAAAAAGATGGCGACTGGACTTTCTTAAACTTTAACTTAAAGAAGTTCAGTCACTTTCTTTTTCAAGCTCCCAAAACAACCATGACCTGAATGAGTGAGAACCTACAAACACATGGAGACATATATAAAATACGCTTACCAGAGGGATACAGAGGAAGCGTTGTGATATCTCAGTGTCTAGAATCCCTGGAGCATGATGTACTTGCTTATTTTTCAAGTATGTCTCTTAACGACATATCGTTTTTCACAGGTGTGTCACCAACAGAGAGAATGAGAAACTTAAAGTCTCCAGTCAGATCTCCAATCCCCAAGTTGGGAAGCCCCATCCCCAGCCCTATGTCTGGTCTTCAGAAACTACCCCAGTGCACACGGTGCTGTAACGGTATTGTGTAAGTATTGTGCAAAATCTGACTTGTATATCCTAAGATGACAATAATATGTAAATAATGGGGTCATATTGGCGAGGGACTCTTTGGACTGTGTGTAACATAAAAACATGTGCATAAAATATAAAAAAATGTACTTTTACATTTCAAGAAGCCATAAAAGTGATTAACTTGAAAATTTGCTGCGGTACAGTACAGACAAAATAAACATGACATTGGAGATATAATCGATTTTCTGTTGAAATGCTTCTGAGGTTCAGCAGGAAGTTATGCATCTCTCACTTATTTTATCATTCTGTTTGCTGCCATAAAGTTTAAGAGTATGCGAGGTGAGTCAAGGTTCTTCCCCGATTTTGAAAACAAAGAAGTGATCTTTCACTGGTCGACATGCACCGACAGGCCTTTCAATAAGTCCTCAGAAAGCTCTGTTCCCATTTATCATTTTAATGATTAAACCAAGCCATCCTCCACACCCTTTCCCATGCACACATTCTTCGTACACATATTGTGAATTGAACACACCTTTTAACAAACTAACCACATACACCGGTAATCCCCTCTCTAAAAAAGCAGCTGAGGTTAAAAAAATGTTAAAAAATGATGTCATAAGCTCATTTTCAGTGTTAACAAGAGAACATTGTGGAAGCTTGTGCAGTATAATACGACTGCTGTGACCTAAGCGCTTTTTACAGTCTTTAAAGATGTATTGAACACTGTGTCAGGAGTTAATCCTGCGAGTCATGCGGCCACTTTGGAAAAGCAAAGCACCAAGTTTATGATTTAATGGTCGTTGGCCCCAATCTCAAGGCCAGACGGGAAAATCTAATTGGAAACTATGAATGAACAACGTCCCTAACACTCCTGTCACCGTGCAGCTGACCAAAGTTCTTCTAAATTCACTGGTGCCAATAAGTAGCCATGCAGCGGAATAAATGTCTACTGTTTAACAGCGTGTAACCTTTCTGCCACCTGAAGCTGACACATGGCATGTGATGAGCTGTATTCAAATGCTTGCATAGGTACAGTGGCTATAAAGTATAATTCCTGATTTGCATAGATAATGCAACATTTGATGAACAACTGTGAGTCATTCATTTCTGCTTAACCTCTTCTGTGATGAGGACATATTTTTTTTAAACTGGCCATCAAAAAGTCAGCCAGCCTTTAAAGGAAAACTGCATTGTGCAATTTGCTTATCTGTCCAGTTTCCGATCATGCATTTATGCATTCATATCTTCCTCAATAGCTAAAAAGGTGAGATATAAGCCTTGAACACAGTTTGCACTCTTATTTAGGACATTAATAAAGGTTAAAGGGCACGACTGAATAACAGGCTTAACCAAACTATGTAATCAGTGTTTATCATGATCCAATAGAAACTATAAACATATTGCATGCGACATTATTCGACTTCAGAAACTACATTTTGCAGTAATCCACTTCTGCATATCCAGGATTTTATAACTTGTCACATTTATTTACTCTTTTTGTTCTTCTTTTGTCTCTACATGTAGTGGCACCATCGTCAAGGCCCGGGACAAGCTCTACCATCCTGACTGCTTCATTTGCGACGACTGCGGCATCAACCTAAAGCAGAGAGGCTACTTCTTTATCGAAGACAATCTGTACTGCGAGACCCACGCAAAGGCCCGCGTCCAACCACCCGAGGGCTACGATGTTGTTGCTGTGTACCCCAACTCCAAGGTGGAGCTGGTCTGAGATAAAAGAGGGGGGGCTATACTGTAATACAACTGGTAAACCAAAATATTGTAGAATGCGGCTACTGAGTTTACTCACCTACACTAATCAGGGTCTGTCAAGCAGGAATGCTTATCTTGGGTCAGTTCTGACTTTAGGAGAGTGAAATTTGCAATTGAGTGATCCCAGATCAGTGCTTCCACACTGACAGACTTGATGAATGCTTTTTATATTGAGCATATCGAAATCTGTTGACAGAATACAGCTTTGGTAAGATAAGCATCGCAAATCTCCAGACTGTTAAAAGGTTAACGTTGTATGTTAAAGTATTTAATAAACTGGCAGCCTTAATCTCGAAACCAGTGTTTTACAGGAAAAATGCATATGCACATTCACATTGGACACATAGTAGCAGAATATTCAGTGCAATGCTGTAGGCAATAAGTACACATAGCAAAACTCATAAGAAAACAGATATGACTACTCTTGCTTTTTTACCGATCAGGTTTTTACAAACATAATGTCCCACTTAAGCCTTACACTAACTTTAAGACACCATGTGCATTATCACAAAATATTTTTGAGCTGATTTGCTGGGATGTGATGTGATGAGCTGTGCAGAGGATGTGGTTATTAGCTTTTAGGACTAATTTTCACAGTTCTCTTCTCACTACATAATATTCCAAGTCATGTAAGGTATTCCAATATATTGTTCAAGTCCTGGTTATGGGTTAAAAGGCTTTTTTTCCCTTCGCTATAATTCAGTAATATACTTATTTTTGGATGGATTTTAGCATTTCTAACTCACATTTATGCAATTTAACGTTTCTGTTGCAAAACCGGGGAACATTTCTGTTTAGTTTCCACTTTTTTCTTCTGCTCACTTGTCAGTTATGCAAACAAAATAAGCAATAGTTCACTCGAAGCATATCTCTAACAATGTCTGGAATGTGTCAGTATGTTTTGGTGACTGGGTTTCCTGAACCTCTGCTTGTAATAAATGCCTCCGTTTGCAGCTATGCAAGCACCACCTTCTGAAAGGTAAACAAATCCCTGCTGGAAACATCCTGAAAACTCTGAGAGAAACTCTAGAACTTGCTGGGATGCAACTTCAAAAAATGATTCCCCCCCCAGATGTGAAGAAATGCGACTTAAATGCTAAAGTAAATTAGTTGAATGCAGTGCATGCATTTTGACATTTTAAGCGGGTGTGATGCACATCTGCGAATACAGTGTAGGTAGGTGGTGCTTCTGGCTTATGCACCTGACTGCGAGAGGAATTTCACTTCTCACACTGAAGAATTCCTGTTCACAAGAGCACAGAGTTCACTGGGCGCTGAGCCTTCAGGTTGACATCAGTACTCTCTCCACCTCTCATGACAGCTTTTAAAAACGACTGTGTGCATTTGAGACTGGAGACATAGCCACAGAAATCTGTTAGGACCGTGTAAACTGGGACTTCACAACCTACAACATGTGGGAGCAATACTCACTTTGTTTCTTTCTTCGTTTTTTTGTGACCCTACTACATACTGTAAATTCTTACAGTTACTTTTTGGAAGAGAGCAAAAGACAGAAGTTCCCGCAGTGGATTCAGATTTCTACAGCCAAGCCCTTAAGGCTAATGAAATATATTTCTACATTTCCTCAGAGAGAAGGGGGGAAATAAATTTAGGGACTGAGGTAGGGTGAGAAAGAGAAATGAGGGGACGACATGTATTTTGTTTTCTTGACAGAAAAACTTTCTGTAAGAAACGTGTAGCAATCAGTCTTAGCTTATTGTGAAATAATGTAATGTGTAGTAGAGTCAACGTTGTGCAGAGGAGCGATGATGTCCTTAATTTTAGAAATATTGCTAACAAAAATACTTCTTTAATTTGAAATGGGAATAAATTTTTGCATCGCTGATTTCCATTCTGTTTTCCAGATAGTAGCAGTGATGTTTAGCTGCTGGTATCTATCCAAGCTAGTTACGTGTAAATTATGTGAAAAATATATTGCTACCACATTGTTTCTTTGGTATTGTACATATTTGTTTCATTGTGATTGCTTTAACATACAGTATAGATCATGTCACTTGCGTGCCTTCGCAAACCCTGTGTCTACTCTTTAAATAATTTCTGAGACACGAATCCTCTCCTTGTATTTAACTTATTGTTCTACCAACACATGTTTTTGTTCTGGATCTTCTTATTTGCTCTTTTTTTCTAGGTTCTAAATAAAATGAAAAGTGCTTTATGATGGCATGATCTTTCACATTCTTTCCTGGGCTTAACTGCTGGATTTTACCACAAAAATGTACAAAAACACAAGAGACTCAATTTGTCTTAATTTTACACCCTAGCTCTGGCATGGTCCTTTCTTCATATTGCATGTTAGACCACAAGGCTGCAATATGTATGCTTTCTACCCAAGACCACATTACAAAACCCTTAAACGGAATATAAAAAAGAAGAAAGTCTTGATTTAGAAAGGCACTTTTACTTTTGTGTGACTTTGAGAAATTTGGGTAAGAGAAGCAGCTTCTTAATTATCGAGTTTAGTTTTAATATAATTTCAAATGGATATTTTATCACATCAATAATGCAAGGATGAACTACACTCGCTGACTGGATACACCTAAAAGGATATTTCCTGTGGTTATATGCCTAGTTCGTTGCTTTAGTAAGCCTCCATCATTGACACCTAATGTGAATAGCATTGGTCATTTCATTACAGTGCTGATACTGCAGAGAAACTTTGGCTGCTAGCATTCATGTGGAAAATACTTTCTCAAAACCCTCCTAAATCCCCAACCAGTGCCTTCTATGTAACAATGTACTTGTTTAGAGAAAACACATCAAACAAAGTGACTCATCCTCTAAATGTCTGAAATCTCAATCCGATCCAACATCCAGTGAGATGTACACAGATGCTACACACAAAAATATACCCAGAGGAGGTTGTTCGATGTTCATAGACAGAAGACCACTTCCCCCGTGTCACGTGACTGTGTCCTGTGTCCTGTGTCCATACCTCAATGGTCTATTTTGGTGTCATAAGGGAGACCTACAGAATGTCAGGCAGGTGGTTCTAATGTTGTGGCTGATCAGTGTACTTAAAGCATAAACATGTAGCTAAACAGATTTAATGAAGCCCCTTTATATGTATACATAATGGCTCCCAGAGTGCCTCAAACAGCTGAAGACAGACAGTGATGAGGAACAGGAAGCAGAACTATCGTGGAAGACCAAGCCCTCATGGGGTATACCATAAACAAATAGGGGAGTGACTGACATCAAGCGATCCTTTCACTGGCTAGAAAAAGGACAGTAGAGCAGATCTGATCATGTCACAAAAACAGACCTTAACCAGCAGATCCATACAGGCAGAGATCTACCACAGCCAGCAGGACCTCAGTTGCAGACTGTGCAAAGGTGCCCAGAGACTGTCAACACATAGCAGGATGTAGGATGAAAGTTGGGACAGCGTACACTTTATGGCACAACCAAATGGGACAGGAACATTTGTGCCACATATGGACTAAAAGTCCCCAAGTCCCAATCGGAGACATTAGCAAAGGTCAGTGGGAACAACACAGTTCTAAACAGACAAGCTGATGCTGGCCAACCAACCAGACACTGGTGGTTGACAAAGAGCAAAAGATCACAGTTGTGATAGCTGTGGCAATACCATTAGACAGCAATGTGAGAAAATAGTCACAGGGCTGAAGGAACAGCTGGAGCAGATGTGGAAGCCCAAAGTGGTCTCTATCCAGTAGAATGCAGTCATAAGAACAGCTAAAACCTAATACACGTGTGCAATATATGTATCTATGTTGTGTGTGTGTATATATATATATACATATATATATATGATAGAAGGTGAAACAAATATATTTGTGCCACTGCAAGGGTTCAGACACAGAGAAATTTATGAAATAAAAATTAAAATGACCTCAATTTTGGTGCAGACTCCCTTCACACTAAAAAACTTCCCAGACCCACACAGTGAGGTGTAATGAAAACAGGCAGTGAGATATACAGCTGTTGCGTGCTAAGAGTTCTGCTTCAGCAATAAACATTCTTAAAGATAAACATTTCAAGTTGCTCAGAAACACAGCTTGCTTTGCTCTGCAGGCTGCAGCATCGCAAACTAAGCAACTAAAACTGTGAAAGCTGACTAAGCAGTTTTATTACTTACCAGATCAGCAATCTAGCCAGTGTCGGCCAAGTTTATTGTGTTGAACTTCATGGAAAACGCTTCCACATACAGTATAGACATCTCACAATAAGTTTGTGGATAAATCAGAATAGACTCGGTATACTTTTTTATGGTGGAACAATAAATCAGAGTTTCATGACACGCCCAATGCAATATATTTAATCCTTGGCTGCAATAGTTAGGGGCTATGTCATTCTGGAGCCCTCTGGTAGAAGTACTGGCTTGACAGCTCTTTCTGTACATATACAGAAGCTAATCATCATGCGGGATCTACCTCATACATCATTTTTCATTCTCTACACGTTCTCATATAGATCCATTCTACCCTGTTGTTTTCTGTACTTTGCTGTTGGAGATATCAATGAATTTCAATCACACACTTACCTACAGACGATTCTTCTTATAATTTACATTAGGTTTCAGAAAGTTAATAATACAGTGCATCCTTTGTGTTTACAGACAACATCTGTTTGCCTTATCTTCTCTTTTATAATCTGTGCACTTCATTCCTTCTTTATTGAGCATAGTGTTCATTCCAAGTTTGCACTCCACAAATATCACTCTGTTGCTTGTGCCAGCCATGATTTGCAGAGTCTCTCTGGACGACTACCCGAGCTGCATTTGGCTTTCAGAGACTGCGCATGCAGCAGAACAACATTCTAGCCATTCCCTTTCCACAGATAAACTGAAGATGTTCCATAATTCAAAAACTCATATAAAGACCACACAATAACTTAATTTATTAAAGTAAAGTTTGGCTTTGGTGGAAGATTAGAGTGTGATGAAAGAGTCGGCAGCTTTATGAAAACACATGCACTTTGGTGTCTAATAAAGCACTCAAAGCTTTGTTACTGAAGCTGATGCAGCGATATTAAGACACATGACTGTTTCTGCACTGCAACAGAAAGGTTCACTGTTGACCCCTTTAAAACATGAGAAGAACTTTAAAGTCAGAACTGGCACATTGCAGCATTTCTCTTATTTTGATGTCCAACCACTTGCTGGCCACATTGCACACATTGCATTGCTGTCTGTATAGCGCGCACGATTCTTTTAGAAGAAAATCTGCTGCTCTGTGAAAAAGCAGTTTTTACACCAGTTTCTAGACTTTTATGTTTGTTTGCACAAAGTAATTACAAGTAACTTGCAAACATCTTTGAATGTAATTGTTTTCATTCAGACTTGGAGAAAACCGTGTGCCTTAGTACTGATAGACTTCAGGACCATTTTTGTTACTCATGAAAACATATGAGTTTTTTAAATAGGGTATAAAAAGAATAAAGGATAGTAGGGATAAAAATCTACACAAAAGCATGAAAAAGCCACACAGTTTGTGTACACCCATGGTTTGTTTTGCAGAGATTCTTGTGCATGGAAGCCTCTCAATCCTCTTAATGTTTAAGTTGGCCCTGAAAAGATATTGAAGCTTGGATTACGCTTTGCTTTGATTCTCATTAAAAGGGGATTTAGAAAGAGACAGTCGCTGATCTTGAGACAGCAACACCATGACCTCACTGTCACTTAGCTACTAGATGAGAAATAAGTCTGGACTTCACACTCAAGTGAGACTGAAAAGATCCTCCTGAACCAAACCTCAGGAGGATCTTTTCAGTCATACAGCTTAGCGAAATAATGTAAACTGTTTTGATAGATCTTAGTAAAACGTGGTAGAAAGTAACCAAGTAACACATGCTTCACTTTTGAACACTTGTTTTTTTCTCATGAACTCACTCCAATAAAAAAGTTCGGCATGTGTTTCATGGATGTTTCTGATTTCAAATAGATTAAATGTATCAAGTTTGGTCATTTGTGTAGCCTTTGTCAGACATACCTTATGTGCTCTCTGACTTATAGCTACTTAAGCTAAGTTGCCTAATCATATGTCACCCCGCCCTGAACTAAACTGCTTATACTGAACTGAGCTAACACTTCACATTTAAACAAAACAAGACTGACAAATTAATTTTGCAGTAAAGAAACATAAGGTACTTGGAAATCGTGTCAACAGCACGTCATTTGTGTTTAAAGATTTGGACCTACTTGACTGGACGGTAACAGAATCCGCAGTGTGCCGCAAACAGATGACATAAGATGGCATTCGAAGACAGATCGGGAATTAGCCAATATTTGTTCATAGTGTTAAAGATATGTAGGCCATATGCTACATGTAACGAATACCCTGCGAGGTTTTTTGTTTATTCTGAAGAATATAAATGGTCAGAGGAGCTGCCACGCAGTTGCCAAGAGGGCTTTACTAGAAGATCTTTTGTTTTTCAGAAAAGTGCAAAAATATCTGCCCTCTTGAGTCTGTTTAAATAAAAGTGAACATAAAAAGCAAACAGATGACTCTATGTTTTGGATACTCTCACCAAAACTTGACTGTGGATGAGGTGTTTTTACGACAGATGGAGGCAGTGGATCGGTTTCCACATCAAGAGTCCTTCTTCATTAAAAGAGAGTCGTTTTATATCAGATATCAGGATTGCCTAAATTTGTATTTTGTCTTCTGACTTTTGTTTATGGATGAAACTAAGCTGAAACCATCTCTTGCAATCCAAAAATGTCATATTAATGTGTGTTAAAATGAGCTGTATGTAATTTAACAATAACTGTCTGTGTTAGTCCTGTGATAGACTGGTATACAATAATATTCATCAGATTCTACTTAATGTCAGACTGGTTCAAGGTGCATACAGCCTCTCACTTTATTTGTTTAATCTTTTGATCACTTGCCATACTTGCAGTGAGATTGCATCTTTTTTTTCTTATCCCTCTGAGTTAAACAGACAAAGTTGCCTTCAGGTTACAGACTGGTCCATCCCATCAATGTATCAGGGATTTCATATTTCCAACCAAATGTGAGAATATTAATTTCAAAAATCAAGAAAAAAGAAAAAATTATAAACAAAAACTATGAACAAAAGACTGCACAAACGGGTGACTGGCAATGATATGGGTGGAAAGGGCAAGTCTGAGCAAAGATGGAAGAGAGACATAAAGTAGATACACAAGTTCAGCAACTCAAAATAATACATCACGTACCTGGAAAGGTAGACCAGAAAGAAAATGGAAAATCTAATGAATGGATGAAGGTGAATGTGATAAAATGAGGTCATCCAGCTTCGCAAGAATCCTTATGTATTTAAAAAGAAATAATCTTATAATAGTTTACTGTGTGCCACATTCACACCCCCCCCTCCAAACTGGCTTAATTTCCCAAAAGACAATTTTGGAGATATGGCTCATAAAAACAAGAACTTTTAGTAAAACATAAGTTTTAACTATAGGAGTCAATCAAACAATGATATTCATCAGATTCTACTTAATTTCAATTTTTTTTTCTTTAACCAGAAACAGGAGCCTTTGGGCAATATTTCTATAAAGACTGACAAAAAAATGTTTTTTCAAAGTTAAAGGCCACTCTGTGAACAGCTTATCGAAGAATTGCACTGAGAAACTCCAGAACCACCCGCTCTCACACACTGAGTTTACTCCATTCCAATGCAAATGACAGGGATTGTGTAATTATAGTTGTGTTAATATGACATAATGTTTGATAGATCCACAGATGTGCAGAGGTTTCCTGCAGACTGCCTTGATGAAACCAATGAGTTAGACCATGTCGCTAACAAACATGAGCTCATCTCCACATTCAGACTTATGACTCAAACTTACCACAAAGTTTGATTCATGTGCATTCAAGAGTGAATATTTCATGCCGGACTTCCAATTCACTTCAGCACATTAAATAAAGATTTGCAGTGGGGAATAATGTGTATGAGACTCACAAAAAGATACGGGCAGAAATTGAACTTATTAACTTAATGAGCTTTCTCATTTGCAATATGATAAAACAAATATAAAGACATGTTTTAACCTTGTTACCTGAAGTCAGTAAGGAATCTTTTGGTGAAACAATAAGGATCACCAGGTTTTCCAGCTATTATTGCATTGCCATTGTGGGCCCTGCCCTGAGGAGCTGGCAGCCATCCAGGCAAAAGAATTTCATTAATATTGATTAGTTTCAGGACAAAGGTTAATGTTACCTCATCTAAATGTTATTTGGAGGTCATCCTACATAGACAAGAAAAATATCTTGAAGGAAGCACAGCCCTCAAAACTGCATTTTAATGTTCTCTGGTGAAAGGTTACAATGGACACACAATGGATGCAATGTAACTGAAGTGAAAGAGGGTTCATGTGGAACTCTTCTCTAAAGTAGGATAGTTGTGATATTAGATGAGAAGAGTACTAAAAGATAGGCATTGTCCAGTGCACGGGTAGAGAAGCTCACAGGAAAGATACATTAAAAGACATTTGCAGCAAAGAAAGATATAAAGATTTTATATGAACAAAAATACACAGGTGTAATAAATTGTACAGTTCCCACTTTAAAGCCTTCCATGAAAGTGGCACAAAGTTTTACTGCCAGCCGACCAGTTTCATCCTTGGTTATAAATGTACTGAGTATGAATGGGAAAAGGATCTGTTGCCCAGATGCATTGAATCGCTCTGCTGACTGATTGATGCCCTAAAGAAGAAGAACAGAAACACTCAGCATATTGCTGCCTTTTCTTTTCAAGTCATATTCACTTCAAATGTGATTTATACATAAAGCACAACATTACGTTACCAGAGGGAAGATTTATGCGCAGATTTTTTTGAACTAACTCGAGTTATTGAATAAAGTGGTATCCATTAAAGTAGGCAGAGGAGCAGCACACAGAATATAGTGTAGCGCTGTAGAAGCCTTTCCAAATACACCCACATTGCTTTAAGATTGGTATTCACTGTTCACCTGCTGATGAAGGGGTTCAGCTCTCCCCAGTTGGGCTATCAATATCTGAGGTTTCTGTCATCAGGGTCTTTGGGCACACATGGGCGAGGTGTGGTTTGCAGCTCCGCAACAGGGAAGAGATGGTGTGCTGGGGTTGGGGGCACTGCCAAGGAGGCTGGCAGGACACCTGGGATCAATCGACTAATCGTGCTTTCACTGTTTTTACTGGCCTGCTGGGACCAGAGGAGAGGGGAGAACTGAGCCAGAGGCAATATGGCTGAAAAGCTGCAAAGCACAAGTATGCTGTCCTCGCCCTGAGTTTCCTAGTTTTCATCAACTAGACAGCGAGATAACGATGCTCCAATAACCAGACTTATTTTTCTTTTTTGTGCTGATTTTTTGAAGAATGGCCTCTGACCTTCTATTTGACGATCATTTAACTGAAAACATATAAAATATTGTAATAGCTAACTAACATTGTAACCTAGCTTGTTACACGCTTACAGCAAGCTTACAATGTACAAATTATCATACCATTTTTAAACAAAAAAAAAAGAGACAATTATTATTTTATCATCACTCATGCTTACGGACAAATCTCGTCCAAAGCAACAACATTTTGAGGTCCATATCCGCTTAGAACAGTAATACTTCGCCATTACGTTCAGCCATGTTGGGATTTCGCTCTCTTCATTTTTCTTTTTACAAAGTAATCAAAACAAGATTACAAAGCAGCCACAAAGAGGGAGCTCTCGGGCAGTTTACAAAACTGTAACTTCTAAAACTTCTAAAAGGCAGAACAACAAGCGTGAATTATTGCTGAAAAAAAACAAACCCTACCCTGCAGCATTGTATGTGTGTGTTGTACTGGGGTCCAGGACACAGGTGTGTCACAATATTAAAATCAATTCACATATAGAGCTGTACAAACAAATGAATCAATCAATCCATCAATTTTTTAGCTGCTCAACCAATTCAGGTTTTTAGGGCCCAGAGTCCAACATTTTTCCAATCATTCTTCATATGCGGTACAGTTAACCTGGCTGTTCAGATGTGATCATCTGCAAACAAAAAAACAAAACCACCAACAAAAAAAGATGTGACCATCTGCAGCAAAGAGAAAAAACAAGAGAGAGAGAAAATAAGCAGTAATTTCAAGACCATGCTCTTTCCTAAAAGCCAACATTAGTCCTATTACCAAGAATTATACCATAATTGTTATACCGCCACATTTCTCATCCACAATCATCATGTCAAGCTTTGCCTCAAGTCATCTTATATAACCAAAAACAATCAACAACTGACAACAATAATAGGAATTAAAATGCTTCAAATAGCCTCCCCCCAAAAATGATGTTGTAATTTTGCAGCAGACACTAAGAAATTTGGTTTGTGATGTTATATAATAAGAGAGCATGCTAAAATTAGACAACAAAGTATGAAAATAGCCCAATTAAACCCTGTGACCCTTAAACACAACATAACAGTGCATGGATGTGAGCGATCAGCTCAACCCAGCTCAGAAATGTAGTTAATTGTAAGCACATGCATTCCTCGTCAACAGACCCAACAAACTTGCATCAAGGACAATGTTAGATACCCAAAACACTTAAGTTTAATAGTTTGCCTTGACAAAAATACAGATCACCCCATCTCAATTTTTCATTTAATAAAGTACCTCTAAGGTAAGTGGATCAATTTAAGTTACCTTAGGGCCCATGAATGAAGTAATGAATTTTAATGGTTGAATTGGGCTTGTATGGTGTCCCATCACACATCTGAAACAGTGGTTTTGTGCAGACACAGGCCGACAAGCTGCCTGCCAGCAGCTGGCCAGCCAAATGAGAGCGCTTGTTTGCTTGGCATCTCCATGGTTTCCATGGTCAGAAAGGAGGTCTTTGTGTGTATTTGTGTGTGTGTGAGAGAGTGAGTGAGTGAGTGAGATTGATAGTGTACAAAATGACTGAAACTGGATTCGGGGCCTATACTCATATCACGCATGTATATAAGCATGTACATGTGTTTTGTTTCTCCTGTGTGTATTTATGAGTTTGTGCATGCACTGTGCTTGTGTGGGCTTATCCAACTGACTATTTCATCTGGCCTACCGAGCCAACGATTTGGAACATGGGTTCAAGCACTGGTTCATTACTGTGAAATTCCAGATGACACTTTCTGGAAGGGTCTGCTTGTGCACTAAAACAGGGTTCCATTTTTGGACAGAGATTACACTGGATGTATTGTGTTCCACGCTGGCATGAATGCTTACTTGACCAGTTAATTAATTTGCTATTCAGGATGGATAGTGACCACGAAAAGTTATCAAAGCTGCAAAGCTGTGCAGTGTTTCTGACAAACTTAAAATAACCTCATTTCAGTGAGCATTTCTCTAAGGCTATTTTTTTTTTTAATCATTCATTTAATTCAATTATATTTTAGATTTGAATCTTGAAGTAGCTTTAGCTGGGTGTGTCACTGTGTTTACTTACTTCATTAACTAAGGAGGCTTTGTTTGAAGATAAGAGCCTTCATTGTGTGACTGACCCTGAGAATTTGACTGAGACTAAGCAGGCCCAGCTGCTGCTTATTCCAAAAATGAATGGGTTCACATTAATTACAGTGCTCAGAGACCTTGACCTTCCTTTATCCTATTCCCAGCTGAAAAGAAACCAACAGCTACTGGGTTCTAAATGGGAAATGGGAGGAGGGCTGGAAAAGGTTTGGTCTGTTTTGATTGGTGGAAAAGTTTTGGATAAGGAAGACAGATGGCATAAGGAAACCTATTGCCACAGTTCATAAGGTTCAACTTGTGGTAACAGACACGCAGAAAGAATCTGATAATATCTGCTGACCGGTTTCTGCACCTTGGCCTCTGATGGTCCTTATATGGAATGGTCCAATCAGCAGACAAAGTTTGTTGCCAGGTGACCATGAAAACAAAATAATGTATTTCCTTTT
Organism: Oreochromis aureus; assembly: GCF_013358895.1. Lineage (NCBI taxonomy): Eukaryota > Metazoa > Chordata > Actinopteri > Cichliformes > Cichlidae > Oreochromis > Oreochromis aureus. The sequence continues at coordinate 23,283,957 of NC_052951.1, forward strand.
TAATGCCCTGGAGGGAAGGTTTACTAATGCATTAGCTATTGTTTAAACAGCAGACAGAACATGTTATTAATGAATGTTTTCTCCCTGTCATAAACACACATTCAAGTCCAGTTCTTTCATCATGGCAGTCCTGGGCATATTCATGAATCATGAAGGTTTAAATGAGACTCATGTCTAATCTAATTCTAATTCTAATCTAATTCATCATATTTTAGTCTAAATGTAGTGTGATTTAGTGTTTAGTGAGTCACATTTTTAAAAATTGAAAACTTCATCACTGGTGACCATCAGAACACTGTTCTTTTGTTTTGTTATAGAGTAGAAAGAAGTCACTTTGCAAGACCTTCTTGGACTTCAGGGGCACTAAAATCACCACAAGTGTGAAAAGATGATGTTAGAACTTTAAAAATGGAATTGAGACAAAGTGATGCTTAAATAAATAAATACATGTAAAATATTTAGAAATAGGTTAGTCCTGTATACTAATGCTCAGTCTGTGTTCCACTCTCACATCTGGCTGCCTGCCAGGCATATACAGTAAAATCTTGATCCTGAATAGAGGATAAAAGGTGCAGCTGTGGGAGCAGCAGGCAGTCAGACAAAAGTAGATGGAGTCATTCTCCAAATCAAGGCCAGCTCATTGGACTGCTGGAGTTGTAACCCAATTATTCCCAGGCCACATGTTTTCAAAGAAGGGGTGTAAGGCAGAGGGGAAAGCCCTCCTTCTTTCTCCTGCAGTCACCCCATAAAACACAGAGGGTAGAGAAGCAAGGAGAGAAAGTTTGGACATCTTAAACATTATTCTGCATGACATAAGGAAAAAGTCAGTATCAGATATTGGCTGTGGGTAAATGCTGGCATGTAGCCATTTTTTCCCATCTGTGCACTCCACTAATGCCTGTTTTATTTAAGTGGTTTATGTTGAGGTAACTTGTTAATGAGTATCTGGTAGAAATTAATTTATTCCTTGTTCAGATGTGGCTATATACTCTACTGAGAATAAGCATATTTAATAATAATGTGAGTGGATCTTCAAAATAGCTCATGGAGAAGATGAGTAGAAAAAGTTAAGAGTTTATCAGCAATAATGCTGCTTGAATAATTATAACCATCATAAGTAACCAAATCATCTCAACATGTATTTGTTCAAAAATTATTTTATTACAACAAACACATCTTTAATCATCAAGACAAGGAAAAGCAACAGTAGATAAACTGAGGTATCTCTTCTCTGGAAGGTGTGGCAATTCATAAGGTGGACGTGGTGAAACCTCATGAGTGGTTACACTAGGAGGCTTTTCTGTGGGAGACATGAAAAAGGCCACTTCATCGTCCAGGGAAGAACAATCATATTTTAGATCTGGATGCAGGACCTTATGAGTGTCCTTTGACTGAGGCCGGGCATCAGCTGGTGGAGGACTTTGAGGCAGTGGAACCTCATGTGGCAGTGGACTGACACACTTTGGATCCGTGTATTCAGCACACCCAGGGGATGGTGGAGGAGTTGGAGGCAGTGGAACCTCATGTGGCAGTGGGCTGATACACTTTGGATCCGTGTATTCAGCACACACAGGGGACGGTGGAGGACTTGGAGGCAGTGGAATATTAGCCAGGAGGCTGAGAGGCAACAAATCAGACCTCTTGTGTTTTAGAGAATGAAGGGAAGCATACTTCTTTTCAGAAGGTGGACGACTTGGAGGCACTGGAACATCATGAAGCGTCAGCCTAATGAGCTTAAGCATTAAATCTTCCTCTTCATCACCTACAGACCACACTGTTGAACTTGGATTCTTTCCACATCGATCAAAAGCTTCAACAGGTGGAGGACTTGGAGGCAGCAGAACCTCATGAGGCAGAGGGCTTACACACTTTGGATCCGTGTATTCAGCACACACAGGGGATGGTGGAGGACTTGGAGGCAGCAGAATATTAGCCAGGACACTGAGAGGCATCAAATAAGACCTCTTGTGTTCAAGGGAACAAAGGCAAGCATACTCCTGTTCAGAAGGTGGAAGACTTGGAGGCAATGGAACATCATAAGGCAGTGCGCTGATACAATTTGGATTAGTGTTTTCATCATTCACAGGGGATGATAGAGGACTTGGAGGCAGGGGAAGATCACACGTCATCAGCCTAAAACATTTAGGAGGCAGTAAGATCCCCACATCCTGGAAGCAGTACTTGCTGCACACATAACAAGACAAATCAGCAGCTGATTATTTTTGCAACATATGATGGAAACAGATGTTTAATGTCCTTATTTTTTTTTAAATTGAATGGCAAACATACCTGTCACTGCTGACATGTGAGTTGAACCTCTTAAGATTTGGTTTTCCCTAAAAAAGTTACATATTATTATTGTTGTTGTATTTTTCATTAAGAATTCACATGATTTAATGTTTAGAAACAGACACAGTGAAGGGTAACTTACCACAGCTTGAGCCATTTTAGGCGTCTGTCAGGACAAAGATCCACGCAGGATTTGGTTTCTCTGTGTAACATTACAGGACAGTTGTCATACATTTTCAAGTCAATTTCAACAATGCATATCCAATCAAACTGTATCATTACAGCATTGTTTAGGTGGATAAATATGAAAGAAATGAAGATAAAAACAGGAACAGCTGGCAATCAAGGTAAAACAACCTTATGAGAAAGTTCTTAATCATTATTGTTTAAAAGTAAATCTTTCAATCCTTACTTCAGTGACTTGTTTGAAGTTTCTGTGCTTGCTGTCGCAGTTTTGTGTCAAATAGTTGTAGTTTTTGAACAAAGTTTGCAAAGACTCCAATGTTGTGTTCTGTTCAGTACCAGTGTAATGAGGAGACGGAGTGCAGGTTTGGAATTGTCAGTGACAGAAGAATGCAGCAATGTTTGAATTTGAATTTGTTATTCTTATTGTTTTAATAACAATAACTACCAGGATCATGCCATAGCAACACAGTGATGCCCAATCAAATGTCAGATACAAGAGATCTGACATTACACATCCAACAGGACAGTAAAGCAATGGGCATCAATGCCACAAGTCAGGCCTTAAAAAAATACCTGAGTTATATAACAGCACACTGACAGTGTCTCATAAACATGATATTCATTTCAATTTAATTTTAATTAGATAGATAGATCTGTCCAGAGCAATGTCCCAGCAGTTTAACTGACTTGATGCTATACTCTGATCAGGAAATGATTTTTTTTTCCTTTTTTAAATTAAATAATTTTTCATTCTAAAACACAATAATTTTTGAGCATTGTATTTAAATTGATAATATACGTGTAATTAAAAAATATTACATTATTATTTAATTTTTGCATTTTTGATTATTTTTTCTACTTCAGTAGTGTTTTCATATTTCACTATGCTCTCACTCATGCTTGGTTATATTAATGTACATGTCATCTGTATATGGTAAAGTGCTTTGTTACGTCCTACAGGAGCTCGTCTGGGGGCCTGCCTTCCCCTGTTTTTTTTGCTTATTTGTTTGTTTGTTTGTTTTGTTTTTTCCAATAAGCTACAGTCCAATTAGCTTCCCGTCTTGAATCAGTGGAAGCTTGAGAAGTGACAAAAAGCCCATCCTTCACCTCTGTCTCAGCCAATGGAAGCTGGTAGAAATCATGCTGGATGGTAGAGAGAATGAGAAACCCCCAATGCATTGAAATGTTTTGCTTATCCTCATAAAATGTGTTTGGAAAAATTAAATAAAAATCTTCTAATTCTATCTTCCAATCCTTTTCCATAGCAGATATGTTGAATTATCAATCAACAGGTACAAATAATTTTAATGGAAATGCTGATTTTTTTGCAGACTAGGTCACTTCATGTAATGTACAGATGAGTGTGAATGAAATATAATAGTTTTGTAAATTGTATTTTACATTTAAACACATGAAAATGCAGAAAAGCACTGAGGGATACTCTGATATACATGAGAAGTGAGAAAATGCATATGTAATGAAGAAAATGAAAAATTATATTTAGAAAACCTGGACAAAACAAAGAAATTAGCAACTAAAAAAGAGTGCAGGCTCAATATAGACAAGATGACTTAACTTCTGGGGAATAAAAGGATGTGGTTTCAACTACAGTGTTCTGTGGTGTAAATAATGATGTGAGAGTGAGTTTGAAGAAATTATGTACAAGTTAAATTTTCCCCCATTAAACTCCGCCGTCCTATCCATTTTCTTTCTCAATTACTTCCTTCAACCCAACAAGTGACAGATGACAGTTTTCCTTCATGAAGCTTGAAAGAAAAAAATGTGGTAAATTATTAATTCGACTGGCTAACAAAAAAAAAAACAAAAAAAAAACCTGACATGAAGAGCTGTCACTGATGGTTGATGCCATTTAAGTCTTTAAAAAATTAGTTTTCAACTGGAATATCTATTTTTGTACAGGAAAAGCACACTTTACCCAAATGTATTTAAGACCATGTTGCACTAAAGATGGAAAAAAACGGGCAAATGTAAATCACACTGTCAGTTGATCATTACTGTTTGTATCTAATATGAAACTTTCACACTGTTAGTTACTTAGAAATGCCTTTGGCCCCATCGTGTGGTCAGTGCTGGTCATTGCATTAAATGCAAATCAAGCTTCATCTTGTCTCACCCTGTTCTTTCCCTGTACTAGCCAACATTACAGATTGTCACAGAGCAATTGATAATGATAAAGTAATATAAATAAAGAAAATGTAAAAAAGAAAGGAAAAACTCAACTTGTGTATTAAGTAAAATGCAGCATTATTCCTTTTATCTCTTATGCTTGTTTTTGTTGTAATAATTTTTATGGATAAACACACAAACACAGCATGAAGGAAACAGAATATTTATTATACTTCAAAAGTGACACATGATGACAAATATTACTGAAAAATCTAAATCTCGGCCAACAATCTCTATGCGCTGTCGCTTTTATACATGTCAGCAAACATTCTTATCACCGCTGCATTTGTGTCACATAAAATATTTTAATTAAAATGTTAGTTAATCAGTTAGAGTTCTTTCCACAATGAAACAGGCTAATATGTAAATTCATTGCCAGCTGCCTTGTGTGCCCTTCATGTTTTTTGTATTGTTGCTTCATAAGAATGAGTGAGCATTTATTATTATGGATCATCTACTATGATTTGTAATAATGAACAAACAAGCCATTGTTATGCATGATACCGATTCTGTAGTTGCACACTGACCTCTGTGCAACGGCAGCAGTTGTGGTTTAGCAGCTCAGTGAAAACAGGATATAGTTTGTGGTTTCTAAGGTCACACAGTGAAGAGTAGCTATGATGCTTGAGGCACAGCTCACATTTTCTAAACAATACACAATGTAAGCAAAGCACCAACACTACTGACCAGAGCCTTGTTTTAATCTCCAAGGGTTAAGCAAAAATGTAAAACATGAGCTTATTAACAAGAATAAAAATTATAAATGTGCAGATTAACTACTTGTAAATAAGTAATAATGTATGAGTAGAGGCAGCATGGTGATGTGGTTGTTTGCACTGTTTCCTCAAAACAAGAAAGCCCTGAGACTGACTCCCTCATCTGGCTGTGGCCTTTGTGTGTTGATTGATGTTTTCTTCGTATGCAAGTTTGGAGTAAAAAATGTTATCTTCAGCAACACCTGAAAGAAATAACACCACAAATGTAAATGTGGTGTAGTCACATTGTGTTAATAATGCATTAAAAGCTTGTAAAATCAGTCCAGATATTAAAGTATCAATCTAACAACCATAATTTTCATACTTTACCATTTTACTTTCTGTAATGTTTAATATACTGCACATATGCATACATACTGATTTGTCAAAATTTTGGTTAATTAGGTGCAGAATTCAGAGAGACAAAGAAAGACATGAGATAACATCTCTTACCTTTATTAACAGTCAAAAGTAAAGTGAGAATTGAGAAACTGAGAAGTAGAGGTGCAACACTTGTTAGTACAACCACAGTCACCACAGAAGTTGTACCTAGAAAAACCAAATATGTATGCTTTAAGAGCTGCGATCACGTAAATATGCTGGATGTCACATAAAGGTCTACAACAACTCACTGTACTAGATTTGTACATACTTTTAATACAGCAGATGGTAACATTTCTGAAACCCAACCTATCCATACAGGTGGAAGAAATAATAGAAATTTTATATGCCCATGAAATACAAACCTGTGCAGCTTATAAGGTGGATGATGGTTTGTTCTCTGCTTATATTGTTTCGGATGATACACATTAGCTTTCCCATCAGCTGACCATGTAAACTGATGGTAACATTTGAAATGTTGTGGTTTTCTGCAATGCTGGGTTGGGTTTTTATCAACAAGTTATCATCTAATAAGAAGATGAACTCTACTTCATCTCCTTCAGAGGAGCAGCTGACTGTCATCTGTTCTGGTGACAAACACATCTGCAAAACAGCTGGTTCTGACACAGGAGCTGAAAGACAAACATACAGTCACATATGGATGCAATACAAACTGTAATTTAACATGCACTGTCAGCTCTGCAGTGGTCAATATCTACAGACACTCTGTTTCTCTTTGTACCTGCTAAATTATTATTGTTAAAAAAACTGCATCTTGCAATTTTTGTGATCTTTGGGAGAGTTTGTCAACATAGATATTTTTTAAAAGAAAATCTTAAAACAGATCTATGCTGCTTTAAAAAAAATCTTACAAGTTAGTAATGTTTTTGATTATCCAAAGATATATTTTAGCTTTACAATACATTTAACATGCTCATTTTTGTTACATATATTTCACACTACCTGTGCAGCTTGTAAGGTGGGTGATAGTTTGTTTTCTGCTGGCATTGTTTTGAGCAACACATGTCAGGTTTCCCATCAGCTGACCAGGTAAGTTGATGGTAACATTTGAAATGTTGTTGTTTTCTATACCGTCAGCTGTAGACTGTATCAACAACTTATCATCCAAAGACAAAATGAACTCTACTTCGTCTCCTTCAGAGAAACAGCTGACTGTCATCTGTTTTGGTGACAAACACATCTGCGTAACAGCTGGTTCTGACACAGGAGCTGAAAGACAAACATATAGTCACACATGGATGCAGAACCAATTGCGATATCAGATCCAATGCCAGGTCATCTCTTTCTCTATAATCTTTATAAGTATGTACGCATGTGTTTGAAATGTGTGCACAAAAATAAATATTGATTTGACAACTCTCACATAATGTACAGCCACCAGCAATAATAAAGATCAACATAATCTGTAAACTCTGTTCATATAGGTATCTGCAAAAACCGACTAATAAAGTGCAGGTTTTGAATTTTGGACCTGACACACACTGCTTAACAACTTCATCCTTTCAAGATGAAGAAATTTCTTTTCCTTTTTTTATTTCTGGTTTTAGATCTGTAACACATTTTGTTTTTTTATGTTACTGCGCATATATTTGAAGAGAATATGTTTTTAGTCTTACCCAGTATGTGCAAATGGATGTTAACTGTGTGCAATAACACATCGTCACTAGAACTGTGTGTTTCCACGCTGTACTCTCCAGAGTCATTTATTCTTGCTTTGTTGAGCCTTAATGTTCCATTTGGGAAAAATATAGAATGATTCTTGTGTCTTTCATTGAGACTAACTAATTTAGTATTTATTAACATTAACACTGCAACTCTAAGAAGTGTAAATACATATCAATACAGGCTTTATGTAAGTGCTTACTTATATGAAATGTGTGCACAAAATGAATGATAATTTGATAACTCTCTTACAATATATAACCAGCAATAAGAACAATGACAAATACAATCTGTAAACTGTTCATGTAACTACCTGCTTTTTTAAATTCCTGGTTTTAGCTCTAAACCACATTTTGACATGTACATTGTTATTACACAGATGTTATTCAATAAGTTGTTGGTCTTACCTAGTATATGTAGATGGATGTTAACTGTGTGCAATAACACACCTTCAGCAGAAATGTGTGTTTCCATGCTGTACTCTCCAGAGTCATTTTTTGTTACTTTTTTGAGCTTCAATGTTCCATTTGGGAAAAATGTAGTACGATTCTTGTATTTTTCATTGAGAGTAACTAATTTATCATTTATTAACATTAAAATCTTATCTGTACTCTTTTTCAAGCTTGTCTTTATACGTGGCTTCTTAGGTATGTAAAAAACAAGTGGTTCTCCTAAAACTCCAAAACACGTCTGGGGTCCAGGTTCAGTTAGATTGCATTCCAAAGACCCTGAAAAGAAAATTAATATATAAAGACATGCAAAAATAGAAATTAATGTCACTTTTTAATAAATAGAAATTACTTTGTATATATAACATTTCTGTTTATAGTAACTGACAAAACGCATGTCCCTATAGACCAGACCACGTAAGTTAAAATGACAAAAATTCCATTGTTTCATTGTTTACTAAAATAGTTTTATGAATGACTTCAAATATGCACATATTTTATTAAATAGTTGATGTGTACCTTGTCCCACAACAGTCACTGCCAAAGCTACGATGATCACATAGATCAAAATCATTTTCTGTTGAGACAGAATCAGAATATCAGAAACAACAAAGACATTTATTATTTCGTGTTGTGCATGTGTAGTGTACAGCCCAATTCAGTTTTATCTAGAAATAGACACTTTAATAAACACTTCACTTGGATAATATAAATTATATGAGTATGGATTATCTACATAGTGGATCAATAGGAGTTTATACATGCATATATTTATATGTGCCAACTGTTTACATGCCACGACAACAGTCAAACCTGAAGAAGTCACTCACCACATTTAAAATATGTCTCCTTTGCAGTTTGTTGCCTGTGAATTCCTCGCTGACACCTGGGTGATATGCTCTTGTGTTTTTCCTTTGTGCGGAGATAATCATGGAAGAAGTTATTTGCATTGAGTACTAATGAAGCGTATGCGTAAGTTCAATAAGCAAGATCTGTAACTATACATCTGCTTACTACCTTGGTGTTCACTGGCTAGTATTTGCTTTTCATCACTTCCACTTTGTCATACTATCAACCTCATTGCTGACATCACTGGTCTGTACCAATCATCTCTCTGCCCTCCATCTTTAAGCCAATCAGCCTCCACTCCACATGCTTTAAATCTCACTGCTTATTTGTCATTCTCCCTTCCAGACTCCTTTACTCAAAACACTTCCTTCCAATCTTCGCCTCTTTCACATTATTCAGAGCTCCACCCAAGCTCAGAGGAGTCGTGCGTAATTCCTATGACCACTGGGAATTAATTCATAATGGGCAATCAGAGTTAAAGTGCCAGTTGACTAAACTATATTGATCAATAAATCATGTTGAATTCATTGTTAGAATCTCTCCTTATTTAACTAAAGTGCTAGAAGTACTAGACTTCGTGAATGCAGTTACTGAGTTTCACATTGGTTTCAATTGATATTTATGTTGATTTACCAATATCCTTTGGTATACCCTTTCTCTCATATTATTAAACAATGCTGATTCTTATTTTTTGCCTACTTTTCATTTGCATGTACCAGGACAAGGGGCCACAAGAACCTGAGCTATAGATGAGAACTGGATGTAAAAAAATGCAGAAGGCCACTTAATTCTTAATATCCAATTAGCTTGTAGTGCTAGCTATGAACAGTTGGTGGTACATCTGGTACATTCCAACATTTATATATATATATATATTGTGTGTTCGTGTGTGTGTGTGTGTGTGTGTGTGTGTGTGTGTGTGTGTGTGTGTGTCATGTGCGGCTGGACCAGACAAATTGACACTGAGAGTCCTGAAAGCTTCCAGTTGGCAGAGTTTTTCAACTCTTCCCTTAAACAAGAAACAACAAGTACAGCTAAATCATCCATTATTATATCAGCTCCTCAAAAAAGAAACACAATCACAACAAATTACTTCAGGATTATAGCGTTTACATCAGTTGCAATGAAGTGCCTGGAAATGGTGATACTCAGGTCCATAAAGGCTGCTCTGATCTTATACAGTTTGCCCCAAACACCCAAACAGATCAGTGAACGAAGCAATGGCCCTGGCGCTTAACTCTCCGTTAGAGGACTTTGACACTATGAGTACGCTTTGTGCACTTTCTGATTTACCATGTAACTGTGTAACTATCTATCACTAAAGCTCCCTGTTATATACTGAACTGTCCAGATACTCCTGTTCCAGTTGTGTTAAGAATATTATTTTGGGGATTTTTTATTTGTTTGTTTGTTTTTTTAAAACAAAGATATAGAACTAGATACTTGTGAACACCCCTAAAATTGAATATCATATCAATTTATCCCATGTAGTATGTCTGCCTGTGCCTGCCTTACTGATGTGCCTGTGAGTAGCTGATGTCTTAAAATAGGCTTAAGTCACTGTTACTGCCACGACCTGGCGATATATACTGAAGAACAGCGTGGCAGACAGCCTAAACCTGTGCTCTTCATAACAGGATTAATGCCAACTGTTTATTTTATGTTTTTGGTTTTTTTTATGTCCTGCAATGTACATTTATCACTATAGTCTGCATCACAAAAGTTTGTGAAAAGAAGCAAAAGGAAGTATCAGTTAACAGCCTGGTGTGAAAACCACATAGGTTAAAGCCACAACTCTTTCCTTTTTTAGTGTCTCTGCTACAGACACACAAACATGTATGTTCTGAAGTACTGCATGGCATACAGCATGAACCATGTGATCTTCATCTCAGGATTTATGTCAAGAGATAAAGAAACGTCTGTTCACACACATTTCTGTGTAAACATTTGAGTAAAGCAAAACTCATATGTAAAACTGAGAGCCAGTCGAACAAATGGCCAAGTTGCAACTGATGGCTTGTCTTTATTCTCAGTAGCTTCAGAAAAACATTCATCGTCTTATAAATCACTCATTTCTGTGCACACAGTTACAGATTTGTCTCCATGTTTACACTTTTAAATCTGAGTGAATTTCACAAGATCTTGCAGATCACATGCTCTGCATTTTATTGCTTTTAGTTAACTGTAAAAACTTTGGCTCCACCATGTGATGAGTGCTGATACTATGCATTTTTACATTTACTATTAAAGGCTACAGCTTTTACTAGATCATCACAGAATTATCACAAATCACCAAATAATACATGTAAAGGAAAACACCAATTCTTGTTTAATGCGAGGTTATTACAGCGTTGTTCCTTTCTACGTTATGCTTGACTTAAACATAATGGTTTGTATGATTGAGATACATACAGAGAATAAATGTAACACTTTGAGGCAGATTTATGTAAAACATGAGGAGAGCACAGACTTTTTTATACTTCAAAAATGCCATAGGATCACAAAACTGGACAAATATTACTGAAAATCTAAATGTTGGTCAACAAGATTCAAAGCCTTTATTTTCATTTGAAAACACAATGAAATTTTAATTGCATCACCAGGTTGCCGACCAAACACACACAGTTATACGTGTCTCACAAACTCCATGTACTGACTCTTTCACACATGTCAAGCATATAAAATAAATTATTGATGGATTTATGTCACCTTACACAAGATAATGAAACTATATTAAAATACTACTTAGAAGAATTGCCTGCAGGGGAGTTTGTGCCCTTCATGTTTTTGTATTGCTGCTTGATGTCTTTGTTGGTTCTCAGTCATCCAAAACACAAGACAAACAACAAAGCATATGCTGTGCAGTGCAGTGAGCTCTACACTGGAGAAACGGCATAGCCACTCGACAAATACATGACACAACATAGAAGAGCCACCTCGACAGGACAAGACTCAGCTGTACATCTGCACCTAAAGGACAAAGTCACTATTTCAGGGATGCCAATGTTCACATTTTGGACTGAAAAGACAGATGGTTGGTTTAAAAGAGGAGCAAAAGAGACCATCTATTTCCACTGTGAACAACCACCTTTGAACAGAGCGAGCAGCTTACGACACCAACTGTCAGCTACCCACAACGCAGTCCTGAGATCCCTCAATAGGTCACATGATAGGGTAAAGGTCTTACAGTGGTTTCATCCAAAACCTTTGGTGGTAATGGCCCATGCCTTTTTACACACCATGGCTAATGTCATGTCGCAGATGATTAATAGTGGATCAATGATCACCTCCTAAGGGACAGCCCCTACTAGGGGTTAGATAACAGGTACTTTCCACCTGATGAGAGGTAAAACATCTTCAAAAAAATTAAAACCTTCTTTTCATGATCTTAGATCTCTTAAGTCTCTACTATGATCAATAATCGTCAACAAACAAGCCAGTGTTTTATGCATTATACAGGTATTTTTCCTTTCTCACTGACAACTGTGCAGCTTAGGTAATGTCACATGGTTTAGAGGTTTAGCAGCTCAGTGAAAACAGGATATAGTTTGTGGTTTTAATGTCATGACAACACAGAAAAAAGTAGCCCTGATGTTTTTATCTCAAACATGAGGCACAGCCCACGTCTGCTTAACACAACACAAGGAAAGCACCATCACTGACCAAAGCCTTTTATTCAATCTCCAAGGTTAAATGTAAAATGTTGGTTAGAACTTTTACAAGGTTGATGTAGTTTATTTAAATTATGTCAAATAAAATGTAGTTCAAATATAAAGCATTTATAAATAAGTATAAATAAGTATTTCATGTATATTAAATGCCTTCGAAATAACTTTTTCCCCTTTATGTTTTCTTCAAAATTAAAGTAATCCAGTGAGTGCTTGTTAAATATGTTTACCTTCACGTTCACTGCAAAGATGGAACTGCTAAACTGGCATAGTTTTATTAGCCAGTTGACCGAAAGTCAACATGTTAGGTTTTAGGTTTCAGAATGTCAGACTGTTTAGGAGAACGTTAACTTTCATCTTGATTTGAAATAGGTGGTGTTTCTCTTGTTTCTCTTGCACGCTGCTTCAGTCTAATATCTGAGTAGACAACGTCCTCTTCAGCTTCATCTGAAAAAAGTAGAAACAGAAAACTGTGTCTTGTGTAATCAAAAGACGCTGATATTGTACATTGAAAACTTGTAACAAGAAAGTTTTCACAAGATTCACAATGACACAATATTTGTATTTTTTGCTCTGTACATCACTACAGTGGATTTCAAATCAAACAAAAACATGTGATTGAAAGAAAGACTTCAGTTTTAATTAGCTTTAATTCAAGGCTTAAAAAAATAGACCCTAATTTTCAGAGGCTCAAAACTGGATATTTAGACAATTGATTAACAAGCTGCATTAAGGCCAGGTTCTGTTTCCTTTTTATTTCCTGAAAAATGTCATATCTAAAATCATACAAAAGCTCTACATTTGTAATTGAAGCTTTTTGCTGTACATTTTAAATGTGAGTATAAGGAAGGGAGGCCAAAAAGCAAAGTACCTTCCTGAGTGGAAATGCACAACATAACAAGTTCATTACAAGCTGCAAACCAATAGTTACACTCCAGCAAAGTAAGGCGAGGCTTGATCTAAAAAGAGCCTGCACATTTCTGAAAGAAATTTTCTGGACAGATGAAACCAATATTAACTTGTAACAGGAGGGAGGAGGAAAGTAAGGAAAAGGAGTGAAATTGCTCATGAGCCCAAGGATACCACACTGTATGACTAGGTGAAAGTAATGTTACGGGCAAATGGGTCAATCATGCTTGCTGATGATGTGACTGCTGATAGAAGTAGAATGATCATGAAGCAACCCCATCTCTGCCGGGATTCAGCCATTAAATACATAATTGAATTGATAAGCCACAAACTAGCAACACATGGCTTGTGGCAACACAAGGAAAGAAAAAGTAGCATTGTAAGGTCTATGGGTTGTAGGCAGTCACACTGCAAGACTGAATTAAATCATGTTAGTTTGTCCAGTAAGATTTTATTCCTTTGAAAACTGGAGACTCAAATAAAAAAAATTACTGGTGGTGGCCAGTGTTACCCTCAGTGTCCACGTAGAAAAAAACCTATCATATCACTTTCAAAATCCCACGTCGCTTTGTTCTCACAAGCACATTCACAAGATTTTCAGAAAACTTGATCTCTGATTTTGAGGTCTATTTCACTGAGATTCGAACTCACCCAAGATTTTTTGTAGATACGCCTTTGATTAAATTTTTGATACATTTGCTACGTTTCTTTATTCTCAAATTATCACATTCACAAACTTGGGTGTCCCGCCTCCCCATCTGCTTAACAGGGTGAAGACAGTAACCCATCAGCCTTTTACAAATGAGGGGTAAATATGACTAAATATTTAATGAAAAACTTTTGTAAAATTCTGTGAATTAAAGCTGAAAGTCAGCATTTCAATCACATATTTACTGTTTGAGTTGAAATCAATTGTGGTCCTGTACAGAAGTTGCTACAACACTACAAAAATATCCTTTTGTCCAACAAATTATGCCACTAACTGTTTTTATAACAATTCAGCATATACTTCTGTGTGGTGATCATTGAGACAAAATTGATAACGACAACACATTTAATATAAAAATCTTACCTTCATGAACAGTCATAATGCCAGTTGTGTTTTTGAATTTCCGGATACCAAGAAACACAGCCAGAATGAGTAGAATGGCAATGCTTACTACCACAGCCATGGTCACAATGCAGTGGTCAGAAATATTACCTAGAAATTAAAACCATTAAGAAGTACTGAAATAATGTAAATATAGTTTACTGGGCTACAATGTTCAATTCAATTCAATTCAATTCAATTCAATAAAACTTTATTGATCCCGAAGGTTGACCCCGAAGGAAATTGGGTTAAGGCTGCCGACCTTTTGCCAGGGCCATCTTACCCTTCCGACCATACATTCATTACACAGCATCACATGGGGAAGACAAGTCAGAGAGGTATAACAATGGAAAATGCACAAAATGAGGAAAGACGAGGAGAAAAAAGAACTCCCCCCAGACTGAGCTCCAACAGGGAGATCAGTCTGAGAACAGAAAAAAACACCTCAGCACATAGCACATGAATCATTACATCTCACAACATAGAAGACATAAGCTTCGAAGGCGTTTGGAGGGGGTGGAGGGGTGAGTGTAGGTATGTGTCAGTGTACATGCGTATGTGAAAGTGTCCCTTCACTCAGTTAGGCAAAAGTCAACAATCTTCGGTGGACACGGGTGGCCTTGAATGAGGGGGAAGAAAGTCACAACACAGTTTTGTTATCTAAGGGAGAATTTGTTATTCCCGTCAGCTTTTGCCTTGAGCATCCAGCTGGCGCCAGGGGGGCCGCATGAGATGAAGATGGTAGTTGTTTTGGTTAGTGCGAACAAACTGCATCCAATTTTACAGAAGGTCTAATGTCCGTCACTGGTCACCAGGTCTCTCAATTCCCATTGTTCTTCTTCAAGATGTTATCCATATAGCAGAGCCATGAGCTTCTCCAAGATCTTATCCATATTGCGTTCAAAAAAACAGTCTGAGTACTCACAGCCCTGCCCATCGTCTATCATATCGGCCAGCCTTATGGGATTTTGAACAGCTGTAGCCGCTTCTTGTTCTTCGATAAGCCAGGTCCGAGCCAGCTCAATCAGCCAGAACTCTGTTATCGTGGTTCCGAATTGGTACATGTCGTTCAATGTCCTCCATCGAGAGTGTCGCCAGACACACAAAGCAACCGACCATCGAGTATCCGGCAGCAAACATCTCCGCATGACAATCGTGCTTTCCCCAGCCCAGGAGCTGTCGGTTTCTTTAAGGGACCAGATCAAATCCACAATTCTTCTTTAGGTTTTTAGAGAACAAGTCTGGGAGACTCTCTTAGGGTTAGAGAATAAGCGAGATTAAACAAAAGACATGAGAAGCAAAGCAGGAAAGATAAGGGAGAGGGTGAAGGAGAAAGTGCAACTGCCTCCGTCAAGAGCCAAGAGCCAAGAGTCTTCAAGTCATACGTACTTCCAATTTATGTTTCAGCATTTAAAATGCAAAACTGAATGATTTTTTTTAAAGAAAAATAAATCATTTAAAATGAGAAAAAACTCCTATAAATACCTATACTAAATAAAATAATAAAATAATAAAATAAATGACTATTTAAGTATAACAGAATGTAATATTTTTTATATTACCTGTGCAGCTTATAAGGTGGATGATGGTTTGTTCTCTGCTGATGTTGTTTTGGACGATACACATAAAATTTCCCATCAGCTGACCATGTAAACTGATGGTAACATTTGAAATGTTGTGGTTTTCTGCAATGCTGGGTTGGGTTTTTATCAACAAGTTATCATCCAAAAACAAGGTGAACTCTACTTCATCTCCTTCAGAGGAGCAACTGACTGTCATCTGTTTTGGTGACAAACACATCTGCGAAACAGCTGGTTCTGACACAGGAGCTGAAAGACAAACATACAGTCACATATGGATGCAATACAAACTGCAATTTAACATGCACTGTCAGCTCTGCAGTGGTCAATATCTACAGACATTCTGTTTCTCTTTGTACCTGCTAAATTATTATTGTTAAAAAAAACTGCATCTTGCATTTTTTGTGATCTTTGGGAGAGTTTGTCAACATAGATATTTTTTAAAACAAAATCTTAAAACAGATCTATGCTGCTTTAAAAAAAATCTTACAAGTTAGTAATGTTTTTGATTGTCCAAAGATATATTTTAGCCTTACAATACATTTAACATGCTCATTTCTGTTACATATATTTCACACTACCTGTGCAGCTTGTAAGGTGGGTGATAGTTTGTTTTCTGCTGGCATTGTTTTGAGCAACACATGTCAGGTTTCCCATCAGCTGACCAGGTAAGTTGATGGTAACATTTGAAATGTTGTTGTTTTCTATACCGTCAGCTGTAGACTGTATCAACAACTTATCATCCAAAGACAAAATGAACTCTACTTCGTCTCCTTCAGAGAAACAGCTGACTGTCATCTGTTTTGGTGACAAACACATCTGCGTAACAGCTGGTTCTGACACAGGAGCTGAAAGACAAACAGTCACATATAGACGTAGTATCAACTGTAATATGACATTCACTGCTACTCTAAGAAGTGTAAATACATATCAATACAGGCTTTATGTAAGTAAATGGTAAATGGCCTGCATTTGTATAGCGCTTTACTCAGTCCCTAAGGACCCCAAAGTGCTTTACACTACATTCACCCATTCACACACTGGCAATGGCAAGCTACATTGTAGCCACAGCTGCCCTGGGGCGCACTGACAGAGGCGAGGCTGCCGGACACTGGCGCCACCGGGCCCTCTGACCACCACCAGTAGGCAAACATGGGGTTAGTATCTTGCCCAAGGATATTTGGCATGCAGCCAGGAGGCAGCCTAGGATCGAACCACCGACCTTCTGATTAGTGGCTGACCTGCTCTGCCACCTGAGCTACAGCCAGTAAGTGCTTACTCATAGCTTACTTATATGAAATGTGTGCACAAAATGAATGATAATTTGATAACTCTCTCATAATATATAACCAGCAATAAGAACAATGACAAATACAATCTATAAACTGTTCATATAACTACCTGCTTTTTTTTAAATTTCCAGTTTTAGCTCTAAACCACATTTTCGCATGTGCATTGTTATTGCACAGGTGTTATTCAATAGGTCAATAAGTTGTTGGTCTTACCTAGTATATGTAGATGGATGTTAACTGTGTACAATAACACACCTTCAGTAGAATTGTGTGTTTCCATGCTGTACTCTCCAGAGTCATTTTTTGTTGCTTTGTTGAGCTTCAATGTTCCATTTGTGGAGAATATAGTACGATTCTTGTATTTTTCATTGAGACTAACTAATTTATCATTTATTAACATTAAAATCTTATCTGTACTCTTTTTCAAGCTTGTCTTTATATGTGGTTTAGTAGGTATGTAAAAAACGAGCGGTTCTCCTAAAACTCCAAAACATGTCTGGGGCCCAGGTTCAGTTAGATTGCATTCTGAAGACCCTGTTAAGAAAATGAATAAACAAATGTATACAAAGAGGGAAATTAATAACTATCATTTATGTGCACTAAATAGAAAACCATAAACTTTGTATTTATGTAACTAATTAATTGTTACTGACAAAATTCATGTCTATGAAACTTGAGTAATACTATTAAGGCACCGTTATCTGATGTACAACACTATATCAAACAGAAATGTTCTGTCACCAGACTAAACAATAATAACAAATAATAAGATAAAACATTAAAATGTTTAATGTGGATTAACAATATGGATTTATTTTGTTCTTCTAGGTACTGTTTAATAGTTGAAGTGTACCTTGTGCCACAGCGGTCATTGCTGGAGCTGCGATGATCATGTAGATCAAAATCATCTTCTGTTTGGACAGAATCAGATTATTTTGCATGATAATCCAGCAAACGTGTGGATTATCTACATAATAAATCAATAGAAACAATTCTTACTTTGGAAAATGATGCAACAACTACTGACATACTAGACATTTTTTCCTTTTTAATTAATGTCGCCATGACAATAGTCACTCACCATATTTAAAATAAGATGTCTTCTTACTCTCTGGCATGTGAATTCACCACTGGCACCTGGATGGTATATTTCTGGTCTTTTTTCCCTTTCATGAAGAAAATCGAGGAAGATATTATTTGCATTTAGCACAACCAGAGCACTAGACTCACTGTAAATATTAAATAATTTGGTACACTATATCACTCTGGATGTGTCAGGGGACCCGATCCTTGGGGTGGCACATTTTTTGTGTGTGGGGTTTAAAAGCCACCAAGGCACGCTGTTTCGAAAAAATGCGTCTCAGCTGTTCCGATACTCCCGATACTCCACTCTGGGTTTTCGCTTAGGCAGCAGTTGTCCTTCTCTCCTTGATCAGCTGGAGCTTTCTTTAGGTGCCTTACCAGCTTTGACAAAAGTCCAGCTGGGATAACCACATTTACTCAGGGCCTTCTTGATGTGATGTTCTTCTGCCTCCCTGGCCGCTGTGTCAGTGGGAATGGTATTGGCTCTATGTTGTAGCGTCCTGATGACACCGACTTTATGCTCCAGTGGATGATGAGAGTCAAACCTTAAATACTGATCCGTATGCATAGGTTTTCGGTACACATCAGCTTTTAGATGTCCCCCATTACTGATGGAAATCTCACAGTCTAAGAAAGCTAACCTGCCACTTTTCATATCCTCCCTGGTGAATTTGATGTGTTGGTCCACCGAGTTAATGTGATCTGTGAATTGCGGTATGTCCTGGGACGTTCCAGGGTAGGATACCAAAGCCCTCTTTTCCACTTCTTCCATGTACAAATTGGCCACGATGGGTGAAACTGGGGAGCCCATGGCACACCCATGTTTCTGCCTGTAGTACTGACCCTTGTATGTGAAATAGGTGGACTTAAGACACAGTTTCAAAAGCAAACACACTTGGTCGAAGCTGAGAGTGGTCCTGTTGCTGAGGTGGGGGGTCATCATGGTCATGAGAATTTCCATATTAATGATCAAGGAACTGACCTCCCAGCCCCTTTGTTCCTACAGTGGTGCTGGTTTCAGTCATTATGCTAATGTACTGTTTATGACTTGGGCGACCTGTAGTCAGCTGAGACTAAAGAAGTCACTTGGATGAGTGACAAACGTTTCTCCCACTGAAAACGCTACGTCCAGATGAACAGAATCAACTTTTGGGGATTTACTCACCTGGATGATTGAGCATGCATCAAGGTGAAGCACAACGTTTAGTTAAAGTTCTGTGTGCATATGTGTGGGTTACACCTGTATGTCAAATATTTTCTGAAAATCACATTTTTTTTGTTGGAAGCACTCACACTATAAGACTTTCCATTGTTTTAATAAGTCTAGTAACTCTCATTTTAATTTTTATATTAATTGTTATATGGCTGATAATTACAAATTTTTCTGTGCTCGCTGGTAGAGGCCACATTTCTTTTCTGAATGCCATATTAGATCTATCCTATCAAACAAATTATAACTGCTAATGAATATTTAGCAGGAATAATTATATGTGAAAACTAAGCCTGTTTTCAAATTGCTACTTTAAACTTAAATTTTGTTGTTGTCGTCAACACATCAGCACTATTTATGACATATTTGTCTGAACTGTGGACACCAAAGCTATGGTGACCAATCAAAAGGGTTTCATAACATTTTTTTGTATTATCTAGTATTTTTTACAATCATAATCAATCAATCTTTACATTTTTTTAGATTGTTTTTATACTACAGTAATTTCACCAATGAGAATTAAGTTTAGCGTTACTTACCAGCACCTGGAGTTCTTCTCTGTGGCGGCAGGCATGAAGGGCTTTGGGCTGCTGTTTTTGTCTTGTGGTTTGGACAGAAATGAGTAAGCATGTATTTAAAGTCACGTTAGTCTTACTGAAGTATTTAGTGTCTCATCATACTTGTCTTTACTTATACAAACATGTATTCTACGGTATATAGTATTTTATTTTATTTTATTCTATTCTTTACAGTTGTGTACAGTATTCTTATTTCTATTCTATTCTTATTGTATTCTAATTTTGCTATATAACTTTTGCACTGTCCACTTCCTGCTGTGACAAAACAAATTTCCCACGTGTGGGACTAATAAAGGTCATCTTATCTTATCTTATACAAACATGTAAATATAGTAATTAGACAAATTAGAGTATTACTAGTCATTTTTGAGCTTCTATGTGGATGGAACGTAAAAAGAGTATCTTTACTTACAGTTACTAAGTGTAGCCCAGAAAATCATCTCGGGGCTAAACTGTTGATAATAGAAGAGAATCTTTTGAGGTGTGTTTTGCAATATATGCAAAAAGACAGCATTGAGAGTTCCTTTAAATCATTGAAAATGTCCCATTATATTACTATATCATCACAAAAGATTAGATAAGTTAATTCATCAAGACACCCAACACAGATAATTCCAAGTTCTATTCTCACTAGACTGACTGTGATACCGCATGCCTCTCTGAATCTCTGTAAACAGCACTATATGCCTTTAAAAGGATTTTATTCTCACATCCTGCAATGTGAACTCATCAACATGATCTACAGCAAGTATCGGTTGACACCTTAATGTGGGATGCTAAAACTATGTTAGGTAAAAACCACAGCTCTTTCCATTTTAAATTTGTCACAGATGCACTGGCTGATTGAAGTTTATATTTAAAGATACAAAGAAAGTGAACGAGCACACCCACACAGAGTGAGAGAGAGAGGTACAATATCATATAAACTGCAAGGAGAGCAATGTGATTATAATATATTAAGGTTAGTTAGATGATCTGGTATAAAAGTAATAGAATAATGTTAGTGTAGTTAGAGTTGTTTATACTTTTGGGACATTACTTCACAAAGACACAGTGAAGCTCCTTCTGATCGTCTCTATACTTGTCTATCAACACCCTGAAAACAAACACTGTATCTGTAGCACTCTTTCTTCCCATTAAGCTATACTGCTGCTCACTCGTCATTTTCTCTCTTATTAGCCTAGCTGCAAAACCTTCCTTTATCTTCATGGTATGGCTCATCCACTTCATCCCTCTGTACATCACTCATGTTCTTAAAAACCAGTACCAGTGCAATTCTCCATTCCTCAGCCATCCTCTCACTCTCCAAGACTGAGTTAAAAACAATCGAGTTAAAAAGCCAACTCTATTTTTTTATCTATCTTAGACAGACAGATATATATACAGAATTGCTTTTAATTCATTTCTTGGTGATGTAGTTTTATGATAAGCCAAAGCCAGCTTGGCTCAAAACTAACTCAAACTATCTCCAACACACTGCTGTAAGGTTATACTATCAGTTTCAGGTGCATCACTCTGGCTGCCACATAGGTGCTGAACCCACCAGTGGTATATGGGTTTGATAGCTGAAGCATAAACTGAGCTACCACAGTTGTTGTATTAAGAATTACAGTTCAGTTGTTACAAAGCTACACTATACTTAGACTAAAAAATAACATAAACATGTACTTACAGCATACATGTCATTCAGTCTGTGTAGTCTCTCCATGTAAGTCTGCTTTGTATGTATGCAACTAGCACATACAGCATACTAGGCAGCTGGTGGCTAAACCCACTGGTACTGGCGCCACCTGGTGGTGAGCCTGTAATGCTTCATCCCAGGGTTAATATTAACAGACAGTCTGTTGAAAGAAGCTGTAACTGGGGAGTTTTCGGTCTTTTCAGATGCTTTGAGAAGAACACATGTCAGCTTGTAAATCATTCACTTCTATGCACGCATCAGAGTTGTCGACACATTTACGTTTATATTTAAGAACATTTTACACATTTACAAAACTTTCACAAATCTCTGTTCAAATTTCGATATTTGTTTACACGTTTACAAATCTGATCTCTCACATCTGGTTGTGAATGGGAAAACATGGATTGAGGTACAAATACACAACTATCCACTCAAATTTACAAAACAGTTACTGCAGTAATAGCCTATACAATCACAATTTCACAAGATCTTGCAGATCACGTGTTCTGCATTTTATTGCTTCTGGATATTTGTAAATAACACAGGACTCATGTGGTGAGTGCTGATTCATGCATTAATTGCAACTCAAAACTTGTTTCTCACCATAAGTATTTTTATTTTTACTACTAAAGTTTACAGATTTTACCAGAATATGCCAGAACAACCACTAATCACACACTAGTATATTCTACTGCTGTGACACTGAGAGCATCCTCACTGGATCCATCACCACCTGGTATGGCAACAGCACCGCCTACAACCGCAAAGCTCTCCAGAGAGTGGTGTGGTGTTCTGAAAAGATAATTGGAGGTGAGCTTCCCTCCCTCCAGCACATCTGCAAGAAGCAGTGCCTGAGGAAAGTGGGGAGGATCATCAAAGACTCCAGTCACCCCAGTCACACACTGTTCAAACTACTTCAGTCTGGCAGGAGGTCGGCAGTATCCGGTCCCAAACAAGCAGACTGAGGGACAGCTTTCTCCATCAGGCTACTGACTACTAACACTTCATAGACATTTCATTCTTACTTACAGAGACTTCGACACTTATGCACTCCATATTGTACATAAATGCCATTTCTTTTGCACAACATTCATACTGCTGGCTTTTCTATATGTTATATATATGTATATACACGCACACACACACACACACACACACACACACACACACACACACACACACACACACACACACACACATATATATTTGGTATACATATTTATTAATGTTCATACATTTGTATATTTGTACATATATTTATTCTTAGAATTCTAATATTCCTATTCTTATACTTTGTTTCTTATGTTTCTTGTTTTTTGCACACCACTGTTGTTTGTGAAGCCTGCACACAAGAATTTCTCTCACATGTGCTGTACCAGTGTACCAGTAATGTGATGTGAAAAGTAATTTGATTTTAAAAGAAAACAACAATTCTTGTTCACAAGTTACAGGGTGAGTTTATTACACTCTTGTCTCTTTCCACTTTATGCCTGGCTTTGGTTTATAGTTTGTACTGCAAAACACAGAAAGTAAATGCAACATTTTGAGAATGTTGGGATTAATACTGGGATTAATAAAGTATGCTGACTGAGAAGGAATTGTGTGGAACACAAAGAAAATACAAGTTTTATTATACTTTCAAAACGTCACATGATCACAAAACATGACATATAATACTGAGACTCTAAGCTGCAGGCAAAAAGCTGTATGCACTGAGAATACATGACTAAAATAAGAAACTATAACAGCAGAAGTATTTCTAGAGTGAGCCTTTCATGTTTTTTGTATTGTTACATAGAATAAGTGGGCATTTTGATATCTGCTATGATTCCTAATAGTAAAATCAGGCCAGTGTTATGCAAGATACATGTATGGTATGCACTTTCTCACCGTGTGTTGTGTGCAACTAAGTTAGTATCACATGGTTTCATTGTTTTACGGTCATGACAGACACAGTGAATATTAGCTAAAATGCTCAAGCTATGAGATGATGTTTGATGCTTGACTCTGCTGTTGTCTCAGAGAGGCACAGCTCACCTTTGCTGTTATCTGCTATATATACAAAGCACAGCACAAGAAAAGCACAAACACTAATGACCACAGCTTTTTTAATCTCCAGTGTTATAAGTAAGATGTTGGTGAGAGCTTCTAACTGAAACTGCTAACTTGGCATGAACAGGTTTAAGACTGGTGCTAGGTCAGAATGTATTAGGGGAAAGCTAACTTGCATCTTGATTTGAACGTGGTGTTGCTTTTCTTGTACGCTGTTTCACTTTAACATCTGAGTAGATAATGTCATCTTCAGCATCATCTGAAAGACATAGAAACAGAAATTGATTTTTTAGGTAGTCAAAAGATTTTACAATTATATATGAAAGACTTGTAACAATAATGTTAGGATACTGTCAGATTCAGTTTAGTTTGTGCTGTGTGCACCACTGCAATGGATTCTGAAAGAAACAACCAAAATATGACTGAAGTCCAGACTTAGGGAATTTAACATCAAGCCATCAAAACTTTAGGAGAACTTTAGAAGTCAGTAAACTGGTACATTCTTTAAAAAATGATTTCACTGGCTGGCTCAGCAATGCCATTCTTCTTCTTGCCATGCATACCTCCACCTCAGAGGCTCTTTGAGATCCCTCATGTAATTCCCACCCCCACCTTGACCTCCTTCCTCACACTACACTACTGTCTCACTGTCTTCATACATGTCCTGCACCACCCTCATATAGTTCTTGGACACTCTTTTTCCTCATATAGTGCCCTGTTTTCTCTTCTCCACCCAGGCACAGTGCAACTCCTTCTGGCCTTCTCCATACTTCTCTATCAAAACTGTCTCATTAACATACGACTCCCTCATTCCTCCTTAACCTAATGTAAAAAAAACCTCCCCAGAGCTTCCGGGAATGGTTCAGTCTGTTTTGCAAGTATGTTCCCTGTATCTTGTATCATATCTTCACAGGTATGTAATCTGGATCAACCGCAGTTCAACGCTTCCTTACAGATCCTTTGCACTTCCTTCTTCACTATCTTCACTCCATTTGAGGCCTTCCTCTCTGAAGGTGGTCCTTAAAATACTCAACCTAACTTACTGCACATTCTTTCCAGCTCATTTTTTTTAAATAACAAATCAATACAAGGCATTTCCTCCTTCTTCAGTATCCAGCCTCACATACACGTCAGTTTAAGCCCTTTTCCTTTGTCACCTCTCTCTTCGCTGTACACTAGATGCCAAGTGCGCCTGACCTTTTGACTTTTTCTTTCCCAGCCTTGTCTTGAAAATATTTTCTGGTGCTTACTCATTCCAACACCAAATCTCCTTGTCTTCTTACCAAAGAAGTCTTCCTCACCACCACAGACTGTATTTCAATCACTTACTTTATTTAAAATACATTGTTGTGGTATACAGAGACAAAATAACAAAAACTGTGTCTCTGTGCAACAAGCCATGGCTCTAACTGTAAGGTGAATAACTTACTTAACTAGATGAATTTCATGTTTTCCAAAATTATTTTCAGGAATGTCGAGACACCTGCATTGTTTTATATTAATTTAGGAAATCTTTGCGTAATTTTAGTGTGGTACTCAATGAGACTGAACTGACAAAGGCAGTAGAGTTAATTTAACATGCACAGCAAATCTTACCTTCATTAACAGTCATGATATCAGTAGTCTTTTTGAAATGCCGAGTACCAAAGAACATAGCCAAAATAAGCAGAATGGCAACACCTCCTACCACAGCCACAGTCACAATGCAGAGGGGAGACTTAGTACCTAGAAAATAAAATCATTAAGAAGAATATATTGAGTTAATACATTTTTGTAGATGCAGACATAGTTTAAAGTGCTACAATTACCTCAAGTCACACGTACAGTTAGGTCCATATATATTTGGACATTGACACAAGTTTTGTTTTTACCTGTTTACTGAAACATATTCCAATTAGAGTTATATACATAGTATATAGTACATAGTAGACTCTCAGCTTGTATTTGAGGTTATCCACATACAAATTGGATGGAGGGTTTAAGAGCTTCAGCTCCTTAACGTGTGCCACCTTTTTTTTAAAGGGACCAAAAGTAATTGGACAACTGACTCAAAGGCTATTTCTTGGGCAAGTGTGGGCAGTTCCTTCGTTATGTCATTATCAATTAAGAAGATAAAAGGACTGAAGTTGATCTGAGGTGTGGTGCTTGAATTTGGAAGATTTCGCTGTAAACACACAACAAAAGAAGTTCTCCATGCAGCTCAAAAGCTGCCAGTTGAGAAAACAGAAAAAAAAAAACATCCAAGAAATCACTACAGTATTAGAAGTGGCAAATCTAGGGTTTGGCAGATTTGTTCAACCCATTGAATTAAAGCTGAAAGTCTGCACTTTAACTGCATCAGAGCTGTTTCTTTTAAAATTCATTGTGGGGTTAGGGTTTACTTCTATTTATGCTTCAAACTCTAAAACCTCTTTAGCAATGAGATTTATTATTAGTAGTGGTAGTTGTAGTAGTAAACACTAAACAAAAGAACTAAAAAAACCCAACTGTAATACCTGAACAGCCTGTAAGATGAATGACGGTTTGTTCTCTGCTAAAATTGCTTTGGACAATCATACACATCAGCTTTCCCATCAGTTGCCCATGTAAGCTCATGGTAGCATTTGAAATGCTCTGTTTTTCTGGAGTCTTTGCTCGCGTCTGTATCAGCACGTTAGCGTCCAAAGAGAAAATGAACTCCAGGTCATATTGTTCAGAGGAGCAGCTGACTGTCAGGTGGTCTGGTGACAACACAAACACACAGTCACATATAGATGCAACAACAATTACAACATGACATTAACAGCTCTACAACCTGTTATCTGTTTCTATAGCCTTTATTTAAGTACTTATTTTTGAAATGTGTATGAATATGAACACTAATTTGATTTGATAGTAATTTTAACTCTTTTATAATATATAACTGGCAATTGTAATAAAATAGAAAAATATGTAATAAATACTATGAATATAATCCTGAAACTCTGATCCTAGGTACCTGCAAAACCGAGTAACAAAACCTGCAGGTTTTGAATTTTGTGACCTTTCAGACATACAGTGCTCGGATTGAAAAGTTCTTTTTCCCTCTGTTTGTAGCTTCATACCACATTCTTACATTTACTTTGCTATTGCACATATGTTATTTGAAGACAGTGATTGTTTGGTTTTACCTAGTATATCCAGATAGATGTTAACTGTGTGCAATAATACACCGTCAGTAGAATTGTATTGTTCCATCGTGTACTCTCCAGAGTCATTTTTTGTTGCTTTTGTTAGATTGAATATTCCATTTCCAAGGAATGTACGATTCTTGAAGTTTTCATTTATATTAACTAATGAATTATTTTTTAATCTTAAAATGACATCTTTATTCTTTGTCAAGCTTGTACTTGTATGCGGAATAGTAGGTAAGTAAAAAATGAGTGGTTCTCCTAAAAATCCAAAACACATCTGGGCTCCAGGTTCAGTTAGATTGCATATCAAAGACCCTAATGAGAAAATTAAGAAAGGAGAAATTAACCATTGTCATTCATTTTCACTCCAAATAAAACCATATACTTTGTATATTATACATTTCAAATGGTTTATTTTTACAGTTACTAACTCATCTCATGTCCCTGAAATTACTTTGTCAATACAACTACTAATGACACCATTATCTAATGTAATCTTACACAGCATTTCATATATATATAGTTATGTATGCTTTTATGACATCAGACCACACAATAAACAATACAATCAAATATTTAAATGGTTTTGTGACTTAATTGAAAAGCTGTACCAATTTTTTTCATCTACACACTGAAATAATTGAAGCGTACCTTGTGCCACAGCAATGATTGTCGGAGCTGTGATGATCATGTAGATCAAAATCATTTTCTGTTGAGATAGAATTAAAATATTGTTTCTGCTGCACATCTGACATAACACAACTAATATGTGGTTACAAAATAGAAGGCGAGAACATGAACCATGAAACATGGAGGACATAGGAAGTGGTACAAAGAGTTCTTGCATTATCAAGTCATTTTCACAATAGATCAATCATGTGTGGTATATCTAACTTTTTCAGGGTTTTTTTTTTTTTTAGAATTCTTTGTTGTTTTTTTCGAAGTACAGTTGTTTCACTACATTTTTGAGACATAAGTTTAGCACTACTGACCTGCAGCAGAAGTCCTTCTCTGTGGCAGCAGGGTGGGACAAGCTATGGTCTTTTGGTTTGGACAGAAATGAGTAAGCATCTATTTAAAGTCACTGATGTCATACTAAGGCACTTAGTGCTGTATCATATTTTTTTCTGTACTTGTACAAATATGTACATATACTGTAGTAGCTGGCGAATTTAGAGCTATACATTTTATAAATATGCATTTACAAGCTGCTGTATTGAGTACAAGTTGAGTTGAGTACAAGAGAGGCACAGAAATCATCTCATGAATAATAATTCATAGGAAAGATTGTTCAAAGGTATGTTTTACAGTATGTACAAAGCAAGATCTGATATCCCTGTGTTAGTATTGTTCCTATGTCTTCATAATAAGATTGGTCCAAGATCAGCATTGCAACTGGCCAGTGCTGTCAGTGTTGTCTGAGCATTTATTTAGCATTATATAATGCTGCTCCTCCACATCGAAAGGAGCCAGTTGAGGTGGTCCGGGCATGTCCCACCAGGAGCAGGCCCCGGGGCAGACCCAGGACATACTGGAGAGATTATATCTCTCGGCTGGCCTGGGAACGCCTTGGTCTTCCCCCGGGTAAGCTGGAGGAGATGGTTGGGGAGAGGGAGGTCTGGGCTTCTCTGCTTGGGCTGCTGCCCCCGCGACCCGGCCCCGGATAAGGGGAAGAAAATGGATGGATTGATGGATGGATAATAAATTATTAAAAACATCACTAGAAAATCAACATGAAAACGTAACTTGATAACATACTTATTATATTGCATAAATTATTAAATAAACCAAAACAATTGAAATGATTACTATTTGTTTCAGGCGAGAGTTTTAAATAAACAACAGTATTTATTTTATTTTCCCCCACATTGCAAACCTATGACATCACAACATCATGATTTGTCAGTTGCAAAGTTGATCCCAGACCAATGTTATAATGGTGATACAGGAACAAGCATCCCATTGCATCACTCTAAGATATCACTATAAGACACTCTCAGTAAAAACAATATAAATCTGACTGTCTGACATTGCAGGCTAAAAAGTCAGAATGGTCCACAAAGTCTGGATCTTTGTAGACATACCATTAAATTACTTATCCATTTTTCTTTTTCATTTATGCCCAACATACACCACATTATGAGAGTTTGTGAAAAGAAGCTAAGAGAAAGTATCAGTTAACTCCTTAATGTGGGAAGTTAAAACCAGATTATGCTAAAACCACAGCGTTTTCTATTTTAAGTGTCTCTGCCAAAGATGCAGTAACTGACTCATGTGTATATTTTAAGACATAAAGAAAGAACAAAAAAAATTAAAGTAAAAATAAAAGAAGTAAAACTGGAGAGAAAAAGCTTTGGTAGTTCAAACGATAGAGGTCTTATAAATTTGCATACCATGTCAGTAGAGTGGGGCTGGAGTCTTTACGGTCTGATTTTGGCCCCAGGCCCAAGTTCCAGTTTGGGACTTTGGCCCCATCATGTGGCTAGTTTGGATCATTACATTATTTGCAATTCAACTCTTGTGTTTCACATCAAGGGTTTTTACAATCAGGCAGTCCTGCCTGTGCCCCTGAACAATAACATTTAACTACACATGGTTAAGTTGTCTTGTGGCAACTGAAGAATTAAAACAAAACAAATGCTGTGTGTGTAACAGCGCAACAAAAAGTTACCTGTCCTTTTGCTAACTGCTTAAGTAGTGATGGTTATTAGCCGCTAGCTAACTGGGTGAGGGTGTCATGAGTCTGTAGCTCTGCCCACCATTTTGGGGAACATATTTTATTTTAAAGTAAGTTACAGGGCTTTTCCCTGCCTTTCTGGAGTGCTTGTATTTCACTTAACCATCTAATATGCATATCCACATAATTATGGATTGTTATAATTACGATGTTAAAAAAACCCCCACAAACTGTATTTTAAAGGAAAATAGCTTACAAAACAGATTATATTTGATTTATCTTTCAAATATGACAAAAATGCTGATTTTACAGTGGCGAAATTATTGTATCGCTAGAGTTTAAACATTTAATAAGCTTTCTGCCTTGCTCTGTATCTCACTGTACAACTGTATAGTGACAATAAAGGCATTCTATTCTATTCTATGATGCAAACCTTTCTCCATAGTATATACAGTATTTTGGAGAATGTATAAAATGTCACTGTGTGTGTGTGTGCGTGCGCATGTTTTATGTGTATAGATTCTTTTGTTACATTCCTACCCTACCATGACAACCCCTTTCTTTTGCCTTCCTAATATTCTGGTTTCAGTTTAGTTCCCACAGTTTTTTTCATCTACCATCTCTCCTATGGACTTTTTAAATGTCTACAGTCAACACAGCCCTGTCCTCCAGCACTATCAGAGGCAGGAGCAGCAGCAACGCCTCAACAGCAACATTGTACCCCATCAGGTGCATTGCACTGTCCCCACCTGATGACAGTGATATGATAAGATCCGATTCCATATTAGATTCTTGATGAATGTGGGTTGTTGTTATTCAGCCCGATTCTATGTGGCCCTTTTTTTTACTTCAAAAATCTCTTACAATTACTGCTAAAGGTTACAGATGTTTTAGGCAGGTGCCTAGTTTAGTTTAAATAACTAAACTAGGCACCTGCACCCTTGTCATTTTATTGACAAGGGTGCACCCTTGTCATTTTATTGATTTGAATACTTTTAGCACTAATCATTGGAACACAAAATTTGTTTGGTAAGCTCATTGACCCTTGACCTACATACACAGGTGAATCCAAACATGAGAAAGGGTATTTAAGGTGGCCAATTGCAAGTTTTTCTCCTCTTTGTATCTTTTCTGAAGAGTGGCAACATGGGAGCCTCAAAAAAACTCAAATGACCTGAAAACAACGTTTTTTCAAGATCACGGTTTAGGGGAATGATAAAAAAAGCCATCTCTGAGATTTTAGCTGTCAGTTTCCACTGTGAGGAACATAGTGAGGAAATGGAAGACGACAGGCACAGTTCTAGTTAAGGCCCAAAGTGGCAGGTCAAGAAAAATCTTAGATAAGCAGAGGCAAAGGATGGTAAGAACAGTCATACTCAACCCACAGACCAGCTCCAAAGACCTACAACATAATCTTACTGCAGATGGTGTCACTGTGCATCGTTCAACTATTCAAGCGCACTTTGCAGAAGGAGATGCTGTATGGGAGAGTAATGCAGAAGAAGCCTTTTCTGTGCACATGCCACAACCAGAGTCGCTTGAGGTATGCTAAAGCACATTTGGACAAGCCAGCTTCATTTTAAAATAAGGTGCTGTGGTCTGATGAAACTAAAATTGAGTAGATGGTATGCATTCTAAGACAAACACTTGCTACCCACAGTAAAATGTGGCGGCGGTTCCATCATGCTGTGGGGCTGTGTTGCCAGTGCAGGTAAAGGGAATCTTGTTAAAGTTGAAGGTTGCATGGATTCCAGACAATATCAGGAGATTCTTGAGAACACCTGAATCACATGATTAGTTCATTACCAGGCCTCTGGAGAACTGCAAGACATGTTGAGAAGATAATTTATCCATTTAAATCAGCTGTGATGGATCAAGGACACATCTAAAACCTGCAGGGACACCGGCCCTCGTGGACTGGGATTGGGGACCCCTGCCATTCGGGTTCGGATCAGGTGGTCCTAATCATGCCTCTCCAGGTCTCACTGTCGTTGTCCACGTGAGCATTGAAGTCCCCCAGTAGGAGTCTCCAGGTGCAGCACCCTTGAGCACCCCTCCCAGGAACTCCAAGAAGGCTGAGTATTCTGAAATGCTAACTGCCATAGGTCTAGGCTGCTGGGGGATTCTCATGATGTGCTGAATGTTTCTTCTTCAGTCACCTTTTTAACTCACATTTTCACCCCAAACGCTCACGGCATTGTATGTGATAGTGGATGATTTTTTTTTCTCAAAAAACTGATATTTTAAAACCTTACAAATGCACTCTTCTTGCTCTCGAAAAAAAAATTAATGCATAACCATTGATTTGTTAATGTCAGAAAGGTTATTTGAACTTTCTAAACAGATCTGTGATTTAAACTTTGGTATAGACATTTATTATTAAGCCAGTGTTGAACCGTGTAAAAATGAGTTGGCCCATACTGTGACAGCATAGAATATGAACAATATATAAGAGTCAGAATGTACAGAATCAAAACCCCCAAAATTATATCTTTGTCCAACAAACAATATATTATACATAACGGTACGACTGCAGTACATTTTCCAGTTTCTTAAACTACACCTGCATTTGGGGATTACTAATTAAAATGAGAACATAAACTTATTGTATCTTTTAACTTGTTGCTTTGCAGACTTTTACACTGAGAGTAACATCATGAAGTGTAAATTGTGTTTTAAAAACATCATATAAAAATGTAATATATTTATTATTCTACTAATACTGATAACAAAATCCTGAAAATATAACGACAAAGCATCAGCTGTCTGCCGTGCAGTAAGAAGTCTTTCCTGTAATGTGCTTCTCAGAAATGCAGTGGACATAACATCTTAGATCTGTTTTTTTTCTTTGATGCACTCCATGGTACACTCGGCAACATAGTCAGTATTACCAAAGTTTTTCTTTTAAAGAAAGAACAGGAAATTTCACATAAGACATGAAAACCAAGCGTGCCAGAGTGTGTTCAAACCACAACCTGTTCCATTCTCTGCTTAAGCCATAATAACAACCTAGGGCGTTTATTTTCATCTACAAAGATGGAATACAGCAATGAGATACATTGACAGAATCAAAGAGAATGAGATGTGGCCACATATACAGAGTATTTAGCATTTAAGTTCCTTAAGTGGCGGGAAGTAGCATTCAGAAGTATTGCTGTCACTGGGGAGTTTAGTCATTTGCACAGGAGACACTGACTTTTAGGTTGAAAACAGTGCAATGTACAAGTCTGGTGACTACAGTAAAGAAAAAGAAAAGAGCTACAGGAAAATGCAGTAAAATAACAAAATTGGAGACTCCTCAAGAATCATTACATATAGTAGCATTTCATACTTCATTTTTAATGGCCATTGAATTAGAAACCAGGATCTAGTGTAAAGAAAATTATTTTCTCCCTTTTCCAAGTACAAATTTCTAAAATACTTTCAAAGATTCAAATGCAGGTTTAGTAAAAAATGTGATATAGCTGCACAATTCAACACAAATCTCAAAAACTCTCAAGTGCTATAATCTTCACCCTAATATCAATTATATTGTGATTTAAAAAGTGATCTTCTGTGTGTGTGTGTGTGTGTGTGTGTGTGTGTGGTTGCTAAAGTTTGAACTTTTCTTTAATCAACTACAAAGCAAAATTCAACATTAAAGCCAAAAAAAAAAACCAAGAAAAAAAAACAACCCAGGTTAGAACAGTCATATAACATTATTTAGTATGTATTTATTGATCCATCCATCTGTCTTAATAGCTGCTTATCCACCTAAGGCTCAATTTCAGTGCTGGAACTTTTACGATGTTGATTTTTCTGCACTGAGTTTCAATACAGAAAAAGCAGTTTCAATTGGCCTTTCTTATCACTCTAACATCTGTGTAGATAATTTCAGTATCCAAATTACCTGTGGGAGAAAAGCAAACAAAAGGAGTGTATTTTATTTCGAAGGAAACTGTTCTTTAAATAATCCTTTTTCCTGACTATATTTCCTATTTTATCTTTTCTTTATTTTACTTTACTTACCCTCATTAGCCTTTGCGGGTCTTCTTTTTTTGCAAAACTTTTTTATAATCATACTCAAAATCACAATGACAAAGAGCAGGATGACATTTGCGATCACAGCCACGGTCAAAGTTGTAACAGAACCTAGAATTAAAAAGCAAATGTCAAATATAATAATATTGAATATCATGATTTGTTGGTTTAAAGCTAAACTGTTTAATTTAATTCGCTTTAATACTTTAATTGAACCTGTTTAAATTCCTTGAAAAGAAAGTGTGCAGTGATATGTCAGAATTATTTATTAATCTGTTAACCAAATATACTACCTTTGCAGGCTACCAGGTGAATAGTTGTTTCATCTCTGCTGACATTGTTCCAAACTCGACACATAAGGTTTCCTGTCAGCTTCCCATGCAAGTTGATGGTAACCTTTGAAACAATGGATTTCTCAGCTGTCCAGTTGCTCAGGGATTGGTCTTTGCTTTGTATCAGAACGCGATCGTCCAGAGTCAAAATTAATTGTACTTCATCTCCCTCAGAGAAGCAGCTGACATTCATCTGTTCTGGTGCCCAGCATGTTTGAGACAGTGCTGGCTTTGACACTGGAGCTGAAAGATTCATATAAAAGATGCCAAATAAATAAATAAATAAAACAACTTCCAGACCAGAGGAGCTATTCTTTTTTTTTTTTTAATCAGAAAAACAATGAGAATTATTTAATAATTTAAGTTGTCTCATAGCTAATTACATTGTTATTAAATCCTGTTAAAATTTAAAAGTATTAATTTGTTTTGTCATACTAGTTGAAAATCTAAGATGAAAATTATAATGTAATCATGAATCCTGTTTTGTCAGTGTATTTCATTCTTGAGTTTTTATTCAATTTTCCTCTTTTCTGTTTAAATATTAATTCACAGTACATTGTAAATGGATGTTTTCAATATCTTCTAAAAGAACAAAATAAATATTTTTAACCTAATAATTAGTTATTTTTAAAATTATTCTTCAGTAGTAACCACAAGTACACTGCTGTAGTTGTTGATAAAAAATTGAAGCTTAGACATCATTAAGTTTCATTTCTGACATTTATTTATCTTAAGTCATTCACCATCATACTTTTTGACCTTTTTTACAATTTGTGCATTCAGTGTTTTGTTAATAGCATAACCTAAAAAAAAAAGCCTGAGATTGAACAAAATCTTGATTTAAAAAAATAAACAAGCAAATAAATAAATAAATAATAAACTTACCGTGTACTTTTAAATACACTTTCACATTTTTCAGTAATCTTCCATAAGGATCGAATTCCTCCAACACGTAATATCCTGAGTGTTTCTTCATAGCTTTACCTAACTTAAGTGTTCCGTTGTTTATGCTTTGTGACTGATCTGCAAATTCCTCATTTAATTTTATTTTCCCCTGATGAGTTGTGGTTAAAATCCTGTGTTTGTCGTCCTTCATGATTAAAAGTGAAGAGTTAGCTTTGAATGGCAGATGAAAAATTAGCAGCTGTCCTGCAGCTCCGAAATAATGACGGTTTCCAGGAGATTCTGAAAAATGGCATACAATTGAATCTAAAAGCAACAAAAAAGAAACACATTTTTAAAACATTTACACCGACTGGAAAACATTATTTATTATATTAATGTACTGTCCATCCCATCCATTTTCTTTGGCTTGTATAATTCAGGGTAGCGGGGGGGACAGGAGCCTATCTCATCGGCCATGGGGTGAGATACATCCATCATTCATTTTTTAGATATATATATATATAAAAAAACCCAAATCCATTTAAATTTAAGATTAAAGTTTCTCCAAGATGATTTCTATCTTTACTGTAATTTATATTTTTAAAAGTTGATTTTTTTAATTTTATTTTTATTAATGCGAATGATTGCCTTCTGCCTCAGTCTCATTCAGTGTGTCTTTATTGAAACCCAGGTAAAATATCTTACTTTACAGTGAATACCTTTTGCCAAAGCCGTTGTTGCCAGAACTGCAATACTCATGTAGAAGGAAATCATTGTTTCTATAACACAGCAGTAAAAATTTGATTATAATAACATATCACTTTTAATGCTAGAAGAAAATGTATAATTAGGTTAAAAGGTTCTGTTTAGCCAATTTTACTCAAGTAATTGTGAGGCTAGGTTAAAAAAGTGCATTTTGTAAAAAAATAATAATAACACAATAGTAATAATAATAATAATAATAATAATAATCATAATACATTAAAAATGATGTGGGCAATCAAAGTGAAATAGCATATATGAATCATTGATCCGCAATGCCAAATTAATTATCACATAGATTCAAATTTCAAGCTGTCACTCACCACATTTAAAAGTCGGTCATGTATTGTTCGCTGCTGTGTAAGACTCAGTGACTGATTTTTCACTGGCAGGGTTGGTTTTATGGTCTTCCTTGCCGTTTGCCTTCTCTTATGATAAGAGCGGAAGCAGTTATATTCAAACCCAGTTTACTAAGAACTCTATTCTTACTAAGAGCTCTGTTCTTCTACTTTACGTTCTGTAAACTGTTTTGGTTAGTTCATCTTACATCTGGCATTATTTATAATTTAATTGTTAGCAACAAGATCTGAGAAGAATTACACTTACTTTACATCTTACTTTTTTTCTGTTTAAATGAGGCAAATTTTGTGTGTACTGCACCTCAACTAAAGAGAGAAAAACTGAAAATGACACACATTTGAATTTTACATTCACAAATTTGTACAAAATAAACAACTACATGGAGCAGCTTTATTTTACAATCATGGTTTTACGTTTCTCCTTAAAATATAGTTATTTACAGGTCAATAGATCAAAATATGGATAATTACAGATACAAGCTAAAACTAAAAATTAAACAAAGACAGAAATAAGAATTAAATTCTTTAATATCTTGATTGATCACTTGTTGAAATATACAACACCTTTGCTGAAAAAGATGTTTTTCTGGCTAGGGGCATATTTATCTAAACACCCTATATACCTTTAAATACCTTTCAGCACTGATGGTGAATTTCATTAATTTTTACAAATTTACTAAATTCTTTATATAAACAGATTTTAAATATGTATTTGAAGACTCATACACATGAGAACATTGAGCATTGTTCAGAGTGTGACAAATCTAATTACTTACAAATGGACTGAGTTACGCATATACAACTTTTCACGTATAATTGCAGATATTGCAAGTGTGCATACATTTATTGCCCATAATATCTTACAGAGCATATGGTCTGTATTTTATTGTTTCTAGTTACTTGTGAAAAGCATTGGCCCCATCATGTGGCAAGTGCTGATCACTGCATTACTTAGTGACTCAATTTTTTCTCACACCAGCATTTTAAACAATGAAACGACTTCTAATACAAACAAATGCATGGAATGATAACACTAATTCTAGTTCACAAGTTTGATGTAAAGGTGAACAGAGTTTTTAATGGTATTATAAAACAGATAGTAAATGGAACACTGTGAGAAGGATTTGTTTGTTGAAAATCAAAGTGTCAAAAAAATCTATGTACTGAATTTTTCATCCATGTCAAGAATATAACAGGAATTATTATTCATCCCTGTCCTTACAGTATCCCTACCTGGCAGCTCCGTATTCAAAGTCCGTTGTCCAGTGTATCCAGCATCCCTCATCCAAAGCATCTCAAACTTACACCTTTTATATGTTCTAATCTTGTTCATCCTGTTCACTCCCCATGAAAATTCTTTAGCTTTGCTACCATTAGCTCAGTCGCCTGTCTTTTTGTCAGTGCCACCAATGAACTATCTCACTACCAACTTGTACTTTTAACCTGACACAAATCATGCTTGACACTCGTCTCCACCCACTCCAGCCTGTCTACAGTCACTTCGCCACTCGTGTACTGTCCAGTGCTTTGGTTGACTCCAGGTATTTAAACTCATCGACCCTCATGCACCTGAACACCAAAGTCCACATAGACTCCTGCCTAATCTGTTCATCATTACTGCAAACAAAAATGAGGTCAGAGATATAATCCCACCCCCACATTAAACTCATTTGTCACTCCTACTGCACACGTTATCACTGTTTTGCTGTTCTCTTACATCTCCTGCACCACCCTCACATACTTCTGACTTCCTCATCCAGTACCACAGTTCCTCTCTTGGCACTCTGCCATAAGACAGAAAGGAAAAGGAAAAACACACACACACACACACACACACACACACACACACATATGAAGAAAGCTCTGAAAATATGTGAAACTAGGGAGAAACAAAATGTCATTCCTTAAGTAGCAGGTTTGACAGAGAAAACTTTCTCCAAGCATGACATCCCAGTGCACTTCAGACCCAGACACACCATGAGACAAAGAGTGGTCCATCCCAAGGATCAAACTCCCAAACAATAGTGTACTGCAACATAGTGTACTACTGTGCAGTGGAGAAATCAAAACAGCCACATAAACGTATGGCACAACACAGAAGAGCCACCAGCAAGACAAGACTCAGCTCTGCATCTGCACCTAAACTATAATACTCCCTCTTTCAAGGATGCAATGTTCAGATTTTGGACCAAGAAGACAGATGGTTTAAAAGAGGAGCAATATCTACTATAAAAATGACCTCTCTGTCATTTTCATGAAATTCCACATCTGCTCATCTTGAGCTGAAAGGCATTTCATCTTCATTCTGCAAACTTTTGGTTCCATTCCTACATCACCTCTACATGATTTAGAGATTGCACTTAAAGGTCTCTGACTCTACTTAAAAAGAAAAAGGGGGAAATAAGACACACATACATATAACCACTAACTATTTTAAATTCTCACTGACATGTCAAAAAAGACATCAGAGTCCATTCTAAAGAAAAGTATAGGTATGGCTGTGTGTCCCTCTCAGGTTAACTAGACAAGTAAGGTAAGCGATGGGAGCCAACAAAGGGCGGGCAGACAGGTGAGTGTGAAAGTGCTCTGAGGAAGCCGCAGTATCCGACTGAGTTAAGGGCATTGTTGTAGAAAATGACTTAGACTGGCAGGATACACACTGGAGGCACAGAGATGTAATGTTAGCCCACTGAAAGAGTAGCATGAAAAGGCAAAAGCAAACTGGCCTGTTAACCATACTGAGCAAGATGATAATCTGGCGAGGTCTGGATGGCAGTGCTGGTCCTTTTGCACAACAGTTGATGAGACTGATGACTTACAGGTGGTTCGACGAGAAGGAGGAAGAGGCTCGAGCTCCACCTCAGAGACAATCACAGCTGTGGCTTCCAAACACTTCAAGAGAACAAAACATTACAGGTCAAAGGCCAAAAAATATCTTTTTCTGTAAATTAAAAATGATTCCTAAATCAAACACAGTTCAATGCAAATGACAGAAAGCTGTCAGCTGTCATTTAAACCATTGTTTCAAATGACTCTAAAAATATGTAACACGAATAACTCACCATAATGAACCTCTGTGCTCCTTTGTTGTTATTTTCGGAAAAATTATATTCCCATTTCCCATGTATTTTACTTATATTTCTGCTTCTAAATTTCCCTTACTTACCATCCAACTACAGCACTATAAAAAGTCACATTTATAATAGTGCAGTGGACAGTAAAGCAGTAAACACAGTAACAACTATATTTTAACTTTATTGACAACTAACATTATTCTGGTAAATAAAGTCATATCTGTGCACCAACTATGGGGTAAAATCTATGTTACTTTTTTTATTACTCTATGACAGCACTCTTGTTGAGGGTGACGCATTTTTATGATTTGAATTGCTGTGTAGCAACCTAGTATTTACAAAGAAAAGAAAATAGATGTGATGACAAAGACATTCACTTAGTGGGGTTGGGTTGGGAGTAAATGTGAGTGCTCTCACCCTAAGACAGCTGGGCTCATCACACCCTTCATGTGCTGATCACTGTATTACTTGTATTACTAGTATTTTTACAGTTGCCTCTACGGGTTACATAAAGGTTAGATTATTCCAGAACAATCACTCATCACAAAACAATAGATGTAATGGAAAGCAAAGATTTTTGCATGGTACAGAAATTAGATAATTTCAATGGCCAAGTCAGTATCTAAGTATAGATTTTAATCTTCCAAACTGATTAAAAAACTGCAGTTTACACATTTTGATAAAATGTTATTTTTATTCATTTTTAATCATTATATGTGGATTACTAGGTAGGTAAAAAGTAAGTGGTTCCCCAAATACTCTAAAACACTTCTGGGAAAAATATATTAGTCACTGGGGTCATAAGCACTTTCTTTTTTTAACCTCTCTAAAACATTTTTTAGAACATTATATGGCTTTACAATGACACAATGATGATGATAATACTGTACTCGACTAACATCTTAACAATGCTGACATCAGCATAAAACATCAACATTTGAATATAGCCCCTGCCTGTTGTTGGAAGTTCTCTTGTAACTATTGGTTTGGCTTATTGGTTAAAGGTTTTCATTACAAAGCTTCAGGACAATGTACTTATCATTTCTGCCGCTCTGCCCTCCCTCATGGACATTTTAATTCCCGCAAGATATAAGGAAAAGGCCAGACTTCACCTTCAGATTCCATCAGCATCGCTGGTGACAACTCCCACCTTTCACCTTCCCTCTTCAGCTTCCTTGGGGGAAGAACAACATCTAGGCTCAGTCCAACAGACTGCTGAACAGCTTTATCCACCAGGCTGTCTGGGGACTGAACTCTGTTGGCACTTTTAGTCATACCTGTTGCTGTTGGTCATTTGCACTAATGTTCTTGTACATGTCACAAGCTGCTCTATTAATTTATTTTATTCATATCTTGTACTACTGCTACTACTGTACATAGGTTTGATTTTTATACATCACCTAGAGTGTTTTGATTCTCCTGTATTCCCTGTAAATGTAGAAAATTGAAAATAAAAAAATCGTTGAATCTTTATTACTCCTAAAAGTAACATAAACAAGTACTTACAGCATGTATATCATACACTCTTGCTTGCATTGTATCTGGAGAGCCACCATCTCAAATCAAGCCTAAAGTTGTATGGATACTACCATGACACCTGGTGGTATATCTTGAGGTACAGCATAGCAGACACAAGCCTATGTCAGGATTAAGGATAATCTAGACTAATAGAAAACACTTTAGTTTTGCACTGTTGCTTTTGGTTACTTGTAAAGAAGTTTTGCCCCATCATGTGGTGAGTACTGATCACTGCATTACTTGCAACTCAAATTGTCTCTCATACCAATTGTTTTTACAGTTTCTAAATGTTACCAGATATTCAAGATTATCACAGAACAATGAGTAATCACAAGCTGATGCATATAAAGGAAAACACTTATTTTCATTTACAAGTTTTATGGTAAGATTAGTCCAAATTTAGCACTTTCTACATTGTGACTATCTTTGTTCTTTGTTTGAAAGGTTTGTATAGCCAAACAGTTATTACTATATACAAGACAGTGGGAAAGATATGTGTCAAAGATTAGAACAGACTTTTTTATTTTGTTTCCAAAATATCACATGATCACAAAACTTGACAAATGATTACTGAGCTATATATATGTCATGATTTTAACAACATTTTAAAGTATAGTATACCACTTTCTTACTAACCTCTTTGTCACTTTGGCAGTATCACATGGCTTAGCAAGTCACTGAAAGCAGGGTAGAGTTTGTGGTTCTTAAAGTCATGACAATCCACACAGTGAAGATTACTGACCTAAAACAAGAACCACAACTCACGTCTGCTGTGAGCACCCATACCCCAAATCACAAGCAAATCAGCAATTTGAGACCATGTGTGGAAGTATTACTGACCAGTAAACTTTATTGAGTCTCCAAGATTAGACAGGTTTAGATTTTGGTTAAAATTTTAACAGAATTAAAGTTTATGATTCGGGTCAGTAGGTTGAAAGAAATGAGACAAAGATTATCACTGAAAACAAAGAACAATAAAGGCAGTCTTACATTTAAAAAGAAAGAGGATAATGCTGAGGCAAGGTCAGAAAGAGTATTTGATGAAAAAATTCATTTGCATGTTAATCGGATGGTGTTTTTCTTGCGTGCTGTTTCACTCTAACATCTGAGTAGATGATATTGTCTTCACCATGATCTGAAAAATGTAAAAACAGAAAAGAGATGATGGAATAAGGTAAATATTCCCACTGCACATATTTATGATTCGTAAAATTATTTTTAGGATTCTCAAGTAAACTTGGCAGGTCTGCAGTCGCACTGTGAACAAAAGCAAGACAAACAGAGGTCAATCGGTTTTTACTTGCAAGGGAAGCCTGATCAGGATCTTGGAGCTGCAAGCTCCCCATCTGATCCCAGCCAACTTCAAACTCCAGCCTTCCCTCACAGCCTTTTATTCAGTGAAAACACAAACACCTCATTGTAAAACCCATATGGTGTGTCATAAAAGCTAAGGCACTGTGTGTGTGTGTGTGTGTGTGCGTGCGTCTATGTGGTATGGATGGACATTTGACCTGACGCTGTACCTGGGCTACGGGGACATTTCGGCTTTTTGCTGTGTATTCATGTGTCCCCCTAAAACATGAATTGTAAATGCATTTTTAAGTGTCTAAATAATAATTTTTTCTACTTCTTATGAGGTCATTATTTATCTTTTGACCTGTATTTGCTTAAACTGTAGTGTAAATTCATTTATTAAACTATAATTAAAAGATTTTCTGATTTTCTTAAAAGTCCACCTATACCACTCACATGATTTTTGTGTATTCCAGTTTATTGCACAGTGACGTTTGAGTTAGAGTGGATGTGTGTAAGTACTACTATTTAATACACATTTTCAATACACACGGCCGGAAGTCATTGTGATTGGTAGGCTATATATATAGGCGGAACCTACGGAAGCGATTTTGCTGCGTGCCCTTTAACAAGTACATGTCGACGGCAAGGCGAAGACTGATTAAAAGCACAAAGGTAAGCCTTTTTAATGTAAAATGCACCATGACTTTAATACTATATGAAATTATAGGTGCACAGGCTTATATTAAACTGGTTTAATATATGCTTTATGGACTGTTAGCTAGTTTTTGAAGAAGTAAAACTGCCTCATCGTTTGTCATTGAGTAAATAAAATAGGGCTGACGACTAACCGCGTCAACGCGATAAAGCGGGCTAACCCGTGTTAGGATTTACTCGGTGTTAAAGCATTAATGTGGCTTAAACGTGTTAATGCCGACATCGCGACTAACGTGATTAACAATTAAACCAGCGCAGTCTGAGTCAAAATCCCTGATGTTGCTGTCAGCTAATTTCGGGCAGTTTGTCCAATGTCTGTCCATTCTGCTGACAGCCCTAAAATAAA
Source organism: Oreochromis aureus (assembly GCF_013358895.1). NCBI lineage: Eukaryota > Metazoa > Chordata > Actinopteri > Cichliformes > Cichlidae > Oreochromis > Oreochromis aureus. The sequence goes on from NC_052951.1 coordinate 23,327,014, forward strand.
AGCAAGGGGTATAAGTGTATTTAATCGTGTATTTATTTATATGCCTGAAGAAAAAACTTCTTACAGTTTTGATGCCTAAGCTTTCTCCGTACTTGTATCACTCTCTGCAGTCGCCATTGCAGAAATGTCACATGTCGCCATTTTGAGAACTAGGCCTTTAACATTTTAAAAGAAGGCATAAATTAGGACTATGAATAAGTCAGCTGTGTTTATGCTGTAAACTACACTACTGCTAGTTCTACTACTACTGATGATGATGATGATGACGATGATGACGATAATCGTAATACTTTATATGCTTTGGTAATACAGGCAATCAAAACGTACAGGAGAACATGCGAAGGAGACGCATTCCTCCACGGAGGATGCAGTCTGTCATGTTTCTGCTGGAAGGACAAACTGGGACTTGATATCCACTACATAAATGCCTTCAAAGGTAAGTTGGTCTTTAGTTTGGATTAGATTTGGAGTTTGTCACTTTGTCTTTTGTCACTCACTTGGTATGCCTCTGCAATTCAGGTCGGGGCATTTTCACGACTGTTCCATTCCAAAAAGGAGACTTCCTTTTGGAATACAGAGGTAAACTCATAACAAAAGAAGAATGTGAGCGGAGACACAGAGTTTATCATGACAGCCTGAAGGTGTTCATGTTTGAATTCAAGTTTGATGGAAAACTCTGGTGGTGCGTATTATATCAGTGTAGTTTGATTACGATTAAATTACACTTTGCTTTTGATTTATGAAAAGAAAGCTTCCTAACAAAAACTAGTTAAGCTAATACTTTTTTGCCTAACCCCACAGTGTGGATGCATCTCAAGAAGATGGGTCATTAGGCAGACTTGTCAACGACAACCACATCAGTCCAAGTGCTAAGATGAAAATATTAAATATCAATCGAAAGCCCCATCTATGCTTATTTGCAAGCAGAGACATAAGTCCAGGCGAAGAAATAGACTATAATTATGGTGACTCGGATTGGCCCTGGAGATGCAAGGTATTTCTACAATTGTACTTTTTGGAACTGATAAATTGCATACCGTAAGCCATTTTTACATTTGTACCTACTCAAATTGGCTTAACGTGACTTAGGGCATCTAGTTTTCCATTGAAATTGAGTATCACCTACTGTGCCTGGGGTCACTATAGTAATGCAGCCGAGCATCCAGTGATATAAATGCCACAGCAAGCATGGATGTCAAGGTGACAAAATGCCTGCTGCTCAGTCTATACTTTAGTGTTCAATTCAGGGATCACGCTGTTAATTTTGGTAGCCATTTCAAACATTTCAGAGTTTCAAAAATGATGGCTTGGATTTTCATGAAGGAGGTGCACTCATAACTTATCGAGTGACACCATTGACCAGCCACCTGGTGGCATTCAGTCTGTCTATGTCAAATTTTCTGATCACTTTGCATCACTTGGAACCTTGGTGCAGTAGTTACTGAAAAACTACATGGTACTATAACCTCCTGGAAAAACCAGGGTAGGTACTAATGGAAAACAGGCAATTGTGATGGCTGCCACATCAAAGCCCTCCAAAAGCACTAAAAAAATATCAGCAGGTATGTAGAAATAAAAAATGGCTTTGGGTTACTAAATTTTAACAGTGATTGATGTTTAATGTGATTCTAGCCTCTTTAGTTAGATTCAGTTTAAATTTTGTCCCTCAAGGATAAATGGGCCCTAGTGATAGTTCGTTGCTGCTACAGGTGATTGTTTTACTCCTTTAGCAATGCCTTAAAAAAGATTAAAGAAATCACATGGACTATTTTTCTCTTAATCACAGGGCCTTAAATTCTCTATACATGACAGTGAATATTTTAAAGACATTAGCTTGAAACTTATCATTCTCATACAGTTTCTTTAATGTTTCAAAAACCTCTTCAAAAATGCACTGTATTTTCATTCTCTATCTGTTACACACGAAGACTGAGACCAGCCAGATTCAGAAGACCGTGAGCTGCCTAAAGCCGCAACCAAACTGCATTCCAAACAATGATCTGGACCTGAAACATCCAGAGCCTGAAAGGGTAAATAATCCAGTGTACCACTAAATGAACTAATAATTTAATCTATCATCCATCTTTATGGATGCTGTGTGTGTGTGTTTGGCAGTCACCTGGGTGTAATGTGATTTACATGGACCGTGGCTTGTAGGTCCTTTTCATTGTTTCAAAGTGCAAGTCTGGATAACATCTGAGTGTGTGTGTGTTAACCACCCAAATGTGACTTAGGAGGACCACACTGTTATTGGGGGACTCCGTCAAAGTTTGCTTCATGGTGACATCACTCTGGTTTTAGGAGGGGTCTTCTCTTATTTTTTGACAGTTTGACCTACATCACGCAGAACTGACTGCATGTGCTTTGTTTCTATGTTGAAATGGTTTGAAACTCAGGCTTGAACATTAAGATAGATAGTACTATACAACTTCTTAACTTGTTTTAGGCACTTTTTACTGCTGTAGTGCATGGGTTCTCTCTGGCTGTGTACTCTGGCTTCTTCCCACAGTCCAAAGATGTAGCTTATGGGGTTAGGTTAACTGGTGATTCAAAACTGCCCTTTGGTGTGAATGCAAATGCTTCTCCTTCCTTGTTAAACTGGTGATCTGTCCAGGTTGTACTGCCCTATGGTAGCTGGTATAGGCCCCAAACCTGCTACCCCACAATCCTGATAAGGATAAGTGGAAGAGGATGGATGATTGCAAAGGAATCAGTTGTTAATTATTGTAGCCAGTATTTTTTCAGAAGAAAACATTTGAGTGGAAAGGCCCCCACATATGCAAATTAAAACAGAAGCACAGGCCTGCCCAGTACTGTTGCAAGAAGAGCACTTGGTCTAATCTTTGTGCCATCTTTTCTTTGTTGCAGGATCTTGATGAAGAAATGCCTCAGCAAGGCTCAGAAGCCATGCATTCTTCTTCAGCGCAAGATTCTGAAGAGGTAACATTGACCTAGGACAGATTTTAATGAATGTTTCTCATGCACGATGTTTCCCTTACGCTATTTGCCGATAGTGAAATGGTTTATTCATCCTCTTGAGTAACTGTCAGATTACGGTTCTTTTGTCTTCATTCTCTATCTGTTACACACGAAGACTGAGACCAGCCAGATTCAGAAGACTGTGAGCTGCCTAAAGCCGCAACCAAACTGCATTCCAAACAATGATCTGGACCTGAAACATCCAGAGCCTGAAAGGGTAAATAATCCAGTGTACCACTTAATGAACTAATAATTTAATCTATCATCATTCTTTATGGATGCTGTGTGTGTGTGTTTGGCAGTCACCTGGGTGTAATGTGATTTACATGGACCGTGGCTTGTAGGTCCTTTTCATTGTTTCAAAGTGCAAGTCTGGATAACATCTGTGTGTGTGTGTGTGTTAACCACCCAAATGTGACTTAGGAGGACCACACTGTTATTGGGGGACTCCGTCAAAGTTTGCTTCATGGTGACATCACTCTGGTTTTAGGAGGGGTCTTCTCTTATTTTTTGACAGTTTGACCTACAGCACGCAGAATTGACTGCATGTGCTTTGTTTCTATGTTGAAATGGTTTGAAACTCAGGCTTGAACATTAAGATAGATAGTACTATACAACTTCTTAACTTGTTTTAGGCACTTTTACTGCTGTAGTGCATGGGTTCTCTCTGGCTGTGTACTCTGGCTTCTTCCCACAGTCCAAAGATGTAGCTTATGGGGTTAGGTTAACTGGTGATTCAAAACTGCCCTTTGGTGTGAATGCAAATGCTTCTCCTTCCATGTTAAACTGGTGATCTGTCCAGGTTGTACTGCCCTATGGTAGCTGGTATAGGCCCCAAACCTGCTACCCCACAATCCTGATAAGGATAAGTGGAAGAGGATGGATGATTGCAAAGGAATCAGTTGTTAATTGGAGTGAGAGGCTGTCACAGGGTATCACATTGACAGACTCTATCACACTCACACCTATGGGCAATTTAGAATTACCAGTCCAGCTAACCCCACTAACTGCATGTCTTTGGGCGGAAGCTGTAGTTGCCAGATACAACTCAGGTGAGAGGCATTGTACACCCATCATATTTGGAATAGGTTCCAGCCGCAAGGATAAGCAAATAAGGAAGGATTGGTTTTTTTAATTTTGTTTTGTTTTTTTTTTACTCTGACCCACTCCACACAGATAAGAATGCATGTGCCGTTTTTAAGAAGTTGCAGTGTTTTAACTCAATTAACTCTTCTAGATAACAACAAAGTGAAAGAATCAATTCCCCTAATCCCAGTAAAATGGTTCCAGTAGAAAAAAGTGAAGAGGTTGATTGCCTTCAAATTTTATACTGGGATGAAGTGTATTAGTTGATATCTGCAACTGAATTGAAAACACCTCACCTTTCCAACTGTCCAAAACAAATAAATGTTGCAATATTTTGCTAACAGTGTCACAGTCATCGTCTGGTGTGCACAACAATATCATCTTTGGACAAGTGCATTCAGTGTGTGGGACCGGTTTCCTCCCTCAAGTGGCTTGGCTATAAGTGCAAAGGTGAGACATTTAGTGAATAGGTACAGTATATAGTAAAAAGCATTAATAGAGTTCAACAAGTTAAGACTAGCTGAAATGAACACTGCTCCCTTTTTAATCAGTGGGTGGTCATGTCTAATTAAAGAAATGTAGTATTACCTCTTTGGTGCAGGACCTTGTAAAAATGGTATACTTGGGATTGTCCTCAATTCCCCATTCCATAACATAAACTGCTCAAAATAATAAAGGGAACACTTAAACAATGTGATGTAACTCCAAGTCAGTCACACTTCTGTGAAATCAAACTGTTCACTTAGGAAGTAACACTGACAACCAGTTTCACATGCTGTTTTGCAAATAGAGTAGACAACAAGTGGAAATTATAGTCAATTCACCATAATAAAGGACTGGTTCTGCAGGTGGTGACCACAGACCACTTCTCAGCATCTATGCTTTCTGGCTGATGTTATGGTCACTTTTGAATGCTGGCGGTGATTTCATTTTAGTGGTAGCATGAGACAGTCTACAACCCACACAAGTGGCTCAGGCAGTGCAGCTCATCTAGTGTAGCACATCAATGTGAGCTGTGGCAAGAAGGTTTGCTGTGTCTGTTAGTGTAGTGTCCAGAGCATGGAGGTGTTACCTGGATGTGGAGTAGGCCATAGGAGGGCAACAACCCAGCAGCAGGACCGCTACCTCCACCTTTGTGCAAGGAGGAACAAGAGGAGCCCTGCAAAATGACCTCAAACAGGCCACAAATGTGCATCTGTCTGCTCAAATGGTCAGATGGCTTGAGGGTCCAGCGTCCACAGGTGGGGATTGAGCTTGCAGCCCTACACCATGCAGGACGTTTGGCATTTGCCAGAAAACACAAAGTTTGGCAACTTCGGCACTGGCACCCTATGCTCCTCACAGCTGAAAGGAGGTTCAAACTGAGCACATGTGACAGTCTGGAGATGCCGTGGGGAACGTTCTGTCTGCAACATCCTCCAGCATGATCATATTGGCAGTGGGTCAGTAATGGTGTGGGGGTGGCATTTCTGTGCCTGCCAGAGAGCCTGACTGTCATTAGGTAACAAGATGAGATCCTCGGACCCTTTGTGAGACCACATGCTGGTGCGTTTGGCCCTGGGGTCCACCTAATGCGAGATGACACTGGACCTCATGTGGCTGGAGTATGTCAGCAGTTCCTCCATGACAAAGGCATTGATGCTATGGACTGGCCCGCCTGTTCCCCAGACCTGAATCCAATTGAGCACATCTGGGACATCATGTCTCACTCCATCCACCACAAACTGTCCAGGGGTTGGCGGATGCTTTAGTCCGGGTCTTGGAGGAGATCCTTCAGGAGACCGTCCGCCACCTCATCCCGAGCATGCCCAGGCATTGTAGGGAAGTCATACAGGCATCTGGAGGCCACACACATTCTACACACTTTCATGCCATTCAACTACCTAAAGAACAAAATATTTAATAAGAATAATTCATTCATTCACATCTGGGATGTCCTTTTGGGGGTTAGCAGTGTATGTGTAGTCATTAAAATATCCTTAAGTGTGAACAGTTTTTTTTTTTTTCAGCATTTGACATTACTGCAATGCTTTGACAAAAAACTACTTGACTTAAATAGAACTGCAAAGCTAAATTAAGTCAAAATGTGTTTCAGTTTGTTTAGGGGTCTGGCACAAATCCTGCCTTGCAAAATTGGCAAATCAGAATTGTCACCAGTCAACACAGGTGTGTATCCCATTCATATTTGGCTTGACTTTTTTTCAGTTTATTTTTTACCTGTCTAAAGTATTGATCAATTAAAATAACTTTTATTCTTACATTCCAGAAAGAAGAAATTTCTGAATATTCAGGGGAGGATGGATTGCCACATTCAGTTCTGGATCAAATATCAAGCGATGATGATGGCAACCACAGCATATCAGAAGAAGAATATGTGCCAGATTCAGAGTCATATGATGAAGATTCAGATGAAGACATCTCATTATTGCCAAGTGTGGGGAATAGAAATATTTTACTGCTATTATTTGCTGCTATTTTATAATCATCATTACCATTTCATGGGATGTTGCATTCAGATGCATTCAGATGTTCAAATATATTGGTATTATATTAGTCTTTATTACAGGTCCAAAGAAGAACCATTTTAAAGGGTTGAGTTGAATCTATAATTTAAAAGTTATTAATGCTTTTATGATCTCTGTGTAGAGGGCAGAGACAGGAAAATACTCTCTGTGCTAAAATGAGACAGGAAACGAAACGCGTCTGCAGAGCATGTTTTGCAGAAGTGAAACCGAAAGCAGAGTGACTGCAAGCCAAAGAGCAGGGTGTTATGCATGTATCGTTGATTAACACACACTTAGTTAGAGGAATCACTGATAGGGGAAAGTTCAAGTTGCTTAAGTTAAGGTCAACTAAGGTTCAGAAAAGCAGATGCAGTACAGACAGACAAATAGTGAGAGGTCATGACACGTACGCAGTACACAACATGCACGCGCCCTTGCACGTGTACGCACTCACACACACACCATAACAGGTCTATTTTGGTAGGGCAGAAATGCAGAAGTGTGCCGAAGTACTTAGAGGAAGTGCAACTGATGTTCCGGGGAGATAAGCGACAGCGAGAATGGAGACAGGAAGCATCAGCCGTCGACACGAAGATGATGTTCTATGTTAAAAGTCATTGTGGTTTTGGTGTGACGTAAATCTGCCTAGTAACAGAAAAGGGGGCTGTACAATTCTTAACCCCATAAAACAGTTGTCTGAATATGAGAAAGACAGTTCAACACTGATTGGGTTGTTGAACTCACACATGTGTTCATTAAAATGCCGTCTAAATTGCACACGCCTGGATCTGTGGTTTTTATGGATTCTTCTCTCAACATTGAACCCTAACATTTGGGGGCTCGTTCCGGTGAAGAGAGGGAATTAATTTTGGTGTAGATGGAGAGATCCAGGGTCTGTGGTGATTGGATGGGCAGATAGGAGTCAGTGGTCTGAAGTGAGTGGACATAAGCCGGCTTAAACAAAGGTAAGGCACATACCTGTTGAATTTTCCAAAATGTGCTAGATTGGACATGTCAAATTAAAGTCTACTCACTGAAAATTACTGGTGAATGTCTGTTTTAATTTTGGTGAAGTTTTCATGAAGTTTACCGGTTGAAGTAATGATAATGAAATGGAAGTTTATAAGTGACAGTACTGAGTTAATGAGAATAAAGGAATGAAGAGAGTTAAGGCAGTTGGACTGCCAAGCAGTTGGACTGCTAAGTGAACTTAGAATGATAGGGAATTTGGTCATTGTGTGGGGTGAAGCCCCGTTGGTCATTTGATCTACGTGTGATGGTCAGTTCGTGGGTTCAAGTCCCTTATGTCCACAACGGAGATCTGCCTCAATCTTAATCCTGATCCGGTGTAGATTGTTGTTTCAAATTATTATAAATTTTTCTCTAGGACGACAGCGGCGTCTGTTAAGAAGCGCATTTTCTCCTTGGTAACGCTTGCACCTGGGCAGGACGCTGACCCTTGGCCTACCCTGAAGAGTAGGGATAGTACCGTCGACAGCGGGAGAGAACTTGGGAACCTCTGAAATTGCTAGGAGTTAGAGTCTCCTATTTTTGCGCTTATTGGGTATGCTGGCAAATTAAGTTAGGTTTAGAGATCTGGACAGGACAGTCTGGGACCGCCCTGGTGAATTGAGCACAAAAAGTCTGGGACTGATCGGTTGGAGCCGTTATGTTCTATTATCGAAATTACATAGGAGTTGAAAGGGCTAAAAAAAAATCTGTGCAGTTGTACTTTAAGACGTCTGTAATATAAAATATGAGATCTATGAGTAGGATCAGTCTCTGTGTTAGTCATGCACAGCCGGATGTGCACTGATTGTGTGTGTAAATGCAAATGAGCAGCAGTGACGCGCAGAGAGGGTGGTTTCAGTTTTCGAGAGGACTGAGCTTTTTGCTAAATGCCTGTATATAAGAGGTTGGTTTTGCTTATTATGAGAGTGTAAATACAGTGTGAATATATTAGTGTGGATGCATAGTAAATGACTGAATTTTGATAGATGTATAGTTCGTGAGCCATAAATGTTGGTGTGTTCATTTTCAGTTATGTGTGTGGGGAGAAGCCGTGAGGATGATGAGAGGTTTCAGTTTTCTTTTTCTTTTCTTTTGACTTGCTCTTTCTGATCATGGAAGGCATGTCCAAAATACTCGTATGAAAGCGTATTTCGAGTGATTTTAACTGTGTGAGTGCTGTCAGTATTTGATTTGAGTGACTCTGCGTGAGTTCTCTGAGTGAGAGAAAGGCAGTGCGTGTGAGACGATTTATGGCGTCTGAAAGAGGTTAGAGCATTTAAAAGGTGTGTATGGAATAAAGGAGTGTGAAATATATTTCTTGGGTGATGAAAAGTAGGATGTGCTAAAGTTTGAAAGTGTTTTTAATTCAAGAAAACAAAAACAAAGGAGTTAGATTAGTTTGAGGAACAGGAAATATTGCTCTGTGTATCGGGGCTGCAGCAACAGGAAATAGTGAACAGGAACTGTGCATGCCCATATATGGGAACTGAGTGTGTGCAGAAAGAACACAGAGAGACAGACGAGGAAATGGGAGCAAATGAAGCCTTTAAGAAAAAAATGAATATAATACTAATTATATGGTCAATACAGGTGGGCGTCTTTCAACTTTGCAACCTTGAGTTCAGCAGCAGAAAAGTAGATTAAAAGAATTGGGAGAATAAGCCAGTTTTTGGCTCGAAATTGTGCGGCTGGATCTCTCACTTTGTCCCTGAAGCGGAGAAGAAGTTCAAAGGACAGTCAATCGCCTGATGAAGACCGATAGAACATCGTGAACTTGAATACAGCAGGCAAACGGCAGTGCCACTGATCCATTAACCCTGATGACGACTGACGACCAGCAGCAGCATGTAAGAGTAATGTAACATGTACTGTGAAAATACAGGCTGGGCAGTTGAACAGTGGGATAAAGAATTGTGGAAGAGCACTGGACATTGAGTGATATTTTGCCATGCTGGGACTTAATCTGAAAGAAAGACTGTAAAGAAACAGAGAAGAAGACAACAGCTGAGTTGAGACTGTGTTTGCTGGAGCTTTGAAGCCCGAACAGGACATTGTGCAGAGAGGACCAGTGAGAGATGAAGCTGGACGAGTTTGGCTGCGAGAATATAGGATATAATTGGATTGAAAATTGAAACCTGAACTCATGAATTGTTTAGGGATGTCCACTACAGCATAACAAAGAGGTAAACATTAGAAAAGGTAGGAATAATGAACGAAAATAATTGTCATTACCTTAATGAATAGAAAACACACATACAAATTGTTACATGTGAGATTATTTTTGAAATGAATCAGAAGTGAGATAGTTTGAATCTAAAGCTCAGTGGTGAAATGCATAAATTAAATATGAATATATAGGATGCAATGAAGAAACAGCTTACACGTAGTGTACATTAACATGAATACATCACAAGGCAACGAAGAACTCAATGAATTAATTTAATGAAGAAGCAGTTTACACCCAATTAACATAAAATGCAGGGAAGAACACGCTTACATGCATGGCATAATTGGTGTTTCTGATCAGAGATAGAGAAATGGGTTATTTAACCACTGGTGATAATAATGAAAATGTCTTAGTTTGTTATTTTCAGGGGTAAAGCAGACCCAGGCCAATTCTCCAGATGCAGGAGTCTGAAGAAATTACAGGTTAACATGAATGGATATGTTAAGGCAAGTTTCTGGTTGAATTGTTCACAGCATGATGTGTCCAGGAACCTGAAAAGCAAGCCCCAGCTCCTGGCTGAAGACCAGGAGGGCGGTAATTTAAGGTGGGAAATCAAAATGTGGGTTAGTAACTCGGGGAAAAAAGAAAACTGACTGCTTAACTGGAGAGTTGGGAAGAAGTCTGGGAGACTGTGAAGTCATAGATGCAAAATAACATATACCCATACACACACAAACAGAAAATGCATTAACCTTATAAAGACAAGCTCCTGAAGCTTAATGAACAGATATTGATTAAAAACCTGGCTAAGAACATAAGCATATGCAATGAAGATCTGCTTGCTGCTTGTATGAGTGAGAGAATGGTGTGAATGGTTAATACAATTGATGGAAAGATTTAAAATAGATGGAAAAACAAAAGAAAAGTGTCTATAAGAGTGACTCAGGAGTGCTCTTGCACTGATTTATCAAAGTAAGTGATTAGTATAGAAAGAAAATGAAAATAATTCAATAACGTGATAAAGTTTAAACATGTATTCCTCTTGTTAAGTTGGCTGTTGAGCTGTGGGTTTATGCAAATTAGCTGGAGTGAGTGAGTGACAAAGACACTTCCTGTGTGCGTGTGTGGGAGGCTTTCGGTTCAGTTCAAGAGAGAGCAGTGGCTGTTGAAGAGTATTGGGAGAAATATATAATGGTAAAGTATCAGGATATTTGATTACGGTGGTCAGGTCTGTTCAGAGGGGCAGATTTGGACAGGAAATTTATAATTTAAGGATGATATGTGGTTGAAATTGGTTTTTATCTTGTGCTGAATGAAAACGGTCTTTGATCTTTTGACGAGGTTTTCGTGTGTTGAACGGGTGAAATTTAAGATTGTTGAAGATTTTTGAGGTTGTTGTTTTATTTTTAATAGAGGAGTTTTGATAAACATGGACATGTCTAAAAGGGCCCATAGTTTTTATAACAGTGCACTTAGAAAAAACCTGTCAGGTGATTTTGTTTGGTACTTTGATGAGCTAATAATCAGCTCTCTTTTTTCATTTTTGTTCTAAGCAGGCCTGGAAGAGAGTGAACGGACGGCGCTGACAAAATTACCAAGTACGAAAATCAGGTGGGCATTACAGAATTATAATTGATTACAATCAGAGACTGATTGGCGGCGAGTCTCTGTCTAAAAATGGGTTGTATCGATTCAATCCAGTCAAAAGTATAGAGAATTATTTTCCTAAAAAGGAAAACGAAACGAAACAAATGCAAATGATTGAGCTCATTTTGCTGATGTGGAGCATCTGATGACGTGCGCAGGAGGCTGCAGATCAGCAAAAATATCATGTGTGAATGCATGTGAGTGAATGTGAGTGACTGGACTAAGGTGGGAATGAATAAATGTGGACAGATTTATCATGTGAGGAAAAGAAAGGGGATGCTTTGTTTTGCTTTTGCCATAAGCAGGACAAGTGGGAGACTTAAATCTGGGGAGGCTGATTTTGGGATGCTGATGTTTGCTTTGAGAAAATTTCTTTTTACGGGGGTTAGATTATGGGATTACATTATATTGTTGGGAGAATGCTAAATGCTAAAAGGGAAACATTGTTTGATGAGATTCAAGTTACCATTAACTGAGGTAACTCAGGATTGATAACTGTTCTGTTCAAGTTTATTTTTTGTTATGACATAGACGGGATCATAAAGGGAGAGTTGAGTATGAAATGTAAACTACAGGTTTTGTTTTCAGGAAATTCCAAGGATCCAGAGTTCAATGGAGCAACGAGTTGGAGAAGATTTGACATGATGATTAAATTGATTTTGTTCTTTAAACACAGGTTTTCAGGGCTAAAGCAAAACACCGGAGAGGAGAATTGCTGAGCGGTTCTGGGAAATGAAATGACTAACCTTTTTTTCCTTTTAATTTGTTAAGCTTGGGTGGAGCATGTTGAGTTTTTTTGCCACATGGGATGTGTCAAAAAGAGAGGGGTTTAAGATTTAATTTGTTTAATTTGAAAGGGGTTTTACTAGGATTTTATAATGATTGGGGTTGTTTGATAATTTAGATATGGTAAAACTGAGGCAGAGATTGTTAATTCTAAAGAAAGGAGTAAAATGAACTAAATTCTGGTTAGAAGATAAATTGCTGGGGTTAATAAGAAGTTGTACACCAAATTTAAAGGGGAAACTGTGGGAATAAAGGATATGCTTTGGGGAAAATAGTGAACATTTTATGAGTAGAAAATGTGGGATTTCTTTTGATTTTTAGGATAAGTTGTAACAGTGACATAATGCTAGAATGTTGTTATAAGGTAGGCTTTAGGGTAGAGGAGAGCTGTTTATGAGGATGTTAAAAGTCTCGCTGACTCAAATGAATAATATTGGAGATTATATATGTAGAAATGATTTTTTCATACACATTGCATTTTGGTGCCTTTAACGGAGTTGTGGCTCAGAGAGTCGTCTCTTGAGGGTCATAAACTTTTGGTTAACGTTATGATTAGCCAATCTACTGTGAGAATGACCTGAGTTTTGAAGGATTGCACACGCTTACAGACATACAGAGTTCATTAAGACACATGACAGTATTGATTCCAGGCAAAAGGCCTGAAATCCATTTAGCATTTAACTGAATAGGAGTTTCGTTTGTAACTAAATTGGGTGACATGTAAAATATGGAGATAACACATGCAGTTCTAAATTAGTCCTCTTATATAAATAGCAGTTACAGAAATACAGAAAACAGAAGCAAAGGGAGAAAGCTCATATATTTTGGTTAAGTCTGATAAAGTTTAAGTTAGAGGAGGCATTACATTAAAAGCAGCAAAATGAAATAAAATGATAGATTCAAACAGGTTATTACCCAGGAAATGGGAGTTCAAAATACAGTTAGAGTTCAGTTTTTAGCTATGATGAAGTTTATCTAGGAGCAATTAACTATGTGCTTACACTGAGTGATTAAAGCGGTTGTTTTTCTTTGATCCTTTTAGTAGAATAAGCCCTTATAATGATTTTATGATGATTTTGCTTGTGAGAGGTGACTTAGATGAGAGGTAGGCCCTTGCAGCAGTGACAGTTTGTGCACAGGATGTTGATGATCAGATAGGAGCAGAGAGGAAGCACATGCAGAGACATGCTTCCTTTGATCCTCTTAAAGACAACGCTTTCAGAGGTTCACAAATACTGAGTAATGTTGAATGAGATATGAAAATAAATGTCGAAAAACCAAATACGTAATTAGGTTCATGTTTTGAGTAACATTAGGTTGAGTAACATTAGGTTTGAATAAAGAAGACAATTGAGGGACATAAGGCAGGGAAGCCGTACTAGGGAGGAAGTGTTCTGTTTCCTTTGCAGGTGGCCAGATTTCCACTAGAGTGGGACCCAGAAGAGGAGCAGAGACCACTTAAGCATGAAGTGTTCTCAAGTGGGAGCGGGCATTTTATTATTAAGACCACCTAGATGACATGGGGTTGTCTGATTTGTTAAGTCACAGGATGCCAAGAGAGGGTCAGAGCTAAGAACAGTGATCCTAAATGTCCATGACGTCAGGGGTGGACAGGGAAACAGTTGAATGGGCCAAGGAGTGACCCAACATAATGTATGGCGACCTCTGGTGTGCCAGAGGTCGAGAGTGGGAGTGTGGGGAATAGAAATATTTTACTGCTATTATTTGCTGCTATTTTATAATCATCATTACCATTTCATGGGATGTTGCATTCAGATGCATTCAGATGTTCAAATATATTGGTATTATATTAGTCTTTATTACAGGTCCAAAGAAGAACCATTTTAAAGGGTTGAGTTGAATCTATAATTTAAAAGTTATTAATGCTTTTATGATCTCTGTGTAGAGGGCAGAGACAGGAAAATACTCTCTGTGCTAAAATGAGACAGGAAGCGAAACGCGTCTGCAGAGCATGTTTTGCAGAAGTGAAACCGAAAGCAGAGTGACTGCAAGCCAAAGAGCAGGGTGTTATGCATGTATCGTTGATTAACACACACTTAGTTAGAGGAATCACTGATAGGGGAAAGTTCAAGTTGCTTAAGTTAAGGTCAACTAAGGTTCAGAAAAGCAGATGCAGTACAGACAGACAAATAGTGAGAGGTCATGACACGTCGCAGTACACAACATGCACGCCCTTAGCGTGTACGCACTCACACACACACCATAACAGGTCTATTTTGGTAGGGCAGAAATGCAGAAGTGTGCCAAGTACTTAGAGGAAGTGCAACTGATGTTCCGGGAGATAAGCGACAGCGAGAATGGAGACAGGAAGCATCAGCCGTCGACACGAAGATGATGTTCTATGTTAAAAGTCATTGTGGTTTTGGTGTGACGTAAATCTGCCTAGTAACAGAAAAGGGGGCTGTACAATTCTTAACCCCATAAAACAGTTGTCTGAATATGAGAAAGACAGTTCAACACTGATTGGGTTGTTGAACTCACACATGTGTTCATTAAAATGCCGTCTAAATTGCACACGCCTGGATCTGTGGTTTTTATGGATTCTTCTCTCAACATTGAACCCTAACACAAGCACATCAAAAAGTCTGTTATGCCAAGATGACATCTCCAAAGCGCATGAACAATCAGATTCAACGAATTTAATCCACAACTTAACAAAGGACAAGCCAGAAGATAAAAGTGAGCTTTGCGAAACTGAATCAGAAAAAATGACTTTAAGTAAAAGAAATTACTGCTATTTTTGTGGCAAACCGCAAGCTACAATTTCCCGCCACCTGAAAACGCACAAAACAGCTCCTGATGTTGTGCATGCATTTTCCTGCCTAGAGACTCAAGAGCGTAAAAGCCTGTTAGAGAAATTGAGAAATAAGGAAATTTTAAGCATAATGCTGCAGTTTTGCATGGTGGAGTGGGACCACTGAAAGTGAAGAGAAGACCCAAGATTAAAGCAGTAGAGGGAAAGTTTGCTCATTGCTTTTATTGTCAAGGGATGTATGTTCGCAAGGATCTTTGGAGACATGTCCGCAGATGTCCTAACAAACCAAAAGATGACACTGATAAAGAACCTGGAAGAACAAAGTACTCGGCCTGGCTTTAACTCTGGAGTCTCAGTGTTATCCGCAGGTGTCAAGTGGAGTGTGGAAGGTTCTTGCTGTTATGAAACAAGATGAGATTGCCTCAGCTGTGCGAAATGACTTTACTGTTATTCAGTTTGCCCAGTCCTCTACAATAAACATGGACAAGACCCTACAAAGTATGATTATATACGACAGAAGCTTCGTGAAGCGGGGACGTTTGTTGTTGTGTCTCGCGTACAGAATTCTCAGTGCATAACATGGAAGAAGCTATTAAGCCTGCTAACTTCCAGAGAGTTGTGCAAGCAGTAAAGAAAGTTTCAGGTTTTGATGAAGAGACACTGTCATACAAAACTCCAAGCCTTGCACTGAAACTGGGACATACACTGCATAAAATGTCTGACATTATCCATTGTCGTGCCCTCATGACAGAGGATGAAGCCCTAATCAAGTCCACTGATGCGTTCAAGAAGTTGTATGTCTCCAAATGGTCTGAGATGGTGTCTCACCGTGCCTTGAACACATTGAGTGAGGCAAAGTTTAACAAGCCATCAACCTTGCCCTTTACAGAAGATGTTCGGATTCTCCATCACTACCTTCAAAAATCTGCAGAAAGTGCCTTTTGCAGCTTGGAGAACGAAGCCACAGCTCAGAATTATGCCCAACTTGCACAAGTTACACTCTCACAAATCATTGTGTTCAATCGAAGACGTTCTGGAGAGGTTTCAAAGATGCGCCTCAAAAGTTTTCTTGAAAGAGACAAAACAGCACTCCACACAGATGTTGCCATGGGGCTCTCAGAAATGGAACAGAGACTCTGTAACTATTTCTGTAGAATAGAAATAATGGGAAAAAGGGACAGAAATGTTCCAGTTCTGCTAACACCAAGCATGCTGGATGCTTTGTCACTACTGGTTAGTAGGAGGCCTGACTGTGGTATTTGTGCCACTAATATCTACCTCTTTGCAAGACCCCGATCAATGAGTCATTACAGAGGAATGGACTCCTTGCGTGTTCATGCACACCAGTGTGGAGCAAAGCACCCTGAGTATCTAAGATCGACACAGCTCAGAAAACATGTTGCCACACTCTCACAAGTCCTTAATTTGAAAAACAATGAACTTGATCAGGTTGCAGATTTCCTGGGTCATGATATCCGCGTTCACCGCGAATTCTACAGATTACCAGTTCCCACAACACAGCTGGCCAAGATTTCCAAACTGCTTTTAACACTGGAAAAAGGACATCTTTCCCAGATCCAGGGGAAATCACTGGATGAGATCGAAATTGAAGGTTTGTATTGAAAGGAGCAAATATTAGGGCAGTAGTTGAATGTTATGCTTTATCAACAGAATTAAAACCTAAAAGCACAGACCATTCTGTTAATGTCCATGATTTAAGGTTCTTGAAGTCTGTTGTTTCATCACTTTGCAACATTTGGCAAACTGCAGATTGGTGGCCTTAAATAGTAAAACTATGTACTGTGGAAAAAGTATAATTTCCAGTATTTGTTCTGTATTTTGTCATATCTCGTTGTTAATGTGAGGTTTTTGGGGGGTTTGTGTTTGTGTTGTTTTTTTTGTTTTTTTCCCCACAATTTCTCAGATGAAATTGCATTAAGTGATGCTGAAACAAAGGACAGTGAGAGTGAATCAGATGATGATGACACAGCACTCACAATGTCAGCGTGTGGCACCAGTGAGCCTGTACATGCAGTAGCTGATTCCACAAACACAGCGCAGCTCCAAGACACTGTAGATTATGGTAAGTTACCACTAGCTTGGTTTCTGTGGATAAAATGTTTGTTACAAATATTAAAACTTAATCAAATTGTGTAATCAGCAGATGAAGAACCACTCATAATGCCTGCAGCAAGTGAGACTGCTGCTCCCTCTGAAGGTAAGGGGTGCAGTTGGTTCTCTAAACTTATGGACACGTTCTTTGTAATTGCATTGCAATTCTGTCTCTCTACACCACCACAATGGATTTTAAAATCAAACAATATCCATATGTGTTAAAGTAGACTTCCTGCTTTAATTCTAGGGATTTGACGGAATCATCACATCACAACCATTATGCATAGTCTATTATTCTCAGAAGCTCAAGGGTAATTGTATAGCTGACAAACAATTTAATGACTGGGTGAGGCCTGTCTACAGACTACTTCATGTGACATACTATGGTGCTTGCATGATGCATTCTCATTATCCAATTAAGTAAGTAACAAGGTTGATTCTGTTCATCTGAACGTAGTTTTTTCAGTGGGAGAAATGTTTCGTCACTTAGATGTTTGTGCTTTAAGGTTCTTGAATTGTTCATCATCTATTGTTTCATCACTTTGCAACATATGGCAAACTGCAGAGTGGTGGCAAAAAGTCACTTGGATGAGTGACAAAATGTTTCTCCCACTGAAAACGCTACGTCCAGATTAACAGAATCAACGTTTTGGGATTTACTTACCTGGGTCATTCCTACTATTCGGTGCCATTTCAGTGTGATCACTCTTCATCAAAAAATACAAAATTTTGAATTATTTTAACATTTCATCTAAAAGAGGGATTTTCAACCTATAAGAAAAATGTATTGGTCCAGCTAAGGATATTATATTATAATATTTTTTAAAATCAAAGTCTTTACCCATGACGTGCCAAATGTCCACCCTGTTACAGGACATTCAATTTTCTATTAATAACTGTTTTGAATACACAGTTATAGTAATATTTACATTTTCTAAAAGCTACAATGTCCCTTTTTAAAATCTGCAAGGAAATTTCAAGGAAGTATTTTAAACAAGCATTATATTGAAAGAAGACAGGTTCAGTTTTAAGACACAGTGTAATTTCAAAAGATTGTTTTTAGATTCAAAGGAATATAAAAAAAAATTGGCTCCATTTTTAAGTAACTTAATTTTGCTGATTCATTCCCTCCCAATAACCAAAGAGACATGCATTATGTTTGTTGATTTGATTTAATTAACAAAAGAAACACACAGGTAACAGGGTGGACAGAGGAGAAACAGGGTGGACAGGAGGTAACAGGGTGGACATAACATCAGTGACAAAAAATACCACCTTAAAGAAACTTTGAACACCTTCACCATGCCCGTCCAACCAACACAGGTAGATACATGTCCACATTAAACAAGCAAATTTTCACTGTACACCCAACATAATGAACATTTTTCTCACACCTTTTACCTATGCAACAGACCAGCAACTCCAGTTTTTTTCAAGGAAATCCCACACTTTCCTCTCCAGCTGAACTGACCTCTTATTCAAAGGTGTTGGTTCTTTCATCAGACACACAACCTGGTCATCCCTATACCAGGTTATGTCCTCACGTGGACTTGGCCAGTGGAACTTGTTGGTCCCGTTCTTGTGCATGCATTTCACTTTAACATCCTCTTCAACCTCCAGAATGATTCCTGGGTAGGGTTCACCATCGTAGTTGATAATGCACCACTGACCAATATGATCTTTTGTGACGTTCTCAGGCCGGGTTGGTCCCTCAGTGCAATGTGGACTTGCCTCTTGACTAAGGCTTATCTCCTTCAGGCCATAGCATTCACAGTCCAGTACACCTTTGTCTGCCTGGCAAAGGCAGGTTATGTCCCTGTATTTTATTGCACGATCCCTCTGCTTTCTTTTCCTTTCTCACCACTGCTTTCTCTGTGCTCTCTTCTGTCGTTCACTGAGATCTGCCACTTTCTTTTTTTTCCCTTCCTCTCTGTCCTTTCTCCACTTCTCTTTCTCTTTATTGAGATATATCTGTCTTCTCTCAGGGTCAGCATCACGACGTGCTCGGTAGCGCCGCTGCTTCTCCGCAGCAGACATTGGTGCCATTCCCTGAAAAATGTATACTATTCAAAATCTTCTAAAAGTATATATATACAGGTTAATAATAATTACCAATACACACTTGTATAAATAACCCTAAACACTAAACTTCTATCATCTTACGTCCCCCCTGTTACCATGTGTCCCCCCTGTTACAGTGCATAGCAATAACAGGGGTGACGGTAACAGGGGGGAGATTTTATGCTAAACTTAGCCATTACTACTAGTATGATGAACAACAAGCTAGTACATGGTGACCACTAAGAACCATTTTTAACATGTTTATTAGCCATATTATAAAAATTACAAAAAAAAAATTGTTTCCACTATTAATAAGCGTAACAGGTTGGACGTGTTATGCTTTGCCACATTACAAAATCTTGCTAAAACATTGAAAAAGGGTTGATTAAAGAGTGGTACTTACTCGTCTTCTTCTTGAAAGTTTTCCTCCAAAATATGTTACATCCGGAAGTGTCATGTGACTAAAAGAATAATCAGGTGATGTGTTCTATGGAATTCTTATCAGAGTAACAGGGTGACAGTTGATTCAGGGACACAACATTTTTTTTTAAAGATTTTAAGTATTAAACATGCATTAATAATAAAAAGAACATTTGATGAGGAACATTAGAAATAAGCCAATCCAGAAATGATGAAAAATCTAGATTTTTTTTTTTTTTTTTCAGTTATATTTGTAACTGAAGTCGAGCAAGCATGACTGGGGACATAGTACTTTAGTGACTTGTGCTAAAATAAAAGTAATTTACTTTTAATGTATTTATCCTGTGTATATATCAATGTGTTCTATGGTAGAGGGGGGTTAAACATACAAGAAAATGGTTTAGAAATAAGCATTAGACAAGTTTTACACTAAATATACCATATTATGTCATTAGGACTCAAATGGCACCGAATAGTAAGAATGACCCACCTGGATGATTGAGCATGCATCAAGAGACTTTTATTCAATTTTTTATTCAGTCTTTTATTCACAGTGGAACACTAAATGTCTCATTTTAGAAATTTGATAAATTTTCAAAGAGAATTTTAGCTCGTTTTGATATTGATGGTACCAACACATTTCAGAAGTTAGGACAGGGTAACATCCATTCTTTTAAAAAGCAAATGATTTTGGGGTTTTTTTTTGTTTGGTTTGTTTGTTTTAACTACTACTACTTTATATATCTTCCAGATAAAAATGCTGCTCAATCCCACAATTCCCGAAGAGCTCCCAAAAACATGTGGTCCAAGGCTGAGGTTGCTGCAGTGATGAGGCATTTTAAAGACCACATAAACGAAGGGAAACTGGCCACCAAAAATGAATGCAGTCATTGCAAATTGGTAGAAGATCCGGTGTTGGCAGGAAGAACAGTTCAAAACATAAGAGATTTTGTAAGAAACAGAGGATTAACTGCAAAAGGCAGAAAAAATGAACTAAAATAACTGTTTAGCCAGATGTGGTTTTACATCTTGGTCAGATTGCCGAACTGTTGTTAAAACTGACTTATTGTGCAGCAGGCTGCCTCACTGATGTTCTGTTTAAAGAAAAAAAAGTTCTTGTTAATTACAGAAGTAGTTTGTATTATATAATTTTTAAATTTAATTTATTTAGTTTTTTTTGACAGGTTCTTATTTTAATATATTTTTTTGACAGGTTATATTTAAAATAAAAATTATAAATGCATATTTTCTCCCCTTAATATTTACCTTTAAACTATTAAAATTCATTTTAAATGTTTTTATTTTTCTGTTTTCTATATTTTTATATTTCTGTGGTTAGCGTGGGCATTTTTGTCCATAGATTTCTTTTTTATTTATGGTTAAAATTAATGTTCAGATCCAAGAACACTAATAAAATGATGTCCCAGTAATCCTGTGTCCTGTCAGATGTGTATTCATGGTAATGATGAGCTATTTAATAATGACATCATTGTCCCTTTAAAGACCCGATATTGTTTTTTTTGGACCTCATAAATCACATCGTTGTCAAGTGGACAATGTCTCCAGAAAACACAATAGAGTGTGGTTGGTGTGTATCAGTGTATCTAGACTTCTATAGGGAGTGTATGAGGTCTGAAGTGACCCAAATTTTTTTCAGATTTTTCGAACACTTTAACCTCGCTCCCTTGGCTCTAAGTCCTCTGGAAACGGTAGTCCCCTTAAACCACCACCGGGCCGATTGACGTAGTATAGTCCCTCCATACCACATAGACCCGTATGTGTGTGTGTGTGTGTGTGTGTGTGTGTGTTATCAAATAAGGAAACTAAAATTTTACATGCAATGTGCCTGCAGTTTAAGACAAGGTTTACAATTTTAAGCACAACAATGACAACTTTAAACAAAATTACTCCAACAAAACTGTGTATCCGTGTATCCTTTACCTTTATTGACAGTCATGGGGTCAGTTTTCTTATTGAAATGCTTTACACCAAGAAAAACAACAAAACAAGAAGTAGAGTGCCAATGCTTGCAACCACAGCCACAGTTACAACAGTACCTAGAAAATATATAAATCATCACTGAGCAACTCAAATATTGTATGTTATTTAAGGGTTACATGACCTGAAGTCACAGGCTTTAGATATGTATTTAATATTGACGCATCAGACTGTATATTTTATTTATATTGTATATTAAAAAAATGTCAGTAAAGGGAATGAAAACGTACTCATACACAAGATAGATTTGACAGAATTACAATAATCAAAGAAATAGATTTTTTAAAATAATGATATAAAATAGAATCAAATAATTTAATGTAATTACCCGTGCAGCTTGTAACGTGGATGATCTTTTGGCCTCTGCTGACATTATTTTGAACAATACATGCCAGTTTTCCCATCAGTTGACCGTGTAAGGTGACGGTAACCTTTGAAATGCTGTGTTTTTCTGTACTCTTAGTTGTGGTCTGTAACAATAGGTTATCGTCCAAAGACAACATAAACTCTACTTCATCTCCCTCAGAAGAGCAGCTGATTATCTTCTGTTCTGGTGACAAACACAACTGAGATGTGGCTCTAACACAGGTGCTGAAAGACATAGATATATTTGCAAATATAGTCATGTATGTAGATGCAGTGCTATTTGGAATTTTAAAAGATCCAGTGCCAGTCCTGCGAACTATCATCATTATGCTTGTGTAATTTTTTTTTTCTATGTTTGAGAGTGAAAATGGGAGTATGCAACTAAAAACACAATGTTTTATAAATAATTCAATTTAAGTTATTTATTTTTAAGGCAAACTTTATAATACAACCTGCGACTAAGGTGTAACTAACCTGTGATTACTTATTTCAGGTAACAAGTCAGGTAAAATTAAAAGACTTTGATCATTTCTATTTATCTTTACACCACATTTCTAAGGTGTACATTGCTGTTAAATGTTATTTTTTAAAAATTACTTTTTCAATCCTACCTTTTATATCCAGATAGATGTTTTTGGTGTGCAATAATGAACCATTAGTAGAGCTGTGTATTTCCACCATATACTCTCCAGAGTCATTTTTTGTTGACTTGTTGATCTTAAATGTCCCATTTTTGAAGACTGTAATATGATTCTTGTATTTTTCATTTATTGCACTTAATGAATAATGTGACAATGTTAAAATGTTACTTGCATTCTTTTTCAAACTTGTCTTTGCGTGTGTATTAGTAGGTAGGTAAAAAATGAGCGGTTCGTCAAGTACTCCAAAACACTTTTGTGGTCCAGGTTGAGTTAAATTGCATTCCAAAGCTCCTAAAGGGGAAAAAAAGTTGTTGTTTTTTTTAAAAAGTAAAAATCTTACATGTGATGTACCCTCATGAATACAGTAACTAATTAAGAATTCTAGAAAATAGTTGCTTCAAAACCCTGTCTCTCTGTGTCTAAGACAATTTACACCATATTATATAATGCAACACTGTAGTAAAGTTAATAAATAATATTGTAAAATACTTGTTGTGAATGACTTTCAATCTTAATATCAAAATTATAAACGTAGCAATTTTGTTCAACCCTATACAGCTATTGCTAAAATGTACCTTGTGCCAGAGCAGTCCGCGCCAGAGTTGTTACAATCATGTAGACCAAAATCATTTTCTGTTGTGATAGAATTAAAGTATTACCAACTGTTAACAGTGGACATAAATGGCCTCTTTTATTCCTCTTATAACCCAACTGTCTTCTCAGTCAAAACACTGGCATCTTCGAAAGAGGGAACTTTATCTTTTTCATAAATGCTACACTCAGCTAATATAGATATATGACAATTATCTATATAATTAGAAGACAGTTTTAGAGATACAAATACACAAATTTAAAAAGGTTATACTTTTCAAAATTGTAAAAAGAAAATTGTAAAAGTCACTCACCACATTTACAATACAGGCTCTTCTTTTGCAGTTTATCGATTGGCTTGTTTCTGGTCTTTTTGTCTTGTGCGGAGAGAATTGAGGAGGCAGTTACACTAGTACTGTAGTCATTATCGGGTCAAATACTAGGCTGTATCTAGTATTCAGAAACAATAGGTATATATTCTATGCTACCACGAGTACCTTTGGCAAATGTTTTTGTATGGCATTTATTAAAAGCACAGCTTTTTCCTTTTTTTGTATTCTTTTTCATCAAACCGAGAAGAGCTAAAATATTCTAAGCTACAGGCAGATTAGAATTAGAAGTTAGAAAACACAAATATCCAAACACTAAGATATGAGTGATATGTGCCCCTTGTACATGGTTGTATTCTACTGGGCATTCAACATAAAATGTTTGCAGAGTGGCCGATACTGAATGAAGCACATAGCCATAAATAGCAAGTTTTCACTTCAGATTAAAAAGATAATTTAGTAAACCTGCGCTGTGTTTTGCGTTATTTCTTGTTATCTCTTCTGTTTTGGAACATTTTAAAATGAAAAGTATAGTAGCTGTTATGCATTTTTTAAAATGATAAGCGTAGCATTACTCACATGCACCTTCCTCTTAGTGGCAGCAGGATAGTTTTGGGCAATCTACTCTATTTGTCTTGTGGTTTTCTTACAATGTAGGAAGTATGTAGAATTGTTGAACTACTAAAGTATTTTATATGTCCTCGTTTTAACAACAATACTAGTTGCCAACTAATAATGTCATATATTAGTTGGATAAAGACTGCTGGTGTAAGATAGAATAATTTTTCAAACTGTATAGATGTTTGGGTTTAAAGTTCTAAGTATAAATTTTTGAGCTGGAATTGTTGCACTAACAACTTAAATTATAACAAAGAAAATGATCTGAGATGATTACACCGAAGTGGAAAAGACTTTTTCTGTCTGGGAACCCATTCTCTTGAATAATTTCCCTGAGGAAATCAGATTGGTGAGCTTGGATTTATCCTTTCAATCACTCTTAAAGGCATGTGTGTGTATAAGAAGGCTTTTTCTTTGTCTCCATTATAGTTATTTGTCTTTCAAAAGTGTTTCGTCACCTCCTCCTATAGCTAACGTTGTTTCAATATAATATGAAAATATGAAAGACTATTAACATTAAACCATTAATCCTTTATTTATGGAAAGTGTCCCAGGCGATCACTGTGTGAATGTGGAGA
The DNA here is from genome assembly GCF_013358895.1 of Oreochromis aureus. NCBI lineage: Eukaryota > Metazoa > Chordata > Actinopteri > Cichliformes > Cichlidae > Oreochromis > Oreochromis aureus. The sequence continues at coordinate 23,351,687 of NC_052951.1, forward strand.
AGAGGAAGACAGGACCCAAATGCATGACCTGCAGACTGGTGAAGGATGTGGACAGCGTTTATTAGGAAGGCAGGGTGACCAGAACATAACAGATAGACTGATGCTGACTGAAACACTAAATGGCTGGCTAACTGAACTGAAAAACACAAACGCAGATTAGGCGATGACAAGACAAAGAACTGAGGGAAACTGAGGGCTTAAATACAATGGATAACAATGATGATTAGACACAGGTAAGAACACAGCTGAACTGAATCTAACTAATGACACACAGGAAATAGAACGGAACATAAGGCACGGAGACAGATGACAAACACAATAAAACTGGAAACATGAACATGTGGAACATAAACAGAGAACATGAACAAACTGAAAACATTGGGTCAGCAACCCACGAGCCCTGACACCCAGTGCTGGATGAATCAGCTCTCTAGAGTGAGACAGTACCTGACACAGCAAGCAAGGGTTACGATCACCAGTGGTGTACAGAGGTCATAAAAATTCTGTCTTTTTCTAACATATAGAACCTGTAGTATGCACACGGTGAGGGACTACTAAATATAAACAAACTTATAGTGCCATTTAAATTTTTTTTTACACGCTTTTAAAATAACAGTAATTCAGACAATATTCTTATTTCTACAGTGTCAAACAGGACAGGCAAAAAAAAGAAAACTAATAAATAAATACATTTACTATAAATTTAAAAAAAAAAGCTTGAAAAGACTTTCATTAATTAAAGGCAATCCGTTCAACAGTAATGTCATCAAGTGTGGATTGAATTTTTAAAACCTACATCAATGGTCAATCATGTATTTACTATTAAGACCATAGTAGCAGTATAAATAATAGAATCTCAAAATATTACAAAAAAGCATCTGCTATCTGGCATGCAGTCAGACCTCTTTTCATGGTATTGATTTTTTTTTCATGTCCCACAAAGGGACACTCAGCAACATAGTGTGAATTATCAAAGCTTGTTAAAAGAAGCTAACAGGAAGTTCCCTCTTTCGACGATGGTCACATTGTGACTGAGAAGACAGTTGGTTTGAATGGGGAGTGAAAGGGGCCATATAAGTCCACTGTTAACACTTATGACACCAACTGTCAGCCACCTACAATGCAGTACTCACTCACATCTTGTGTTAGGTGACCTCAATAGAAAAGATCATAAGGTGAGACAGTGGGTATGTTTTAACCATCTCAGGATGGTTAAAACATACCCCCTTAGATGAGCCTTGGCTAGATGTAGAACAGGCATTATGCAATAATCTCGAGATTTCAGACGTACCATTTATCAGCTCAAACATCAAACGACATGAATGCTTTAAAAGCATAAACATCAGCTCTTCTCTGACAGCATGGTGGGAGTTTTCATTAATCCCATGCAAACGTACACCTATCTGGAATAACCCTGACATATTACAAAACAATAATATGATTAATTTTCCAGATTGGAGTTCAGGACAGTCAGGTGGTATTAATGGTGGTATTAAAATACATTGCCAATGTCACGGTCCATGGTCGGTGACCCAGTGTTTTCATTTTTGTATCATTATCATTGAGTTTTGAGTTCATCATGGGTTATATCTACTTGTGTTTTGGTTTCTGTTTTGTATTTCTGGCACTCTAGTTCCTCTTTTGCTTTCTGAATTCTAGTTCTTAGGTTTTTTCCTGTGCCTTGGTGTTTAGCATGGGTTTAGCACAGTCTTCATGTCTTTTGTCAGTTGCGTCTCATGTCATTCCTGCCCCTGTGCTCGTGTTCTAGTATGAGTTTTGTGAACATTGTGAGTTTTGAGAACAAGAGCTCATTTCCTGTTATTGAACTGTGCTTCTCAGAATTGTGGTGGACATATGCTTAAAGCACTTTTTCCATGTCTTGTATGGTATACCAAACTCTGTTAAGACACTAACAGGAAGTTTCAAATAAGACATAAAAACCAAACCTGCGCTAGTGTGTTTAGACCACAACTTTTTCCATTCTAACAGTCTCTGCTTCAGACAAGTAACGACTAGGATGTTTATTTTTATCTACAAAGATACAATAAAACAGAGAGACACACTAATATAATGAAAGAGAAAGAGATGTGGCTACAGTACATGAAGTTAGACTAATTTAAAACATATGTAGAGTTTACCTTTGAACATTACTTCCTTATGTGATGGACAGAAGCATTTTTGAATGTAGTCATTATATATATATATATATATATATATATATATATATATATATATATATATATATATATATATATATATATATATATATATATATATATATATATATATATATATATATACATATATAGCTGTAAATAAATGTGTGTGTTGTCAACGTGTATGACAAAAATACACAGACTTGCCATTTTCCTAAAAGGAGCTACCTTAAACACAGAACATACTGTATCGTGCAATGTGGTTACCTTTGTCTCCATCTTGTGTTTAAAAATGATCAGGGCCTTTCAGTTTGTCCTCTTCTAACATGTTCCTCACAGCAATAACAAAATTGTTTTTTGGTTATCGTTCATGTTAGTCCTTTTGATTGCTGAATCTTTGAGTAATTATGATAACTCCATAATGAAAAAAATAATAACTAATAACAAATAATAATAACAAATAATCAATAACAAAAAAAATTGTACACAAGCAAAAGAATTCATCCAGCCATCTTCTTCATGGCTGATCCACTTCAGAGTCAACGTCAGTGCTGGAACTGATCCCAGCTGATTCTCCTGAGTTGATTTTGTTTAATGTGTTAGGACTTATCACTCTAACATCTGTGTAGATAACTTCACTGTCAACATCATCTACGGGGGGGAAGATAAACAAAAAAGTGTATTGTGTTTTGGAGGAAGGTATATTGTTTTAAAAGTCTTTTTTTCCAAGCAATGGTTATGTATTTCACTTACCCTCATCAACAGTTGTTGGTCTTGTTTTTTTACAAAACTGTTTTACAGCCAAACTCAAAGCCACAACGATAAAGAGCGTGATGAGAGTTGCTATCACTGTCAAGGTTGTAACAGAATCTGAAATTCAAAAGCAAATGTCAGACAATATTGAATGTCTTGACAAAATGAAAGATACCAAAATGCTTCTCAGATATTTCTTTATATTTTGTTCCATTGTTCCATCCACCTGATGTTGAACATACAGTAAGATCATAGGGAATGTATAATAACTTGTACCCACAAGAATTCATAAGTGACATCCAATACCGCAATTTGAAGACACTGAGGCTGAAAGGTAAACTTTTTTTGTCATAACCGTCTGCATGGCAGGCAGAGGTTGGGACGCCAATTGCAGGACTCAAATATACAAAAGGATGAACTAAAGGGGGCAGCTTTTTTGCTGTAACACCAAAAACTCAGGAACGCTAAATACAAGAAAACAAAACCGAAACAGGAAACTAAGAACTTGGAACTGGGAGCTAAGAGTAACCAGGAATAACGAAGTACCTCAGGGAAACACACAGCAACTAGGACTCGCAACAATGAGCAGAGGAAGACAGTGGGCCTAAATACACACCGGATCACAAAGGGATGGGAAACACTAGGGAACACAGCTTGAACTAATACAGAAAAGCGAGACTGAAAAGGAAAACTGAATGAGATTTACGCAGGAACAGAGACTGCCAGAATGCAACAGGAAGCACACACTGAGACGTACACTGACTTAATATCGGGAAGAGAATGACCGAGGGACACGACTGGGAAAAAGATGAATGAACATAGAGACAAAACTATACATGATAGAAAACACAGAGAAGCAAAAATCCGTAAGACAGGAGATACAAAGGCAAGACCAAGCAACTGGGCGTGAAAGGGAACTTACTAAAAGAACAAGTGACTAAGACCCAGAAATTATAGTGATTAAATGAGGAAATTAAACAATAACAGAAAAAGACTAAGAAACAATTACTACCATCATAAGAAGACAAAGTCCAAAAGTCCAAAAACATAAACGCTGGGTTACAGACCCAGCACCATGACAATTTTATCACATATATACTTAAATTCCTTTAAAGAAAAATATGCAATGATATACTGTATCAGATAATATTATTGAACTGTTAAACAATAGATTTTTAAATACTCTACCTTTGCAGGCTGCCAGGTGAATAACTGTTTCATTTCTGCTAATATTATTCCAAACTTCGCAACTAAGGTTTCCAGTCAGCTTCCCATGTAAGTCGACAGTAAGATATGAGAACTGGGATGTCCCGATGTTTAGAGATTGGTTGTGATCGTTGCTTTGTGTAAGTATCTGACCATCCAAATTCAAAATGAATTGTACTCCATCTACTTCAGAGAAGCAGCTGACCTTCATCTGTTCTGACGACAAGCATTTCTGAGACAGGCCTGGCTTTGACACTGGAGCTAGAAGAGACAACGAAAAGGACAAAGAAAAAAGAAAAGAAATAGATGTAACAAATTTCAGAGTAATCATTCGTTTTTGTATGTCTATGTAATTTATACCTGTTTGACATCTATATACTATTAAATCCGATCAGATAGTAAATATTACTGTATTTGGTCCTATTCACCCTCAGGATTCGGCATGGGAAATTGAGAGACAATATCCTCCATTATTTGAGATGTAAAATATTTCATTTGGGATTTTTTTGTTGCATCAGGCAAAGTAAAAATAATAATTGTAATAATAATAAATAGATGAATAGGTTTGAAATTTTGAATTTCCAATCAGTGCCATAAGGCATTAAAATATTGTACTTGCAGAAAAGCATTAAACACATTATACCTCAAGATATTCTTGTTTGCCAAGTCATAAAATAAATTAAACTGTTGGGTTTTTTTTTTCAACTGTATATTTTTAGTATATATTTGTGACCTGAACATCTTCATTAATATTAAAAGGGTAAGTTCATTGAATTTGTTGACAGTAATGAAACAACACATTTTGCTAGCTTGACTTCATCACAAAAAAAAAAAATAATTTTCTTGACTGAGAGCAAATGCATACCAGTAGAGTTTATGCATTTGCATGTTTTGCTGATCAGGACTTAATTCAATTAATTCAATTACAGTTCTTGTCAATTAAATTGTTGAAAGCAAAAGGAAAATCCAAAGATGAACCTGCAGTGTTTGCATTTTGTTTTTTCCCATATTCAGTGCAACTGACAATTCTCAAACTTCAATTCAGTTTTCAGCTTTTCCCTTAAATATTTGTTTAACTGTACACTGCATATGTGCATAATTTTAAAATCTGCAAGCAAACATACTAAAAGTATACTTGCATTTGCAGATTTAAAGGTTAAAAATTAACATTAATTATTAGCCCATCAAGCCTAACACCCAATGAGTTTATGGCATGGCTAGTTGACCATCATCATTCTACAATATTGGTGAGAATTGAATCAAACTTGCACATACTGATTACCTAATCTGCCTTTTAGTGAAATTTGCACAAAACAAAACAAAAAAATTTAAATTTAAATTTACTAGGTTTGCAATGTGAGCATTTATGAATCTTTTAATAAAACATAACAGTTTGTTCATCTTAACATTAAACATAATTTTGAGTTTAAAACAAAACAAACAAACAAAGAAAAAAACAACTTACCTTGTATTTTTAGATATACATTCATTTTTTTCAGTAACTTTCCATCATGATCATGTTCTTCCAGCTGGTAATGTCCAGAATGTTTCTTCGTAGCTTCACCTACTTTGAGTATTACAGTGTCTATGCTGTCTGACTGATTTACATATTCCTTATCTAATGTAACTTTCCCTTGATTGCTTATTTTCAAAATCCTGTGTTTGTCATCCTTTGTGATTACGATCGAAGTACCACGTTTATATGACAGATGAAAAATTAGCGGCTGTCCTGTAGCTCCAAAACAAGTTGCAGAAGATTCAGAAAAAATGCATTCACCTGAACCTAAAAAAAAAAAAAAAAACAACAACATAATATGTAAAATACAGATTGAAATGAAACCAAATATATAAATATAATAAAACTGACAAATTACATATGTAAATTTTAGGCTAATCCAGTATAATTACTACCTGCACTGTAAGTACTATAAGTAATCCTCAAATATAAAGCTTTAACTATAATGAATAATTTTTTTAATTATAGGTTATTCAATCAATATTTTTGTATTGAAAGCTGAGTACAACATACTATTAAACTGAATACCTTTTGCCAGGGCTGTTGTTGCCAGAACTGCAATGCTAATGTAGATGATAATCATTGTTTCTGTAACACAGACATCAACATTTTGAAACATGTCACATTATATTTAAAGTTATGCTCACCCTCAAACATTTACAAGGTTACATACAAAGCTCTTTTTGTATAAATCGAAAAAAGTTTAAATAATATCTAAAGAATAGTATACATGTGTGATTATTAATACTTTTGTGAAATAAAACTTTAAAGACTCTATCTTGTTTTAATCAGTATCAACCTGCATAAATTCAAATTAAAAGCTTTCACTCACCATTTAAGGAGGGCATGTGTTCTATGTGGTAGCGTGAGACTGCACTGCTAATTTTTAATAGACTGAAGGTTGGCTTATGGTCATCCTCTCTGCTGCTAAAGAAAGCAGCTATTGCACCCACAGCTGTACAAATTGATCTAGCTAGCAAGCAGGCAATTTATTTATATTGCACTTTCAGACAACTCCCAGCTGAAAACAAAGTGTTGTACACTTGACATGAGAAAAAACCCCCCAATACATTAAGTTAAATTTAAAAAATAAACTCTAATAATTGAAATTAAATTAAAACAATAAAATCAGTGCATTACATTAAATTAAAAAAGTAATATCAGCGTCAAACTGTGTCATAAGTCAAGGAATAAAAATGCGTTTTATGAGTTCCATGCAGAGGCCTTTTGAACCAGCTGCAGACAAGACAGAAGACACTGACTAACTCCAAAATACTGTGCATTACAGTAATCCAAACGAGATGGAATAAAAGCATGGATTATGCTTTCAAAATGTGGCCTGGATAAAATAGGTCTCACCTTTGCAAAGCGTCTTAAATGATAAAAACTGGACTTGACAGTAGCCCTAATTTGAGTGTCTAATTTAAAAACACTGTCCATCTTAAAACCCAATGATCAGCTGTGAATTGTTAGAAACCACATAATTTTCCATTTGTAAAATTAATTTGCAAAAATTGACAATCCCGATAATGTAATTTATACTTTATTGATCCCCTCTCTGAATTTAACAAAGTCAGTCAGTGAAGCAGTGGGCAGCCACAAATCAGGCGCCCGGGGAGCAGTGTGTAGGGACGGTATCTTGCTCAGGGGTACCTCAGGGTAGAAAACTGCCGACAGTGGATTTGATCCGATCATGTGGCAACCATGCTACCTACTGAGCTATCCCTCAAAGAAGCACGATGGCCCTGTGGTTAGCACTGTTGTCGCACAGCAAGAAGGTCCTGCATTCAATTCCACCACCAGGCCGAGGTCTTTCTGTGTGGAGTTTGCATGTTCTCCCCGTCTTTGCGTGGGTTCCCTCTGGGTACTCCGACTTCCTCCCACCGCCCAAAGACATGCAGTTTGTGGGGTTGGGTTAATTGATTAGTCTAAATTGCCCACAGGTGTGAATGTGGGAGTGAATGTGAGCACGAATGGTGGTCTGTCTCTGTGTGTTAGCCCTGTGACAGACTGGTGACCTGTCCACGGTGTACCCCGCCTCTCGCCCTATGACAGCTGGGATAGGCTCCAGCACCCCCTGTGACCCTGAAAAGGATAAGCGAATGGATGGATGGATGGATGGATGGATGGATGGATGGATGGATGGAATTAACAATCATTTTCCTTTTTTCATATTTGCACAGTGTATTCAGAAACTGATGCATTTTAAGGGGATGTTTAAAGGGACATTGTTAGGGTGTATGTTTTCTTCTACTTAAGGTTTGGTATTTGTATATGATAACCATGTTATTCTTGGTGAATAGCTTGGCTCTTGATGCCATTGTTCTGACCTTTATTTTATTAAAACTCCCCTTGGAATTCCTAATGGTTGATAAAAATTGTGGCTTGTAGGCATGACATTTTTCAGCTTATACTATAAAGGGGCAGTAGGAATGTTTGGGGCATGCCAGAAAAAAACCATCACTCATACAGTTGCTTGCCTTTCTTAGAGACAACTAATATAATAACAAATTAAGCCAAGAGTGAGACTGACAGTTACAAACCACAGTTTCTTTCTTTTTCTGTCACTGTCTCATCTGCAGCATTAATGTGAAACTAACAGGCCCATAAGAAACTTGTCTAACCTCTGACTTAATATCAGTTAGACAGAACTTTGAAGACTTTAACCAAGTACTTTACATTTGATCTCACAACAAAGCAGATTGGTGGAAACTTGTATTATTGAGATTAATTTGGTCATTAAATAAAACAACAACAACAACTGCTACACACATTAGGTGACCCAACATGACTCTTTGGATATACTTGCACTGTAGCACCGTGTTATAAAATCAGAGGACAGATTTTTTGCATTTCTTTACAGGTTTTCTAGAGGTCCTTGGAGAACTGTCCAAATTCATGGTTGTTTGGTTAACTGCAGATTCTAAATTGGGGCAAGGTCTGTGTATGTCTCTGTCTATCTGTTACTCTGTTGTGATGGATATTCTTCATACCTCACTCTACACAATATACAGTACGTTTTACTTTAGCTTATTTACATAAAAGCTAGAAAGAAGCCAGCACGTTATTTATTAGCTATTCTCATTTACTTTGCAAGCACACCAGGTGCCTTAAATTCAAGGTTGGTCTCCAAGCAGCTTAGTGAATATAGGTCCAAACAATGTTGTTGGCTCTAAGTTTGAGAATTAAGAGTTTAAAAAATATAACAAAATATGGAATACCCTTTGTCATAAAATGGAAAATTTAAAAATGCAAATTTAAAGCCTATCATATTTAATTGGAAATGTAACAAAGACAATATACCAAATGTTTGACTCAATCCCTGCATCCTTCAGTTAGCATGTTGGGGTATCTTTGAGCAAATACTGATCCCCAAGTTACAGATGATACCGTGCATCCATTGGGTTACATTGGATTATGTGTGTGTGTGTGTGTGTGTGTGTGTGTGTGTGTGAGAGAGAGAGAGAGAGAGAGAGAGAGAGAGTTGTGTTTGGGTGGATGAGACTTGGAATTGAAAGTTGTTTGGCTGTCCACTGACATGTTGCTTATTATTTTGTTTGTATTGTTTGCCTCATTACATTCTAAGTCAAAAGATTCAAAATTGCTCAGTCCTCTTTGTTTTGTACAGCTTCATCAATCTCTGGGTTTTTGTTTTTCTGTAATTCTCTCCAATGATGACTATCATTACTTTTTAAAAAGCAGCCTTGAAGCAAAAGTAAGGACAGAAAAAAATGTTCACATAAATATTGAAGGATTGGCTGCAACTGAAAGTAATATAGTTGAGATGATAGTAAGATGATAGTAGTTGCAGATATATTTGTGTTCCCTTGCCTGCACCACAAAGTCATTCTGGTGATGAGGTCATCCAGTCATGTTTGTTAGTCTAAGTGGCAAACTGTCAGGTCTGCATACCTGAAATTTTTAAATGTTGCAATGAATATAATCATAATGACTGGTACCCAATCCCTGTAATCACCTTCCAGTAAGCAATAGAGAGAGCAAACATGAGAGAATGCAGTAGCAGAAAGCAGAAGAGGAGGTACAAGACAGCAAACCAGTGGTACCTGAATAGGTGCGCGTTATTTGTTTTTTCAGTTGTTTTTTGTTTTTGTTTTTATAGTGACCGGTATGGGATACTCAAGCAGGATACCAATGAGGTTTAAGAAAAACAAATATATGTGTAACAAAAAAAGAGACCACTGAAAGAATGTGGACAAGGAGACCAATTAGAGGAAAAGTAGCAAACAACTAAAATCTGTGCAACTGAAACAACATAGGGTATTTTTTCAGGAAAATGTGACACCAGTAGTTTTCTTTCAGACATTTCCTAACATGACCTCACTGAGGGTTTAGACTTAATTCTTTCCATTTTTTCAAATGTGAGGATCAGACAATTAATTTTAACTTTCAGAATTTGCTTCAGGAGTAGCACACTGTGCCCAGGAATGCTCTTAAAAAGATACTTTCTCAGAAGAACTGACATAAATCATTCAGTGTTTAACTGGCAATGCTCAGCTATTGATGCTCAAGGGATTCAAACTAGGAAAATACTGTATGTCAGTTGCTGGATGGAAAATAATAAGCCAAAACACACAAAAAAGAAGATCAATGGCTCATACACATTTTTTAGAACCACTTCTCTTAATCAAACCATCAATGGCAGATCTTTTGTAGTAAACAATAGACTGGTAAAACTGGAGCATCTCAAGTGTATTGACTGAAACACAAAAGAAAAAGTGATAAGAGAGGGAAAAAATGTAAAGGTAGCTTAATGTTATAGAAACAGGCCTGCAAATAATAATAAGCAGATCACAGGTGAACAGTGGAGAGCTGTTAGTTTTACAGAATATATGAGAAGCTAGTTTTCAAATGAGTGAACTATAATTAAAGACGGTTGAAGCTTCAACTGTCTGTATGTTGAAAAATAGTAACACGACCGCATTTTCTTGTTAGTAACGGTAACGGCGTTGTAACGATATAGTAATTAGTAATTAGTTAGATTACTCGTTACTGAAAAAAGTAACAACAATAGTAATGCCGTTACTTGTAACGCTGTTATTCCCATCACTGGTTATGTATGCTTTTGTGACATCAGACCCAACAATAAATAATACAATCAAATTTTAAATGGTTTTGTGAATTAATTGAAAAGCTGCATCAATTTTTTTTCATCTACACACTTTGAAATAACTGAAGCGTACCTTGTGCCACAGCAATGATTGCTGTGATGATCATGTCATCGAGAGTTTTAAATAAACAAGAGTATTTATTTTCTTTTTCCCCACATTGCAAAGCTATGACATCACAACATCATGATTTGTCAGTTGCAAAGTTGATCCCAGACCAATGTTATAATGGTGATACAGGAACAAACATCCCATTACATCAATCTAAGATATCACTATAAGACACTCTCAGTAAAAACAATATAAATCTCACTGTCTGACATTGCAGGCTAAAAAGTCAGAATGGTCCACAAAGTCTGGATCTTTGTAGACATACCATTAAATTACTTATCCATTTTTCTTTTTCATTTACGCCCAACATACTCCGCATTATGAGAGTTTGTGAAACGAAGCTAAGAGAAAGTATCAGTTAACTCCTTAATGTGAGATGTTAAAACCAGATTATGCTAAAACCACACCACTAAGTGTCTCTGCCGAAGATACACTAACTGACTGATGTGTATATTTTAAGACACAAAGAAAGAATAAAAAAGAAAAGTAAAAGAAGTAAAACTGGAGAGAAGAAGCTCTGCTAGTTCAGGGAGTTCTTATAAATTTGCATACCATGTCAGTAGAGTGGGGCTGGAGTCTTTACTGTCTGATTTTGGCCCCAGGCCCAAGTTCCAGTTTGGGACTTTGGCCCCATCATGTGGCTAGTTTGGATCATTACATTATTTGCAAACTTTTGTGTTTCACATCAAGGGTTTTTACAATCAGGCAGTGCTGCCTGTGCCCCTGAACAATAACATTTAACTACACATGGTCAAGTTGTCTTGTGGCAACTGAAGAATTAAAACAAAATAAATGCTGTGTGTGTAACAGTGCAACAAAAAGTTACCTGTCCTTTTACTAACTGCTTAAGTAGTGATGGTTATTAGCCGCTAGCTAACTGGGTGAGGGTGTCATGAGTCTGTAGCTCTGCCCACCATTTTGGGGAACATATTGTGTTTTAAAGTAAGTTACAGGGCTTTTCCCTGCCTTTCTGGAGGGCTTGTATTTCACTTAACCCTCTGGGGACGACGGACGCGCCGGCGCGTCAAAATCACATAACCAATTTAAGACGACACAGCTACAACATGCAGTGACTCAGAGTCCCCATTTCAAATTGGGTTGAAAGTGCGGACTTCAAACAATATACCAGTTTTTAAATTGTGTCAGTAGGCCACATAAAACCTAGTAACTATAAACTATCTAACATGCATAGGGATGGGTATTGATAAGATTTTAATGATTCCGATTCCATTTTCGATTCTGTTTAACGATTCGATTCTTGTTTTTAAAAAGGAGAACACTAAGGTCGATTAGCTTAGAACTGTTTCATATCTTCTCTTTCAACAAGATAGAAATTTAGGAGTAACATGGCCTTACAAACCCAACAGTGAGATCTTAAGAGATCCACAGCCTACAGCTCTTCAATGGGGTGTCACAGGGTCCCCGGGGAAAATTGTAAACGTAAAATAATAAAATAAATATTCTTCTGTAGCAATAACAAAGTATAACATAAATTATTCTGTAGCAGTTACACAAGAATATCCAGTAATGTCCCTGCCTACAATTAAACACATTCACTTACCATCTGCTGTGGCAAATGGCTGCAAGGTTTTGACCACAAAACCTACTAGTTACTGCTCGGTGACATTCGGGCCTGAAAAGAGACGCTACCGGTAGACTGCAGCGACAACTGCCAGCGAGCGCCAGCCAGACTCTGTCTGTCTGTCTCATCATGGTCACCTAAATGCACAATGGCAGGTTTTGTAATAAAGCAGATCGCGCTAACATAATATGCACTGTTAGTTGATTATTTACCTGCCGCATTAACGGGAGATGACGTGCAAACGTTACCGCTGCTGCTGCTGGGTTGAGATTCACGAGTCCGGAGCGGAATTAAAGACATTCATTTAAGTTCTTCCTGCTCTCAAAAAAAATATTAATGCATAAAACCATTCATTTGCTAATTTCAGAAAGGTTATTTGAGAGGCGACCGTGGCTCACGGGGTTGGGAAGCGCACCTGTAACCGGAAGGTCGCCAGTTGGATCTTTCTGTCCTGGTCGTTGTGTCCTTGGGCAAGACACTTTACCCTACCGCCTACTGGTGTTGCAGCCTCGCCTTTGTCAGTCTGCCCCAGGGCAGCTGTGGCTACAACCGTAGCTTGCCTCCACCAGTGTATGAATGTGAGCGTGAATGAATAATAGCATTGTAAAGCGCTTTGGGTGCCTTGAAAAGCGCTATATAAATCCAATCCATTATTATTATTATTATTATCATTGTTATCTCTAAAGAGATCTGTGATTTAAACTTTTGTATAGACATTTATTATTAAGCCAGTTCTGAACAGTGTAAAAATGAGTTGGCCCATACTGTGGACAGCATAGAATATGAACAATATATAAGAGTCAGAATCCATTGGGATGGTGCCCACATTTAAAACTACAAAAATTATATCTTTGTCCAACAGAAAATATGTTATACCTCACAGTACGACTGCACTACATTTTCCAGTTTCATAAACTACTCCTGCATTTGGGGATTACTGTATGAAATGAGAACATAAACTTATTGTACCTTTTCACTTGTTGCTTTGCAGACTTTTACACTGAGAGTAACATCATGAAGTGTAAATTGTGTTTTAAAAACATCATATAAAAATGTTATATATTTATTATTCTACTAATACTGATAACAAAATCCTAAAAATATAACAACAAAGCATCAGCTGTCTGCCATGCAGTAAGAGGTCTTTTCTGTAATGTGCTTCTCAGAAATGCAGTGAACGTACCATTATAGATCTTTTTTTTTCTTCCATCCACTCGGTACACTCATCAACATAGTCAGTATTACCAAAGTTTTTTTTTTTTAAAGAAACAAACAGGAAGTTTCACATAAGACATGAAAACCAAGCGTGCCAGAGTGTGTTCAAACCACAACTTGTTCCATTCTCTGCTTAAGCCATAATAACAACCTAGGGTGTTTATTTTCATCTACAAAGATGGAATACAGCGAAGAGATACATTGACAGAATCAAAGAGAATGAGATGTGGCCACATATACAGAGTATTTAGCATTTAAGTTCCTTAAGTGTTGGGAAGTAGCATTTTCACATTCATAAATATTGCTGTCACTGGGGAGTTTAGTCATTTGCACAGGAGACACTGACTTATAGGTTGAAAACAGTGCAATATACAAGTCTGGTGTCTACAGTAAAGAAAAAGAAAAAAAACTACAGGAAAATGCAGTAAAATCACAAAATTGGAGACTCATGGAGAATCATTACATATAGTAGCATCTAGGAAATAGACCAACAATCAACCTCTTTCATACTTCATTTTTAAAGGCCATTGAATTAGAAACTTAATATAGAAAATTATTTTCTCCCTTTTCCAAGTACAAATTTCTAAAATACTTTCAAACATTCAAATACAAGTTTCGTAAAAAAAAAAAACAGTCTTATAGCTGCACAATTCAACACAAATCGCAAAACCTTTCAAGTGCTATAATCTTCACCCTAATATCAGTTATATTGTGATTTAAAAAGTGATCTTCTGTGTGTGTGTGTGTGTGTGTGTGTGTGTGTGTGTGTTTGTGTGGTTGCTAAAGTTTGAACTTTTTTTAATCAACTACAAAGAAAAGAAATTCAACATTAAAGAAAGAAAAAAGAATAAAAATAAAAAACCCCGGTTTAGAACAGTCATATATAAGATATTTTCCTGGAGTTTGATGCTGGTTTTAGTATGTATTTATTGATCCATCCATCTGTCTTAATAGCTGCTTGTCCGCCTAAGGATCAAGTTCAGGGCTGGAACTTTTACGATGTTGATTTTTCTGCATTGAGTTTCAATATAGAAAGTGCAGTTTCAATCAGCCTTTCTTATCACTCTAACATCTGTGTAGATAATTTCATCATCCAAATTACCTGTAGGAGAAAAGCAAAAACAAAAAGAGTGTTTTTTGTTTTGAAGGAAACTATGTTCTTTAAATAATCCATTTCCTGACTATATTTCCTATTTTATTGTTTCTTTATTTTACTTTACTTACCCTCATTAGCCTTTGCGGGTCTTCTTCTTTTGCAAAACTTTTTTATAATCATACTCAAAATCACAATGACAAAGAGCATGATGACATTTGCGATCACAGCCACGGTCAAAGTTGTAACAGAACCTAGAATTAAAAAGCAAATGTCAAACAATATTGAATATCATGATTTGTTGGTTTAAAGCTAAACTGTTTAATTTAATTTGCTTTAATACTTTAATTTAACCTGTTTAAATTCCTTGAAAAGAAAGTGTGCAGTGATATGTCAGAATTTTTTATTAATCTGTTAACCAAATATACTACCTTTGCAGGCTACCAGGTGAATAGTTGTTTCATCTCTGCTGACATTGTTCCAAACTCGACACATAAGGTTTCCTGTCAGCTTCCCATGCAAGCTGATGGTAACCTTTGAAACAATGGACTTCTCAGCTGTCCAGTTGCTCAGGGATTGGTCTTTGCTTTGTGTCAGAACGCGATCGTCCAGAGTCAAAATTAATTGTACTTCATCTCCCTCAGAGAAGCAGCTGACATTCATCTGTTCTGGTGCCCAGCATGTTTGAGACAGTGCTGGCTTTGACACTGGAGCTGAAAGATTCATATAAAAGATGCCAAATAAATAAATAAATAAAATAAGTTCTAGACCAGAGGAGCTATACTTTTTTTTTTTTTAAATCAGAAAAACAATGAGAATTATTTAATAATTTAAGTTGTCTCTTAGCTATTTACATTGTTATTAAATCCTGTTAAAATGTAAAACTATTATTTTGTTTTGTCATACTAGTTGAAAATCTAAGATGAAAATTATAATGTAATCATGAATCCTGTTTTGTCAGTGTATCTTTTTCTTGAATTTTTATTCAACTTTCCACTTTTCTGTTTAAATATTAATTCACAGTACATTGTACATGGATGTTTCAATATCTTCTAAAACAACAAAATAAATATTTTTAACCTAAAAATTAGTTATTTTTCAAATTATTCTTCATTAGTAACCACAAGTACACTGCTGTAGTTGTTGATATAAATTGAAGCTTAGACATCATTAAGTTTCGTTTCTGACATTTATTTATCTTAAGTCATTCACCATCATACTTTTTTACCTTTTTTGCAATTTGTGCATTCAGTGTTTTGTTAATAGCATAACCTAAAAAAACCTGAGACTGAACAAAATCTTGATAAAAAAAAATAAACAAACAAATAAATAATAATAATGATAATAAACTTACCGTGTACTTTTAAATACACTTTCACTTTTTTCAGTAATATTCCATGATGATCGAATTCCTCCAACACGTAATATCCTGAGTGTTTCTTCATAGCTTTACCCAATTTAAGCATTCCGTTGCTTATGCTTTGTGACTGATCCGCATATTCCTCATTTAATTTTATTTTCCCCTGATATTTTTTTGTTAATATCCTGTGTTTGTCATCCTTCATGATTAAAAGTGAAGAGTTAGCTTTAAATGGCAGATGAAAAATTAGCAGCTGTGCTGCAGCTCCGAAACAATGACGGTTTCCAGGAGATTCTGAAAAATGGCATACAATTGAATCTAAAAGCAACAAAAAAGAAACACATTTTTAAAACATTTACACCAACTGGAAAACATTATTTATTATATTAATGTATTGTCCATCCCATCCATTTTCTTTGGCTTGTATAATTCAGGGTAGCGGGGGGGACAGGAGCCTATCTCATCAGCCATGGGGTGAGATACATCCATCATTAATTTTTTAGATATATATATATATATTTTAAAAAAAAATCCATTTAAATTTAAGATTAAAGTTTCTCCAAGATGATTTCTATCTTTACTGTAATTTATATTTTTAAAAGTCGATTTTTTTTTATTTATTTTTTTATTAATGCGAATGATTGCCTTCTGCCTCACTCTCATTCAGTGTGTCTTTATTGAAACCCAGGTAAAATATCTTACTTTACAGTGAATACCTTTTGCCAAAGCCGTTGTTGCCAGAACTGCAATACTCATGTAGAAGGAAATCATTGTTTCTATAACACAGCAGTAAAGGTTTGATTATAATAACATATCACTTTTAATGCTAGAGGAAAATGTATAATTAGGTTAAAAGGTTCTGTTTAGCCAATTTTACTCAAGTTAAAAAGTGCATTTCGTAAAAAATAGCACAATAGTAATAATAATAATTATAATAAATTAAAAATGATATGGGCAATCAAAGTGAAATATCATATATGGATTATTGATCCAAAATGCTACATTAATTATCAGCCTACATAGATTCAAATTTCAAGCTGTCACTCACCACATTTAAAAGTCGGTCATGTATTGTTCGCTGCTGTGTAAGACTCAGTGACTGATTTTTCACTGGCAGGGTTGGTTTTATGGTCTTCCTTGCCGTTTGCCTTCTCTTATGATAAGAGCGGAAGCAGTTATATTCAAACCCAGTTTACTAAAAACTATTCTTACTAAGAGCTCTGTTCTTCTACTTTACATAACTATTTTGGTTAGTTCATCTTACATCTGGCATTATTTATAATTTAATTGTTAACAAAAAGACTTGAGAAGAATTACACTTACTTTACATCTTACTTTTTTCTCTTTAAACGAGGCAACTTTTGCGTGTAGTGTACTGAACCTTAACTAAAGAGAGAAAATAAAAAACTGAAAATGACACACATTTGAAATTTACATTCACAAATTTGTGCAAAAAGTAATTGAGATACAGCTATATGTGGCAACTTTATTTTACAATCATGGTTTTACATTTCTCCTTAAAATATAGTTATTTACAGGTCAATGCATCAAAATATGGATAATTACAGATACAAACTAAAAACCAGCTAAAAGTAAAAATTAAACAAAGACAGAAATAATAAGAATTAAATTCTGTAATATCTTGATTGATCACTTGTTGAAATATACAACACATTTGCTGAAAAAGATGTTTTTCTGGCCAGGGGCATATTTATCTAAACACCCTATATACCTTTATATACCTTTCAGCACTGATGGTAAAATTTCATTAATTTTTACAAATTTACTAAATTCTTTATATAAACAGATTTTAGATATGTATTTGAAGACTCATACACATGAGAACATTGAGCATTGTTCAGAGTGTGACAAATCTAATTACTTACAAATGGACTGAGTTACGCATATACAACTTTTCACGTATAATTGCAGATATTGCAATTGTGCATACATTTATTGCCCATAATATCGTACAGAACATATGGTCTGTATTTTATTGTTTCTAGTTACTTGTGAAAAGCATTGGCCCCATCATGTGGCAAGTGCTGATCATTGCATTATTTTGTCACTGAAACTTTTCTCATACAAGTGTTTTAAACAGCTTCTAATAACAAATGCATGGAATGATAACACTAATTCTAGTTCACAAGTTTGATGTAAAGGTGGACAGAGTTTTTAATGGTATTATAAAACAGATAGTAAATGGAACACTGTGAGAAGGATTTGTTTGTTGAAAATCAAAGTGTCAAAAAAATCTATGTACTGAATTTTTCATCCATGTCAAGAATATAACAGGAATTATTATTCATCCCTGTCCTTACAGTATCCCTACCTGGCAGCAGTGCCGTAGCTCCGCAAACGCACATAACGCACACTGCGTAGGGCACCAAATGGCCGGTAGGGCACCAAAAAAATCAGGGTCGTAAAAAAAAAAAAAAAGTAAACCATATTAATACTATAAATATCATATGCATTAATATGGTTAAACAATACAAAAGCAACATAAAACAATTTTCCCGAGAAAAGGGGTGAATCTGCTTTGTGCCCTGTCTCCAGTCTCCTCCTGGTGCCCCCCTCCCAGTGGTCTGTTCTATAATGCCTCAATTCGGTATTGGTAAACACCTGTTTGAACATGGCCTCGAAGCGGCAACAGGAGTCGGGAGCGGAGAAAAGAAAGAAGAAGAGGAAGCGTGATGAAACTCAGGCGTCGCTTGCCGGTAAGGCAATGTTTAAATAATAATAAAAAAAGTTCATTATTGTAGCCCTTGCTTGCACGCTCATGTCCGTCAACTCTGTGATAGCTCCTGTTAGCAGTGTTCATACTGTGTTAACAAATGTTGCAAATGATTGATGTTGGGTAGTTTGTTTACGTTGTGGATATGAATATAGAATGGACTACTAAAAGCAACTCATCATGGTCACTCAATTGACGGTTTTCAGATAACGTTAGCAATCGTGAGACTAGCATTTCCCTCCTCAGGTTGCTAGCTGGCTAACGTCATGCATGCTACTGATTAACCTTAACTTTGGGATAGGTCAGTGATGCAGTCAAGTATTATTATCAGATTAGACAAGATTACTTTGTATGTTGCTGCATTTCAGGATATCTATAAAGACGCATATCTTATTTATGCGGCATAAATAAGATATAGGTTTCATATTACAGTGTAATATGAAACCTATATCTTCCAGTAATATAGATTTCCTACTTAGCATTTATATCAAATTATGTACAGCATGTTTATATTGCCATTTGCCATTATGAAAATCTATACATGTAAAATATAGTTAGTAATTTTTAAATGTACCAGTGACTTACTTAATTTATTAGTCTTATAATGCAATTTTTCGTAGGCCTACTGTAGATTCAAAATTGTATTTCTGTAAAATCCTGAATATTTTCTCTTGTATGCAGGGTCAATGCTTAAATATGTTCAAGGAGGATCTCAAGGACAGGATGAACCATCCAGTAGTAGTGCCATCCCTGGACATCAACCACCAGCCATTGTAGACCCTGCAACAATCCCTAGCCAAGAAGAACAAGAACCATCAACCACCAGTTCAGGTACAGTTCCATACACAAGTACCACTGAGAGTCCTGTCACTGAGAGACTATCAGAAAGTGACACTGTGGAGACATGTGTGCCCCTTCAACCGATCCTGCTCTTTGGCCAGCTCACATTGTAGATGCTGATCGTGTTGAAATTGTGCGGAGAGGTCCTTTTAATGTCAGCTCTGATTTTAATTTTCCAAAGGGGCCTGATGGAAGAGCATTTCACACTAGCCTTAAGTTCAAAATTCTTCCCAATGGAGAAAAGGTTCACGGAGCTGGTTAGTGTACTCACCGCAGAACAATGCTGTGTTCTGCTTTGCATGTAAGCTTTTCAGTGTGAAGGATATAAAGCTGAGTACAGAGGGCTTCAGTGACTGGTCGAACATCAACATCCGTTTGAGGGGTCATGAGTGTAGCCAAGACCACATACAGTGCATGCTTAAGTGGAGAGAACTGGACACACGGCTAAAGAAAAGCATGGCAATAGATCAACAGGAGTTGACCTTACTAGAGGCAGAAAGGAAAAAGTGGCGAGAGATTCTCAAATGATTACTCTCAATAACTCTCTCACTGGCTTCCAGAAATTTGTCTTTAGGGGCTCTTCTGACCGTCTTTATGAGCGGACAATGGCAACTTCTTGAAGGAAGTAGAGCTTATGGCAACATATGACCTTGTAATGGCAAATCACTTGGCCAACATAAAAGATGAAGGTTCCCACACACATTACCTCAGCCCTGAGACACAGAACGAACTAATTCAGATTATCTCTTCAGAAACATTCCGCGCCATTGTGAAGCAAATCCAGTTGGCAAAATACTTCTCCATCATTCTTGACTGTACTCCAGATGTGAGTCACACTGAACAAATGTCAGTCATAGTACGCATTGTTTGTTTCAAGCACAACCAGATATTAAAGAATACTTTCTTGGCTATATAAATGTGGAGCAAACAACTGGCCTTAACCTGTCCAATGTTGTCCTTGACAAGTTGAAGGAGCTTGGCATTCCATTTGAAAACTGTCGAGGACAGGCCTATGACAATGGGGCCAACATGAAGGGAAGAAGCAAGGTGTTCAGGCCAGACTGCTACAATTAAACCCGAGAGCATTGTTTGTGCCTTGTGGAGCTCACACGATGAATCTGGTCATAGCTGATGCTGCCAAGTCCTCTCCAGATGCAACTGGCTACTTTGGGTATTTGCAGAAGTTGTTCAATTTCTTTTCCAGTGCCACCCAGCGATGGGCCATTTTAACAAAACATGTGAAATTGACACTTAAATCTTGGAGTGACGTTAGATGGGAAAGCAGGCTTCAAAGTGTAACTGCTGTCCGAGTCAGACAAAAGAAGTGAGGATGCTCTCCTGGAGGCCAGAGAAGCTGTAAGTGATGCAGTCGCAAAGGTGGAGGCTCAAGTGCTTGCTGAGGAAGTAGCCTCATTTCGATTTTTGATTTGCTCCATCGTGTGGTGTGAACTTCTTACAATCACAAACCAGGTGAACAAGTTACTACAGTCCAGCTCCATGCAGCTCGATGTTGCTGTCAGGCTCATTGACACTGCCAAAAGTAACCTCTCTAAATACAGACAGTCTGGGTTTGATGAGGCTGTGTCAGCTGCCAAAGAACTCTGTGAGGCCCTGAACATAGAACCACAGTTGAAGGAGAAAAGGCTCAGGAGCACAAAAAGGCAGTTTGCATATGAAGCTGTTGATGAGCCCCTCCATGATGCCCTTAAAAGCTTGAGGTCACATTTTTCAATTGTGTTGTGGACTCTGCTTTAATGTCCCTACAGGAGAGGTTTGAGACCATGAATCAAGTGAAGGAGAAATATGGAGTGCTGCTTGATTTCAGCAAAGTGAATGGGATGTCCAAGGAGGATTTAAAAAACACTGCACTGAAGTACAGAAGACACTGACAGATAAGGGAGTAGCTGACATTGATGGACCTGAGATGATGCAGGAAATCATCAACCTTCCTCAGCTGCCACCACAGACGTCTGCTTTGGAAATGCTGTCATTTTACATGACAATCAGCTTCAAGAGGTATATCCCAATCTGTGGATTGCTCTGCGTATTGCACTGACCCTGCCTGTCACAGTTGCCTCTGCTGAGCGAAGCTTTTCAAAGCTCAAACTCATTAAAAGCGTACCTGCGTTCATCAATGGGGCAGGAACGTTTAAGTGGTCTGGCTGTTATCAGCATCAATGGTGACGTGGCTCAGAAGCTATCATATGATGACCTTATAGCTGATTTTGCAACCAGAAAATGCAGGCGTGTGCCTCTCTAGGGCATACTCTGACAACTAATTGTAAAATGTTTAACATAGTTACTTAAGGAATGTGGCTTTTGTGTTCAAATTCTTATTTTTCTTATTTAAGTTTCTTATTTAAATTCTATTGTGAAACTATTTGTAAATATATTAATAATAATACTATTATATTATATATATTTTTTTATAAAAAAAATTACACATTATTGCCAGGCTCTTTGTTCTTGTTCCAATGTTCAATTTTTGTTTCAGTATTTATTTGTAACATTATTTTTAACCTCCTTTAACCTTATTTATTTGTTTAACTGTCATGTTTGTTGTTATTTAATTAAACAAATTCCACTGAGAAATTCAAAAGTATTAATGTTTTTTTGTTTTTTTTTTCAGTGGCGGGGGGGGGGCACCATAAAGCATTTGTGCTTAGGGCACCCAAATGGCTAGCAACGGCCCTGCCTGGCAGCTCCATATTCAAAATCCGTTGTCCAGTGTATCCAGCATACCTCATCCAAAGCATCTCAAACTCATACCTTGCGTAATTTGTTTTTTATGTTCTAATCTTGTTCATCCTGTTCAGTCCCCATGAAAATTCTTTAGCTTTGCTACAATTATCTCAGTCGCCTGGCTTTTTATCAGTGCCACCAATGAACTATCTCACTACCAACTTGTATTTTTACCCGACACAAATCATGCTTGACACTCGTCTCCACCCACTCCAGCCTGTCTACAGTCACTTCACCACTCATGTACTGTCCAGTGCTTTGGTTGACTCGAGGTATTTAAACTCATCGACCCTCATGCACCTGAACACCAAAGTCCACATAGACCTTGGACTCATCTGTCACTCCTACTGCACACCTTATCACTGGTTTGCTGTTCTCTTACATCTCCTGCACCACCCTCACATACTTCTGACTTCCTCATCCAGTACTACAGTTCCTCTCTTGACACTCTGCCATTAGACAAAAAGGAAAAAAAAACAAAAAAACACACACACGTGAAGAAAGCTCTGAAAATATGTGAAAATCCCAGTGGGGTCTTCATCAAATCAGTGAAACTGTACAGGAAAGAAGGTCAGACATCAACTATGGAAGAAATAAAAAGTAAAAAAATGGACCAACAGTGTCATTTCTTATGTAGCACGTTTGTCAGAGAAACATTCTCCAACATAAATATGTATAAAAGCACTTTGAGTGGTCAGTGTTAGAGCAGAAAATGACAATATACTGTAAGAACCAGATCATTTACCATACCAGATGATCACAGGCCTGTGACTCCTCTCCTCTGTTATAAACTGCAAGAAAAAATGTGCACTCTTCAGATGTTAGAGCTCCCTCCTACATGGTTCTGAATATACAGACATCGACTGAAGCACAAGTATACAGCTCTGCACTCATTGTTTAAACAAGAATGCTACAATAACAGCCTGTACATATATTTTTACAATATCTTGTAGATTAAGTAGTCAGCATTGTATTGCTTCTTGTCACACCCTCCATGTAAGGATCACTGTATTACTTGCAAGTCAAATGTATCTCTCATACCTAGTATTTTTACAGTTGCTTCTACAGGTTACATAGAGGTTAAATTATTCCAGAACAATCACTCATCACAAAACATTAGATGTAATGAAAAACAAATTTTCTAGTAGTAGGAGCAGAAGTGTCAGGTTTTGTGTGGAGGCGAGGAAGAAGGAACCCAAACGCAGGACTCGCAGGTAGGTGAAGACTGGTGAAGGTTTATTATAAGGAATGGATGATGGTGAATTGACACTGACTGGCTGGATAACTGAATGGCTGACTGAACTGAGGGAACACACGGAAAGGACAACATCACACGAACATCAATGACACGACAAAGAACTGGTGAAACCGAGGAGCTTAAATACACAGGTTGAATGATGACAATGATTGGAAACGGGTGAGTACAGGGCTGAACATAATCTGACTAATGACACAAGCTGACACGGGAAAAACAGGAAGTGAGAACATTGATGTGGCAACATAATGTAAACATAACCTAAACGTGACAAAACTGAAAACACTGGGTCACCGACCCAGGAACCCTGACAGCACCCCCCCCCCCCCTTCAAAGGCCGGCACCCGACGGCCAAAAGAGAAAAACACCAGAACAGGGTGGGCGGAGGGGGCCCAGGACGGAGGGACGGAGTCCAAACAGAGACAGTTCGGGCGGACGGCCACGTGGCTGGTGGCCAAGACGAGACAGTTCGGGTGGACGGCCACGTGGCCGGCCGTGACGCTGGAGAAGGTCCGGTGGGCGGCCGCGAGGAAGACGGCGGCGGCCGCTGAGAAGGTCCGGTGGGCGGCCGCGAGGAAGACGGCGGCGGCCGCTGAGAAGGTCCGGTGGTTGACCACTCCGGCGACGAGGAGACGGTGGCTGAGGAGCAGCTGCAGGAGGCGGCGTGGGAGCTGGCGGAGACTGAGGAGCAGCTGCAGGAGGCGGCGTGGGAGGCGGCGTGGGAGCTGGCGGAGACTGAGGAGCAGTGGCAGGGCCAGGAGGTGCGGAAGCCTCTGGCTGGAGACAGGCAGGGCCAGCGGGCGCGGAAGCCTCTGGCTGGAGACAGGCCGGGCCAGCGGGCGCGGAAGCCCCTGGCTGGAGACAGGCCGGGCCAGCGGGCGCGGAAGCCCCTGGCTGGAGACAGGCCGGGCCAGCGGGCGCGGAAGCCCCTGGCTGAGGAGCGGGAGAGCTCACAGCTGGCTCTGGATGCTGTGGCTTCGGGTCCGGGAACTGGAATGGATGGTGAATGAGTGACTGGACTACAGAAGGCTGGGCGACAGACGGCTGGGCGACAGACGGCTGGGCGACAGACTGGACAGGCTGGAGGACGGGCGACTGGGGAACAGGAAAAAACTGGAGAGGACGAGACTGGAGGACAGGAGACTGAGCTATAGAGGACTGGAGGACAGGAGGCGGCTGGAGGACAGGAGGAGGCTGGACTGACTGGACTGGAGCAGGCTGGACTGGAGGCTGAACAGCAGACGAGTCAACTGACTGGAGTGGAAGCTGAACAGCAGACGAGTCAACTGACTGGAGTGGAAGCTGAACAGCAGACGAGTCAACTGACTGGAGTGGAAGCTGAACAGCAGACGAGTCAACTGACTGGAGTGGAAGCTGAACAGCAGACGAGTCAACTGACTGGAGTGGAAGCTGAACAGCAGACGAGTCAACTGACTGGAGTGGAAGCTGAACAGCAGACGAGTCAACTGACTGGGCTGGAGGCTGAACAGCAGACGAGTCAACTGGCTGGGCTGGAGGCTGAACAGCAGACGAGTCAACTGGCTGGGCTGGAGGCTGAACAGCAGACGAGTCAACTGGCTGGGCTGGAGGCTGAACAGCAGACGAGTCAACTGGCTGGGGTGGAGGCTGAACAGCAGACGAGTCAACTGGCTGGGCTGGAGGCTGAACAGCAGACGAGTCAACTGGCTGGGCTGGAGGCTGAACAGCAGACGAGTCAACTGGCTGGGCTGGAGGCTGAACAGCAGACGAGTCAACTGGCTGGGCTGGAGGCTGAACAGCAGACAAGGGAACTGACTGGGCTGGAGAGGCTACTGGATGAACAGAGGTTGGTGAGGCTAACGGCTGTGCTGGGGTTGGTGTGGCTAATGGCTGAGCTAAAGACTGAATTACTGAAGGGGATAAAGCTACAGCCTGGGCCAGTAAAGCTGGTGCCTGAGCAGGGGACACCTCAGCTAGCCTAACCAGGGATAGTGCGAGGGCGTGAAAGGCTGGATCAGGAGGTGGATGAAGTGGTGGAGTAGCAGGTAGACCGGTTAGCTCTTCCGAGCCTCCAGAGCATGAGGGCACTGGCTGGAGAGCCTCGGCTGGTCCTCTGGAACGGTCAGGTTGGGTTCTGGCTGCCCTCAGCCTAGGCACTGGGAAAGGCACGGGAGGTGGCTGGACACCATTCACCCCCACCCGAGAAACAGGAGCGGGTGTGGAGGTATACTGGGTCACCGCTGCCCTCGTCCTGGGACCTGGCCCAGGTGTGGGTGTAGGCTGACTGATAGGAGTAGAAATAACGAGTGGGTGAGCGATACTGACAGGTTTAGGTGACTGAGTATTTCCAACAGTGGCCTGAGCTGATGAAACTGGAACAGGCTGACAGGTGGACGGAGGAGCAGGCTCAGATAAAACAGTCCTAGAGTGAGCAGGCCTAGGGTTTGCATACACAGGGACTGTAACAGATTTATCAGAGATTGCGCTGGCCTTTCTGCCATCACCATTTACAGTCTTTAGTGGAACAGTCTTCGGGGGTGTTGAAGTGCGGGTATTGTCCTTAATGAATCCCAGCTCAGAGGGAGCAGAGCAGAAAAGTTCTTCCCAGGCCACATCGTCCTCTAGGAGGGAAACTCCCCATGAATCAGTAGTGAGTCCATTGTGCGTTTTAGGTGAATAATTAGATGAAGGGTGTGGAAAACAGTCACTGGAACTCACCGCCGGGAGTTGCTCAAAATGGTCCATATTATGGCGGCGTGTGCGCCGCTTTCTCCGGGAAGAGGAAGCGGCCGGGGTAAACAGATGAGCCTCTGGCGCGGTAGCCTCCGTTGAGCCGAGGTGGGAGGCATAGCCGCTGTGCCGTGGCGAGGTTGGAGGTCCGGCGAATGAGACGGCGGGTGTGTTAGCCAGGAGCAGAGCGGCGAGAGAGGGAGCGGCCGAAGCGCGGCGGGAAGCGCCCACTTTCTGCGGCAAATGCTCCGGTGCAGGTGAGGCAGCAGGTGGGGGAATGCGGCGTCTCCGAGGCCCGCCCAGAGCCAGGCGAGTCCCCTCGAAGACGTGCTCTCTCTCCGCGAAGAGCCGCTGTTTTCCCCTGAGCTCCTCTGCCCAACGGGAAAGCGCTGCCTCCTGCCGCTCATAGAGGTCAGAGTCCGCTGGGTTCCAATCGTGTCTTCGTGGCACGGGTCGTGTCATTCTGTCAGGTTTTGTGTGGAGGCGAGGAAGAAGGAACCCAAACGCAGGACTCGCAGGTATGTGAAGACTGGTGAAGGTTTATTATAAGGAATGGATGAACAGATGGTGAACTGACACTGACTGGCTGGATAACTGAATGGCTGACTGAACTGAGGGAACACACGGAAAGGACAACATCACACGAACATCAATGACACGACAAAGAACTGGTGAAACCGAGGAGCTTAAATACACAGGTTGAATGATGACAATGATTGGAAACGGGTGAGTACAGGGCTGAACATAATCTGACTAATGACACAAGCTGACATGGGAAAAACAGGAAGTGAGAACATTGATGTGGCAACATAATGTAAACATAACCTGTGAAAAGATTTTGTTTATTATTCAAATATGCTTTGCTTGTGATTGTGTAAACTCTGAATGACGATTCACCCTGATAAAACATGAAACCTTGCCTATGCTTATCAAATGCCTGTGAAGACAAGTTCCTGTGCAAAGAACAACGGAAAATGCCACTTAAGCAGACGCTTAGTATAGTACGGACAGAATGTTTAGTAAGATATGCATTTGTCAGTTAAGCAATATATTCTGAGAACAGGCGGAGACTGCCTCCGTCTGCTGTGTAACCTACATGCCTATATAACCTGCAATAAAGAAGAGTACTGTGTGACTCTCCCGAGAGTTCACCCATTGTACATATGATTTTTTATATTGTCTCACTGTGTCTCTGTTTTACTTTGGCAGCTTTCTATTTGGGAATTTTCCCCCGACATTTCTTGGTCCTTCGAGCCGGATGAGACAGCCTATTTAAAGCAGCTCTCACAGAAAGCACCTCACCAGGTCCCGTCGGTACGAGAAGCCCACGTTGCAACGTTTTACAAGCGGTCCGCACCGTCGGGGGCTGATCAGGTGCATCTGAAGAAACCAGCGCCAAGGTAGGACAGACCACTTTGAGATAATAAAGGTTTGCGCAAAAACGAAAACGAAACTTAAGACTCGTCCAAGACAGACTGGAAGCATTAAGCTCGTCCTGAGGACTGGTAGTCAGCTCGCCCACAGAGGGCTGGAAGCAGTAAAAGACTCGTCCAAGACAGACTGGAAGCATTAAGCTCGTCCTGAGGACTGGTAGTCAGCTCGCCCGCAGAGGGTTGGAAGCAGTAAAATAAATATTGAGCTCGTCTAAGAATGATTGGTAGCTCCCCGAAAGGGTAAAAATAGACTCGCCTGTAAGACGGAATTGGTAGTCCTGCGTGGACTCATTCCGCAGTTTAAAAGGCTGGAAGCACTACGCTCGCTTTAAGGAAGCTGGTAGCGTGAACACGCGTTAAAACTGTCTGTCTTTTATTGTTTTTTTGGTGGAATAAGTTGATTTCTACAGCACAATAAGGAGGCTGAACTATTCCACTGATTTGTTTACTGTCGGTTGCTGAAGTACTGGTGAATCGAGAGGAAGGTCGTGTTTTATCACGTAAAGGTGACACCGCTTTTGAGAATAGCTCAAAAGTAGAAGGGCGTGTCAGCCACTTCTCTCTGTTCTCGTGCCAGCGAAAGCGCCGCAGGTGTGTGTGTGTATTACTAAGCGCTAAATAAACAAAGAACTATCAAATAAAATAAATCAAAAATTAAATATGGGAAATAAATCTACAAAACCCGAATTGACTGCAGATGAACAATGGTTAGAGAAAAAATGCCCTGGTGCAGGAAAGATAAGCGCAAATAGGTGGAGAAATCCCCAAAAAACAAACTGCACCGCCTGGGAGGGGAACTGTAGCCCTGGCCAAATACAGCAATTAAGTAAATGCCTACACGCAGAGATAGAAAAGACTAGTGGCAAAAAGAAAGTCCTGCGCATGTTCGAATACGTAAGTTTCTTTGTACCATGGCAGGAGGAAAGTAAAAAGCGTGAAGAGAAAAGAAACAAAAAGCAAAATAAACAAAGCGAAAAGCCACCTACCGAAACCACCAATCCTCCTTGTCAACCACCTCCCTCAGCCCCAAGTCCCCCTGATACTGAGCAACCATACCCCCCAAATCCTTATTCCCCTGTTTCAAAAAATCCCTTCGTGAAACCACAAGACCCTTATGTCTCAGCGAGACAACAACTGGACCTAATGACCCGCGAAGACCCACCGCCATGGCCTCCAGGCCCGTTAGGGCATTTTCCGTTAATTCAGGCGCCAAACCCAGATTACGGAAAAATAGGAGAAACAAAGCAAAAAGAAAACGAGTCTGCCTCTGACTTCCTAGACAGACTACGACCAGTCTTTAGACAAAACTCAGGTCTAGAATATGATGAGGGCGTGAACACCCTTTTGAACAACAACTAAAAAAGCAGCGTTTCTAAAAGGCCTCCTCCCAAAGGTCCGCGCCCACGAGATAAACATTGGGTCACTCAAAATACCGGAAGTCTAGCTGATGCTTTACAGCATGCAGAGCATGCAGTAAAGGTACAGAAAAACAAAACAGCACTGCCAGACTATGAGAAACCATTTCATTTGCATGTGGATGGCAGCTCAGGCTATATGAAAGCAGTATTGACCCAAGCTTTTGGTGACAAACAACGACCGTTAGCCGTTTACTCATGTGAACTAGATTCAGTAGCCTCAGGCCTACCTACATGTGTGCAAGCCTGTGCAGCAGCAGCAGAGGCTGTTAAAAATCTGCCGACATTGTTTTGGGACACAAGCTGATTATCAAGGTCCCACACGCAGTAACTCCAATACTACTACAGGCTAATCTTTCTTATCTAACACATGCAAGACAGCTCTCCCTACGTAGGCATCCTGCTCTCACAGTCACACATCACTGTTGAAAAGTGTGGTCAGCTAAACCAAAGCACCCTGCCCCCAACAAAAGCAGAGTGGATGACAAAACTACTGGAAAACAAAGAAATAGTTTTGAGCAACCAACTGCCGCGTGATTCTCTCCCAGTCTCTTCCAGGTCCTGCTCACAACACCCACAGCATGCAGGATTGCTGAGCGACCCTCGTGGATTCATCAAAGCCACACAAAGAAGGCTGAACCAATCCAAGACCCACCAACATCTCCTTAAAGTGAGTGATAAGTTTAGACTCTGGTCCTCCCCAACCTCTAGTGTTCGCTCGGTGGGGGTAGGGTGATCAGTGGCAACACTCGTGATCCCACTCCTCTGGCTGAGGTCTACTCATTAGAGGCTACGGGTGTGTCTGGTGGTCGAGAAGAGGAGAACACTCACAGGAATGGAGATGCTAGACAAAGAACCCAAGATTCCACTGAGGGAGAAAGGAGAGATGGACATAGGCGAGCGTCAATATTGGACAACAGGATGCCAGCTGACAACAGTCACAACCCTGTGCTTCATGTTTGTGTTCTCAGTGTTCCTGACAATAGCCATCCCACTAAACTCATTCCACATTGGAGGCTATCAAGGTGACAAGTGGAACGAATATGACTGGTACCTGTCAAGCACGGACTGGGACCAAGGCTGGGACACTGTCTTCACCTATACTGGCAACGACTGGACACCCTACAGTGAGTACTGGCTGTGTGGACAACGTGCCTACTTCATACTGCCACCGGATGGACGGGCACCTGTGCCCCAATCTTCATTTCAGACCACACCTTCAGGATGTCAGCTGTAAATATCTCTCAGACTACAAGGCGACGACGAGACGTCTCCGCAGTGCAACCACATGACCCCATCTATGGCAGTGATGTGCCAGAGGATTTAAGCTTTGGACCACCGGACAAAAGGTCCTCCACTCACTGTTTCCATGGGTGGGCACCGGAAAGAACATTTTAAGGATTGAAACTTTGGATTACCGCTTTGGACTGTTCCTGAATGCCTCGTGCAAAATCAACAATCAACAAAATGAAGAGATTGATGCCCTGCACATAACTGTGATGCAACACCGAGTCGCACTGGACATGATTCTGGCTGAAAAAGGAGGACTCTGTATACTCTTTAACAACACATGCTGTACGTACATTCCAGATAATGTTCACTCTTCCAACATGACCGACGCTTACACGCACGCTGAAACAACTCAGGGACGCTCAGCAACAGGACTATGTCACGAACACTAAAGATTGGCTTACCTGGCTGTTGAGTGGTTCCTGGAAATCTCTTTTAATGAAAGGACTGGTTTTTGTAGGAGTTCTTCTACTCCTACTCTGTTGTTTTACTTCTTGTATTTTGCCATGTGCACAATCAATGATTAATAAAGTTGTTGCAGTCCATGTGCAGGCATACCTGACACTGCCCATGGACGAAGATGATGATGATAAATCCCCCTGACACTGAAATGCTGTGATACACCAATGTATGACGTGCTGATTAAAAATGCACTGTAAGAAATCAATGGTGTTTTAACTAGTGTGAAAGTTAAACAACAGGAGGGAAATGTGAAAAGATTTTGTTTATTATTCAAATATGCTTTGCTTGTGATTGTGTAAACTCTGAATGACGATTCACCCTGATAAAACATGAAACCTTGCCTATGCTTATCAAATGCCTGTGAAGACAAGTTCCTGTGCAAAGAACAACGGAAAATGCCACTTAAGCAGACGCTTAGTATAGTACGGACAGAATGTTTAGTAAGATATGCATTTGTCAGTTAAGCAATATATTCTGAGAACAGGCGGAGACTGCCTCCGTCTGCTGTGTAACCTACATGCCTATATAACCTGCAATAAAGAAGAGTACTGTGTGACTCTCCCGAGAGTTCACCCATTGTACATATGATTTTTTATATTGTCTCACTGTGTCTCTGTTTTACTTTGGCAGCTTTCTATTTGGGAATTTTCCCCCGACATAACCTAAACGTGACAAAACTGAAAACACTGGGTCACCGACCCAGGAACCCTGACACAGAAGGATGTAAACTGAAGTCTACAGGGCAAAGATTTTTGCGTGGTACAGAGATGAGATAATTTCAATGGCCAAGTCAGCATCTAAGTATAAAATTTAATCTTCAAAAGTGATTAAAGCAGCACTCTCCAAAAGTTGATTCTGTTCATCTGGACGTAGCGTTTTGTGGGAGAAACGTTTTGTCACTCATCTGAGTGACTTCGTCAGTCTCAGCTGACTGCAGGTTTCCCCAATCTTATAAACAGTACATTTGCATAATTTGCATAATGACTGAAACCAGCCCACTGAAGGAACAATGGGCTGGGAGGTCAGTTCCTTAATCTTAATTAATTAATCTCAGCCCATTGTTCCTTCAGTGGGCTGGGCCACTCCCACCTTTTCACCCTCCCTCCCATATGCACCATGGTCATACCTGTTGCTTTTGGTCATTTGCACTAATGTTCTTGTACATGTCACTTGTATTTTATTCATATCTTGTACTACTGCTACTACTGTACATAGGTTTGATTTTTATACATCACCTACTCACCTAGAGTATTTGATTCTCCTGTATGTCCTGTACATTTAGAAAATTGACAATAAAAAAAATCTTTATTACTCCTAAAAGTAACATAAACAAGTACTTACAGCATGTATATCATAGACTCTTGCTTGCATTGTATCTGGACAGCCACCATCTTAAATCAGGCTTAATGTAGTATGGATACTACCATGACACCTGGTGGTATATCTTGAGGTACAGCAGAGCAGACACAAGCCTATGTCAGGATTAAGGATAATCTAGACCAGGGGTGTCTAACTTCAGACCTCAAGGGCTGGTGTCCTGCAGGTTTTAGATGTGTCCTTGATCCAACACAGCTGATTTAAATGGCTAAATGATCTCCTCAACATGTCTTGAAGTTCTCCAGAAGCCTGGTAACAAACTTGATTCAGGTGTGTTGACCCAGGGTGATATCTAAAACCTGCAGGACACCAGCCCTCGAGGCCTGGAGTTTGACACCCCTGATCTAGACTAACAGAAAACACTTTAGTTTTGCACTGTTGGTTTTTGTTACTTGTAAAGATGTTTTGCCCCATCATGTGGTGAGTGCTGATCACTGCATTACTTGCAACTCAAACTGTCTCTCATACCAATTGTTCTTACAATTTACAAATGTTACCAGATATTCAAGATTATCACAGAACAATGAGTAATCACAAGCTGATGCATATAAAGGAAAACACTTATTTTCATTTACAAGTTTTATGGTAAGATTAGTCCAAATTTAGCACTTTCTACATTGTGACTATCTTTGTTCTTTGTTTGAAAGGTTTGTATAGCCAAACAGTTATTACTATATACAAGACAGTGGGAAAGATATGTGTCAAAGATTAGAACAGACTTTTTTATTATGTTTCCAAAATACCACATGATCACAAAACTTGACAAATGATTACTGAGCTATATATATGTCATGATTTTAACAACATTTAAAGTATAGTATACCACTTTCTTACTAACTTCTTTGTCACTTTGGCAGTATCACATGGTTTAGCAAGTCACTGAAAGTGG
Organism: Oreochromis aureus; assembly: GCF_013358895.1. Classification (NCBI taxonomy): domain Eukaryota; kingdom Metazoa; phylum Chordata; class Actinopteri; order Cichliformes; family Cichlidae; genus Oreochromis; species Oreochromis aureus. The sequence goes on from NC_052951.1 coordinate 23,384,951, forward strand.
TGTACAGTGGTTGTCACTACCGGAAACCCGATCCATACCCCGCATGTGCGACTCTTACGTCATTTCCTCTCTTTGCCAACATTGCGACAGTTTGAATGACACGGTTAGCGCCCAGTTAGCTCCTAGCATTTCTCGACAGCTCTGCCTCTTTTTCAACTGCCCGGGACATTTAAACAATGGATACTTCCATATACAAACAAATTCATGCTTTTCTCCTCAATGGAGAGCTTCCCCCGATTGAACAACAACGCTGTAAAATAAGAAGAATGGCACCTAATTACAGACTTAAACGAAACAGAAGAAGAAGAGAACATCTGCACATGCGCAGTAAGGATCGGGGAGTCCTGATCCATAACTATCTTTTTATTTTTGTTTATGTCTACATTATATTGAAATGTTTCATTATTGCAAACATTTTAAGAGATGCTTATTATTTTTAACATCTTAACAGATACTCTGACCCGTAACTATTGTAAAATGCTTTGAGCGGAAGTAGACGCCTTTCGCACATGCGTGGTACGGATCGGGTTTCCGGTACAGATCAGGTAGTCACAGTGGTCCCTCATTTATCATGGGAGTTACATTCGAAAAATAACCCGCAATAGGTGAAATCTGCGAAGTAGCCAACTTTGACAATTGTTATAGATGTTATAAAGCTGTAAAACCCCTCACTATACACTTTATACACTTTTTTCAGACAGGCATGAACATTTTCACACTTTTCTCTCTTGTTCTCTCAAAGTTCAAACCTTCGTAGAAAAATAAGTGCAGTATTATAGAATGAAACCAAAGACACCTGCGGTTGGCTTTGACAGTGCAAAACGTTTTATCGAACTTGTTGTGTTTGTTGGGGAGAAAACTTACAAACATACAGTACAGCACTTCCGAGTCACACTGCTAGCGATCGAAGTTTTATGTAAATTTGACAAGCCGAACGCATTCTGTACTGGACAGGAGACACGGCACGAAATTGATTGACAATGGTCTACAGCCAATTAGGATGCAGAACACAATGCACTGTTCAAAAAAAAAATACATGGAAAATTGCACAAAAAAATCAGCGAAACAGCAAGGCCACAAAAGGTGAACCATGTAGTTTGTGGTTCTAAAAGTCGTGACAATCCACACAGTGAAGATTACTGACCTAAAACAAGAACCACAACTCACATCTGCTGTGAGCACCCATACCCAAAATCACAAGCAAATCAGCAATTTGAGCCCATGTGTGGAAGTATTACTGACCAGTAAACTTTATTGACTCTCCAAGATCAGACAGGTTTAGATTTCGGTTAAAATTTTAACAGAATTAAAGTTTATGATTTGGGTCAGTAGGTTGAAAGAAATGGGACAAAGATTATCACTGAAAACAAAGAACAATAAAGGCAGTCTTACTTTTAAACAGAAAGAGCATAATGTTGAGGCAAGGTCACAAAGAATATTTGATGAAAAAATCCATTTGCATGTTAATCGGATGGTGTTTTTCTTGCGTGCTGTTTCACTCGAACATCTGAGTAGATGATATTGTCTTCACTATGATCTGAAAAATGTAAAAACAGAAAAGAGATGATGAAATAAGGCAAATATTCCCACTGCACATATTTATGATTTGTGAAAGTATTTTTAGGACTGTCAAGTAAACTGAATTTTTTCTTTTTTTGTAACTGATTGAAAAAAATTAAGTGAAAATTAAGTGCAGTGTTTCCTTTACCTTTATTGACAGTCATGGGGTCAGTTTTCTTATTGAAATGCTTTACACCAAGAAAAACAGCCAAAACAAGAAGTAGAGTGCCAATGCTTGCTACCACAGCCACAGTCACAACAGTACCTAGAAAATATATAAATCAACACTGAGCAACTCAAATATTGTATGTTATTTAAGGGTTACATGACCTGAAGTCACAGGCTTTAGATATGCATTTAATATTGATGCATCAAACTGTATATTTCCAAAACATTTTTTTCAGTAAAGGGAATGAAAATGTACTCATACACAAGATAGCTGTGACATAATTACAATAATCAAATAAATCGATTTTTTTAAAATAATGATATAAAATAGAATTAAATAATTTAATGTAATTACCCGTGCAGCTTGTAACGTGGATGATCTTTTGGCCACTGCTGACATTGTTTTGAACAATACATGCCAGTTTTCCCATCAGTTGACCGTGTAAGGTGACGGTAACCTTTGAAATGCTGTGTTTTTCTGTACTCTTAGTTGTGGTCTGTAACAGTAGGTTATCGTCCAAAGACAACATAAACTCTACTTCATCTCCCTCAGAAGAGCAGCTGATTATCTTCTGTTCTGGTGACAAACACAACTGAGATGTAGCTGGCTCTAACACAGGAGCTGAAAGACATAGATATATTTGCAAATATAGTCATGTATGTAGATGCAGTGCTATTTGGAATTTTAAAAGATCCAGTGCCAGTCCTGCGAACTATCATCATTATGTGCTTGTGTAAGTTTTCTTTCTATGTTTGAAAGTGAAAATGAGAATATGCAACTAAAAACACAACATTTTATAGATAATTCAATTTAAGTTATTTATTTTTAAGGCAAACTTTGTAATACAACCTGCGACTAAGGTGTAACTAACCTGTGATTACTTGTAATTTCAGGTAACAAGTCAGGTAAAAATTAAAAGACTTTGATCATTTCTATTTATCTTTACACCACATTTCTAAAGTGTACATTGCTGTTAAATGTTATTTGAAAAAAAATTATTATAATAATTATTATTCAATCCTACCTTGTATATCCAGATAGATGTTTTTGGTGTGCAATAATGAACCATTGGTAGAGCTGTGTATTTCCACCATATACTCTCCAGAGTCATTTTTTGTTGACTTGTTGATCTTAAATGTCCCATTTTTGAAGACTGTAATATGATTCTTGTATCTTTCATTTATTACATGTAATGAATTATTTGACAATGTTAAAATGTTACTTGCATTCTTTTTCAAACTTGTCTTTGTGTGTGTATTAGTAGGTAGGTAAAAAATGAGCGGTTCGTCAAGTACTCCAAAACACTTTTGTGGTCCAGGTTGAGTTAAATTGCATTCCAAAGTTCCTAAAAGGGGGGGAAAAGTGGGGTTTTTTTTTTAAAAAAAAAAAGTAAAAATCTTACATGTGATGTACCCTCATGAATACAGTAACTAATTAAGAATTCTAGAAAATAGTTGCTTCAAAACCCTGTCTCTCTGTGTCTAAGACAATTTACACCATATTATATAATGCAACACTGTAGTAAAGTTCATAAATAGTATTGTAAAATACTTGTTGTGAATGACTTTCAATCTTAATATCAAAATTATAAAAGTAGCAATTTTGTTCACCTCTATTCAGCAATTGCTAAAATGTACCTTGCGCCAGAGCAGTCCGCGCCAGAGCTGTGACGATCATGTAGACCAAAATCATTTTCTGTTGTGATAGAATTAAAGTATTACCAACTGTTAACAGTGGACATAAATGGCCTCTTTTATTCCTCTTTTAAACCAACTGTCTTCTCAGTCAAAATTTGAACACTGGCATCTTCAAAAGAGGGAACTTTATCCTTTAGGTGCAGATGTACAGCTCAGTATTGTCCTTGCGAAGTAAACAACAAAATTCAGTTTTATTTTAAAATGAAGAAGAAAAAAATAAAAATAAATTTCATAAATGCTACACTCAGATAATATAGATATATGACGATTATCTATATAATTAGAAGACAGTTGTTGTTGAGATACAAATATACAAATTTAAAAAGGTTATACTTTTCAAAATTGTAAAAAAAAAATTGTAAAAGTCACTCACCACATTTACAATACAGGCTCTTTTGCTGTTTATCAATTGGCTTGTTTCTGGTCTTTCTGTCTTGTGTGGAGAGAATTGAGGAGGCAGTTACACTAGTACTGTAGTCATTATCGGGTCAAATACTAGGCTGCATGTAGTATTCAGAAACAATAGATATATATTCTATGCTACCACCAGTACCTTTGGCAAATGCTTTTATTAAAAGCACAGCTTTTTCCTTTTTTTGTATTCTTTTCCATCAAACCAAGAAGAAGAGCTAAAATATTCCAAACTACAGGCAGATTAGAATTAGAAGCTGGAAAACACAAATATCCAAATGGCATAGTAAGATATGGTTGATATGTATATCAAAGATACATACTCTTGTACATGGCTGTATTCTACTGGGCATTCAACATAAAATGTTTGCAGAGTGGCCGATACTAAATGACGCACATAGCCATAAATAGCAAGTTTTCACTTCAGATTAAAAAGATAATTTAGTAAACCTGTGCTGTCTTTTGCGTTATTTCTTGTTATCTCTTCTGTTTTGGATCATTTTAAAATGAAAAGTATAGTAGTTTTTATGCATTTCTTAAAATCATAAGCGTAGCATTACTCACATGCACCTTCCTCTTAGTGGCAGCAGGATAGTTTTGGGCAATCTACTCTATTTGTCTTGTGGTTTTCTTAGAATGTAGGAAGTATGTAGAATCATTGAACTACTCAGAAACTTGGGGCGTTATTTTATTTGTTCTCATTTTAACGACAATACAAGTTGCCAACTAATTATGTCATATATTAGTTGGATAAAGACTGCTGGCGTAAGTTAGAATAATTTTTCAAACTGTATAGATGTTTGAGTTTACAGTTCTAAGTATAAATTATGTGAGCTGTAATGACCTTAATTTAATTCTTCTATTGATTTTTCAGTTGCACTAACAACTTAAATTTTAACAAAGAAAATGATCTGAGATGATTAAACTGAAGTGGAAAAGACTTTCTGTCAGGGAACCCATTCTCTTGAATCATTTCCCTGAGAAGATCAGATTGGTGAGCTCAGGTTTATCCTTTCAATCGCTCTTAAAGGCATGTGTGTTTGTAAGCAGCCTTTTTCTTTGTCTCCATTATAGTTATTTCTCTTTCAAAATTGTTTCACCTCCTTTCCAATAGCTCACATTGTTTCTTATCTTGAGAAGTACTTTTTAACTTCAATAGCCCGTCTTTTAAAAGTGCTATATAAATAAGTATTATTGTTCTTAGTGTTGTTGCTGTTTTTGTTAAAGTATTTAGTTGAATCAGAATTGCATTTATTGGCCAAGTAAACGATAGTGTCTCTCAAGCACAGCAATGTAAAACACACAATATATAAGTGAGACAATGAACAATATACATAAACCACAATAAAAAAAAACAATCGAAAACCTTATATAGAAAAAATACAGGATTACAAATATGAATACCACAGAATGTACATAAAGTGCAGTTGCTGTTTGGCGGTGTGAAGCAATGTGACAGTTCAACTATTCAGGAGGGAAATAGCAAGGTGTTTACTATTTAAATTATTTAGTAGTATGCTCCACAGAATATGAAAGATTATTAATATTAAACCATTCATCCTTCATTTATGGAAAGTGTCCCAGGCGATCACTGTGTGAATGTGGAGAAGAGGAAGACAGGACCCAAATGCAGGACTCACAGGCTGGTGAAGGACGTGGACAGCGTTTATTAGGAACGCAGGGTGACCAGAATTTAACAGATCGACTAATGCTGACTGAAACACTAAATGGCTGGCTAACTGACCTGAAAAACACAAACGCAAATTAGGCAATGACAAGACAAGGAACTGAGGGAAACTGAGGGCTTACAATGGATAATACAATGGATAACAATGATGATTAGACACAGGTAAGAACACAGCTGAACTGAATCTAACTAATGACACACAGGAAATAGAATGGAACATAAGGCACGGAGACAGATGACAAACACAATAAAACTAGAAACATGAACATGTTGAACATAAACAGAGAACATGAACAAACTGAAAACATTGGGTCAACGACCCAGGAGACCTGACTCCCAGTGCTGGATAATTCAGCTCCCTAGAGTGAGACAGTACCTGACACAGCAAGCAAGGGTTAAGATCACCAGTGGTGTACAGAGGTCATATAAAAATTTTGTCTTTTTCTAACATATAGAACCTGTAGTATGCACATGGTGAGGGACTACTAAATATAAACATAAACTTATAGTGCCATTTAAAGTTTTATTTTGCAGGCTTTTAAAACAACAGTAATTCAGATAATAATTCTGATTTCTACAGTCCCAAATGGGACAGTCAATAATAATAATAATAATAATAATAATAATGATAATATATTAATAAATACATTTATTATAAATAAGAAGAAGCTTGAAAAAGACTTTCGTTAATTAAAGGCAATCTGGGTTTTTTTTTACAAAAAAAACCCAACAACAACAACAACAGTAATGTCATCAAGTGTAGATTGTATTTTTAAAACCTACATTAATGGTACAATCATGTATTTACTACTCAGACCAAAGTAGCAGTATAAATAATAGAATCTCAAAATATTACAATGAAGTATCTGCCCTCTGGCATGCAGTCAGACCTCTTTTCATGGTATTGATTTTTTTTTCATGCCCTGCATAGCACACTCAGCAACATAGTGCGAATTATCAAAGCTTGTTCGATGAAGCTAACAGGAAGTTTCACATTAGATATGAAAACCAAATGAACAATAGTGTGTATTTACACCACAAGTTGTTCCATTCTCACTGTCTCACTGTCAAACTAGGTTGATTATTTTTATCTACAAAGCTAAAATACAGCACAGAGATACACTGATAAAATGGAAGAAAAACAAATGTAGTTACGGTACCTTCAGTTTGAATTATTGCCCCAAAAAGTTTAAATACATATGTAGAGTTACACTATATTTTTGAACACTTACATATGTGACCGAAAACAGTGCTGTATGTATAACTGAAAACTAATTTAGTTTATATGTATATTCCCTGAAATAAAATATGCAGTTATATGTCAGAAAACATTATTAATCTAGTAAACAAAATCTTGTAAAGACTTTACCTCTGCAGGCCGCCAGGTGCCAAAATTAGTACATAAAATTTTAAGTTAGCTTATGTTTATGGTAACATTTGAAACACTGGATTTCTCCGCTGTCCAGTTGCTCAATGATTGGTTGTAATCTTTGCTTTGTATGAGAATTGACACAAAATTAAATTATCTTTTACAGAATAAAATGCTGTTGTTTTGATTTTTGTATCATTACTATTGAGTTTTGATTTCATAATGGGTGATGACTGCTAGTGTTTTGGTCTCTGTTTTGTATTTCTAGCCCTGTAGTTCTTCTTTTGCTCTCTTCTTAGGTTTTTTTCCTGTGGCCTGGTGTTGAGTATGGGTTTATTTCATGTTTTTTGTCTTTTTCCCCCAGTCAGTTGCATCTCATGTCACTCCTGCCCCTGTGGCCGTGTTCCCTCTGTTCTGTATCAAGTCCGTGCCTCTGGGCCTGTCGTGTGTTTCCTCTTTTATTTTGATAGTCCTTGGCCCTCGTCAGTGTATCTAGTTTTGCCTTCCCTCATCTCTTTATGTCTGATTAGACCCAGCTGTGTTCCCACCTGTTTCCCATCCTCTCGTGTTCCTACTTGTGTATTTTAGTTCTGAGTCTTCCCCTGCTCAGTGTCACGTCGTACCTTCGCATTAGCTGTGTGTTCCTCACCCATCGTGTTTTGTTAGGTCATGTCATGTCATGTCACGTCATGTCATGAACTCCAAGTGCAGGTCGTTCTTCCTAGTTTGAGTTTTGTTTTATTTTTCTAGAGCTCATGTATTATGTTCTCAGTTTGTTTTTTGCCAGCAAATAAAGCTGCCGCCTTAAGTCATATATGCTGAGTCCTGCATTTGGGTCCTCCTCCTGCCTGCCACACAACCAAACCGTGACAGCCAATTAAAGTAAAAGATGCAGCTCCTAACCCTACTCAAGTAAATTTAAATAAATGTAAGTATTTTTTTAAATGTACTTCTAAAAGTACTTTTATTGCACCATGTTCATTCACTCATGAGCTGCTGTAACATGGAGCAACTGGCTGAATTGCCACCTCAGCATGCAGTCAAGTTCTATTGAGTCTAGCTAATGGCCTACTAATTTTTTTCAGGTGTGTTGCAGCACAGACACATTTAAAAGTTTCAGTAAACCAGCCCTTGAGGACTGTAGTTTGACATCCCTGATGTAGAAACACCTTATTGCATTTGATCAGGTGGTTAAGACATTCAGAGCTTCCAATTAACCACTTTATTTCCCATTTCTGACATTTTCTTGCCAGTTATGATCCCACTGACAGTAGTTAAACACAAGTTGGTGGTGAGGCTCATCCCTCAGGCCCTTGGTTATATAACATTTGCATGTAGCACCTGAAGTATGTCCATGGTGAGGAATTCCTAAATTAAATGAGATCATAAACCTATCGGGTCTTTACAGACCTTTACACTGACAGTCATCTCATTAAGTGTGAATTATATTTTTAAAGCCTATGTTAATGCACTGTGATACATTTATTGGTGATAGCAAAATCATGAAATTATAGTAACAGAACATGAGATATGTGAGGTGCAGTAAGAGCTCATTTCCTGTTATTGAACTGTGCTTCTCAGAATTATGGTGGACATATGCTTAAAGCACTTTTTTTTCCATGTCTTGTATAGTATACCAAACTTTGTTAAGACACTAACAGGAAGTTTCAAATAAGACATAAGAATCGAACATGCGCTAGTGTGTTTAGACCACAACTTTTTCCAGTCTCTGCTTCAGACAAGTAACGACTAGGGTGTTTATTTTTAGCTACAAAGATACAATAAAACAGAGAGACACACTAATATAATGAAAGAGAAAGAGATGTGGTTACAGTGCATGAAATTAGACTAATTTAAAAAAAATGTAGAGTTTACTTTTGAATATAACTTCCTTATGTGATGGACAGAAGCATTTTTTGCACAAGTCTAGTATCTCTCGCTCTCATATATATATATATATATATATATATATATATATATATATATACACACACACACACACGCTTTGCACGCACACGCACACGCACACACACACACACACACACACACACACACACACACACACACGTGTGTATATATATGTATCAGAGCCGGTATTTGTATCTGTATTTGTTGATGGGGGAAAAGTATTTGTATTCGAGTAAAATTCAAAATAGGCGTAAAAATCCAGTTTTTTGCATTACACTTCTAATTAATGTTATAGTGTAAGTATTCTTTAATTATATCCATTATAATAATTATGGATATGCTATATTAGCAGATGTTTTTGCATAAATCCAGTAATGAACATGTAACAAGGAATGTCACTGAAAAGAAAATAACACCAGCCATTGACTCATCCATGGTTAAACCAACAACTAATAAAATACCATTGTGAACATCATGAACCCCAACCACCACCAGTCTTTGTTGGAGGATGCAGAACAGACAGTGAAACTGACTTGCAGGGGCAGAACATGGCTGTGATGATGAATTGGTGCTGGTGGGGGTAGTTGGCAGACAGTACCAGGAATAAAATGCTTTAAGTGCATATGATTATGCATAACAGATGTTGACAGATGTTTGATATCTCTGCCTCTGCTGATCTGACTTTTGCACACATTACATATCAGTTTGGTTTCATCTGCAGCACTGAGTGTAAAATGCTTCCTCACAGAACTTGATCAAGTTGTTTTGGCTGGGGGAGGACCAAGAGGTGGCAGCAGGAGCACTCTTTTCCATTTGGTTGGCCAAATCCATGTGGGGAGTTTCAGCTAAGTTAATGAGTGAATGGACAACGGGAAGCTCTGCTAAGGTTAACTAGCCTATAGCCTATAGGCTATATCTGACAGAGCAACTTATATGTACCGTATAACTCCCACAAGTGCATGCAATTCGACACAACTACACAAGCATTGTTTTATCCTTTTGAACCGAACCTTAACGTTACTCTGTCAACAGCCTATTGTCTAAATCCGGTCCCCAATCTTTTGTGCGCCACGGACCGGTTTATGTCAGGCAATATTTTTACGGACCGGCATTTAAGGTGTCGCGGTTAAATACAACAAAATAAAACCAGTACCGGTACCAAAAAAAATAAAATAAAATTTATTCATAACACACAGGAAAAGACACAGGGAAACTGAGGTAACAATAAAAACAATAAATATTAACAATAAAAACGAATAAAAACCCTGAAGACCGTAAATTTCACACCCAAACCTCAACACTCACGGCCCGGTACCAAACGACTCACAGACCAGTACCGGTCCATGGCCCGGGGGTTGGGGACCGCTGGTCTAAATTACCAAGCTAACAGAGCTACGTAAACAGAGCGAACATGAGAGCACCCGACTGCAGACGTCAATAATGCAGCGTAATTGATTAATCTCCCTATCCTCGCTAAAGTTATAAACTGCCTACAGAACCCAGTTAAGGCACAATAAAATCTATTCAACAAAAATAGTGATGCAGTTCAGTCTTTTTATCGCTCAGCCGAGCCTTCTCTGTTGCTCGGCTGAGCGATATATATATATATATATATATATATATATATATATATATATATATATATATATATGTATATATATATATATATATATATATATATATATATATATGTATGTATGTATGTATGTATGTATGTATATATATATATATATATATATATATATATATATATATATATATATATAGTTTGTCCTCTGTTAACATGTTCCTCACAGCAATAACACAATAGTTTTGCTTATCATTCATGTTAGTCCTTTTGATTGATGAATCCTTGAGTAATTAGGATAACTCGATAGTGAAAAACATAATAACAAATAATCAATAACAAAAATTTTGGAATACAAGCAAAAAAATTCATCAATCCATCTTCTTCATGGCTGATCCACTTCAGAGTCAAGTTCAGTGCTGGAACCTATCCCAGCTGATTCTCCTGAGTTAATTTTGTTTAATTTGTTATCATTTGTCACTTTAACATCTCTGTAGATAATGTCACTGTCAACATCATCTGAGGGGGAAAAATAAACAAAAAAGTATATTGTGTTTTGGAGGAAGGTATATTGTTTTAAAAGTCTTTTTTCCCAAGTGATGTTTAAGTATTTCACTTACCCTCATCAACAGTTGTTGGTCTTGTTTTTTCACAAAACTGTTTTACAGCCAAACTCAAAGCCACAACGATAAAGAGCGTGATGACAGTTGCTATCACTGTCAAGGTTGTAACAGAATCTGAAATTCAAAAGCAAATGTTAGACAATATTGAATATCTTGACAAAATGAAAGATACCAAAATGCTTCTCAGATATTTCTTTATATTTTGTTCCATTGTTCCATCCACCTGATGTTGAACATACAGTAAGATCAGGGCATGTATAATAACTTGTACCCACAAGAATTCATAAGTGACATCCAATACTGCAATTTGAAGACACTGAGGCTGAAAGGTAAACTGTTTTTGTCATAACCGTCTGCATGGCAGGCAGAGGTTGGGACGCCAATTGCAGGAATCAAATACTTAAGGATGAACTAAAGGGGGCAGCTTTTTTGCTGTAACAGCAAAAACTCAGGAACACTAAATACAAGAAAACGAAACAGGAAACTAAGAACTTGGAACTGGGAGCTAAGAGTAGCCAGGAACAATGAAGTACCTCAGGGAAACACACAGCAACCAGGACGATGCAACATTGAGCAGAGGAAGACAGTGGGCTTAAATACACACCCTATCATGAGGCCATGGGAAACACTAGGGAACACAGCTGGAACTAATACAGAAAAGTGAGACTGAAAAGGAAAACTGAATGAGATTCTGAATGAGAAATCTGGTAACCTCTCACAAATGCATACCAAAAGGTCCATTTTAAAAAAGGCAGCTATAACTAAACTTTTTTGCACATTTAAAATAATGAACATTTTGATAATTCCTTTTCAAAATGAAATAAATATTTTGCACACCCAGACACATTTTAAAGGACAATGGTCACATCTGCTGTTTCTGGGGGGGTTTTGCCTGCTGTTGCAGAGGAAAATGCTGCCTTTGGACAGCCACCTGACACTGTGCGATAGCAGGTCATGGTGCTCAGCAGACTTTTCTGAGAGCATCATGCGGAATAAGCGGTGCTGGAGGCTTGATGTTGAGCGAATAAAATTAATTGTAGCCATGACGCCGTCCATTGTCGTTTTGAGCTCTGTACTTAGTTTTGCGCACAACACTGTCTGATGCACAATGCAGTGTAAGGTTCTCAACTGAGGTGCAACAGCCAACCACCGCGCTGCCAAACCACTCACTTTACCTGCCATGGATGGAGCCCCATCCGTCACATGTATACAGACACGCTTCATATGCAGACCACTTTCCTCAAAAAAGCTGAAATCTTCTCAAACATTATTTCGCCAGGTCTAACGGTAGTAAGCCGAACAATTTGCCATCAAAAAACGGACATATATGCACAATTTCATTTTTTTCTTTTTTAAAATTAATTAATTAATTTATGTATTGCGTTTTCTCTGCGTTTCTGCCAGGACCACAGGCAGGGCCACTCGCAGGTTGCTTCTGGGCCACATGTGGCCCGCGGGCCGCCATTTGAATAGGTTTGCAGTACTGTATCAGATAATATTATTGAACTGTTAAACAATAGATTTTAAATACTCTACCTTTGCAGGCTGCCAGGTGAATAACTGTTTCATTTCTGCTAATATTATTCCAAACTTGGCAACTAAGGTTTCCATTCAGCTTCCCATGTAAGTCGACAGTAAGATATGAGAACTGGGATGTACTGATGTTTAGAGATTGGTTGTGATCGTTGCTTTGTGTAAGTATCTGACCATCCAAATTCAAAATGAATTGTACTCCATCTCCTTCAGAGAAGCAGCTGACTTTCATCTGTTCTGATGACAAGCATTTCTGAGACAGGCCTGGCTTTGACACTGGAGCTAGAAGAGACAACAAAAAGGACAAAGAAAAAAAGAAAAGAAAAATAGACGTGACAAATTTCAGAGTAATGAAAAAACACATTTTGTTAGCTTGACTAAAAAATAAACCTGTTTTAATTTTCTTGACTGAGATCAAATGCATACCAGTAGAGTTTATGCATGTACATGTTTTCCTTATCAGGAATTAATTGAAAGTTCATGTCAATTAAATTGCTGAAAGAAAAATAAAATTTCAATGATATACCTTCCGTGTTTGCATTTTGGTTTTTCCCATATTCAGTGTAACTGACAATTCTCAAACTTCAATTCAGTTTTCAGCTTTTCCCCTAAATATCTGTTTAACTGTACACTGCATTAAGTGCATAATTTTAAAATCTGCAAAGCAAACACATTAAAAGTATACTTGCATTTGCAGATTTGAAGGTTAAAAATTAAAATGAATTATTAACCCATCAAGCCTAACACCAAGTGAGCTTATGCAGGGCTAGTTGCCCATCATCCTTCTACAATATTGGTGAGAATTGAATCAAACTTGCACATAATGGATTGCATTTATATAGCGCTTTTTGAGACCCTCAAAGCACTTTCCATTACAATTCCACTATTCATTCACTCTCACATTCACACACTGATGGAGGCAAGCTACAGTTGTAGCCACAGTAGCCCTGGGGCAGACTGACAGAAGCGAGGCTGCCATATCGAGCCATCGACCAGTAGGAGGCAGGTGAAGTGTCTGCCGCCTACTGACAGACAGAGCTGGGGATCAAACCGGCAACCTTCCGATTACAAGATGGGCTTCCCAACCCCCTGAACCACGATCGCCACATAGTGATTACCTAATCAGCCTTAAAGTGAAATTTGCAAAAAATAAATAAATAAAAAATCACCTAAGTTGACACCAAATTGTGCTCTATGTCAAGATCAGATTTATCATTTTACAGATAATAACATGAATTGTGATGGACTGTGAGCTACTCCATCACTGGTGTTCTGGTTCTAAATTGTTATTCAGTGTTAACTTTCCAATTTACAGTCCACCATCAAACACAAGCACATTGCTGCAGTTCCTAAAATTAACTAAAATTCATACAACTTATGATAGATGTATTGTTAAGTCTGAAATATTGTCTATTACATGTCTAACATTTATTGACTTTTTAACATTTACTAGGTTTTCAATGTGTGTGTTTTAAAAAAACATAAAAGTTTGTATATCTTAACAAACACAACAAAATTTGAGTTTAAAACAAAACAAACAAACAAACAAAAAAACAACTTACCTTGTATTTTTAGATATACATTAATTTTTTTCAGTAACTTTCCATCATGATCATGTTCTTCCAACTGGTAATGTCCAGAATGTTTCTTCGTGGCTTCACCTACTTTGAGTATTACAGTGTCTATGCTGTCTGACTGATTTACATATTCCTTATCTAATGTAACTTTCCCTTGATTGCTTATTTTCAAAATCCTGTGTTTGTCATCCTTCGTGATTACAATCGAAGTACCACGTTTATATGACAGATGAAAAATTAGCGGCTGTCCTGTAGCTCCAAAACAAGTTGCAGAAGATTCAGAGAAAATGCATTCACCTGAGCCTAAAAGAAAAAAACCCCCCAACATATTATGTAAAATATAGATTAAAAGGAAATCAAATATACAAATAAAATACAACTGACAAATTATATATTTTAATTTTAGGCTCATCCAGTATAATTGCTAACTGTACTGTAAGTACTATAAGTAATCCTCAAATATAAATCTTTAACTATAATAAATAATTTTTTAATTATAGGTCATTCAATCAATATTTTTGTATTGAAAGCTGAGTACAACATACTATTAAACTGAGTACCTTTTGCCAGGGCTGTTGTTGCCAGAACTGCAATGCTAATGTAGATGATAATCATTGTTTCTGTAACACAGACGTCAACATTTTGAAACATGTCACACTATATTTAAAGTTATGCTCGCCCTAATTTATTCAAACATTTACAAGGTTACATACAAAGTTGTTTCTGTATAAATCAAAAAAAGGTTAAATAATATCTAAAGAATAGTATACATTTGTAGATTAAAGAATCTATCTTGTTTTAATCAGTATCAACCTGCATAGATTCAAATTAAAAGCTTTCACTCACCATTTAAGGAGGGCATGTGTTCTATGTGGTAGCGTGAGACTGCACTGTGAATTTTTAATAGACTGAAGGTTGGCCTATGGTCATCCTCTTTGCTTCTAAAGAAAGCAGCTATTGACCCACAGATGTACAAATTGGTCTAGCTAGCAAGCAAGCAATTTATTTATATAGCACTTTCAGACAACTCATAGCTGAAAACAAAGTGCTGTACACTTGACATGAGAAAAAAACAATACATTAAATTATATTTTAAAAATAAACTAATAATTGAAATTAAATTAAAACAATAAAATCAGTTAATTAAAACCTAAGTTAGTAACAACAAGTTTGAAAGACTCTGCCGGGTTCCTAAATCAATAGAGGCAGAATCACAAGGTCTGCTTGAACTAAATACGATCACCTTTGTTTTGCTTGAATTACATTTTAAAAGGTTTTGGGTCAATCCAAGTTTCAATATCTTCTAGACATGACAGAAGCAATTTAATACAGAAGGCATCTTTCTGCTTCAGAGGCAGATAAATCTGGCAGTTGTCGGCGTAACAGTGGAAGGATATTCCATGCCTTCTAAGGATGGTTCCCAAGGGCTGTAAATATAATGAAAAAAGAATCCTAGAATTGAAGCCTGAGCAGATCCGGAGGCCGACTGTGTGGAAGACGGCGGCGGGAGCTGAGCAGGTTTAAGAGGCCGGCCGCGTGGAAGACTCCTCCAGCGGAGGCAGAAGGCTGAACGGGCCCCTCGGACCCTCCAGCAGATTCAGACAAAGGCTGGCGCGGTTCTCCAGAACCCCCAGCAGGAACAGAGGAAGGCTGGATGGGCCCCTCTGACCCTCCAGCAGAGGCAACACAGGGTCAGCAGGTATGTAGACCCTTGACTGAACAGATAACTGAGCTGCGGGCAGAGCTAATGGCTGAGCTGGTGAGTGGGATACAGGCTGAGCCGGTGAGTGGGCTAACGGTTGAGCGGCAGGCTGCGCTACAAGCTGAGCTGCTGACAGGGTAGGTGACCAAACTGCAGACTGAGCAGATAACTGAACAGATAACAAAATGGATGACTGAGTCAGAGGACCTAGTGACTGAGCAACAATAACAATAACACTGAACCGAAGGCAACACAGCAGGTAACTGAACTGCAGACTGTGCAGAAAACTGGGCCGGTGACTGAGTCAGTTTTTTAATGTCCACAAAACTCACCGATCAGGGAGTGGAGGACAGGAAGTTGTCAAAGAACACCACCTGTATGTGCTGCTTGCAATTGTCTGCGGCATGGATTACGCTCCTGCAGTAGTCCCATAGCTGCGCAAGCTATTCCTCCTCCGAGGCAAAACGTGAGTCTGCTGGGTCCATGTTGTGGTCGTGTCGTTCTGTCCTGGTCTGTGTGCAGGCGGGCAGGAAATGGACCCAATGTGCAGATTCACAGAGGCGGAAACTTAAACTCAACTGAAAGAACCTCAGCTTTATGGCTGGCAAAAAGCAAAACAGAAACCCAACTGGAACTTGAAACAGAACACACAGGCTATAAATTCTGAAAACTCACTTATGAATTCTTATTGTATTTAGGGGCACAATAACAGCAAAGAGCACTGAGTGATTGACTTCAAAACACGTCAGCTCAAATCTGGAAGATAAAGGCTGTAAAAAGCACTGTTTACATTTAAAATTCTTTTTTAAAACAACCACTGTACCGCCTCCTCTCCCTGATGTCCTAGGTGTGTTAAAATAGGATCAACCTGTTGGTAGAGGTTTGGATGAAATACTGGACTCACCAGTGTTAGGGTTAGGGGACACCTGAAGTCCAGGTTCCAGGAGGTGAATAACTCCATCAGAATAAAAGATTTGTGTACCAGCAATCTGGCGTTTACCTGGCCAACACTGACAGGAGCTGGGGCAGAGGTATGGGCCTAGGCCAGGGATGTAGCATAACAACATGGCATAGGTAAGTCGGTATATGTGACAGCAGTGGGTACCAGAATTTCTGTCCTCCATTAGCAATCGGAACTGTATTTTGATCAGAACTTAGGAAATTGGGTCTTTACTGGTGTACGATCGCCAATCGCTTCTGAATCTCCGGAGTGAAACATGACAGGAGCAGGAGAAATAGTAATTAGTTAGATTACTTGTTACTGAAAAAAGGAAAGCCGTTAGTAACATTGTTACTTTTAATCACCATTACTTTTAACTGTTACTTTTTGTCACCTCATATCCTGAATGTGGGTTAGTCCTGTATATTAATGCTCAGTCTGTGTTCCCCTCTCACATCTGGCTGCCTGTCAGGCCTATACAATAAAATCTTGATCCTGAATACAAGATAAAAGGTGGAGATGTGGGAGCAGCAGGCAGTCAGTCAAAAGTAAATGGAGTCATTCTCCAAATCAAGGCCACCTCATTGGACTGCTACAGTTGTAACCCAATTATTCCCAGGCCACATGTTTTTAAAGAAAACATGTGGCCTGTAATGGTATATACAGTGGTATATACAGTGAAAGGTGGTGGACCAATTACAGCCGAGGAGGTCAGATGCATCCTCCCCCTTGCTTGGGCAACGGCTCTGAAAGCAATCTTATCACAGACAAACATAAGAAAATGGCATTGAGGTGAAAAGGAACGCAATTTGTCCTGTATTTCAGCTTGAATGAAAAAACACACAAAACTGGAGTTATTCTGTGTCTTTACAGTGCACAGCTGCCTCTTCTTCTCTCATTCTCTCCCCCTCCCTTTCCTGATGCCACTTCAATCATGAAACTGATCAATGATCAGCTGATCGGCTTTTCTGCCGCAAGTCCCGTCTGTCTTGTTTGTTGCGCATAGCAGATATGTTGAATTATCAATCAACAGGCACAAATAATTTTAAGGGAGATGCTGATTTTTTTTGCAGACTAGGTCACTTCATGGAATGTACAGATGAGTGTGAATGAAATATAATAGTTTTGTAAATTGTATTTTCCTTTTCCAGACATAAAAAAACAGAAAAGCACTGAGGATGTTGTGATATACATGAGAAGTGAAAAAAATACATGAGTAATGAACAAAATAAAAAACTGTATTTAGAAAGCCTGGACAAAACAAAGAAATGAGCAACTAAAAAAAGAGTGCAGGCTCATTATAGACAAGATGACTTAACTTCTGGGGAATAAAAGGATGTAGTTTCAACTACAGTGTTCTGTGGTCTAAGTAATGATATGAGAGTGAGTTTGAAAAAATTATGTGCAAGTTAAATTTTCACCCATTAAACCCTGCTGTTCTATCTCTTTTCTTTCTCAATTACTTCCTTCAACCCAACAAGTGACAGATGACAGTTTTCCTTCATGAAGCTTGAAAGAAAAAAAATGTAATTTTTTTTATTCCACTAATAAAAAAAACTGACATGAAGAGCTGTCACTGATGGTTGATGCCATTTAAGTCTTTAAAGAATTAGTTTTCAACTGGAATATCTATTTTTGTACAGGAAAAGCACACTTTACCCAAATGTTTTTAAGGCCATGTTGCACTAAAGATGGAAAAAACAGGGAAATGTAAATCACACTGTCAGTTGATCATTACTGTTTGTATCTAATATGAAACTTTCACACTGTTAGTTAATAGAAATGCCTTTGGCCCCATCATGTGGTCAGTGCTGATCACTGCATTAAATGCAAATCAAGCTTCATCTTGTCTCAAACTGTTCTTTCCCTGTACGAGCCAACATTACAGATGTCGACATATTGACACAGAGAAATTGATAATAATAAAGTGATACAAATAAAGAAAACGTTAAAAAAAAAGAAGACGAAAAAATCAACTTGTGTATTAAGGAAAAGGCAGCATTATTCCTTTTATCTCTTATGCTTGCATTTGTTGTAATGTTTTTTATGGTAAAACACACAAACACAGCATGAGAAAAACAAAATCTTTATTATACTTAAAAAATGGGACATGATAACAAATGTGACTTTTCAAATGTCTTTTTTATACATATCAACAAACATTCTTATTACTGCTGCATTTGTGTCACATAAGATATTTTAAAATGTTACCTGGTTAATCAGAGCTATTTCCACAATGAAACAGGCTAATGTGTAAAGTCATTGTAAGCTACCTCGTGTGCCCTTCATGTTTTTTGTATTGTTACTTGATAAGAATAAGTGAGCATTTACTATTATGGATCATCTACTATGATTCGTAATAGTGAACAAACAAGCCATTGTTGTGCATGATACCGATACTGTAGTTGCACACTGACCTCTGTGCAACGGCAGCAGTTGTTTAGCAGTTTAGCAGCTCAGTGACCACACGACCTTGTGGTTTCTAAGGTTGTGACAATGAACGCAGTGAAGACCAGCTTTGATGCATAGGCACAGCTCACATCATCTAAAAAGAACACAATGTAAGCAAAGCACCAACACTATTGAAAAAAGGCTTTGTTTAATCCCCGGGGGTAAAATTTGGATTAGGACTTTTACAATATTGTCAATATTGTTGTTGTTTATTTGAATTATGGCCTACCTTTCTTATTACATGAAGAATACCTCTTCATGTAATAAGAAAGTAACATCAATTGCAGATGTCTTACTTTGATAGGAATCATCATTGTAGAGTTTCAGCTAAGTTGAGGTCAGATATAATGTTTTGTGCAAAAATTAAAGTTTTCCTGTGACTTGAGTGATGTTTTCTTTGTATACAAGTTTGGAGTTAAAAATGTTATCTGCAGCAACATCTGAAAGAAGTAACACAAGGAACGTAAATATGGTGTAGTCACATTCTGTTACTATTGCATTTATCTGGGACTCTCCACCATTTGACCTTAGAACTGAAGAAGCTTCTCGAATGCGAGGTGAAACGTCTTCAAGCAACTTACAGAAGTCCAGACGCTTTTCTTTCCAAGCTCCTTAGACTATCTATCACTATAGCTGACTGAATCCAGATGCTCCTGTTACAGTTGTGTTAAGAATATTATTTTGAGGACTTTTTATTTGTTTGTTTGTTTTTTAAACAAAGATATACCACTGGATACTTATGAACACACCTAAAAATTGAATACCATATGATTTATCCTTTGTAGCATGTCTGTCTGTGTCTGCCTGACACCAACTGCACTGGGTAGCGGATGTCTTAAAATAGGCTTAAGTCACTGTTACTGCCAGGACCTGGTGATATATACTGAAGAACAGCGTGGCAGACAGCCTGAACCTGTGCTCTTCATCATGTGGGACGATCGTGACTCAAGAGTTGGGAGTTCGCCTTGTAATCGGAAGGTTGCCGGTTCGAGCCCCCGGCTTGGACAGTCTCGGTTGTTGTGTCCTTGGGCAAGACACTTCACCCATCACCTACTGGTGGTGGTCAGAGGGCCTGGTGGCGCCAGTGTCCGGCAGCCTCGCCTCTGTCAGTGCGCCCCAGGGTGGCTGTGGCTACAATGTAGCTTGCCATCACCAGTGTGTGAATGGGTGGATGACTGGTTGTGTAAAGCGCTTTGGGGTCCTTAGGGACTAGAAAAGCGCTATACAAATACAGGCCTTTTACCATTTACCATCACAGGATTAATGTTAACTGTTTATTTTGCTTTTTTATGTCCTGCAATGTACATTTGTCAATATAGTCTGCACCACAAAAGTTTGTGAAAAGAAGCAAAAGGAAGTATCAGTTAACACCCTGGTGTGAAAACCACATTAGGTTAAAGCCACAACTCTTTCTTTTTTTAGTGTCTCTGCTACAGACGCACTAACATGTATGTTCTGAAGTACTGCATGGCAGACAGCACGAACCTGTGATCTTCGTCTCAGGATTTATGTCAAAAGATAAAGAAAAGTCTGTTCACACACATTTATGTATAAACATTTGCTACCACAGCAGGAGTGAAACAAAAATCACATGTAAAATGTGACAGCTGCAAGTGATGGCTTGTCTTTTTTCTCAGCAGCTTCAGAAAATCACCCATTTCTGTGCACATAGTTACAGATTTGTCTCCACATTTACAAATCATGCCACACTTTTAAATCTGAGTGAATTTCACAAGATCTTGCAGATCACATGCTCTGCATTTTATTGCTTTTAGTTAACTGTAAAAACTTTGGCTCCACCATGTGATGAGTGCTGATACTATGCGTTTTTCCATTTACTACTAAAGGTTACAGCTTTTACTAGATCATCACAGAATTATCACTAATCACCAAATAATACATGTAAAGCGAAACACCAAAATAAAACACCAATTCTTGTTTCATGTGAGGTTATTACAGCGTTGTCCCTTTCTACGTTATGCTTGACTTAAACATAATGGTTTGTGTGATTGAGATACATACAGAGAATAAATGTAACACTTTGAGACAGATTTATGTAAAACATGAGGAGAGCGCAGATTTTATTGTACTTAAAAAATGGCATGGGATCACAAAACCTGACAAATATTACTGTAATTCTAAATGTTGGTCAACAAGCTTCATTTATTGCATTTGTTGTCATTGCATTTGAAAAAAAATGAAATTTGAATTGCATCACCAGGTTGCCGACCAAACACACACAGTTATACGTGTCTCACAAAGTCCATTTACTGACTTTTTCAGACATGTCAACACTTTTGCCACACATTTCACACCTTACATAAGATATTTATATTAATCACACTTTGCATTAAAATACTGCTTAGAAGAATTGCCTGCAGGGGAGTTTGTGCCCTTCATGTTTTTGTATTGCTGCTTGATGTCTCTGTTGGTTCTCAGTCATCCAAAACTCAAGCTAAGCAACAAAGCATATGCTGTGCAGTGCAGTGAGCTCTACACTGCACAGAAACAGCATAGCCACTCGACAAATACATGACACAACATAGAAGAGCCACCTCGACAGGACAAGACTCAGCTGTACATCTGCACCTAAAGGACAAAGTCACTCTTTCAGGGATGCCAATGTTCACATTTTGGACTAAGAAGACAGATGGTTGGTTTGAAAGAGGAGCAAAAGAGACCATCTATTTCCACTGTGAACAACCACCTTCGAACAGAGCGAGCAGCTTACGACACCAACTGTCAGCTACCCACAACGCAGTCCTGAGATCCCTCAATAGGTCACATGATAGGGTAAAGGTCTTACAGTGGTTTCATCCAAAACCTTTGGTGGTAATGGCCCATGCCTTTTTACACACCATGCCTAATGTCATGTCGCAGATGATTAATAGTGGGCCAATGATCACCTCCTAAGGGACAGCCCCTACTAGGGGTTAGATAACTGGGACTTTCCACCTGATGAGAGGTAAAACATCTTCAAAAAAATTAAAACCTTGTTTTCATGATCTTAGATCTCTTAAGTCTCTACTATGATCATCAATTGTGAACAAACAAGCCAGTGTTTTATGCATTATACAGTTTTTTTCTTTCTCAATGACGTCTGTGCAGCTTAGGTAATGTCACATGGTTTAGAGGTTTAGCAGCTCAGTGAATACAGGATATAGTTTGTGGTTTTAATGTCATGACGGCACAGAAAAAAGTAACCATGATGTTTCACTGTGTTTTTATCTCAAACATGAGGCACAGCCCACATCTGCTAAATACAACATGAGGAAAGCATCATCACTGACCAAAGCCTTTTATTCAATCTCCAAGGTTAAATGTAAAATGTTGGTTAGAACTTTTACAGGGTTGTTGTAGTTTATTTAAATTATGTCAAATAAAATGTAGTTCGTATATTAAGTATTAAGTATTTAATTTAATTTAATATCTCATTATATTAAATGCCTTCTAAATACCTTTTTTATCCCTTTATGTTTTCTTCAAAATTATCTTCAAAATTAAAGTAATCCAGTGAGTACTTGTAAAATATGTGTTAGAGTGAATTGTTAAATGTTTGTCAGTTTTATGCTTACCATCTCTACAAAAGGAATTTCACTGTCCCCCTCCCCAGATTCTCGGGGTTCTGTGTAGGAGGCTGTAGTCTTTTATTACAGGCAACATCCTTGTGAAGGTCTTTTTGATGTAAGCTTCCTGCCCAGCAGGAGGTCTCACACACACACACACACACACACACACACACACACACACACACACACATTCTTACTTACATACAAAAGTTCACACATATACACACAATGCCTTAGAACCATGTGAGCGTTGCTTTGCTGTGTTTTGTGTGAACTGTCTCTCAATAAAAGGCAGCGAGAGGAGGCCATCATCGGGGTCATTCGTGATGAGCTAAGATACCGACGAGGCCTCCCTTGCGCAAGTAAACGATCGAACGCTGTTGCCTTGTTTTTCTTTCATGGGAATAAGTCCTGGATACAGCGGGGTCTGAGTTTAGACCCAACAATATGTTTACCTTTACATTAACTGCACAGCTGGAACTGCTAACCTGGCATAGTTTTATTAGCTACTTGACCGAAAGTCAACGTTAACTTTCATCTTGATTTGAAATCGGTGGTGCTTCTCTTGTTTCTCTTCCATCCTGCTTCAGTCTAACATCTGAGTAGACAACATCCTCTTCAGCATCGTCTGAAA
Organism: Oreochromis aureus; assembly: GCF_013358895.1. Classification (NCBI taxonomy): domain Eukaryota; kingdom Metazoa; phylum Chordata; class Actinopteri; order Cichliformes; family Cichlidae; genus Oreochromis; species Oreochromis aureus. The sequence goes on from NC_052951.1 coordinate 23,408,348, forward strand.
GAAGTAGAAAGAGAAATCTGTGTCTTGTGTAATCAAAGGAGATTAATATTGTACATCAAAAACTTGTAGCAAGAAAGTTTTCACAAACATTCACAATGACACAATATTTGTAGCTTTGGCTCTGTACATCACCACAGTGGATTTTAAATCAAACAAAAAACTGTGATTGAAATAAAGACTTTAGTTTTAATTACCTTTAATTTAAGGCATTAGGCCCAAAATTGGATAATTATTAGGGGTGGCAATTTGACGCGATATTTGCGATTAATTAATTAGAAAAAGGGGGAACGCATTTAATCACACTTTGCATTCCAAGCAAAGAGGAACTTTTGTCAATGTTGGATTTCCTGGTATAACAATTACACTGATGCACACATCAGAGCTACAAAGAATCAGAAGAAAGCGTGTTGCTAGGACTGATCGGAGGCAAATTTCATTTCAAAAGACTACCTGATGGAAGCCTTGAAAAAAGCGTGGTTTTATGCAAACTGTGCAAAATGGAGTTTGGATACCACTGAAGCACTTCAACCTTACAGTACCATCTAAATACAAAATATGTTGCAGTGAGCACAGAAACTGTGGGAGCTGCTAGCTCCAGCAGTGTCAGTTTGAGTACCAACAATTGTGTCGACAGCCTAAACTTGATGAAATGACTGGCTTCAGGACCAAAATTAGTAAGTCAACATCGGACAAGTTCTCTCGCAAAATGGATTGCTCTGGACTGTAGACCACTATCAGTGGTAGAAGATGGGGGTTAGAAAATGTGCTACAGTTAGCGTCAGGTGATCCAGCTTTCCAACTACTTTTACTTGAAGACTATTTCAAGTAAAATTCAACAGCTTTATGACACTGAAAGGCAAACAAAATTAGATGCATTACAGACAGCCCTGCTAATGTGGAGGAACTACACCAGGAGCAAACAAGACTGGGGCAACAGAAAGAGCCACTCATTCAGCGCTGGATATGGTTTCTTGTCTACTAAAAAATCAAGAGGTTGTTTTTGCTTCTTTAGACAAACAAAAGCACAAGCTAGTGATTTTAACTCCATCAGAGCTGATAAACCTCCAAAAGCTGGCGACTGTTCTTGAGCCATGCAGGTAAATAAAACTATTTTTTAACTTATTGTTACTGTTTCTTCAAAAAGATTAATAATTACTTTCTTGAACTGTCTACTACAGATTTGTAACAGAGCTTCTTGGAGGTGAGACATATGTCTCATGTTCAGTGGTTTTACCTGCTTTCTGCCACCTGCATCACACCATGGAGGTCTCCAATGATGACTCAAACTACATGGTGAAATTTAAGACTGCCTTCACAAGGGACCTATCCCAACGTGTAGCTACACTCAACCATCAGTGGCTCAAGATAGCTACTGTGCTTGACCCATGCTTTAAGGATTTCAAGTGTCTTGCAAGGGGAGAGTGAGAAGAAGTTTGGAGCAGCCTTGAGGCCCTGCTGCAGGAGCAGTGTAAAGATGCCACAACAAAGGAGCCAGCAAAGACAAAGTGCCTCCTCCTCTCTTCATTGTCTTCAGACTCTGATTCAGATGAAGAAGCCCTGAGTAACAGGGCCCTGAGTCTGTACAGAGCAGAATCCACCATCAGCGACAGAAAGACTGCCTGCTGCAGTGGTGGTCCAGTCGAGCAGGGACCCACCCACAGCTGTGTGTCCTGGCCCACAAGTATCCTGCCACTTCTGTCCCATGTGAGAGACTTTTCTCACTTGCAGGTCACATGATTCTACCTTATTTTTCTAAGAAGAAAAACTGCACTTTATGTTGAAATTTTTATCATTATTATTATTATTATTATTATTTAAAGACAATACCACTTTGAAAATGTACGTAAAGCACTTAAAATAGCACTTTCTTTTTAAGTCTGCCCAATTTTGGTAAGGCTTGGAAACCCATTCCATGAAGCTCTCTATGCACTTTTCCTGAGCTAAGCTAAAGGCCACATAATGTTTGGAGGTCTGTAGTGACTGACTCTGCAGAAAGTTGGGTACTGTGCCCCACAGCATTCACTTCCAATTTCTTATAATACCACTATCAGTGGACTGTGGAATATTTAGTGGTGAGGAAATTTCATGACTGGACTTTTTGCACAGGTGGCATCCCATCACGGTACCATGCTGGAATTCCTGAGAGCTTCTGGGAGAGACCTAATCTTTCAAAAATGTTTATATAAGCAGTCGGCATGGCTAGGTGTTTGATTTTATACACCTGTGACCATGGAAGTGACTGGAACACCTAAATTCTATTATGTGGATGAGTAAGTAAATAGTTTTGGCAATATAGTTTATATATTTACTCCAGTTATTTTCATCCTTTTTCTACTACCATTTATCCACATATGATCCCTAACACACTACCTACACAACACCTCATGAGCTCCACAATATCTAAAGAAGTCAAGAACATAAAGACATGATTGTATCACGGTCAAGGTCTACAATCAAGACCAATCAGGAATCAACCTTCCTGAGTGGAAATACATAACATAAGTTCATAACAAGCTGAAAACCAGTGGTTACACTCAAGTTTGAGTACTTACGTTTGTTTTATTGTACCTTTTATATTTTACATTTATATTTATTATTGCATTTTGCACCAAGGGAGTGGCACTCCAATTTCGTTGTACCCTGTACAATGACAATAAAGGCTATTCTATTCTATTCTATTCTATTCTAAGCAGAGTAAGGCGAGATTTGATCTAAAAAGAGCCAGTACATTTCTGAAAGAAATTTTCTGGACATACGAAACCAATATTAACTTGTATCAGGAGGGAGGAGGAAAGTATGGAAAAGGAGTGAAATCGCTCATGAGCTCAAGCATACCACACTGTATGACTAGGTGAAAGTAATGTTATGGGCAAATGGCCACCAGTGGAACTGGGTCGATCGTGCTTATTGATGATGTGACTGCTGGTAGAAATACATGATGAATCCTGAAGCAAACAGGGCTATTTTCTCTGATCAGTTTCTGTCAAATGTATTATAACTGATTGGGCAGTGCTTCACATTGCAAATTGGCCTCATCAGTGACAACAATGAGGCTGCCTACAGAGAGGAGGTGGATCGTCTGGCTGAGTGGTGCGACACAAACAACCTGCTGCTTAACACCGAGAAGACTAAGGAGCTCATCGTGGACTACAGGAGGAATGCTGACCCACATCCACCCATCCACATTAAGGGGATGGCTGTGGAGCGTGTGAGCAGCTTCAAGTTCCTGGGAGTCCACATCTCCGAGGATCTCATCTGGACGACCAACTGCTCCAAGCTGGTCAAGAAGGCTCACCAGCGCCTCTTCTTCTTGAGGACTCTGAGGAAGAACCACCTGTCCTCAGACATCCTGGTGAACTTCTATCGCTGCACCATCGAGAGCATCCTGACCAACTGTATAACAGTCTGGTACGGGAACTGCTCTGCCTCGGACCGGAAGGCGTTGCAGAGGGTCGTGAAAACTGCCCAGCGCATCGCCGGAGCACCACTTCCTGCCATAAAGGACATCTACAGGAAGCGGTGTCTGAAAAGGGCTGGGAAAATCATCAGAGACCCCAGTCACCCATCACATAGACTCTTCACCCTCCTGCCCTCTGGGAGGCGCTACAGGAGCCTCCGGACTAAGACCACCAGGTACCGGAACAGCTTCTTCCCCACAGCTGTCAGACTCCTGAACTCTGCCTCCTGACATCTGACCCACGTTAAACTCATGGACTGAACATACACACACCCACAACCACTAGCACTTTACCACTACTGTATAGTTCTGTGTAGATAATCATTCTGTACATACGATAATTTTTAATCCCACAACTGTTTATAACTTACATAGTTCACATTCTGTATAACTGTATATCTCAGATTTCTGTATAGTTTTTATTTCATATTTATATCCTGTTCATAGCCTGTACATAGCTTGTACTCACTACAGCCTGTACATACTTATAGTTATAGAATATTCATAACATACTTCACACTGTGTACATTATAACATACCATAATAGACCCATTTCTGTAATATACTTACACATCTCTATTATTGCTAATTTATATTGTAATATATCTATATCACGACTAAAGCACTTTCTGGATGGATGCAAACTGCATTTCGTTGCCCTGTACCTGTGACATGTGCAATGACAATAAAGTTGAATTCTAATTCTATTCTAGATAGATAATGACCCATAACATACTACAAAAGAAGCCCAAGATTGTCTTAAGGCAAAGAAATGGGATATTATTCAATGACCAGTCAGTCACCTTATACATAATTGGCTGATAGCCTGCAAACTAGCAGCAACAGAAGGTGGTCCTGCAGTGCAGTCCTGCAAGAGCATCACAAGGAAAGAAAATACCATGGCAATGTTTATGGGTTAAAGGGAGTCTTACTGCAAGACTGAAGTATAAAACTGATCCTTACACTTTAAATCATGTTAGTTTTCTAGTAAATTTTGATCCTCTGAAAACAAGAGACTGGAAAAAAAATACCTCCACTGGCCAGTGGTAGACTCAGCGTCAAGGTAGATAGACCTATGTTATAACTTTCAAAATCCCATTTCACTTTGTTCTCAAAAGTTATGATTTTTTTTGTAGATACACGAAAGATATCAATTTGAAACCCCTACATTGCTTTATTCTCAAGATATCACATTGATAAACTTGGGTGTCCATGTCACCCACCTGCCCACCGTTGTCAGGATGACAACAATAACCCATCAGGCTTTTACAGCTGAGGAGAAAAATGACTGTAATTACTAAATATTTAATAAAAAGTTTTGTAAAACTAATTGAATTAAAGGTGAAAGTCAGCATTTCAATCACATATTGATTATTTTACTTAAAACCCCTTGTGGTCCTGTACAGAAGCAATACAAATAATGGCGCTTACTGTAAAGGTTTTATAACAATTTGGCATACATTCATGTGCCAACACGTTCTCACTCCCAAAGCGTAACATCTTACGCTAGGTGACAAATCGTCAACATATTACGTTTTCGGCCACCCAACGCGTTCCTGCGTGACGACATCGGAAAACTGCGGACACATGAGAACCGTTTGGACTCAATCTACACATCTTCGCTTTTTCCCTTAAAATCGCTTGGGAACACACTATTTCACGTCATTAAAGTGCTGGTTAAGGCTAGGAATAAGGTTATGGTTAGGTTTAGGGATAAGGTTAGGTTTAGGCGTAGGGATAGGGTTATGGTTAAGGTTAGGAATAAGGTTATGGTTACACATAAGGTTATGGTTAAGGTTACAAATAAGGCTATGGTTAGGCTTGGGGATAAGGTTAGGTTTAGGGATAAGGTTAGGTTTAGGGATAAGGTTATGGTTAGGTTTAGGGATAAGGTTAGGTTTAGGGATAAGGTTATGGTTAGGTTTAGGGATAAGGTTAGGTTTAGGGCTGCAATACAGGGCTGGAACCCGCCGCGTACCATAACAACGTGGAAGGTCACCTTTCGCGTTCCTCAGGAACGCCGCGGGACGTGACAAAACGTCGGGATGTTACGCCTCGGGAGTGAGAACGGGCTCTCATGTGTGGTACTCACTGAGACAAAATTGATAGCAACAAAATAGTTAATTTAAAATATTACCTTCATTAACAGTCATAATGCCAGTCTTTTGGAATTTCCGGATACCAAGAAACACAACCAGAATGAGCAGAATGGCAATGCTTCCTACCACAGCCACAGTCACAACACAGTGGTCAGAAATATTACCTAGAAATTGAAACATTAAGAAGAATGGACTGAGTTATAGACCTATAAGATTGATTTTTTTTTTAACTCAAATAAATAACTTAATTCGAACAATGCCTATGAATACATAAACTAAACAAAATAATTAAAAATATAAAATAAATGAATATCTAAGTAGAACTTTTTTTATATTACCTGCACATCTTATAAGGTGGATGATGGTTTCTTCTCTGCTTATATTGTTTTGGACGATACACATTAGCTTTCCCATCAGTTGATCATGTAAGCTGATTGTAACATTTGAAATGTTGTGGTTTTCTGAAATGTTGGGTTGGGTTTTTATCAACAAGTTATCACCTAATAAGAAGATGAACTCTATTTCATCTCCTTCAGAGGAGCAGCTGACTTTCCTTTGTTCTGGTGACAAACACATCTGAGATACAGCTGGTTTTGACACAGGAGCTGAAAGACAAACATGTGGTCAAATATGTATGCAGTACGAATTGCAATTTAGCATCCATTGCCAGCTCTGCAAACTATCATCTATGTCTACAGAAACTCTGTTTCTAGTGGTACTCGCTAAATCATTATAGTTTTTTAAAAAAACTTAATTTTGCAAATCTTTTTTTATCTTTGGGAGACTTTGTCAACATAGATAACTTTTAAAAACAGATCTATGCTACTTTTGAAAAATGTAACAGGTTATTAATGTCTTTGATCATCCAAAGATATATTTTAGCTTTACAATACATTTAACATGTGCATTTCTATTACATATATTTTACATTACCTGTACAGCTTGTAAGGTGGATGATATTTTGTTTTCTGCTGACATTGTTTTGAGCAACACATGTCAGGTTTCCCATCAGCTGACCAGGTAAGTTGATGGTAACATTTGAAACGCTGTTGTTTTCTATACCATTGGCTTTAGTCTGTATCAACAACTTATCATCCAAAGACAAAATGAATTCTACTTCATCTCCTTCAGAGGAGCAGCTGACTGTCATCTGTTTTGGTGACAAACACATCTGCGTAACAGCTGGTTCTGACACAGGAGCTGAAAGACAAACAGTCACATATAGACGCAGTATCAACTGTAATATGACGTTCACTGCTACTCTAAGGAGTGTAAATACATATCAATACAGGCTTTATGTAAGTGCTTACTCATAGCTTACTTATATGAAATGTGTGCACAAAATGAATGATAATTTGATAACTCACTTAATAATATATAACCAGCAATAAAAACAACGATAAATACAATCTATAAACTGTTCATATAACTACCTGCTTTTTTAAATTTCTGGTTTTAGCTCTAAACCACATTTTGACATGTACATTGTTATTACACAAATGTTATTCAATAAATCAATAAGTTGCTGGTCTTACCTAGTATATGTAGATGGATGTTAACTGCGTACAATAACACACCTTCAGTAGAATTGTGTGTTTCCATGCTGTACTCTCCAGAGTCATTTTTTGCTGCTTTGTTGAGCTTCAATGTTCCATTTGTGAAGAATATAGTACGATTCTTGTATTTTTCATTGAGACTAATTAATGTATCATTTTTTAAGGTTAAAATGTTATCTGTACTCGTTTTCAAGCTTGTCTTTATATGTGGCTTGTTAGGTATGTAAAAAACGAGCGGTTCTCCTAAAACTCCAAAACACGTCTGGGGCCCAGGTTGAGTTAGATTGCATTCTGAAGACCCTGTTAAGAAAATAAATAAACAAATGTATACAAAGAGGGAAATTAATAACTATCATGTATTTGCACTAAACAGAAAACCATAAACTTTGTATTTATGTAACCGATTAATAGTTACTGACAAAATCCATGTGAATGGAATTTGAGTAATAATATTAATGACACTGTTATCTGATGTAATGTTGTACAGTACTATATAAAAACAGAAATGTTCTCTCATCAGACTAAACATTAAATCATAAGAAAAAACATTTAAAAGCTTTAACCTCCTAGGACCTGGGGTCCACATATGTGGACATCATTCAACATTTGGGCTTTCTAGACCAAAATACTGAATTTTACTCTACAAGGCCTGATATCCACTTACATTATACTGCCACTGTTCTATTAAAATTTAAAACGAATGTGCTCATATGTGGATCTCATTTTAGTCAAAAAAAAAAAAAAAATCAGGTAAAAAATAAAAATCTGGTCATTCTTTGTTTTTACATTCATCAGGTCCCAATCAGCCCAAATAGCAAAGAGAAATTAAAAATGCATGCCATGAAAGAGTTTGGGTCTTAGGAGGTTAATAATGACTTAAGATTGTAGATTTATTTTGTTCTTCCACGTACTGTTTAATAGTTGAAGTGTACCTTGTGCCACAGCGGTCATTGCTGGAGCTGTGATGATCATGTAGATCAAAATCATCTTCTGTTTGGACAGAATCAGATTATTTTGCATGTGTAGTGTACTGCCAAATGTGTGGATTATCTACATGATGGATAAATAGAAACTATTCTTACTTTGGAAAATAATGCAACAACTATTGACATACTAGACATTTGCGTGCTTTTTAACTAATGTCACCATGACAACAGTCACTCACCACATTTAAAAGAAGATCACTTCTTACTCTCTGGCATGTGAATTCACCACTGGCACCTGGATGATATATTCCTGGTCTTTTTTCCCTTTCATGAAGAAAATCGAGGAAGACATTATTTGCCTTCAGCACAACCAGAGCACTAGACTCAATGTAGATATTTAAAAAACTCGTTTTTATATAACACTTTTCCACTTGAGCACTCAAAGAACATTACAACATGTCTCATACACACACAATTTTTCGATCTTACTATCTTACAGTTGCACACACATTCAAACTCTGACAAACACATTGGGAGAAACTCGGGGTTCAGTATCTTGCCCAATGATACTCTGCAGATTGGAGCATTCACCAATGTTCCAATTAGGAGATGACCTGTGCTACAGCTAATCCCATGAGAGCAGTTACCAAGCTTTATGTCAGATTCTATGGATGTTCATGTGAGCCCATTATGAATTAACGGGAGTCATTCTCTGACATTAATCAACAATGCTGCTTCTTGCTTTAGTTAAAGTTCTGTGTGCATATGTGTGGGTTGTACCTGTATGTCAGATACTCAAAGTAGAAGACTTCCCATTATTTTAATAAGTCAACAACTATAATTTTAATTGTTATATTAATTGTTATATGGCTGATAATTATAAATATCTGGCTTAGAAAAACATTTTTATTTTTTACTATGTGTTTTTTCGCTGGTAGAGGCCACATTTCTTTTCTTGAACGCCATATTAGGGCTATTCCATCAAACAAAATATTACTACTTTTAAAATCTTAGTCTGTTTTCAAATCGCTACTTTAAGCTTAAATTTTGTTGTTCTGGTCAACAGATTTATGACATATTGTTTGAACTGTGGACACCAAAGCTATGGTGACCAATCAAAAGGGTTTCATAACATTTTTTCTTGTATTATCTAGTATTTTTTACAATCATAATCAATCGATCTTTGAAATGTTTTTAAAATAGTAAAGTAATTTCACTGCATTCTGTTGAGAATTGAGTTTAGCGTTACTTACCAGCACCTGGAGTTCTTCTCTGTGGCGGCAGGCATGACGGGCTTTGGGCTGCTGTGTTTGTCTTGTGGTTTGGACAGAAATGAGTAAGCATGTATTTAAAGTCACCTAAGTCTTACTCAAGCGTTTAGTGTCTCATCATACTTGTCTTTACTTATACAAACATGTAACTATAGTAATTAGACAAATTAGAGTATTACTTTTGATGCTATTCAGACATTTTATTTCACGTTCTTAATATCAAGCATTTTTGAGCTGCTATATGGATGGAATTTAAAAAGAGTATCTTTACTTACAGTTACTAAGTGTAGCCCAGAAAATCATCTCAAGGTTAAACTGTTGGTAACAGCAGAGAATGCTATAAGGTGTGCTTTAAAATATATGCAAAAGGACAGCATTGAGGGTTCCTTTAAATCATGGAAAATCATGGAATATGTCCCAGATAATCCCATATTATATTCTCACTAGACTGACTGTGATACCGCATGCTTCTCTGAATCTCTGTAAACATACCAATAAAGCACTATATGCCTTTAAAGGGATTTTATTCTCACGTCCTGCAATTTGAACTCATCAACATGATCTACAGCAAGTATCGGTTGACACCTTAATGTGGGATGCTAAAACTATGTTAGGTAAAAACCACAGCTCTTTCCATTTTAAACTTGTTGCAGATTCACTGACTGATTGAAGTTTATGTTTAAAAATACAAAGAAAATGTACTAGCACACCCACACAGAGTGAGAAAGAGAGGGGTACAATATCATATAAACTCCAAGGAGAGAGATCTGATTATAATATATTAAGGTTAGTTAAATGATCTGGTATAAAAGTAATAGAATAATGTTAGTGTAGTTAGAGTTGTTTATACTTTTGGGATATTACTTCACAAAGACACAGTGAAGCTCCTTCTGATCGTCTCTATACTTTTCCATCAACTCCCTGAAAGTAAACTGTATCTGTAGTGCTCTTTCTTGGCATTACGCTTTACTGCTGCTCACTCGTCATTTTCTCTCTTATTAACCTAGCTGCAAAACTTTCCTTTATCATCATGGTATGGGTCATCCGCTTCATCCTTCTGTACTTTACTAGATTTCTTAAAAAACGGTACCAGTGCAATTCTCCATTCCTCAGCCATCCTCTCACTCTACAAGATTGAGTTTAAAAAAAAAAAAAACTAGTTAAAAAGTCTATTTTTTTCTGTCTGTCTTAGGCGAATAGAATCAAATTATCTCCATCACATTGCTGTAAGGTTTTACTATCAGTTTCAGGTGCATCACTCTTGCTCCCAGATAGGTGCTGAACCCACCAGTTAGCTCATTTCTGTCACTTGGTATATGTGTTTGATAGCTAAAGCATAAACTGAGCTAGCAGTTGTTGCATTAACAATAATAGTCCAGTTTTTACAAAGCTACACTATACTTAGACTAAAAAATGACATAAACATGTACTTACAGCATACATGTCCTTCAGCCTGTGTAGTCTCTCCATGTAAGTCTGCTTTATATGTATGCAACTAGCACTTGCAGCATACTAGGCAGCTGGTGGCTAAACTCACTGGTACTGGCGCCCCCTGGTGATGAGCCTGTAATGCTTCATCACAGGGTTAATATTAACAGACAGTCTGTTGAAAGAAGCTGTAACTGATGAGTTTTCATGTGTTTTCAGTGCTTTGATGTCATGTCAGGCAGTAAATTATTCATTTCCATGCACGCATTTTCAGAGTTGGCGACACATTTACGTTTATATTTGAGAACATTTTACGCATTGACAAAAAATTCACAAATCTCTGTTCAAATTTCGATATTTGTTTACACGTTTACAAATCTGATCTCTCACATATGGTTCTGAATGAGCAAATGTGGATTGACAGAACAACCACAAATCAGAAACTAATATATGTAAAGGAAAACAATCATTCTTATTCACAAGTTGCAGGTTGACACTGTCACGGTCCTGGGTCGGTGACCCAGTGTTTTGAGTTTCTTGTCTCTGAGTTTTGTATTATGATCTCAGTTCCCTTTGTTCCCCAGGTTATTCTTTAGTGTCTTTGTTTGGCTCTCTTGTATTCTCTTTAGTTCTCTGAGTATTTAATAGCTCCCCTCTGTGTCTTTGTTGTTGTTCTGTGTTCTTAGTTGCTCTGTCTCCCTAGTTGCTCTGTCTCCCCTAGTCTAGTTTGCGTCTGTGCTACTTCCTGTTTTAGTTTGAAGGTCCATGTCTCTTGTGAGTGTATTCTACTTTGCTCCCTCGTCTCGTCAGTTCTGATTTCTCCCAGCTGTGCTCCCCTTCTGTGTCTCATTCCCCTCGTTACTACCCTGTGTATATTAGCCCTGTGTTTGCCCTTGCTCAGTGTCGCGTCGTACCCTCAACTAGCTGTGTGTGTTCTGTTTCCAGTGTTCCTTGTGTTTAGTCATCTGCTCAGGTTCAGTTTTGTTTTCCAGTGTTTCAGACCTTAGTTCCTCTGTTCCGTCTTTTGTTGTCTTTTTGGTGAGTTTAGTTAATTCAAGGTTTTGTCCCAGCAATAAAGCTGCGCTTTAAGTTTGAACTCCCCGTGTCTGAGTCCTGCATTTTGGATCCACCTCTCCTGCCTGCCTGCCACACAGCCAACCATGACAGATACATACAATACTGAGACTCTAAGCTGCAGGCAAAAAGCTGTATGCACTGAAAATACATGACTTAAATAACAAACTGTAATAGAAGCACAATTACAACTATTTCTAGAGTAAATCTTTCATGTTTTTTGTATTGTTAGATAGAATAAGTGGGCATTTTGTCATCTGCTATGATTCTTAATGGTAAAAAAAACAAGCCAGTGTTATGCAAGATGCATATATAGTATGCACTTTCTCACCGTGTGCAACTAAGTTAGTATCACATAGTTTCATTCTTTTACGGTCATGACAGACACAGTGAATATTAGCTAAAATGCTCAAGCTATGAGATGATGATTGATGCTTGACTCTGCTGTTGTCTCAGAGAGGCACAGCTCTCCTTTGCTGTTATCTGCTATATATACAAAGCACAGCACAAGAAAAGCACAAAAACTAATGACCACAGCTTTTTTAATCTCCAGTGTTATAAGTAAGATGTTGGTGAGAGCTTCTAACTGAAACTGCTAACTTGGCATGAACAGGTTTAAGACTGGTGCTAGGTCAGAATGTATTAGGGGAAAGCTAACTTGCATCTTGATTTGAACATGGTGTTGCTTTTCTTGTACGCTGTTTCACTTTAACATCTGAGTAGATAATATCACCCATATGGAAAAGAAATAGTAAAAACTTATATGATTTACTCATGAAAGTGGCCACTTTCTCATTACTTTCATATATTGTTTTAGTAAGTATCCAAAACATACAAGTTTCATTATATAATTTTTCAAGGGATCTTATATCTGTTTTCACTCTTGTATGCTTTTCATACAAGTTTCACACAAGACAGATACAAACTTTATAAGATTTATATATATCTTTTCCATATGGGCATCTTCAGCATTATCTGAAAGACAAACAGAAATCGATTTTTTTAGGTAGTCAAAAGATTTTACAATTATATATGAAAGACTTGTAACAATAATGTTAAGATACTGTCAGATTCAAAATCTTTTGGACAAACAGGCAATTAATTTAGTTTGTGCTATGTGCACCACCGCAATGGATTCTGAAAGAAACAATCAAAATATGACTGAAGTCTAGATTTAAACTCAAGGAATTTAACAAAAGCATTGCATTGCAAAAGCGTTGCATCAACTTTTTTATGAGTTGGATCTATTTAACCCTGATGTTAGATTGCATCCCAAAGACCCTGATGACAGTATAAGTGATGCATACCTCCACCTCAGAGGCTCAGAGAGATCCCTCATGTAATCCCACCCCCACCTTGACCTCCTTCCTCACACTGCACTACTGTCTCACTGTCTTCGTACATGACCTGCACCACCATCATATAGTTCTTGGACACTCTTCTTCTTCTCCACCCAGGCACAGTGCAACTCCATCTGGCCATCTCTATACTTCTCCATCAACATTGTCTCATTAACATATGACTCTCTAGTCTTCTTTCTTGACCCTTCTTGGACCCATACTGCTGTTCACTGATCAACTCCTCCCTCCTTAACCTAATTAAAAAAACCTTTCCCACAGCTTCAGGGAATGGTTCAGTCTGTTTTGCATCTTTCCGCTCTCCAAGAATGTATCTTGTATCATATCTTCACAGGTATGTAATCTGGATCAACCACAGTTCAACTCTTCCTTACAGATCCTTTGCACTTCCTTTTTCACTATCTTCACTCCATTTGAGGCCTTCCTCTCTGAAGGTGGTCCTTAAAATACTCACCTTAACTTACTGCACATGCTCAATTTTAACAAGTTAATACAAGGCATTTTCTCCTTCAGTATCCAGCCTCACATACAAGTCAGTTTAAGCCTTTTCCTTAGTCACCTCTCTTAGCCGTACACTAGATGCCAGGTGCTCCTGTCTACTTTCTTTGCCAGCCTTCCAGTACAGTCATTAAATACACAACTGAATGCAGAACGGCTGCAAAGTAGCAGTATCATGAGGGAGGAAACATCATTTTGTTATTTCCATGGTGTTACGTACCCACGGAGAGGTCTAGGAGTGTGAGTATGGGGAACGGTAACAAATTGGTGCAGAACGGAATGAAAAGGAAACCAGACAGAGGTGTTTAGTACATAATATGGTTTTATTACAAATAATCTTAACCAAAACAGCCGGCAACACCATTTTACCAATAATGCCAAAGAAACAAAGGAAGCAGTCGTAGGAACAAAGGAAAAAAAAAACTACCAAACAAATAAAGGAGGCACTTCTCACTTAACTCCTCACCACGGGCATGATGTAGAGCCACAGGGGAAAAAGCCATCTCCCACACAGTTCATTCCCAGCCTATATAACCTCAGAGAGGTGATTGATGACTGGGCAAGAGTGGCAAGAGAAGAGGAGGCGGAGAGAGCGGGCAAACACCCCACCCACACACTCCCACAGCCTCAAAGGATGTAACACATGGGCTGTAGGCTTCAAACAGTCACAACTTAAGTGCAAAATATTTTTGATTAAATATACAAAACAATCCTCTCATTCATTTTTTTTTTTTTTTTTTTTTTTTTTTTTTTTGGTGTCTAATTATAACTGCCACCTAGATACAGAACCCTGTAGTGACAACTGTGCAAGGAGAGTTTTACTGATCCAGTTAATTTCTTGGCCTATCGGTTTAACAGCACAGTTGAGGGCTGAACATGCACAGGTCTTTTCAGTTAAGAATAAGATTTTACCTTTTACCCTTTTTTTATACAAAGTTCAAGCTCTCATTATAGATCATAACTTATAAAAATGCCATAAAAACATAAACTTATGTACATACATACTTGGATAGAGACAACTTTTTTGGTAATTTTACCACAATATATTTAAATGAAACAACTCAGATGATTTGAAGTGCAGACGTTAAGCTTTAATTCAGTGGGTTGAACAAAAATATCGTGTATAAATGTGAGGAACTAAAGCATTTTTTAACACAATGTCTTCATTTCAGGGGCTCAAAAGCAACTGCAAAAATTAAGTAACTGAAAAAAAAGTTTATTTCTAATACTTGCTGAAAACCCTTTGCTGGCAATGACTGCCTGCAGTCTTGAACTCATGGGCATCACCAGATGCTCGGTTTCCTCATTTTTAACGTTCTGCCTGGTCTTTACTGCAGCTGCTCTCAGTTGCTGTTTGTTTGTGGGCCTTTCTTTCTAAAATTTCATCATCAACAAGTGACATGTATGCTCATCTGGGTTAAGGTCAGGTGACTGATTTGGTTATTCAAGAATATTCTACTTTGTTGCTTTAATAAGGGCCTGGGTTGCATTGACTGTATGTTTTGAGTCATTGTTCATCTGTATTATGAAATGCCGCCCAATCGATTTCTCTGACAGGAACAACCAATAATCATTTTGTGTTTAAATTTCAATTTTCATTTTTGAATTAAAAAAACACATTGCATCATGTTCAGAAACATGTTCTGCAATAACCACAGAATGCAAGCTCACTTGATTCCTGCCATATCTTGCTTGTGCAGTGTGCACATCCTTTGTTGTTATGTTTATAGAAACCCTGGTCAATGCAAAAACATGCACAGATATATGTGTAGGAAGGTGTAAGTGAATGAATGAACTTCCATTAGCACTGCGTCCCCTGGTGGATGCAAAAGACATTACTACTGATTTTCATAAATGCAGCTTGGGGGCGTTAGCAGTCGTGTTTGCATTGTACATGTCACAGGTGGGGTATATCATTACAGTCATGGATCAGCCAGTAATTGGTCAAGAATCCAGCAGGTATCTGTCATCGTCCTGTCAGGAATGAGGTGGCTGTTTTGAGTTGCCATGTGTGTATTTCCCTGAACACCTCAGAATCCATTCAGGCTTTCATATTTACATACAAAATCTTCCAAATGCAAGCACCACACCTCCAATCAACTCCAGTCCTTTTATCTCCTTAACTGAAAATTACTTTGAATCAATTGTCCAATTACTTTTGGTCCCTTTAAAAAGAGGCTGGAACATGTTAAGAACCCGAAACTCTCATCCAATTTGTATGTGGATACCCTCAAATGAATGCTGAGAATCTACACCACAGGTGTCGAACTCCAGGCCTCGAGGGCCGGTGTCCTGCAGGTTTTAGATGTGTCCTTGATCCAACACAGCAGTTTTAAATGGCTAAATGACCTCCTCAACATGTCTTGAAGTTCTCCAGAGGCCTGGTAATGAACTAATCATTTGATTCAGGTGTGTTGACCCAGGGTGAGATCTAAAACCTGCAGGACACCAGCCCTCGAGGCCTGGAGTTTGACACCACTGGTCTATACATTATGTTCAGCTCTTAGCTTAAAGTACTTGATATTGCTGCCTCCTGGTGGCATGTACTGGGTACAGCATGGCAGACAACATGAGCCTGTGACCTTGATCCCAGGGTTAATGATAACTTACACCAGGGATGTCAAACTCAATTTACATTAGAGCTTTGGCTGCACATTTAATGCTATATCTCAATATAAGAAAAAGAAGTGCATTTTTAACAGCATGACTCAGTTTTACCACATACTATGCTCTATTTGTTGAAAGAAATACATCAGCATGACTCTTTGGGCTTAAATTGGGCTTAGATTGTAATAAATTGTATTTTGTATTTATATTTTACTCAGTTGTATATAGTATTTGTGTTCTATTTTATTCTATTGTATATAGTATTTTATTTTATTCTATTCTATTGTGTACAGTACCTTATTTTTATCCTATTCCAGTGTTTTTCTAATTTTTGCTATGTAACTCTGCACTGTCCAGTTTCTGCTGTAACAAAACAAATTTCCCATGTGTGGGGTATGGGACTAATACAGGTTATCTTATCTTATCTTAAATAAATGTGTAAAATTATAGAAAAAGTCTGGGTAGCTCATTGCTCAGGCTGTCCCATAAAAAGCAGAAAGTTTTTGTTACAAAATACAGAAAAAATGTCCTGTGTTATGTATTTATTTATTCACTTTACTGTGGACACATTGGGGGGGAAAACTCAGAGAAATTTCTATTGTAGATAGTGAAAAAGAGTAAAAAACAAACAAAATCAAGGTAAATGTACTGGTTCTTGTATAGCACTTTTCTACTCTGTGACATCACTTTATACAAGTTGCCTCATTCACACAGCACTTTTACATTCACACAGATTCATACTACGATGCATCAGAGAGCAACTTGGGGTTAGTATTTCACCCAGCAATATTTTGCATGCAAATGAGAGAAGCCAGGGTTTAACCTTAAGCATTTGCTATGTACATAGAAAATATATGTAATTTAATTTTCTCATGTTTCATTAGAAAATTAATTTGCATTTTGGTGTGAAGTGGTTGTCATTTTCTTTGTTTGGTGCTTCACTCTGACATCTGCGTAGACCACATCCTCTTCTGCATCAACTGAAAGAAGTAAAAAAAATAAGACATTTTAACTGTATCTTGTGTGGTTAAAGGATAATAATATTGTCTTGTTTTTGTTTTTTGTTTTTTACATTATACAGAATGGTAAAATAAGGTAAATATTCCCAATACATAAATTCACACTTTCCAATTTCTAGTTTTTTTAAAATATTTTTTTATTCATTATTATTATTTTCAGAAATGTCAAGAAAACCAGGTTTTTATACTAGTTTATAAAGATAAGAACATTAAGTGAACATGTATCTTTTACCTTCATTAACGGTGATGCGGTTAGTTGTCCTATTGAAATATTTGATACCAAGAAGCAGGACCAAAACCAGAAGTAGAATAGAAATGCTCGCCACCACAACCACATTCACAACAGAGAGGTGAGAAATTGTATCTAGAAGATATAAAAAACATCATTAATAAGGAACTGAGATAATGCACTCTCATTTACAGGGCTACATGACCTCAAGTCATAGGCGCAAGATGCATACTTGAATTTGTTGCATAATACTGTAAACTACTATAAACTAAAAATGCAAGCTATCCATGGAGTTGAAAGATCATTTTCCTTTCTTTTTTTCTGTCAAACAAATAAAAACACACACATATACCAAATAGCTACAGCAAAATTCACGAACCCCAAAAATATATTTTTAAAGATATTCAGATAAAATAAAATGTCATGACTCTACCTGTACAGCTTCTAAGGCGGATGACTCTTTGTTCTCTGCTGACATTGTTTTGAACATTACATGTCAAGTTTCCCGTCATCTGACCATGTAAGCTGATGGCAATGTTTAGAACGTTGTGTTTGTCTGTTTTCTTGGGTCTGGTCTGTATCAGTGAGTTATCATGCAACGACAAAGTGAACTCTACTTCATCTCCTTCAGAGAAGCAGCTCACTGTCTTCTGTTCTGGTGACAAACACGTCTGTGATATAGCTGGTTCTGACACAGGGGCTGAAAAACAAATATATAGTCACTTAAAAATGTGATGCCAACTGGAAACTGTTGCCTATATATTAATTTCAGATTTTATTTAAATTCCAGTAAAAGAAACTATTAAACAAATTACTTCTTTAGAGACATTAGCTGATAAATGTACCGCATAACTGCAGTTCACAAAGTATGTTTAAGAGCTGTCTACAGTAAAAAGACCATGCAACACAGCAGTTGTATGTATCAGCTATGCAACTGGTTTTTATAAAAAAAAAAATAAAGAGTAGTATTACATCAAAATAATTTATATAAAAATACTATAGAAACTCTGCTTCCAGGGACTTTGAAAACTCACTAAAGAAAATGCAGGTGGCAAATTTTGACTCTTAGACAAACTGCTTGAAAACAAACAATTTTAATCTAGACACGAAACATTTAAAACGATTTGTAATGTACCCCAAAGGGCTGATTTTGTTCACCTGGATGGAGCGTTTTCAAATGTTTCTCCCATTGAAAACGCTACATCCAGATGAACAGAATCAACTCTTTTGGATTCATTTACCTGGATGATTGAGCATGCATCAAGAGATTTGTAATGTAATTTGTTTATTTTCTCCTTTACAGTAAATCCATATCATATGCATTATTGCCATTACACATATATTATCTGAAGAAAATAGGAATTGTTGTCTTACCTAGTATGTCCAATTCTACAATTATTGTGTGCAATAACACACCATCAGATGAGTGTTTTTCCATCTTGTACTCTCCAGAATCATTTTTTGTTGCACTGCTGAGCATAAATGTTCCATTTGTGAACAGGGTAGAACGACTCCTGTATTTTTCATTTATATTTAGTAAGGAGTAATTTTCTAAGTTTAAAATAACATCTGTATTCTTCTCCAATCTGGTCTTTGTGTTTAGACTAGTAGGTAAGTAAAAAATGAGTGATTGTCCCAATATTCCAAAACACTTATGGGATCTAGGTTGAGTTAGATTACACTCTGAAAACCCTATAGAGAGAAAAAAGAAAAATATTAAAGAAAAGTAAAAACCTAAAAACACAAAACGGGAAAATTGTTGTTTTTAGTTACTTGTGATGTACCTTATGAATACCGGCAACTATTTACTAAATTGAAAATCATATACTTTGGATAAATTTAAAAAAAAAAAAAAATGAATAACAGCAACTGCAAATAAAAGTTATTTATTTATTTATTCATTTTTGGAGATTCATAGTTCGTTCATTAATTTATATTTTAAATGCCTGAGGCAAAGCTGCTTGAGTATCAGTATTAAAGACAGTTATCTGACGTTACATAATACAGCACTGTATTAAATATCAGTCCAATTAATAAATAATATGGTAAAATATTTTTTACAATGACTTAAAGTTTGAATATCTTTTTTTATGTTTATAGTAATTTTCATGAAGGACATAGTAGTTTGTAATTGTTGAAGCATACCTTGTGCTAGAGTAGCGGTTGTCAGAGCCGCAATGATCATGCTGGTCAATATCATTTTCTGTCGTGGCAGAATCAAACTCTTAACGATAGTGACATGTATATCGGACAATCTACAAGTGTTAGGGCCACATTAAGAAAAAAATATTACTGATAATTTTGAGAATAAGTTGTAATTCTATTACAAATAAAGAGTCGAAATACTATTGCAAGAAAAAAAATCCAAAATGTGGAGAAAACTGTTGTTTTTCAAGACAAACTGCCACAGCTGCCATACCTCTACAAAACATCTTGTGTAGATGAGTTTGAGTTTGTAACAAATTGATCAGCCGGCGTATCGTGTCTTGTGATATAACATACATTCTCGGTCATTTTCCAGCCAACTCTTCTACATTTGTATTTTTTTTCCCTTCTTAGTATTTCAACTATTTTTCTCAATATACTACTTTGACTTTTTTCTAGACATTTTGTGTTTATTCTCAAAATGATCAATGCATTTTTTTCTTAATGTGGCCCTAATACCCAGTCAACCAGATTCAGGTTTACTTTTGTATAAAAACACACTTTCATATCTGCAATAATAATATAGTAATATGGATAATGTTAATGATAATTTGTGGATCATCTCCATAATTAGGAGACAGTTTCAAAGATAGGATTTTATATAATTTAGACTTTAAAATTGACAACATTTTTGAATTACCAGAATTTTGTTTGTTTGTTAATTGATGTTGCAATTGGAACAGTCAAAACTGTAAAAGTTACTCACCATATTTAAAGTACGAGGTCCTTTTTGTTGCTTGAATGAACAGTGAATTTCCCACTGACAGCTGGTTGGTATATATGTCTTCTCACTGTCTTGTGTAGAGAGAATTGAGGAAGCAGCTATTTTCGTGCAGTTCTACTAGTCCTGAATGTGTTGCTGTCATTATGGTGACAGTGGGCTGTTGTAATATTCGTGTAGTATTCAGAAACAATGGGTAATCATTCTATAGTATCACAACTTTACAAAAGCCTTTTGAAATGATTTTCTCTCTTTATTATCAGTTTTGCAAATTTATTATTAAAAAAGTTATTTTCCAACAGCATCTTTGTTATGTTCTCTTTTATTCTTTCTACAAAGAAAAATAGCCAAAGGACTCTGAGCCACAAGCAGATCAGAAAAACACAGATATCCAAATCAAATAGTAAGATATGCCTGATATGGTTATCAAAGATATTTCTGAAACAAGATCATGTCCATTCTTGTTTTTTGCTGGGAATTCAACTTGACATAATGTTGCTAGCATGTATTTACAAAACAGAGACAAGGGAATAGAAGGGAAATACCAACTTTTTTACGTCAGATTAAAATTATAACTATATTATTCAACATTAATTCCATTTGCATGCGTTTTTTCTGCACAGAATGACTTGGGAATTCTTTTTGTCTTCTTGTGTTAACTTATTTTGCCTTTCTTATTTATATTTCCGCCTTCAGATAATTCCTTACAAAAACTGTGTAGCATACCATGTAACCATTTCCAACAGTTTAAACAACTTAGCTGAGAGGTACAGTAAATTTATTGCATTTCTAGCAGTAGGTTTAGCATCACTCACCTGCGATCAGCGTTCTTCTCAGTGTTTGCAGGGTGGTGGTTGTGGCTTTTGACAGAATTGTGGAGGCAAATATTTAGATTCACTTAAGTATTACTGAGGAACGTGTTTTATTTACATTTACTTGTACTTAGTCTAATAATGAGAGTTACTCAATTAAGAAAATAAGAAATTAAAGAAGGAAAAGTCTCAGCATACAAAACAATATGTAGTTAATGGAAGAAAAGAGTTGGTACTGTAACACTTCATTATAACTACACATTACTAATCATCAGTAAAGCATTAGTTAATACTAAAGCATTATTTATCCTTATTATAACTTATAAACATGGATATAAATGGTTTAGTATTGCTTAATAATCTAATACATAGCATTTTTAACAAAACTTTTAGTTTATAAAATATGAATTAACTATAAAAAAGTATTAAATCAACTACAAACAAGTTATTTAAGACTTCTTAATGGTCCATACTATCAAGTAAATTATATTATGGCAACACAATTAGATGTTCATTTAGAAACATATAGATTATGAAATGAGCTAGTTGTTTGTTTAATTGAGATTGTGTTGAAAGTGTGTTAAGTAAGCTTTATAACTATAAATAAATATTTGTAATTCTTGGTTAATTCAGCCAATTGTTGGTCAAATATTTTGTGTGACCTCATTTGAAGTCAGGATCTTCCATGCCTCAAAATTTTTTAAAACTAAATAGGGCCTTAGGACTTAAAAAAAAGTCTTACCTGTCTTCACAAGAGAAACTGACAAAGTGATACTTGATCAAAGTATCAGCTGACCTGAAAGAGAAGATCATGGCTAATCTGTTAACCTGGACCCTCTGTGGCCGATTATGAAAACAATGTGAAGTACCCTCTGAGAGACTACTAGACTTACGTGTTATGGACAATTTCTACTCGAACCATAATTGAAAGTAACCACCTGATCTATACAATCTTATAACTTGCTTGGCTTATGAACAACAGCTACAAGTAGCAATTCCCTCTATAGAGATACATACATGGAACACCATAACCACCTGGCGGACATAGTATACAGGAGACATAGCATGGAGAGTATGGCCTAGAAGACCAGAGGTCAAAATGGGATGCGCCCTTAGGGTGGTTGAGAATAACCATCTAAGATCCTGTGGGATTGGGGACTTCCAGATACAGACAGAAAAATTGGTGATCACTAACCAACTGGACATAGTTTTACTAACACAAATTCTTGGGACAGAAACCAATGTTAACTTAGAAGAAGAGAAAGGTATGGAGAGAAAAGATGATCAAAACCATGCTACCCTGAGTCTGTGCTTGATTGCATATTAGTATATTAAATATAAGAACAAAGCATCAGCTGTGTGTTGTGCAGTAAGAGTTGTCTTATGCCCTAGGAGTATAAGAGGGGATTCATGTCCTGCATGTACACTCAGCAACATAGTCTGCATTATCAAAATTGTTAAAAGAAACAAACAGGAAGTGTCACAGTAGACAAAAAAACAATGTGTGACAGAATCTGTTTAAGCCACAACTTGTTCCATTCTCACTGTCCTACAACGGTAACAAACTAGGTTGTGTATTTTTAACTACATAGATACAAAAACAACACAACCGCTACACAGAATGAAAGAGAAAGAGATGTGGTTACAGTATCATATATGGAATACTTTTTAGCATGTATGTTCTTTATGTGGTGGACAGCGTTTTCAGATATACACATTTAGGCTGTCAGGATAGGCAGTGGCGATACTGACTTTTAGCTTTGAAGCAGTGCTATATACAAGACTAGTATCTAAAGGGGAAAAAAAACATTATAAAAGGGGAAATAGGCTGTAAATTCACAAAACTTCCTTTGTTTTATTATTACAAGATCGGGCTCTATGATAGGTAGTAATATATGGGAAATAAAAAATGATTTTTCACGCTTTCATTAAAAATTATCCTTCTCGTTTTTCACTTTGATCTCCATTTTTTTTTTTTTTTATTAGCCACATAAAGTTTCCTTCAAAGCTTTGTTTTAGTACATTAGCACTAGTACATTATCAACTACATGTCATGCAGCACATTGGTTTGATTGTTAATGGATAATCCATTAACAAACCGGGAGGAAGGCATGCACAGGGGAGCAAGACAGACTGGGGAGACAAAGGGAGGAGACACAAAGAATCATGTAAAAGTGAAAAAGTCATTTACCATGTTTAACAAGGTTACTGGCTGGCTTTTGAATTTAGCATTTAGAGGTGGGTGTTTCTGGTCTCTTTGGTTTGTGTTAAGAGAATTAAGAAATCAGTCCATTCACTAGTACTGGAGCCATCGTCAGGACAAATAATAGGTTTTATGTAGTGTTTAGCAACAATGAGTAAAATGAGAAAATCCTCTCTACTCCGCTGAGAGTGCCTGTGGCCTGGCCTTAGGTCTTTGGGCCAGGCTGGGCCCAACATGAAAATTGCAGGCCCTCCTGTAAGCTTCAGTCACAGAAGAGAATGTAGGTCTTCAGTGCTTTGTAGATCTGTCAGGGTCCATGTGGTCCAAATTGCAAATATTTTTATAGAGACATGGAATGTCGCAATGATTGCTATACAAAAAACATGTTGCAGTGCAGCATGTGACAATGATTAAAAGCTACACTTTGGGGGCATGGTTATGGCGCTGAACTGAACATCTGTATGTTCCGTATGTGTTCTGTATGTTCACTTTTTGTGAGCTCCTGAAAATCCTGAGAATTCTACTCTAACTCCAGACACAGTAGAAATTTAACACCTGTGGCGATTTATTATTGTAACCTGCGAGAATATGCCGGCGAAGAAGGCACAAAACAAAGTTAAACTAACTTTTCTCCAAATGAGGAAGACGACGTCTTGTATGCTAGCAACCAAGCTAACTCAGCAGATGATGCTAGTCCCGATGTTACTCAGACACTCGACTAGATCAGAAATTACTTTTCCAATTGATGTGGTCTTGAAAGCGATTCAAGACGTTAAGAGGGACGTGCAGGACTGAAGCAGAAGTGCGAATTAGCAACGCAGTAGACACAGTTAACTCAGAGAAAGACAAGTCTGATGCGCTAGTTAAACAAGTAACTCTCCTCACAAATAAACTTGACGAGCTCGAAAACCGCTCTCGCTGATCCAAAGTGCCGGAGAAAATGCAAGGAAATGATGCGGTGGCTTTCCTGGAGAAGTGGCTCCCTGAGGCGCTGGGACCTGAAACATTTCTGACACCACTCTACATTGAAAGAGCACATAGGTTGCCCGACTGGACACATTCTAATCGACCCAACACTCCGAGAGTCCTTACCGTAAAGTTTTTAAACTTTCAGGATGAAGTCCGAGTGATGCGAGTAGCCAGGGCCAAAGGCCAAGTTTGGCGTGGCAGGCGGGAGATTTTGTTTTTCCGGGATCTTTCGGCAGAGCTACACCACAGAAGGAGGTTTTTCAACAGGGTAAAACAACAGCTGAGTTCGATGAACATACGCTACGGAATAATTTATCCAGCTAAGCTCAGAGTGTTGTCTGATGGACGAATACGTGAATTTGAAACCACAGCAGAGGCTGAGAGGTTTGTCCAAGGACTGAAGAGTATAGCGGTATCACAAGGTGAACTGATGACTTCTTATCCGTCAGTATCCGCTAGAATTGGTTATCATGAGGATTATGAGCCAGTGACATATTTGCTGAGGGGTTATAATTTCACCTTTTGGTTGACTTGTGACTTTTCTGTGTAATTTTTTTTTTTTTACTTGGCTCTATTGTCCCCAGAAGTAATGGGTTTTTCATTTACTTTATAAGCTGCAGGAGAGATTATAGTGGACATTTCAGATGTACATGTTCGTGAAAATCTTTACTATCTTTACTTGTTAGTTATATTTTGTTCTTTTACAGCTGCTTGGTTTGATCTAACTGCTCCTTTTTTTTACACTGGATTGGTGCGTGCGTGTAACGCCACCCCAAAGTCAGGGGGACGGAGGGTGGGTTGTCTTGTTTGGGGTGACAGCTACGGGGATTCGTTTATCGCAGATTTTGAGTTTTTTGTTTGTTTTTCGATACGCCTCCAATAGAGCTGGGCGATAGAACGATAACGATATGTATTGCGAAATAACTTTTTCTCGATAGAAAAATTAAACTATTGCGATAGGCCTCATCTCTCTTGTCCTCTTAAAAAAAAAAAAAGAACAGCCAATCCAAATTAAGTAGCGCAGGGCCGAACCAATCACAGCCGCAGCGTCACGTCACGTGACTTGTTACGTACAGCACAAGCGCCAAGGCACACATGTGTATTTGTTTTTGCAGCCGTGCAGCCCGGGTAATGAAGGAAATGAGTTTGCCGACTAAAGAAAAATCAACCGAGAGCGTGAGCGAAGGTTACCGAAGAAAAAACAGATGATGGTTCCAATGCTGGAGAGCTTGTCGAACGGAAGGGCCACAGAAGTTCCGTAGTGTGAAGGTATTTCGCTATTTCAAGTCTGACAAAAACAGAGTAGCGCACTGTAAATTGTGCCGAAAGCGAGTCTGGAAATACAATAAAGCGGTGCATGCTCAATCTCTGACTGAAAGCGCTAATTCGTCATTCGGCTTTTGTCAGACTAAAGTAACTGTTAAAACTGTTTGAAAAGCTAAGCTATACAACAAGGAGAGATTGAGAATTTCCTTTTAGTTCTCAGTTTATTTGATATTGACAAAAGTTAGTCTTTTGTCTGTTCTTCTGTAAAACGACCTAAGATTTATTTTTAGAATTAATATTTTCTTTCTAAGTGGAATTGACAATTTAGTGGTCTGTTTTGTTTGTTCTATTTTGAAACTTAAACGCTTTAGCGGCTGCCTTTTGTGTAGTTTGCAATATTTGCCTTTATTTATCTGAAACTGAAGTCTCATGTTCCTTAAGTACATCTGCCCTGTTGAACTTATTATGGGAAATAAATATTTTAATTAAAACAAGCTGCTAATTATTTCACATTTTACTTGTGAGCAACGGCACATTTAAATCTTACAAATATAGTTGTTTGGCTTATATCGTGATATATATCATTATCGCCTGAAATGAAAAAAACATATCGTGATATGAAAAAATCTTATATCGCCCAGCTCTAGCCTCCAAACATGTTGCTTTTTACTAGTGCTTCCCCTATGTAACACACATAGAAAATCAATAACAATTTGGCTAATGTCTATAGCCCCAATAATGACAAACCCATTGTTCTTTGAGAATTTGTTTTTCCTACTGGCCACCCTTCCTGGTACGATAATATTGGCAGGTGACTTAAATTGTACCTTGGACCCGAAGATTGATCGCTCGTCAGGGACAGATACCTCACATTCTCAAACAAGAAAGAAACTACTTCAATATATAAAAGATCTGAATCTCTGTCAGGGCTCTAGAGTGTGACCAATTTGGTCGCAAATGTGACCAAATTTCTCAATGGTGCGACTAAAAGTCTCCGAAAAGTCTCTGAAAGTCTCTGTGTGGTCAACAACAAACACACATTATCCCCATGTCGTGGTCTAAACTAATCAGAATAGTCAGGGGCGGGGACCTCTCTGATTGTCTGTGGTCCGGATATTTCAGCAGGCCTACCTGTGTACGTTTGAAAGTGCAGGCGGCTAGAGAGGGTTAAGTAGCCTAGGCCCAATAGAAGTGGATATAGTTGGTAATGAGAAAATATGAAAAGAACAATTGATAACTTTTTTGTTAAGTTAAGGCCTGATCCGTCCAAAATTCATAGCCTGTGCTCTGACACAGAGCCATCAACCTCTCAGGTTATGTCAAACCCTGGTCTGGAGACGGCATCAGAAAATGAGCCACATAAGATCGACTCTGAGCCAGAGCCCACTGAAAGTAAAAGGGGGAAAATGTATAAATTTCAAAGAGAGTGGCTTGACTATAAACTGATTATATGATGCACTGCATTTATTGTCGTGAGTCTGGAAAGACCATGGCCGGCAACGCTGCACTTGCGACTGGTGCTAATACATTTGAATTGAAACAATTGAAGAAGCGCACAGTATCGCTAAAACACATTATATCCTGTGATAAATGCTCTGCCGAAGTGTCCCCTCTCCCCACCGAGTAAACAGGTCATTAGAGGAGGCCGGGATGATGATTAAGTTCAACATTGCCTACAATATTGCAAAGGAAGTTCTGTTTACTAAGTTCAAGTCAGAAATAATTCTTCACAAGAAAAATGGCTTGAACGTAAACCCCACCTACAGTAATGATGTTGCGTACGCCCATTTTATAGGTGTCATCGCAGACACATTGAAAAAAAAGATGTCAGTGGAAATTGCGAACAGTGCATACATGGCATTCCTGATCGATGGAGACACAGACATCGCCACAAAAGAATGCGTCATTGTGTACGCTCGTATCTTGCAAAAAGGAAGACCAGCGAATATACTGATTGGACACACTGAGGTCGAGCATGCCCATGCCCAAGGTAAGCCATGTCATGTCACGTAGCCTACATCAACAATATGCCTTACATCTTGTCACTGGATTAACCATATGTAATAGCATATTCCTATCATTGAAAATTAAAAATAGCAATAATACATGAATATAGAAACTGAAAATTAAAATGACTACATTGTAAAATCTTGATCTAATATGTAAATGGTATCTTTTTTTTTATTTCTTTAGGACTTCATGCTGCCTCAAAGGAAGCATTTGCTCCTCTCGGGGACCAGTGCAGTAACTGGTTAGAGAAAATCATTGCTCTGGGGGCTGATGGTGCTGCTGTTAATTTGGGCAGCCAAGGGGGTGTCATAGCCCTTCTGCAGCAAGAGGCAGATGACCACATTGTGCCTTTCCACTGTATGCCTGGATGCCCAGTGGGGTGAAGGGGACAAGGTGGCTTCCACATGTTTCAAGGGCCGTGGAGACCTTTCTGAAACCAGGACAGTTCACTGCTGTGTACCACCACACGGACTATTTGGCAGGTTTCTCTGCCAATGCAGACATTGCAGGCCGAGCTACGAAGTTCAGTGCATTATTTTAGAATATTCTTTTCATTACAGCCACTAATGCAATTGTTATTGACTTTATATTTTTTAAGAATGTTTCAATGTTCTAGGTGACTAATTTTTATTCTTGTATCATACAGGTTAAGAAATCAATGGAAGATGCCACTTTTGTGGCCTTTTGCCATTTTATTGCAGATGTGTTCAGTGGCATTAGTAAGTTTAGCCTCCTACTTCAGAGGAATGATATCATCCTACCACAGGTAAGGGAGATGAAGTGGGATGTGTAAATTTAAATTGTTTTTGTGGTCATCTTCAACTGTTTAATAATACTGCACTATTATACCTAAACAGGCCATTTGCAGCCTGGAACAACTGCTGGTGACCACAGAGATAATGGTTGCAAGACCAAGCCTGATGGAAGACTGAGTTCTTGAATGATATGAGGCTGCAGAGGAGGCAGCAGCATGAAGAGGGTGAAATGGCAATCTACAAATTCAATTCAATTCAATTCAATTTTATTTATATAGCGCCAAATCACAACAACAGTCACCTCAAAACGCTTTATATTGCACAGTAGATTGTACAATAATAGATACAGAGAAAAACGCAACAATCATATGACCTCCTATGAGCAAGCACTTTGGCGACAGTGGGAAGGAAAAACTCCCTTTTAACAGGAAGAAACCTCCGGCAGAACCAGGCTCAGGGAGGGGTGGCCATCTGCTGTGACCTGTTAGGGTGATAGAAGGAAGACAGGATGAAAGACATGCTGTGGAAGAGAGACAGAGATTAATAACAGATATGATTCGATGCAGAGAGGTCTATTAACACATAGTGAGTGAGAAAGGTGACTGGAAAGGAAAAACTCAATGCATCATGGGAATCCCCGGCAGCCTACGTCTATTGCAGCATAACTAAGGGAGGATTCAGGGTCACCTGGTCCAGCCCTAACTATATGCTTTAGCAAAAGAAAGTTTAAGCCTAATCTTAAAAGTAGAGATAGTGTCTGTCTCCTGAATCCAAACTGGAAGTTGGTTCCACAGAAGAGGGGCCTGAAAACTGAAGGCTCTGCCTCCCATTCTACTTTAAATACTCTAGGAACAACAAGTAGGCCTGCAGTGTGAGAGCGAAGTGCTCTAATAGGGTGATATGGTACTAAAAGGTCATTAAGATAAGATGGGGCCTGATTATTTAAGACCTTGTATGTGAGGAGCAGGATTTTGAATTCAATTCTGGATTTAACAGGAAGCCAATGAAGGGAAGTCAATACTGGAGAAATATGCTCTCTCTTTCTAGTCCCTGTCAGTACTCTTGCTGCAGCATTTTGAATTAACTGAAGGCTTTTCAGGGAGGTTTTAGGACATCCTGATAATAATGAATTACAGTAGTCCAACCTGGAAGTAATGAATGCATTGTGGTGGACCACTAGAGGGCTCCACTCACACCCAGTGTTTAGGCAGTGTGTTCCTGTTTTGTGGCGTGATATGAGCAGTTGATGTGAGAGACGAATAAAGAAGGAGTGAGAACTGAGAGCTCTGTGTCGTTGATGCTTACCTCCACATTGGTGACCCCTGACTCGAGCATGCAACGGGCCGCAGATAACGCAGACTCCGCTATGGATGCATCAGCGGCCGCCGGTCCTCCGCCTCCTGTTGCAGCTACGTTTGCTGTGGCGCTGAAACTGCCGGACTTTTGGCTCCATGACCCCCCGTCATGGTTCGTACACGTGGAGGCTCAGTTCGCCCTTCGCGGCATCTCGGCTGACGACACGAAGTATCACCATGTGGTGGCCTTGCTCGACCCGCTGGCCACCCGTCGCGCGATGACGCTCCTCCGGGACCCACCCGCCCAAGGGAAATACGCCGCCCTTAAAGATCTGCTTCTTCGGCACTATGCCCTCTCCGACGCTGAGCGAGCCGAAAAGCTCCTCAACCTGTCAGGCTTGGGTGGAGGTACCGCGCTCGAGCTCATGGAGAACATGCTATCGTTGCTCGGGCCGGATGACGGGGGATTCCTCTTCGCCCACCTCTTCCTCCGCCAGCTACCGGCCGCCGTGAGAGCTGTCCTCGCAAACTCCCCGCTCCTGCCTGCGAAGGATTATCGCTCCCTGGCTGAAGAAGCAGATCGCATTCTCCTGGCTAGCCGCACGTTCAACGTTCACGCCCTGGCTACGGACTCGCCGGCGGCGCCTTCCACGCCCCACCTGCCTCCCCGGAGCATCCGCCCCTGCTGATGGCAGGGATTGCTACGCCGGCACTGCGGAAAGAACATCTGTTTCTACCATCAGCGTTTTGGCGACAGAGCGCGCCGCTGCCTGCCGCCTTTGCGCTTTCACGGCCCAGGAACGGACCGCCAGCGCGCGCCGTAGCAGCCGCGACCGCTGGCAATACAGAAAGGCTGCTCTTCATAGAGGACTCGCGCTCCGGGAGACGTTTGCTCGTGGACTCCGGCTCCCAGAAGAGCCTCCTTCCCCCTACCGCTGCCGACGGACTAGCAGCGAACTGTGGGCCGCAGCTCCTGGCAGCTAATGGCTCTCCCATCAAAACGTTTGGGGAAAGGTTGGTGACTGTTTGTTTTCATGGCTGGGATTTCCAGTGGAACTTTGTTGTTGCCGCTCCACTCACACCCAGTGTTGAGGCAGTGTGTTCCTCTGTTTTGTGGTGCGATATGAGCAGTTGATGTGAGAGACGAATAAAGAAGGAGTGAGAACTGAGAGCTCTGTGTCGTTGATGCTTACCTCCACAGCATGAACTAGTTTTTCAGCATCACTCTGAGACAGAGGATTTTTCTAATTTTAGAGATGTTGTGCAAATGGAAGAAAGCTGTCTTACATATTTGTTTAATATGTGCAATTCGAGGTAGGGCTACATATGGGTGTCTCCTATTTAAACAGAGAACTGTTATATTATTATTATTTTGGTCTATTTTTACAAATATTTCTAATATCAAACTCACAATCCCTATTTATGGTTTATGCAATACACAGACAATAACACTCAAAGGAGATGGTGTTGCTGCCACTAAACTTAAAAAAGTAATGGATGCAACAATCAAATCCACTGTGAAAAATATCAAAGCAAGATTCAGTAGTCTCCTAGGCAAATGTATTGAATACATGTAGATAAGAAATATTGTTATTATTGTTAACAGGATTGTTATGTTGTTATTTTCATTTACTAAAATGTATTTGTTGTTGCAACAGAGGAGAGTGCTTCTGAGTCAGCCACAACCAAAGCTGTCAAATGCTTCAACATTTTCAATCATGATAGCTGCCCAGAGAACCAAGAGGATTTAGTGGACCATGGTGCTGATGACCTTGCATTTCTCTTGGATCACTTCTCCACAGTCCTGAAAAGGCAGCTTGTGGATTACTACGATACCATGTGTGCTGGTCGTAGATATTTTGTTCATGTGAACACTGATTAGCTGTGTAATCCACATCATTTTCAGAAATGGTGTAAACGCAGAGCTTGCAAAAGAAGAGTTTGTAAGTTTGAAGCTGTTAATTGCCAGGATGTTTTCGGAGCTCATGTTGAGCAGAGAGCCGTACTGCTCAGAGTACAAGGTCAGTTTTTGTTGATGTTCTTTCCTAAGATTGTGTGAGTTTTGCTATCTAACACACATTGCTTAAATAAATCTCTTGAATGTATTTTTCTCTCAGATCCTGCATCTTGTACACATTATGCTGGCCCTACCTGTCTCAGCTTCGGCATGTGAAAGAGGGTTCTCTGCACAGAAGAATTAAATCAGAGACAAGAACATCCCTTCATTCAGAGACAGAGGATGACCTGATAAGAATCAGTGTGGAGAGGCCAAGTCTGGAAGATTTTGAAGCTAGAGAGAGTGTGGCAAGCTGGTTCACCCAAGGCGAAAGATCAAGAAGGCCAAATTACAGGAGTTGGGGCATTTGTCTGCAATGGAAGACAGTCCATAAGATATCAAGTTGTTCAGATATTGAAATGTTCAGTGTGAAGCCTTTGACACTTTGAGGGACTTTTGAATTTTTTTTAAAATTGAAAATATCTTGAGATGTTTTAAGTTTAAATTTCAGCTCAGTGAAGCACTTTAAGCACAAGGACATAAGGTATCTTTGTTGTAGAACTTTGCTACAAATAAAGAGCTTTGTGTTGAAAGGTTGTTAGTTAATCATTTACAAATCAATATTGTCTATATGGACAGCAAATTTTTTTTAAAAACTGATCAGGTCCCTCACGCATCTCAACCTCCACCTTCGTCTGGCGAGGTCCCCCACGTTCCTTGTCCTCCACCTCTGGCTGGCGAGGTGCCTTGCGCGTCTCGACCTCCTTCTCCGGTGCCAGCTGTGCAAGTCGAGGACACGGCCCTCCTCCGGGGAGCCGGAACGGGTGTGGGCTCCTGCTGGGCACCAGCCACTCGCACCCTTTCATGGTCTCCGTGGCAGGTCATGGCAATGTGGGAAATGTTAACACAATAAATCCTAGTGCGTTCCCTCGACTCCTGTGTCGTGTCTTCTGCCAAAAGTCCGTGTTTTGTGCTCTCCACTTCTTTGTTTCTGCACGCCGGTGGGGGTGGTGGCGGTGTCGGCCAAGACCGGATCTGAGCTGCCAGACTCACGATCCACTGCATCCAGCGCTTGGATTGATCATAACATAACAAAAATAACCCCCACAACAGTCCTATTGAGCTCAATATTTCAGTTGTCCTTTTTTGGTCATTAGTCTAGTCAGGATTCCTTATTAGTCTAGTTCTTTTTTTCTTTGGTTTTGTGGTTTGTGTGTTACCACTTTGGTGCCTCTCTTGAGGGAGAAGAATGAGTTCTTCAGCAGCAGTTCAGTCTGGGCACAGGCTTGCCATCTCCATCCGGAGAGAATCCAGTGTAATCCATCCAGAATGCAGAATCTTAGTTGCTTTATCACACAAACAGAAAACATAGCCAAAATGACCGAAAATTCCACACGGACCATCCGTGGCCTGTCTCATCTACCTTCCACATGCAAAAAACCTAGCTCGTGTGTAATGGTGGTCCAATGCTTGGAAGGCGGGACTAAAACCGCTTCCAACAAATGAAATGGCCATTACCCATTGTGATCTGTAAACAGAAAAATAAAGTTCGATAGAGGATCACACTTCCTTCTTTCAAAATAAGTGTTTCTTTTCAAAATAAAAGAGTGGAAATATATTTATACAAATAAAAAGAAAGAAAGAAAGAAAGAATAATAACAAACGCGGTTTTCTCTACTGGGTTACACTCTCCCTAGCTAAATATCATGCACGTCTCGTTTCATGTGTAGCCAGTACTTTCAGTCTTTACTATTTAGGGACTCTGAAAAGGCTATGCTCAAACCCTGGAAAAGTGATTTCACAACAGTCACTAGAGGGTTTCCTAAATCAGGATAATCAAGTCTTTTAGGAGGATGTCTGATTCTTGTTGACTGTCTTACTGGTTGAGTTGTAATGGGATCACTACTGTCCATCTCATCAGGTGAGTTAACAGGTTGGTTTCCTGGTTCTTTAATATACGCGTTTTAGGATGGTGAACCCACTCTGGCTCAGATGTGTCTGCGGTGGCAACCAGGAGGAAACTGCAGGAAAGCAACAGGTCTCTGTGTAAAGTTCGGGAGGGACCTTGCTTTGACTCGGGTTTAACAGTATAAACAGGTAGGTCACCTGCACGTTTGACTACCACATGGATGTCTGCCTCCCATTTATCAGCAAGTTTATGCTTGCCACGCAGCCGCACATTTCTAACTAAAACCCTGTCCCCGGGTTCAAGTTCAGAAACCGTTATTTTGCGGTCAAATCTGGCCTTATTCTTGTCTGCCACTTTTTGTGCAGTTTGAGAAGCTAACTTATAGCTTTCATCTAGCCGTTTCTTTTGATAGCCGAGACTTTCAACATATTGCGAATGTGTCACTTTTTGATCTTTGCTGAGAGGAAGTCCATATGCAAGATCAACTGCCAATCTGGGCTTTCTGCCAAACATCAGTTCGTAGGGTGTAAACCCTATTGCATCACTACGGGTGCAGTTGTATGCATGTACTAATGGCATAACATAGTCTTTCCAGTGAGACTTTTGTTTGGATTCCATTGTTCCTAACATACTAAGTAATGTTCTATTGAATCGCTCAGTGGGGTTACCACGTGGGTGGTACGGGGTAGTTCTTATTTTCTTTATGCCAGATCTCACACAGATCTTTTATTAGTTTTGCCTCAAAATCAGGACCCTGATCGCTGTGCAGGTGCTCAGGTATGCCGTAGTGGACAATGAACTGGTCCCAAAGGCACCTGGCGACCGTTCGTGACTTTTGATTAGGGGTAGGCAACGCGAGGGCAAATTTAGTGAAATGATCAGTTATCACAAGGATGTCGCATGTGTTACTACTGACTGGTTCTAGACTGAGAAAATCCATACAGACCAGTTCTAAAGGTCTGGTGGTTGTTATGTTGACCAGTCTAGCTGCTTTTTCAGGAGGACTCTTTCCTCGTATGCAATGATCACCTCTTCACTTTTTGCTCAACATCTGTTGCCATGTGTGGCCAATAGAATCGGGTTCTGACCAGGTCAAGGGTTCTGTCAATAATTAAGTGGCCCATATCACCATGCAAACTTCGGAGCACGGGAGCTCTAAGCTCCTCAGGAAGAATAAGCTGGTGGGTCAATTGGTCTCCATCTCCATCTGTTTTTAGTTTAACTGTTCCTTAGCGGCTGAGGGATTCTCAGTCTCCCATTTCCTTTGTTTCTCTTTAAACAGTTTGCGTTTTTCAGTAACTAGCGCTGGGTTTGGTTCATTTTCGCAGTTTGGTTTGATGTGGCCATCTTCTCCACATTGGAAACAGTACCACGGTTTGGGTGGGGTACTTTGAGTTTTAACTGTTCGTTCTGTGGGCTCCTTGCTCACTTTTGGTTTTCTTTAGACTTTCTATGTGGGGGGCACATCTGGAATTCTGCACTTTTGGTTTCGCAGTCAGCTGCACTAGTTGGGCCTGGAGTTCTGCAACTTGCTTTGAGAGTTCTTTAATTGAGCTTTAAGTGGTTGTGTTTTCATTTTCGTCTAAGCAGCCTTTGACTGTTTGGAGGTGGTATGTCGCTTTTTGTTTTGTGATGTTCAAATGTTGCTTCATTCGCATTTTTTTGTTAGCATTTTGGTCTTCTTCCGTGCGTAATAAGAGAAGCAACTCAGGAAAATATGGGGGGGTTTGTCCGTTTTTGTTTTAACTGAAATGCGCTTAAAAGGGAATCATCCCAGCAGCCTCAACAGAACTGTTTGACAAGAAGTCTGTCAACATCATTGCACCACATCATAAAGCACCACCTCGTTTTACAGTGTGACTTAAAGCTACCTGAAGGCGTTGTAAGTATGCTGACGGTTTCTCAACTGGGTTTTGGAATGTGTCAAGAAACTTGGCGTAAAGCTCTCCACCATCTTGAACTGTCCCATAGGCAGAATCTAACATCTGAAGGTATTCTGCAGGTGAGCTGTCTGGGTTCAAGTGCTTAACTATGTCAGCTGCCGGGGGTAAGAGAGACTCAAGAATCTTTCACGATTGTTGCAGTTTGGACATGGAAGTATCACTCATGATTAGTTCAGCACTGGAACGACAAGTATCATAATCTGGCTCATAGGTTGGTCGGGAGTTTTTGTGAAAAATGTTGCACTGAATGATCTTCTCTTCTCACAATGTGCTCAACTACTACACGCTGCACTTCAGCAGGGTTTAAATCAGGTGCAGGTATGGTGAGTGAACTATGAGCTGAGTTTCTTGCAGTGTGATTTGACTGGTTCGATTGTTGTGCACCACAAACACTGGGGTCAACAGCTGAAGGCTGAAACTCAGCCAAGGGAGATTCAGCTAAGTTATTTCACTCTGACTGATCATGTTCAGGTTCTTTGATTGATTCAGGAATCTGTGACATCATGTCCTTCAGCACATCTGCAAACCCGTGGCCGCTCATTTTGGCTAGGTTTTTGATCTCAGTGAGATATGACTTGGTTGTATCATTCCCCACACATCACGTGCATACGCTTGCAAGAGATTGTATCCTATAGTTAACCCCACTATCGGATATGTGGTTGTAAGGCAAAGGCTAAAGAGCATCAACAGCAGTACCTGAATGGTACTCAACAACAACACTTGAGAAAAAATCAGATTTACTATCATCTACCTTTAAGACTCTTGAGATTGACCCATACTTAGGAATTCAGTCACCTCATTAATTTGCTCATCTCCAGCTATTTCGTTCACTATCACCGAATTTGGGACTTTGACAGATTCACACTCAACAAGATCCATTTTGGGTATGTTATATACTTGTGATCACATGAGAAAAGGCTCCTGGCTGGCTCGCCAAGACTTATTGTAACCCCTGACTCACTTTAAATAGTTTAGAACAGCCAAAACTACAGACCAGTTGCTAGGTTCGGCAGGATTACAATAGGAAATGAGGTCAATGCAGAATGAAAAGGCTGGAGATAGGAAATGAGCAACAATGGTTATTATTTTGTACAGAAATGAAAATAAAATAAGACACAAATTCCACAATAGCAGCATTAATAGTAATAATAAGCCGGCATAACAAAAATAATCCCAAAAACAGTCCTATT
Source organism: Oreochromis aureus (assembly GCF_013358895.1). Classification (NCBI taxonomy): domain Eukaryota; kingdom Metazoa; phylum Chordata; class Actinopteri; order Cichliformes; family Cichlidae; genus Oreochromis; species Oreochromis aureus. The sequence continues at coordinate 23,445,144 of NC_052951.1, forward strand.
GAACTCAATATTTCAGTTGTCCTTTTTTGGTCATTAGTCTAATCAAGATTCCTTATTAGTCTAGTTCTTTTTTTCCTTGGTTTTGTGGTTTGTGCGTTACCACTTTGATGCCTCTCTTGAGGGAGAAGAATGAGTTCTTCAGCAGCAGTTCAGTCTGGGCACAGGTTTGCCATCTCCATCCGGAGAGAATCCAGTGTAATCCATCCAGAATGCAGAATCTTAGTTGCTTTATCACACGAACAAAAACCTAGCCAAAATGACCGAAAATTCTACACGGACCAGAATAATAAGAAAAGCGGTTTTCTCTACTGGGTTACACTTTGCTTACTCCAGGCCAAACATTTTATTGGAGTATGCTAGAAGAATGTTGGTGGCCCTTCTTTTGGCCAAAGGCTAAACAATGTAACATCAAGATTAGTTCTTGAGAAACTGACCTATGTGATTAGGAAAAGACCTTCAGAATTTTTTGACATTTGGAAGATGTTTTTTGGAACTATTAAAAAATTGGGGAAGTTGAGGAAGTGGAGAGAGAGTGAGGTAATGAAAACTATGTAACTAAATTTGGGAATGTACGCAGTAACCTCTGTTTTTGGTTTTTGGTTTGTTTGTTTTTAGTGTCTTGTGTTTTTATTGCTTTTTTCCTGCCATATATGCCATAAGATGTTTATGAATCCAAAATCCAATAAAAATGTTTTTTGTTTTTTTTAAAGCTACACTTTAGCTGTTTGACATGGCTCATGGACCAAGTAGCCATCCATTTTACCTGAATCTTTGAATCTCTCCCTTCCTAATTATGTCACTCTCTCTATTCAGCGGCCAGGGTTCTAAATATTTAATCTTCCTCTTCTCTTACTTCTCTTACAAATTAACCAGCTGTGGAGAAGTGTCTCCACAGCTGGTTAATTTGACACATTTGCTTCATCTATTATTAGTTTATTTTTAATTGTTTTGTCATAAATGAATGAATGGGATGCTGTCAGTGCTTGTACGGCCGGTGCATAGGGGCCCAAAAGTGTGTTGGTCCACCAGGAAAACACTGGGTATGCCAGATTACCAGTTCAGCCCTGAATGTCAATAAACTACTTAGAATCAATTTATCGTAAGATAGGGGAAATTTAGAATCAGCTAACTGAGAGTAAAACAGAAATCAAAACTTGACTGCTCGCATTCATAGGATTATAAATACATTTTGTCATTTCAGTAAATGTAGAAAGCATGTGCAAGTAGGACCTGTGATATGCCCACAGTGGGGCATTACTAAATTAAATCAGACTATAAACTTACCGTGCCCTTAACCCTCCTGTTGTGTGCACCCGCACCCCCCTTACTTTAGTGTTCCAGTCACAATTGACCAGTTAGTTTTAACAGCTCTTAAATTAACATACGAAACATTTTTCACCACCAAATTCAGTTCAGTGGGTAGTTCAATGGGTCATTCAGTGGTCATTCAGTGGGTTGTTCAGCAGGTCGTAAAAGTGGACCCATTCATTTCCTATGGCGGTCACTTTGAACCGGAAACACCACAGATGTAACAAAGTTGAGTAAAACACTCAAAATTCAACGAAAGAGGTGCTCATCACTTTTATATGTTCAAGTGCATAGTGTGGAGGATGTCGTAAGGCTTTCCAACAATATTTATAAGTTTTGTTAATTTGTAAATCAGTCAGATTTGACCCTAAAATTGTTTCTTTACAGACCTTTACAGTAATGTCATTAATTGTGAATCAAAAAATTGCAAAATCCTGAAAACATAACAAAGCTATGTGGCATGCAGTACCAGCTAGTGCACCAAAGTTTGGTAGAAGATGCTAACAGGAAGTTTCACATTAGACATGAAAACCAAAGACGTGTTTGTGTGCGTTTGTTTGCTTAAACCACAACTTGTTCCATTCACACTGTCTCTGCTTCAGGTGTTTATTTTGATCTACGAAGAAACAATACAACACAGATCTACTGATAGAATGTAAGAGAAAGAGATGTGGTTAAAGTACACTAAGTTTGACTGAATGATTAAAAACATTAAAAAGCATATGCAGAGTTTACTTTTGAACATTAAAGCTCCTCATGTTACGGACAGACTAGAGACGCAAACAAAATAACACTACAGTAAAATGAGGCAAAGTGCTGTAAATTCACAAAAATGCCTTTTAGTAATACAAGATCAGCCGGTCATCTAGCAACATGTAGGATCCCCTGTTTTTCATGTATAAAAACACTTTCATCTTTTTGTTTCAAAGATAAAAAATAAAGGTTTAGTAATATTATAGAAGATACATACATGTATGTGTATACATGGGGAAGAAAAGCATGCATATGTAGATACATCTGTAGAGACGATAGTAGAATACTGATACTGAAGATTTGTATCCCATTCTGCAACAACAAAACTTATAACAAAAAACTAATTTCTTAAAAAAGTTATTAATTTTCAGTTTACAAGTTAGATTTAACCAAATAAGTATTTGGGATAAAGTTTAAGGGTTTTTTCTTTAGTTCTTTTTACAAATTATTTAGATTATTTTATTAGAGCTAGTGAAAGAAAATATACTTTAGAGCCTACTAATAAACAAAGGGTGTAACAAATAACACTATCTAGTATCTTAATCATTTATTAATGAAGGAGAACATTATGGAAAATTTTGTAAATAAAATTTGGATAAAGTGTGGTATTACTTGTTAAAATGAATTAAAATAAAAAAACGTGTTTGAAAAAAATGAACACTCATTCTGTCACTGTATGAATTTTAAAATGGACGACACAGCTGTCCAAAACAAGATAAGAAATGCCACTGCACTGCTCCAGAGCTTACCATTTATTTGCTTGGAACAGTTCGGCACAGTCTGGACTGTCTGCTCAGATCGGCTACAGTGCTAATCGGCACAGCCAGCGACCAGCAGCTAGCCAGTTTTCCATGTATGTAGAACCAGCTGAGCATGCCGTGGCAGAGCATAATCTGCTCTGGACATAGCATAATCTGCACTGCCACGGCTCAATATTCTTTCCATGACCTCCAGTCCACTACCCACTGCATTAATAACATTTGGCCCATGTGGCTATCTGATAACTGCTAATAGCTAATGTTAATGTTGCCGCCAGGTTGACATTCATGATAACTGTTTAATACTTCAGTGTTGATGAAACAGAAGCTTTACAGGAACATTAACTGTTATGAACATTAACTATTTCAGCTGTTAGTGAGGAGAGGAGCTGTGTGTCTGTCTACAACGGTGACAAACGGTGGAGGTGGCAAAAGATTACACTGTTTGTTGCAAATGAATATTGCACATTAATAGTATTGATTAATTAAGCTAACATTTGTGTTTGTTGCAAATGAATATTGTAAATTGATGGTAATCTCCTAATACATGTCCACAACAATAAACATTATTCATCCTTGTTACCCATTTTAGTTGTTTAAATTGCTAAATATTAGAGCAATTACCAATAACAAAACAAAATTTAGAAAAAAACCCCCATCCATACAACTACTTAACCACTTCAGGGTCAGAGTTGGATCCCTTCCCAGCTGATTTTCCTGCGTTGGTTTTATTTCATTTGTTATTTGTAATCACTCTAACATCTGTGTAGATAACATCAGTGCCAAAGTTACCTGCGGGGGAAAATAAACAAAAAGTGTATTGTGCTTTGGATGAAGCTATGTTGTTTAAGATAACACATTTTTCGAAGCAAAGTTTTAAATACTTCACTTACCTTCATTAACAGTTGTCGGTCTTGCTTTCTTACAAAAATGTTCTATAACCAGAATCAGAACCACAAACAGCATGATGACATTGGTTACCAAAGGTATTGTCAAGGTTGTAACAGAACCTAGAATGCAAAAGCAAATGTCAAACAATATTGAATATCATGACAAATTCCAAAATACTAAAATGCTTCCAAATAGTTCCATTTGCCATCCATCTCTTCAACATACTGTAACATCTGAAGTCACAGGAGATGTGTACTAACTTTTTCCCACAAGAATTCACAAGCGACAACCAAAACCATATGCTAAATAATTTCTTTTACTGCATATAAATTCAAATCCCTTTCAAAGAAAATATGTAGCCATGTCTCAGAAAATCTTACATTTAAATACTCTACCTCTGCAGGCTGCCAGGGGAATAACAGTTTCATCTCTGCTGATATTATTCCAAATCTGGCATATAAGGTTTCCAGTCAGGTTTTCATCTAAGATGATGGTAACATTTGAAAACTCGGCTGTGCAAATGGTTAGGGACTGGTTGTGGTCATTGCTTTGTACGAGTATCTGACCATCCAAACTCAAAATTATTTGCACTCCATCTTCCTCAGAGAAGCAGCTGACCTTTATCTGTTCTGGTGACAAACACGTCTGAGACAGTGTTGGCTTTGACACTGGAGCTGGAAGACATGTAATCATATCATGTACAAGCAGTGTACAAGAAAAATAAAAAGCATGTATGTTAAATTAATTTGCATTGTATTTTTTAAGTCACAAAAAAAAGTTTCTGGGGAAATATCCTCAAGTATTAAGAAAAATATACGAGGTTATTCATCGCTGGATTGTAAGTTTGACTCGCGTCAGTGAAGCCCCTAGAGACTCTTTGCTTAACTTGCTTGGATTTTGCGTTTGTTCTAAATTTGCCTTCATTTGTTTATAGATATCCCGGACCTGTTCCTGTTTCTTGTGGAAACTCAAGTGTGAGCGAGTGGAGAGTGGCAGGAAAAGTGTTGTGTGTGGCAGAGGAGTGAGAGTGTTTTTCCCGTCCCTGTCTCTTGGATTCCCCAGAGACCTGACCCTTGCACAAGTGTATATAGCACCTGTTTCACTGTTGTACATATCACCTGGCGATTGTTAATAAACTCTTTGTTCTTTCTTCAAGCTTTGGAATCCCGCATTTGAGTCCCGTAGTTTGCCGTAACAGTGGTTTCCTAGTTCCCTTTCTTTTGTGCGATTGCCTAGCTTTCATTCTGGGCATCAGCCTTAATAAATAATAAATGACCTGAACTTCTTCATTAAGCTTCAGCGTTCAATGTCATTAAATTTTGTTCCTTGACTGGGATCAAATACCAAAAGAATACCAGTACAGTGGTCCCTCGTTTATCGCAGGAGTTACGTTCTAAAAATAACCCGCGATAGGTGAAATCCACGAAGTAGCCAACTTCATTTTTTACAATTATTATCGATGCTTTAAGGCTGTAAAACCTCTCACTACACACTTTATACATTTTTCTCAGACAGGCATGAACATTTTCACACTTTTCTCTCTTGTTTAAACACTCTCAAAGTTCAAACTAGTGATGTGTGGATCGAATACTGAAATATCGATTCCTCCGATACCAGTCATTTATCTTCTAGAATCGATTCTCATATTAAAATATTGATATTTTAGTAATTTAGGGTAAATTTGTAGTTTATCATTAAAAGGAACAGAGTGGAAAGAAACTATATCATTCAGATTGTCTACATTGGAAGGAACTACTTCCTCTTCCGCCTTTCATAGTTATGTGCGAATTTCGGCTGTATAAATGCGTTGCAGCCCGTGGTGTGCACACTCACAACAATGGGTGGGTGTAAATGGAGTCATGTGCAGACGTATTTTACCTCCACAAACAGCCAAGACGCGGTTTGCGATACATATGGCAAGACAGTGAGGTGTTGTAGCAACACCACTGACCTTGTCAAACACCTCACTGTAAATCATATCACAGAATATGTCGAGCGAATGTTGAGGCCAACTGAAGAGGGGGAGAAGGACAGGTGCTGCTAGGGCGAGACAGACGTCTCTCATGGAGTCCTTTAGTGCTGCAGCCAGGCAACGTGTTCAAATAGCCACAACTTCAGTTTTTTTTATTTCTATATGATAATTCTGCATTATTAAGTGATACGAACAAGTAATCTGAAGCTATAATTTGAGATACAATAAAAGATACAGTAAAAAAAATAAGTTTTTGTACAGAGTATCGGTATTGGATCAGTATCGCAGATACCACCCTGAATTTTACTTGGTATCGGATCGGAAAGGAAATCCGTGGTATCGCACATCACTAGTTCAAACCTTCGTAGGAAAATAAGTCTAGTATTATAGAATGAAACCAAAGGCACCGGTGCAAAACGTTTCGTCGACACTGTTGTGTTTGTTGGGGAGAAAACTTACGAACATACAGTACAGCACTTCAGAGTCACACTGCTAGCGAGAGAAGATTTATGTAAATTTTACATGCTGAACGCATTCTGTACTGTACTGGGGACACGGCATGGAGGAGATTGATTGACAATGGTCTACAGCCGATCAGGATGCAGAACACATTGCGCTGTAAGAAAAAAAAAAGCAAAAAAAAGCAAGATTGCACTCAAAAAAATCTGCGAAACAGCGAGGCGCGAAAGCTGAACCGTGTTATAGCAAGGGACAACTGTAGTATTCTTTACTGCAAAGAATTTTAATTCAATTATCCAAAAAATCCGAAAAAGATTATTTTATTATCTTATTTTTATATATATATGATTAACTACTTATAATTAACTAGCTAAATAATTAGCCCATTCAGCCCAAGAGCCCATGAGCTTCTGCCATGATAGTGTGCCCAGCATCACTCCATCCATCCACAACTCCCAAGAATCGCTAGTTCTCCTACAGTATTTGTAATAATTTAGTCAAATAGTGATCACCTAATGGGTCTTCACTCTGAAGGTCACATTTTGCACAAAACAATGGGACTTCAACCAAATTGTGCTCAATTTCCAAGGTCACACGTGTCATTTTACAAGCATAAACCTAAATTGACGTTTTGGTTCTAAATTAATCCATTAATTTAGAACATGAATTAATGTATTAATTATTCAATGAATAAGCCCATGTTAAGCACATCGCTGTATTGTTCAGTCAGTAATACTGTATAATGCATGTCTAACATGGATTATACATGTTACTTTTAAAGTAATATTCACTAAAAACGACTATATGTACTAGGTTTGGCATATCTGAATTTTTTTGACTTTTAATAAAACATAGCCATTCATATAAATTAATAATAACGATTAGCTTGTGTTTGAAGCAAACAACCGAATAAAATAAAAACTTACCATGTATTTTCAGACATATATTCGCTTTTTTCAGTAATTTTCCTTTAGAGTCATGTTCTTCCAACTGGTAATATCCGGAGTGTTTCTTCATGGCTTTACCCAGTTTCAATGTTCCATTAATTATGCTATTTGGTTGATTTACATATTCATGATCTAAAAACACAGTCTCATGATTTTCAGCTTTTAAAACCCTGTGTTTGTTATCCTTCATGACTACAATTGAAGTATCAATTTTATGTGACAGATGAAAAATTAGCGACTGTCCTACGGCTCCAAAACAGTAATGGGTTTCAGGAGATTCCGAGAAAATGCATTCAACTGACCCTAAAAGAAACAAGAAATAAACACAATTTTTTTTATGTAAAATATGGATTAAAATGAAACTGATTATATGATACATACTAATACTACAATAATCCAGGCTCATTAATAATTGTAAACTTTTAACTTTACAGTTAAAGTTTTATTCTTTTAAAACCTTAAATATAAATAAATCTTTTTCGGTGATGTTTACAAATTCAGTCAGTATTTCTATATTCAAAACAGAGTGCAATATACTATAAAATTGAATACCTTTTGCCAGGGCTGTTGTTCCCAGAATTGTGATGCTGATGTAGATGAAAATCATTGTTTCTGTAACACAGATGTCAACATTTGGAATCATGTCACACTTTTTGGAAGGTATGCCTGCCCTAGTTTATTCTACTGATTCTACTTCTACTTATTCTATTGATCACTTTAATCTAGAAATTTACACTTTATTCTCAAAGTCGAAATTCTGTTTTGAGAAAAAAGATGAAATGTGGAGATTGCAGTTGTTTTAAGACAAACTGCTATGCCTGCTAAAGATACTTCATAATCTGTTTTCATTACAATAAAATGTTCTTTTAGCACATAAACACAGTGTGGTGATAAGTATAAGGACGCTGAAAAGATTTAGCAAAAAGCTGCATGTGGTCAGAAGCCAAAAAAACACAAACATGGAAGAGTTGAACATCTTGATGCATGCACAGTCATCCAGGTAAGTAAATCCCAAAATGTTGATTCTGTTCATCTGGATGTAGTGTTTACATTAGGAGACATGTTTCGTCACTCATCCAAGTGACTTCTTTAGTCTTAGCTGACTGCAGGTTTCCCCAACCCTGTAAACATTACATTTTACACAATGACTGAAACTAGCCCACTGAATGAACAATGGGCTGTGAGGTCAGTTTCTTGATCATTAACATGCAAATTGTCATGACCATTGATCAAAGACCATTGATCAAGGTCCATGAGTACCACAGAGAGTTGGGAATTGTAACATAATGAAAGATGTACCCTTAGGCAACCTCCTCAATTCAGAGATGGTCTTTCCCTTTTCACATAAATGGCCTCCTTGACTCCCCGTTCAAACCAGCGTTCCTCCCTGTCCACTGGCCTATAAGTGTAAATAGACTGCAGAGTCCTGGCCTGACAAGTTAGCTCTTCTGTGTTGTGCCATTCAATGACTGAACCAATGACTTGGTGGTGTCCCAGGGTAGGATAACAAAGCCCTCTGTCCACTTCTTCCATATACAAGTTGGCCTCAATGGGTGAAGCTGGGGAACCCATGGCACATCCCATGTTTCTGCCTGTAGTACTGACCACTGTATGTAAAATAGGTGGAATTAAGACACTGTTTCAAAAGCAAACACACTTGGTCGGTGCTGAGAGTGGTCCTGTTGCTGAGGTTGGGTCATCCTGTAATCTCTTACAAACTACCTCCACTGCTTCAGTGACTGGAACACAAATGAAGAGAGACTGACCAGTGTTTCATCTGCCTCCATAATAACATATCTCACCTTCTTAATAAATTCCAAGGTGTTCTTGAAGTGATGTTCAGAGCTGCCTACCAACGGGTTGAGGATCGAAGCCAGAAACTTTGAGATGTTATAGGCGACCAAGTTGATCATAGACACAGTTGGTCTTAAAGGTGCACCTTGTTTATGTATCTTCGGTAAACCATACAGACTTGCTGTAGATTCCCCTAGATATAGCCTGTGGTATGAGGTCCGGTCAATAGCATTGTCTTCTTCTAACTGCTTCAGACAGTCTATCACCCTCTTCCTGTAACCACTTCCTGGGTCTCGTTTCAGGGGCTCATAAGTATTTTTGTCACTGAGCAGTGACAAAATTTTCTCTTGATAGTCTTTCTGGTTTAGCAAAACCATGCACCTACCCTTGTCTGCTGGAAGGATGATAATGTTATTGTCATTACTAAGTGATGTGAGTGCCTTCCTCTCCTCCATGCTGATGTTGGATTCTGGGAGCTTTGCATTGCTGAGGCAGGCCGAAAATTTCTTCTGTACTTGCTCTGCTTCTACCTCTGCAATGTTGTTGTTTGAATCGCTGTTTCTGTGGCTGTCATCAGTTCCACTAGCGGGGTTTGTTTCAGCGTCACAGCAAAGTTAACCCTTTTGCAAGGATGTTTTTCTCTGCTTGGGTGAGTTGTCTGTCAGACAAATTTTTCACCCACTATCACTGTATCAACAACCAGTATATCAGTGGTTGTTGATCAGTGGTCATGACAATTTGACCACTGTTCATTCAGTGGGCTAGTTTCTGTTAGGAGACCTGGGTCGTCGACCCAGAGTTTTGAGTTTTCATTATTATTGCACTTTGATTTTGACTTTATTTATCATTTCTAGTCTTTTGGTTTCTTTGTCAGAGTTCTGCCGTCTGGTTTCTGTTTTGTGTTCCATAGTTGCTCTTTTTCCCCTGTCTGCTGTATCCCCTTGTCAAGTCCGCGTCTCTGTGTTATGTTTCCTGTTTTACTTTGAAAGTCCGTGTCTCATGTTAATGTATCTGGTTTTGCTTCCCTTGTCTCGTTAGCCCTGATTTGTCTCAGCCGTGTTTCCCTCCTGTTTCCCTTCCCTTATTGCTCCCTCTGTGTATTTTAAGCCCTGTGTTTTCCTTTGTCTGATCTCCATCATCCCTCATCTTATACTATGTGTTCTGTCTGCCTGCGTAAGTTTATTTTGTAATTTTCAGTTTTGTTACTTTAAGTTCAAAATTAAAGCTGGTTTTGAGTTCACATTTTTGCCTCCGAGTGTCTGCATTTTGGGTCCTCCATACTTAAGGTGACCAACCGTCCTCTTTTTCCCGGACATGTCCACTTTTCACGTTCTGTCCGGGGCGTCCGGGGGGATTTTCAAGATTGATAAAAATGTCCGGGTTTTCCTATATTCCGACAGAGGACCCATGTGTGAGACGTCATCCCCAAACTGCTGTTTTGTAAGCGCTTGTTCTGCGTTCACAGACGGGACTGACAGACCGCAGCAACGCGCCTAATGATGTTTAAAAGATCTCAAAGCGCAAGTGCATCTTTTCAGGCGAACTGGAAAAGAAATTTCCCTCGTACCGACCATAGCTGGACTGGCCATTGGGCATACCGGGTGATTTTTCGTTTTTACGGGCCGATGGTTTTGAAGTTATGACCTGCAGTCTATCTGGGTCAGATATAAACCAACTTTAGGTGTAGTTTATTTTTGCTGTGCTGACTTTTTACAGTCAGTTACAATAACTCGTACTGCATACTAGCGGCCATGACGGAGTTTCTATACAGCTGGGCGGGTGCTATGATGTTACTGATAGTGATATGATATCGGTTTGGATATGTGGTGAGAGGGAAACATGAAGATGAAACTAGGAGATGTCCTTACTGAATCATCAGAGCTGAACAGGTGATGGAGAAACAGGTTTACCTTTTAGGTGACATGAATGAGTTGAAGGCAAGTTATGAACTGTTTCTGAGAGACAAATAACACCAGGATCCTTTTCTAAGTAGCTGACAGCTGGTAACTGTGCAGGGGCGGGTCTAGCAAAGCTTTGCCAGGGGGCCAGGTGGGGCATTAACAGGGAAAGGGGGGCACAAAGAAATACTTGTCTTTCTTATTCTCATTTAAAATGTCTAGTTTTTAATAAATAATTATCTGAATCTTACAACCAAAGTTTTCATCTGATGTAAAATGTATAGAAATCATACAACAAGACAGTGTACATCACTGTCACAACAGCGTTTGTTTTCATTCAAAGGCTTTACGGCTTTTCCTATAATACCTGGTGGGCCGGTCTCTAGTCAAAATGCCCGGGCCGATTTTTTGTCCCAGTCCAGCCCTCATACCGACCCAGTACTGGTAATTTTTTTTTTTTTTTTTATGCAGATGAGGCATTATTTCTGTACCATTATTTAATTCCAGAGGTTTTTAAGTTGTTTTTTTTGCACTTGTTGACTTGTAAAAGCCTATATGACATATTTTATTTCATAATTCATTAATCGCACAGAGAAGGCATCGTTTAAATATGTTAAATACGTTTCTTTAAGCAAGTTCTTCATGACTGAGCTAAATGTCCTCTTTTTTGGAAATCAAAATATGGTCACCCTATCCATACTGCCTGCCTGCACACAGCCTTCACATGACAGAAGAAGTTTAACACTGAGATGGAGCAGATGATTAAGTTTCTAGACCGCATTGCCCAGGCCAAGTACTTTAGGACCATGGCAGTTGGGCTGAGCGCAGTAGATGCTGTCATTCAGAGCAACACTCTGCTAACTCGGTTTTCTACAGACACTGTGCTGAGCAGCTCCATAGCTGCCTGGAGGGAGCAAATCAGGGCTTTCGAGCTTGCTCTCTCTATCTTCACCTCCACTTCTTCGCCACTGCCGCAGCACATGGACCTTTCCACGGCACCGCTGCAGCAGGTGCAGTCGCAGCATCAGAATTCCTCTGCCTTCACGTCCTGTTCTGACCACCCCTCACCTGCCTCATGCTTGGTGGCAATGTGGTCGGAGGATGAGGAGCAGGTTCCATTTCTCCACCATTTCCAGTTCCCTCGTCCAGGAGGAAACGGTGCCCTCGCCGCCAGCGCTCCTCTTCACAGCCTGTTCCTGGGATTACAGAGCAGCACCCAGTGTTGAGTCACGAGAGCACTTTTCCTCTTCCTTCAAATGCTGAGACTGTTACTCATGCTGTCGCACAGAGTCTGTTAAGATTTCTGTGGAATCTCAATCCCAGACTGTTATAATTTCTGAGCCTATCATTTCCAGCTCTCTGGATTTTAAAGACTATTTTTCACCTGCTCAGTCTTCAGCTCAGTTACCTCCTCAGTCATCTGCTCTGCCACCTGCTCAGTCATCTGATCAGCCGCCTGTTCAGCCAGGGGTCTGTGCACCTGCAGGCCCTATGTCTGTCTCCGCTGGAGGGTCCGAGGGGCCCGTTCAGCCGTCTGGTCCTGCTGGGGGTTCTGAAGAACCGCGCCAGCCTGTCTGTTTCCGCTGGGGGTTCTGGAGAACCGCGCCAGCCTTCGTCTGTTCCCGCTGAAAGGTCTGAGGGGCCTGTCCAGTCTTCTGTCTCCACTGGAGGGTCCGAGGAGCCTCTTCAGTCATCTTCTGTTCCTGCTGGAGGATCCGAGGGGCCACTCCAGCCATCTGTCTCCATGGGAGGGTAGGCTGGTGGCTTTGGTGAGCCCAGCCAGCACCTCCTCAGCTCTGCTGACACTCTAGTGAATCTGTTCAGCCACCACCTACGGTTTCCACGCCATCGCCTGCAGCGCCACCACCTGCAGTTTCCACACCATCAACTGCAGCACCAACACCTGCTCCACTGCCAGTGGTTTCCACACAGCTGCCTGCAGTGCAACCACCAACTCCATCGCCTGCGGCTGCCATGCCGCCATGCTTTGCATTCTGCACGTCCGGCGCAGTCACTGGTTTCGTGGTCGACCTCCTGAACTATATTCTGGACTCTTGAGCTGTCGACCTCCAGGCCCGCCCCCTGAACCTTTTCAGAACTGTTTCCTGGGTTCCTGAACCTTTCATGGACTTGTTTTTGTTTGTTTTGAGCTGTTTTCTGAGCACCAGTGTTCCCTGTTGGTGAACTCTGCTTCCACATCCACATTCAGTGGAAGTCACTCGTGAAGCTCTTAATGAAATCCACTACTGTGGCATTTCTCAGATGGAAGTAACCATGGAGTAGATAAAATATTCCCAATCATAATTCAGTACTTTGACTGGCAGAATGTTGGCGTGCAAACAAAACTGAGGTTAGAAATGCCAAATGAGACCGCAGAAACCATTGCACAATACCTCAATGGTACCTCACTGGTAATTTTTCTTATACAGATGAGGCATTATTTCTGTAACATTATTTAATTCCAGAGGTTTTTAAGTTATTGTTTTGCACTTGTTGACTTGTAAAAGCCTATATGACATTTTTTATTTCACCATTCATTAACCGCACAGAGAAGGCATTCTTTAAATATGTTACAATTTTATTTAAGCAAACAGGGTTATTAAAATTTTTTCATGACTGGGCCAAGTGTCCTCATTTTTGGAAATCAAAATATGGTCACCCTATCTCTATGGCAGTGTAAGACAGCACAGTGAATGTTTTACAAGCAGAAGGTTGGTTTATGGTCATTACATATGGGCGGATCAATCTAAATATCAATAGTATTGATACCAATGCTGGTATTGGATGGTTACTAGCATGATAGAATCAATACTTTGTTTCTATCCTCTAGGTTCAGTATGTAGCCCACTCAACTGCATAAATTATTTATGGGGAAATGAAAAGAAATGTGCCTAAAACATCCACTATGAAAAATGTGTAGACCTCTTTGTACTGACTGTGACCTCAATTTGATTTATAGCCTATAGCACATGTGGACAACAGAAGAGTTGTTTAGAAATTGCCCAACAAAACCCAATTTCAAAAGTATAACCAATTATTGTGAATAGTAAAAGTCACTTTGATTTAGTGATCATTAAAATGTGTTCAGAATTTGCAAATTGATGATTAACCTCGTAACGTACATCATGACACACTGCTCTCCTCTACATGAACTGTTTGTAAGTGTTGTTTTTGCATCGTGCAGGGAATACTAGCCCCACATTTCCTTGGTATCTCATCGATATCAAAATTTGAAGTATCACAAAGCACTAATGGTTATCCTCCTTGCCTTTTCTCTGATAAGAATTAAGGAAGTGTCTTTGTTTTCACAGAAATATGGCTCAGTGACAGAGTCCCGGACACCGCCATTCAGCTACATGGGCTCACTGCATTTCGTGCCGACAGAAATGCAACTCTGTGCGGTAAGACTCGCGGTGGTGGCTTGTGTGTTTACATCAGCTTGGAATAGTGCAAAGAAATCTGTGCTTGTTTCTAATTACTGCTCATCAATGGTAGAGTTTATGACTGTCAGATGCAGACCTTTTTATCTACCTCAGGAATTCACCACTGTGCTCATTACAGCAGTGTACATCCCACCCAACGCTAATACTAAGGAGGCGCTCTGCGAGCTGTATGAGGCGATCAGTGAGCTCCAGAACTCACACCCTGATGGACTGTTTATTATCGCCGGAGATTTCAATCATGCAAAACTCAAGTCAGTGCTTCCAAAATTCCATCAACACGTGGACTATGCGAAGAGGGGGAAAAACGTGCTGGATCTTGTGTACACAAACATTCCCAGCGTGTAGAGAGCGAAGCCCCACCCCCACCTCGGACACACAGTCCACTTGTCTGTTACAGCATACAGACCGCTCATCAGACGCTGCAAACCAGTTCTGAGACTGGTGAGAACTTGGCCTGCAGGAGCTCTGTCTGTGCTTCAGGACTGTTTTGAGCACATTGACTGGGACATGTTCAGGGAGGCTGCAACAAATGGCGACCGCACCAACTTGAAGGAGTACACATCATCTGTGACCAGCTACATCAGCAAGTGCATCGATGACGTCACTGACTCCAAGACTATCATAACACACTCCAACCAGAAACAATGGATGACTGCAGAAGTACGTCAGCTGCTAAAGATTCAAGACTCCACCTTCAGAGCAGTCAACAAGGCGGCCCTGGGAACAGCGAGGACCAAACTGCCTCGTGCCATCAGAGCAGCTAAGTGCATGCATGGCAAAGGAAACCACAGCCACTTCCAGGACAGCGGTGACACGTGGCGCATGTGGCAGGGCATCCAGGCCATCAGCACCTACAGGAAAACAACACCTGCCTGCCATGGTGACGCCTCCCTACCAGATGCGCTGAACAACTTCTGTGTACGGTTTGTCGCTCAGAATGATGTGCCGGTAATAAGAAAGTAACATCAATTGCAGATGACAGACACTGCAATGTCTTAGTTTGACAGAAATCAGAAAAAAAACCCACAGGTCTCAAAACACAAGCTATCAGACAGAGAGAAGGCCTGAATATGGCATTTACTGCTTAATGTATTACATTCAGTGATAGTATAAAGTTGCTTTAAGACAGTGGTTCCCAAACTTTTTTTCCTAGGACCCCTTTCTTTTACAAGAAAATCTTACTGACTATCTGCAGTTTTTACACGCTTACATATACACACACAGTTACTGTCCCCCCATTTAGAAAGGCAGAGGCGTCATGGTGTAAAGTCAACAAGTAGCTTGAATGTCATGAAGAGACAGTCATTTGCTGATGGTGGTTGCCGTGTGTTGCTGGGGTTGTCATCACATTTTATAAATGTCAGAGTGTGATGAGACAGCGCAGTGACTTGTTGAAGCACAATTTGTTCTTAAAGATGGAGTAAAACAATAAAAAAGGACTAGTAGCTTAGAAAATGCTGTATCTCTACAAATGCATCATCAGGCATAGCGAGGATCTGCGCTTATAAGTGACACCTGCTGGAGGTAAACGGATGGCTGGTAGCACAGACCCCGTGACGTCTCCATAAAGATTGTGGACGAGGTAAGGCTTTTGCTGTCTTTCTTCAATGTATGTCTCCTCTGCCAGTGACAGAGTAAAACTTCCACCTGCTCTCTGAAGAAGCTGGTGGTCAAGGTGTACAGGATGGGGTTCAAGGCACTGTTGATGGGAAGGATGAAGATGACAACCCAGCTGGAGATAGTGCCTAAGGAAGGAAACATTTCACAAGTGATTGAAATTTAGAGAAATATAATTGTGTTGATCCTTTTTAGCAAACTATTCTATAAAGTAACACAGTGACCTAAATAAAAAAAAATACACATAAAATTTCTAAGATACTATAAGTACTATAAGGCAGCTGTTTTATTTCTTACCAGGTATATCCACCTCCAGCAGTGAGAGGACTTTCACCAAAAATATAGGAATCCAGCTGAGGGCATCAGAGAACACTATGAAGAAAAACCTGTTGGCCACAGCCTCATCTCTGTGCAGTCTGCTCCTCAGGTCGGTGGCATTGATGCTGGTTTTATAGATGGAGCAGAACATACTGGAGTAGGAGAATACAATCACCAGGAGATGCAAATGCTTTTCATGCTGGCTGGGACTATATCAAACACAGTTATGCAGTTCATACAGTATTAAATACAGTATTTAAGTGGTTTTGAACTCAGGAAAAGTGTGCAAGCCGACACTTCTGCTTCACAGATTTGTACTGCGCAGATTATGTATTTTAAACTTTGTATATTTTGTGATACTGAACAATTTTGCATTTCTTTGGGTGTTTAAAGTTTAAATGGAAGATTGTCTTTTTTTCTGGAAATGCTATTTTTAAAAAAGATTTTTACTGAACTCCACTCCACTTCAATTCAATTCAATTCA
Source organism: Oreochromis aureus (assembly GCF_013358895.1). Classification (NCBI taxonomy): domain Eukaryota; kingdom Metazoa; phylum Chordata; class Actinopteri; order Cichliformes; family Cichlidae; genus Oreochromis; species Oreochromis aureus. Next base: position 23,461,786 of record NC_052951.1, read on the forward strand.
ATTTCATTTTTACATCACCAAATCACAGCAACAGTTGCCTCAAGACGTTTTTTGTTGTAAGGTAAAGACCCTACAATAATACTAAGAATTATTCCCACTCCTGAGTGCTGTCTCTAAAATATGGAATGAAAATTCATGAAAAAAATAATCTTCTATTTACCCAGAAAAATCCCTGTGGAATATCCTTTGGCAGTAGGTTTTTCTTGCCTGTGAGAGTGCAGGGGAAAGCAGACCCCATTACGTCCATAGTAGTTCCCAAAGACGCCCTCATTCATAAGGGGCACGGCCGCAATAATAAACCCCAGCAACCAGATCGAAGCCAGGATCACCTTAAAGCGGGACAACATACATGCTGTCAGGACTTCACACAAAGTACTCTTCAAATTCCCCAAATAAGAAAAGCTATGACTGCCTGGGTTTCCAAACTCTAGTTGACATTTATTTAATCACACTCCAAACATTTGGTTCAATCAAGTTTCCTCCTGCTGACTGATGAGTCACTTCATGTTCTGCCCCTGTGTGGACAATCTGGGAGAACAAACAGTAGGTCTTTTAATTCTTTACTGGTGGATGTGAGGTGGGTGGAGGCGTATTTACAGTAACTGGCTGACTCTTAGACTTGGTTCAAAGCAGTAAAATGAATATTAGACTGTAGTAAATCTGGAAATGGTCAATATTTTGGGGGCTTCTGGTGATATTCAGGGGTTACTTTATACTTCCTACCATACCAGTAGAACAAAGGATATCCCTCTTTTGTTCTCCACACAAACTGTTTTCCCTTACAGCTCAGATTACTAGTGGACTAAAATGAGCTACCTGCACTTTACACCTACTGAAGGCATGAAGCTCCCAGCAAACAGTTTTTGTGCTGATGTTAATGCCAGAGAAGGTTTGGAGCTCTGCAGTTACTGAGTCAGTGAGCGTTGAGGACTTTTGCGCAGTGTGTTCTTCAGCATTCATCGACTCTGCTCGCTCTGCAACTCTGGATGAGTTGATGTGGTTCCATTTTACAATAATATTACTTACAGTTGACTGTCAAGTATGTAGAAGGGAAGAAATTTTACAAACTGACAATGTGTCCTTATATAGTATAAGCTCAAATTCAGTGTCTACTTCTTGCACAGATGTTTGTAAATGCAGACTACATGGCTAGGTGCTTTGTGGCAATGGGACTAAAAACATGTGAATTTAAAAGATTAAGAGGCTGTGTGGCCCGGTGCTTTTGGCCATATAGTGCACATTTTTAATTCATACAGATGACATAGACATTATATAAACAATAAAAAAAAAAGTGGCATATGGACCAAAAGTCGGGTTAAGGTAACTTGAATATGTGTTGTTTTTTGTGCTTTAAAGACAAATTCTCTGACTGAATTCTTAAAGGTCGTTCCACACTTTCTGATGCACCTAAACACCAGTCTAAAGATTATATTACAGCAGCACAAACCCATTTTTTCTTCAAAATCAGAGCGATAGTTACTTTGTAGACAAAGACAACAGTTGGATGACCTTCATCAGGCACATTATTATGAATAGTGCAACTTACCCCTCTCTGAAGTTTGCCTGGGCGCAAATTACTAAAAGGGAAAACGATGACAAGGAACTTCTCCAGAGTCAGGTAGGTCAGGAGGAGATCAGACACCTGAGGAGAAACATGCACTGCAAATTAAAAAAAAAAAAAAAATTTCACTTACAAACTGTAACACTGCTTTGAATACTGACTGCACTGTTATTAGTAGAACCCCTATTATGATAGAGGAATCAACATGCAGAGGATGGAAATTGGGTTCAGATCATTTATAAAGTCAATTTTCTGAATTGCCGCTAATGCAGTGTAATGATGATTTGAGACAGGTTGAATAACTCCAGCTGAGGCTTGTTATGTCTCCATCTACAACAGCTAAATGCAATGAGAGCGAATTATAAACATGTTTTTAAAGTAAAGGAGGGCATAATTTGAGTACTTTACTCTGAAAACATGATACTTATATAATGCAGAGCCGAAACAAGCTGAAACGGTCAGTGAGCGGAACAAAAGATGATTTTAATCTTGAAGCTAGCAGGGCGCCACAGCAGGGCGTTACGGTTGTACTGACCGCAGAATTTTACATCAGATACGCCAACGAAAAACAGGCACACACCCATGAGGCAGTCAGAACCTGGATGATAAGGATGACATCTATGAGTCTATTTACAGGCAGATGTGCCCTGTGTGATTATAAGCCCATCTGTCAGCTACACCCTTCCCAAAAACAGTATCATAATATTTTTAAGTCACCACAACAGGCAAGAGTAATGGAACCACAAACATGGATGGATCTTGCTACATGCAGATGGGGGGGTTGGAAAAAAATTAGGTAAGTGTTGGGTTTAAACTAAAACTGTGTGTAAAATCTCACCACTAGATGTCAGTAGATTTTAGATTGCAGTCAACTGTTTTCTTACCTCTCCCAATTCAAGTGCATAATCTTAGCTATGTTGGCCACTCTAGGACAAACAGCTCTGGTGTCTGTTCATCTGTAGGGCGTGTAGGCTGTCAGTCTGCTGTTTACCTCAGATGTCAGTTTGTTTGGTGTCTATTCAATCCCTAGGAGGCTGTAAAACTTTGTGAAAGGAGTCCGATATGAGTCGATGAGCCAGTGAAGCTGATGACAGCAATACTGAAGTGATAATTGTTTGAGATAAGCAAGTTTCTCCGTGACTGCAGCTGCCAGTCAAAGCTGTCATGATGACGTTTCATCCCAATTTAACAGCATTGTGTTAGTAATTAGAATCAAAATTATAAGAAAGTAGACCCAATGAACATAAATCAGCCTGATGAGAACTACAGATAATGACAGAAAGCAACTTTGGAAAAAAATGATCTGAGGAGAAGTTTTTTTGTTTTATTTTAGTCTGACCCCAGTCCCATCCGCTAACATAGAGGAGGGGTTGTTTATGACCTATACTGCAGCCAGACACCAGGCGGCGATAGAGACCTTTGGCTTCATTTTTGGGGAGCATGTTTTCTACAGTATTGCTGCCCTCTGCTGTTGCAGTACCTCACAGTCAGATGCAACGGTTCAGTCACGTGATGCACTGTCTCCAAAATGTACATATAAATGAGACTTTTCAAAGAAACTGATTGTTACAGCTTTTGTAATACATTCTTCGACTGCTCTTGACCTTAGAAACTACACCCATTATTATTTGATTAACATTATTTTGTGGTATTTCATTTTTATTCATTTTAATTTCAGCAGGTGGTATCATACTCACTTTTCAGTCACTTACCTTTTCCAAAACAATGATCTTTATTTTGTTATTTTCCTTACACTTGATCCAAGCATTAGTAAGAACATTTTATTTCATTTTATTTGACATTCAGTTTTGGTAAAATAACCAAGGCAATGCCAGGCATAAAGTCCAAAAACAAGCATGAGGCATTTTAACAGAAAAGAAATGGCACTGAGAGCCAGATTAAACAGAGCAGGCCCTAAAGCTGTGTTTGGACAAACTCAAACTCAATGGAAAAAACAGTTCATCTTAAACAAAAATCTGCAGGGAGTGTCGGGGAGAGCAGCCCCACAACTACAATTCATCTCTACACATCTGTCAGTCAGAGGCAACAGTATCGAACAGCAGTTTTAAGAACGCATTCTGCAAATACAGTAAAACGTGTTTACAGAGCTCTCACTCTGTGGCAGCTATAGATTCCATTTCTGTATTTGCTCACACTTGAAAAATTGTGATTTTTACAAAGAATCGTGAAAAGTGGAAACATCTGCTAGGCTAACTTTGCTGTCACACTGGTCAAAAATATTTTTCTGTCTCTGGGTTTTTAGTCGCATTCAATTAAAATCATCAAATATGAAAGTCTAACAGCACAAAACAAATATAACTAGAACAGCAGTTCTAGTTAAGTAGACAAAATACATCCTGAAATTATGATTATGGAGCAAGCCAATTAGGAGCAACTAAAAAAGATAAAGATAAAAAAACACAAATCACAGTATGTAAATAATGCATTAAAGATTGCATTTTTTTTTTTTTAAAAAAAAGCTTCACTGTTTGCATGTACTTTATATTAATCAGATGACTATTGAGCACAACACTGTGCTTATTACGTGCTAATAATTTGATGTAAAACTGTCCCAGACAGTATGAAAAAATAAAGCCACAGTTCATAGCCTGAAAAGAGAAACTGCAACTTCTCCAACTTGGAGGAATAACAGAGCAAATACTTGAGGAATCAACAGCTGACAAGCATCTCGTATTCATCATTTAATACTGAAATGCAAAATTCACATACAGCTGTCACTGACTGCTATCGCCCTTGTGGGGTGTCACGTCACATTTCATCTTACAGGTGATCTCAATGCTGGACACAGTGGAAATGCGCCATGGCGAAAACCAAGTTTGTGTTTTAAACAGCTCAATTCATTATAACCTTTTCAAGTGCTGTATTAAAAAAAAAAAAAAGAATCAAAGTCAAAGGAATGGTGTTGGAAGTAAAATAAGAAGTTGTGTACAGAAAAGTCCTTAGGTTCACCTTTCAGAAGAACATGTGCAAATGACATTAAACTCTACATTTAATCTCTTTAAAAAACAAACACAAAAAGTAAAATCAGCATCATGTTTGATCCTACACTGATCGTGTATTCATTCTCAACCCTGCAGCCTACGCTTACCAATGTCAAGAATATGGTCAGACCTTTAATAATAGTGCTAGTAAGTAATACTGCTGAGCGCTAATTAATGTGTCTCCTGTCCGTCTGCATCATGCTGATCCCACTCCTCACAGTAGAGGGCAGCAGAGTGATCACACCAGCTTAAAAGATGCGTCATGTACACTGGAGAAGCAGCAACACTGGCTGGTCTCAAAGATCAGAGGGCTTGATTTCCCAGCAGCTTCTTATCCAAAAATTATCTTTGCTCTCAGGCACATGATGAGCAGGAAAACGCTAATGGTCTTAGAAAATCCAGGGTCTCTAATGTAACTGGATGAAAGGAGCTGATTGGCTCCTTTCATCCAGTTACACAGGTTTCATTCTGTGCATCCAGTAATGCACAGAATGAAACATTTGCAGGTTTGATTCCCAGAATATGCTGGAGGAAAAAACATGTGTTAAGTACTCCCCCCACCCCCCAAACAAAACAAAGCAACAATTACCACAGATGTGTCTAGTGTGTTTGCATTAAGAATGATGCCAGACCAAACTGACCTTTCATGACCATGTGACCTGACCTCACTGGAGAGGTGAAATGTAAATACTAACTCATGGACATGACAGGCCCCTTGGCCTGCAAAGCAGTCTGAGTTAAACCTGAGCACTCACTCTTTGCAAACAGGTGTCCATATGAATGTGCAAGTCTTTACGCTTACCAAGGCCCTTGATGAAGATGATCACACTAGCCCTGCTCCATTTCGTTGGAGGTGCAGACAGCCTTACAAGGACACAGTGGGTGAAATGGGAAAAAACGGTGGGATTTTACAGGCTGTGAAATACAAGTGCCATGATTTATAACAAAAGCAATTCCTTGCAAAAAGGTTAAAGTCACAGAGGACGTTTGTCTACTCCACCATTGTGAAAAATACTACAGAAGTCCCTTTGATGTCCAGCTTTGGCACCAGGTCGGTTTAACCAAAGCTAAAAGTGTAAATCTACATCCTTATGAAAATGACCGACAGAAAAAGCGAAACACACGAGCCTGAGGTCCAAAAGAAAACTGTCATGACAGCAGCATTACAGCTCTATCCCACATTCAGTCCAAATCAAACAGGTTGATGAGCTGCATCCACACACTGGAGGAGCCATAGCCAGAGCAAATCCGCCCAAGTGAAGATGCCTCGATGCTTCAGAGCCAAGAGAGCTCCAGTTGAAAGTTGAAGAGCAGGAGCAGACATGTCTTCTTAAAATAAAAGTAGAGACAACCAACAACCATTCATTCAGTTATAAGGGCAATTTACCAACAGGGATCAAAAAACCTTTCCAGTGTCCTGCTCCAGGAGAGGTTTGAGTAGAGTAGAGGCTGCGTAGGGCCTCGTGCTCGAGAGTTATATGAGCCTACTGTTGTGTATTTTGGGTTATAACAGGACCCGTAGCGGTCATGCACCAGGTGCATTATGGGAATGTGCTGTTGTTGTTGTTCGGACTAGCTATGTGCTGGAAGTTATGCCGCAATCAATAAATACTTAAAGTTACGTCGTGGTCGAGAATCATTGTTATACTAGTAACACGCCGTGAAGATATAACAAAAAGTGGCGACGAGGACGACTGGACCGGCGCTGCAGTCCGCGACAATACGGAGTTTTGCACTGTTTTTTTTCCTGCCGATGCCTCGAGCTGACCCGGGGTTAGACGGTGCAGGTGTGAGGATGAGACACCCGGTGTGCGGCGGTGGATGCCGGTTTTTTCAGCGAAACGGGGAGGAGTGAAAAGCGGAAAAGACGACGAAGGAAAACTCCGTGAGTGACGCGGGGAAAAAAGACGTTACGAAAAGGAACAGTTGTGAGGGGAAGAGTGCCATTCAACCAGGAGCCGAGTAATGGCTGGAGTTATTGGCTCTATCGGTCCCTTCGACGAAAGCACGGAGCAATGGAGCTCATATACGGAGCGTTTTGGATATTTCGTTGCGGCTAATGACATACAGGATGATAAATTGGTGCCCATTTTTTTGAGTGTGATAGGCCCAAAGACTTTTAACCTGCTAAGGAGCCTGCTGCAGCCAGCAAAGCCAGGCAATAAAAGTTTCACAGAGATTGTGAACACACTGACCAAACATTTTTCGCCCAAGCCCCTCGTGATCGCTGAACGGTTCAGGTTTCACAAGCGAAACCAAGAAGAGGGTGAGTCTGTCACAATGTTCGTTGCATCGTTACGCAAATTAGCTGAACACTGTGAGTTTAAAGATGTTTAAATGACACATTAAGAGACAGACTCGTGTGTGGATTAAGAAATGAAGCTGCACAGAAGAAATTACTCACGGAAAGTGACTTGACTCTTGAGAAGGCAATTAATATCAGTGTGACCATGCAAATGGCGTCGAAAGAAGCCCATGCTCTGCATGCTACAGACAGAGTACACAAACTTGACAGTGGTAAAGCAAATGCACAAGGACCATGTTTCCGCTGTGGCAAGTTAGGACACCTTGCTAGTGATTGCTGGTGCAAGGAAATGGATTGCAACAACTGTGGGAAAAAAGGCCATGTAGCACGGGCATGCAGGAACAAAAAGAGCAAGGATAAGGGCTCAAAGGCTGGAAATAAAAGAGGCACTGCAAAATTCAAAAAGGAAAGACATGTTCGCACAGTTAAGCTTCATGAGGACAGAGCAAGTGATTCCTCAGATGAAGAAGTGTTGTCTGCAATAAATACTGTGCGAATACTGAATGTGGATGAAACCTCAGACGGCTTTTGGGTCAAGCCCAAACTGGAAGGACATGTTGTAAAAATGCAGATTGACACAGGTTCAAAAGCATCATTAGTGTCATATAATGTCTACAGGAAGTGTCTGAAGCACCTTCCACTCAAACCCTCCGACACAGTATTTAAAGGATATACTGGACATCGAGTACCTATGAAAGGAATGACAGAGGTGACTGTTCAATGCAATGACCAAACTGCTAAGCTGCCTGTGTATGTTACGCAGAAGAACTGCCCTGCTATAATGGGACGTGTGTGGCTCAAAGCAATCAGACTCAACTGGCAAGAAGTGAGAAAGCTGTCGCATGGTTCCTCTCAGCTGCAGGCCATACTGGGAAAGCACAAAGAGGTTTTTCGTGAGGAACTGGGCAGCATGAAAAAAATTACAGTGAAGCTGCATCTCAAACCTGACAGCAAGCCAGTCTTTATGAAGGCTAGACCTGTGCCGTACGCCATTCGGCCCAAGGTGGAGTCTAACTTAGACGCATTGGTCAAGAATGGTGTTCTGGAGCCGGTTACAACCAGCGAGTGGGCCACGCCTATCATCCCAGTTCCTAAAAAGGACGGAGGAATCCGGATCTGCGGAGACTTCAAGGTATCCGTGAATCCTGTATTAACTGCAGAGCAGTATCCCCTCCCTCTGATTGATGACTTATTTGCTGGTCTGAGTGGGGGACAAAAGTTCAGCAAAATAGATCTCAACCAGGCTTACCTGCAAATGCACTTTGAAGAGCAGTCACGTGAAATGTTGACTATCAACACACATAAGGGACTTTTCAGATACTGCAGGTTGCCTTTTGGCATCACATCAGCTCCAGCATTGTTTCAGCGAGCGATTGATCAAATCCTGAGCGGATTACCTGGTGTGCAGTGTTACTTGGATGATATCCTGTGTACAGGAGCAGATGATGAAGAACATCTGCGCAACCTGGATGCGACCCTTCAGAGACTGAAGGAATACGGATTGAGAGTCCGTAAGGAGAAATGTGACTTTTTCCAGTCATCTGTGGAATATCTAGGGCACGTGATTGATGCAAATGGACTACACACGGCGCCTTCGAAGATCACAGCAATTATGGATGCACCCCCACCACAAAATGTCAGCCAGTTAAAGTCTTTCTTAGGACTGTTGAACTACTATGGACGGTTCATACCCAACTTGGCATCACTCCTGAAACCACTGCATAACCTGCTACGCAAGGAGGAAGCATGGAAGTGGACAGCAAGCTGTCAAGAGGCCTTTCAAAAGGCAAAGGATTCATTGACTGCATCTGAGGTGCTAACCCACTTCAATCCTAAGTTCCCAATTCAGCTTGCCTGTGATGCTTCTCCCTATGGGGTAGGGGCAGTGATTTCCCACATTCTCCCAAACGACGAAGAAAGGCCAATTGCATTCGCATCAAGGACATTAAACACGGCAGAGACAAACTATGCTCAGCTGGAACGAGAGGCTCTGAGCATTGTATTTGGTGTTCGGAAATTTCACCAGTACTTGTACGGTAGGAAGTTTACACTGTTAACTGACCATAGACCTCTCACAACCATCCTGGGACCCTACACAGGGATTCCATCTCTTGCTGCTTCTCGTCTCCAGAGGTGGGCGTTGATATTGTCAGGACATTCTTATGACATCAAGTATCGCAAATCGGAGTCTCATTGCAATGCAGATGGGTTGTCCAGGTTACCTCTCCCTGTTAGAAAACCCGTCTCTGACACTGTTGAGATCCTCTACTTCAGGGAGGTAGAGACAGCACCTGTTTCGGCTGTGCAGGTGAAAAAGGCGTCCAGAAATGACCCTGTGTTGTCAGCAGTGATGGACTGGATCATTAAGGGTCTTCCTGCAGGTGAGGATGTAGACTTGAAGGCCTTCCTTGGAAAGCGGGCAGAGCTTTCTGTTCAGGCGGGATGTTTGCTGTGGGGGAGGAGAGTCATTATTCCCCTGTCACTTCAAACAAAACTGTTGAAGCAACTTCATGCAGGACACAGTGGAATAGTGAGAATGAAGGAAATAGCGAGAAGCTATTTTTGGTGGCCAAATATGGACAAACAGATTGAGGAGATTGCTAAAAACTGTTCATCGTGTCATAAGGTCCGGAACAACCCACCACCTGCTCCTCTCCATCCCTGGGAGTTCCCACAGGAGCCATGGCATCGTGTGCACATTGACTTTGCAGGTCCATACGAGGACAAAATGTTTCTTGTAGCTGTTGATGCACACAGTAAATGGCCTGAAGTGACCATCATGAAATCAACCACCACTGAGAAGACCATAGAAGCACTAGGAGAAATGTTCAGTAGGTTTGGATCTCCTACACAGATAGTCTCTGACAATGGACCTCAACTGGTTTCACAGGAAATGGAGGCTTTCCTGCAGGCTAATGGAGTACAGCACATTACATCAGCTCCACACCATCCTGCAACGAATGGTCTTGCAGAAAGGTTTGTTCAGACAATGAAACATGCACTGAAAACATCACAAGGCCAAGGAACACTGCATCAGAGACTGCACAAGTTTCTGCTTAACTACCGGAACAGTCCACATGCAACCACAAGGACATCGCCTGCCAACGCAATGTTCAAGAGAGATCTGCGCACTACCTTTGATCTTTTGAAACCCTCAACTGTGAAGGACACTGTGCAAAAACAACAAGAGAAACAAATTATGTACAGGGGCCAACAGATCAAGGACAGAGTCTTCAGCCCCGGTGACTCAGTGCTGGCCAGGAACTACCGAGGAGCACACAAGTGGGTTCCTGCCACTGTCATCGCACAAACTGGACCAGTTTCATATACAGTACAGGTTGCCGATGGAGTGTGGAGAAGGCACGTGGATCAGCTACTACAGACCGCACCAGTGTCTGCAGAAAGGTCTTTCGAAGATCTTAAAAATGCACTCATCGACTCGTCAGTCCCTCCACACATGCAAGTAGAGAACTCCACCACATCAGGAAAAGTGGTTCCCACTGTAAATGAGACTGCAAGAGAGACTGAGACATCTTCAGTGACAGAAACAAAGGCTCCACAAAAGAGCACACAGACTGACGTTACCACAGACCGCCGATACCCCAACAGAGAGCGGCGGCCTCCTGTTCGTCTGAGTTATTAGATAGCACCTGACCCAAGTGAACGGGGCAGAATAATCCCCATGGGTCATGGGGGAGGTTGAGGTAGTCTACCCTCACTCCCAAGTTAGCAATTAAAAAGAGTTGTTGTTATAACCTTACAGTTTATAAAGGGAAGGGGAAAGGTGAAATGTTTGTGATGCTATACTGTCATGTTCCAGTGAAGACAGAAGTTTTTGAGTAGATCACCTGTTTATTCCGTAGTACATCCTTTGTAAGAGGGGAGGAGATGTTGTTTATTTTGGGTTATAACAGGACCCGTAGCGGTCATGCACCAGGTGCATTATGGGAATGCGCTGTTGTTGTTGTTCGGACTAGCTATGTGCTGGAAGTTATGCCGCAATCAATAAATACTTAAAGTTACGTCGTGGTCGAGAATCATTGTTATACTAGTAACACGCCGTGAAGATATAACACCTACAGGCCAGCTATCAGTTTCTACTTTTGCTTCTGCTCCGCCTCCGACCTGCCAACACTGCACAACAATTCCTGTGACCTTGAATTCCTTGAAGCCCTTTGGAAAGAAGTACTGAAACTAAGCGCTTCTTTGAAAATGATTAAGGGCTGTCCTTAAGTAGCCAATAGCAGTTCAGTAAAGTCTGCTCTTTGTGGAGATCTGACCAGAAGAGTTAGGCTGGAATTTCAACACTGCTCCGAGAGCGAGCCGAGGGGCGGAGGGAGGTGCTATATGTAGACTGCTAGTGGTCACTCTTTTACATACACACCACTCCCACTGACCCCTACTCATACACAACTGCAGACACATGAGCACAAAGACATAATTAAATACACAGAAACACACACACTCATACACAATACAATAGAAGGTGGTCTCAAACTGAGATAATCTATTACAACTGCTCAGTGAAACACAGTGATGTACAAGCTTGTGCTTGATCAGATGGTCACTTCCTGTGACCATCTGTAGACTATTTGCATGGCTCAGCAATAAAGTGCATAATTCAGCAGAATTCTACCATGTCCAGTCAATACAAGTCTGCCTTGGTTTAATTACACTTTTCAATAAATTCCAAATATTAATTGAGAATTGACAATAACAACACTGTTTTTCTTTGAGCCAAAATTCCATTGAAGGAAATTTCACTGCCGTTTTGATGCTGGATGGAGACAGCAACGCATTTTAAAACCCTGACTTGGACTGTAGGAATCAAGTCTTTAAAATACACACACCAGATAGTGCTACATAGGGGGTATGCTGAAAATAGAGGGTGAAAAACTGGGAAGGTGAAAACTAGTGAGTGAGTGACAATGAAAAGGAGCAGACTAACAGCACTAATGTTTCTATTGTTGCCCTGTTCTGTTTCATATTGTGCTGAGTGAGCATGTCGCGGCCTGCACTGACCAATGAGAGCCAAGAGTAGCAGTAATAGGCAGGTTGAACCAGCAAATCCGGTTGTTCAGTCTGACGTCACTGGCCGTGTCTGGGCCTAAACTCTGCTGCAGGTCCATATATCAAACGATCACTGTGGCATTACTGAGAGTTGAAAAACTGTCTAAAGTCTTTCATCTTTAATAAAATGATCAGTGTTCTGCTCTACCAGGTGTAACAATTGAGTTTAACATCCAGGCATCCATGAAAATGGAATTTATGACATTTAACGGCGTTAGAAGTTAGCAGGAAGTTAGCTCGCTAGCTTCTATGTAACTACAATATAGCATGTCCTGACTGTGGGGTTTTGGAAAAAAATTCAAACGTACAGCTCTGCAATAGCTTCCAACATAAATGAAGACAGAAAACTAAACAGCAGTGACGTTTGTAGGGTTACTGAAGTTTGGCTAGCTGGTATATAATGATGTGCTACGTGACCGCTAGCGACACAGCTATGTTAGCATAACATAAACAAGCTAACTTTTTTTCCACTCGATAAAAGTTAACGTGAGTGTTCTCGGTGGTCAGGAACAAATGTAATCGCATGGCAGGATGCTGTAAAAGGACTAAACTTCAGCCAGGAGAACAACTGAGATAATCCATCCACAATACGAGGTTAGTCATTCATATACTGCTGCATGGGCTGTGCTGTAGTTACATCGTAAGGTTTTAAAAACTGAGCTTAAATAAATGATTAGCAGTAATAAAAGCTGAGGGAGGTCAACAGTGATCACTGACTGTTTTAGGAGCTTTTTGAGATTAAATAGAAGAAAATACAAAACATTAAACATGTTAACAACACAAAAGCCATATTAAACGCAGACTACTTTAGGCCCGGAAGTAGGATTCGTCACGTCATCACTGAACAACCGGATAGCCCGAAACAACTGGTCAGTGCAGCACCGCCTCAGGTACCAGGTACCAGGTACCGATTTTAACTGGCTTCTGACTTTGTGTGGTGTGGAGTATGCTAGATTTTATATAAATATGGATGGAGATCAGCTGGGGATGAACAAAATCTCCTTCAGCAACTATTAAGTAGCCAGAAGGGGCCAGACAGTCAATATATTAATTCAGCATTCCTACAAAACAGACTGTAAAGCATTTCCAACACAAAAAGTCAAGAAAAATATTTTAGCAGCTGATTTCTGTACTTAAAAAAAAACAAACATTTATTATAACTATATTATGTTTTCTGTTGTCTGTTAGTGCAATAACACATTGAAAAAAATAACACTAGGGATGTTCGTGGCAATTAATTTCTTAACCAACTAAATGGGGAGGGGGGTAGACTAAAACTAAGAAAGACTCAAATATTAAGTTAATTTTGAAAAGGGTTTAAAAAAAAATATCCCCACTCTAAACTGCTATGTCACAATCTCATTGGCTTATGGAGTGACATCATCACTCCATAAGTCCTTTGATGATTGATTTTCCATAAATAGAAGTGAGAAGCAGCAATTTTTAGTCAGTTTGTTCACAGCAGTTGTGTTCGCAGTCTTCAAACGTTCGACTAGAGATACATTTGGAAACCTTTTCTGAGTGACTGTGCACAGATTTCAACATGTATCCAAGAAAATACCAAGAAAGAAAAAAGGATTACGCCGCTTCTCCTTCCTGGTGTGGCCAGCCAATTTCCCCTGATGGCACCTTATTCATTCGAAGGGCATTAGAGGAAAGTAGGAAGGAAAACTACGACCTACAAAACAAAATGAAACACCTTGAAGAAGAGAAGCTTCAACTCCAAGAGAAGTGCAGACAAATAGAAGCACAAAATAAACACCTTGAAGAACGACAACAACGCCAACCTGACATAAACATTATTAATGAGGGCTGGGGAATAATGTTTAGTCAAGCAAAAGAGCAGATTGCGTTCCTGATTAAAGAGAACAAGAAAAAGAGCGCCGAATTAAAAGACATGCCTACCCAGCTTCAAGACAGGAACGCTACTATTGAGGTGATGGAGTGGGGTCTCCAAGACATGGGCCAAAAAAATCAGGAGCTCCAAGCAAAACTTGATGAAGCGCTGGAAAAAATTAAAGAAATCCTCCAACAAAAGGAAGGACAGGACATAAAGCGGAGAGAAATGCAGCGCAAACTGAAAGGCATGGAGGAACAATACCAAATGCTCAAAGTAAAGCTTGATGAAACAGAGTGCAAAAATAAAGTGCTTCTTCAAGAAAAAGAGGAACAGAAAGAACAACAGAAACAAGAAAAGCTAATTCTCCAGGACCTTGAGAGGAAAAATGTACAACTCCAAGAATTTTGTAATGAAATGAAGGAAAAAACAACTCAACTGGAAGGAGAAAAGGAAAAAGTGGAAAAGCGATGCTCGGAGATGCAGCGCAGGATCAATGGAATGGCAAAAAACAACTCTGAGCTCATTAATGGGATCTTGTTGAACTTCAACAACTTGAGGCGCTAGAACACTGAAATGCAGGCGGAAAAGGAACAACAAGAGAAAATACATGAAGACCTGCAGCGTACGCTTCAACAAATCCAGAGAAGAAATGAGCACTTAGAAGACCTGCACAACAAAGCAGAAGAGAGGAACAGAGACATGCTCAAGGCAAATCTAATACAGGAGGCATCAGCTAAAGAACTGAAAGAAGAGCTTGGAGAAACACAAGCAACATTAGAAGAAGTGAAGCAGAGATGCCAGAAACTGGAGAAGCAAAATGCAGAAACAATTGATGAGTTGAGAGCCCTCATCCTGGAGAAAAAGGCCCTTGTGGAGCAGCACCTGAAAAAGAAGAAAAAGTGTTTCCGCTTGTTGTGGTGGAAGGACATTGCTGCTTCCTCACCTGATGCAGCTTTGTCTTCCTCCACCACTGTTCCATCTTAATTTTCACCTCTCCTCTCCCCTCTTCCTCCCCTCTCCCCCTTTCTCTCCTAACACCTCTCCCCTCCCTTCTTCACCCCCAGCCAGTCCCGGCAGTTGACTGCCCCCTCCTGAGCCTGGTTCTGCTGGAAGTTTCTGCCTGTTTAAAGGCAGTTTTTCCTCCCCACTGTCGCCCTAGTGCTTGCTCAGAGGGGATTATTGTTGGGGTTTTCTCTGCCCTGTCTCTTTCCTTCTTTCTATCCATCCCTTCTTCCTCCCCCCTTTTCATTTCCTCTATCATCTCCCGACCCTGTGTTCACTTTTGAGAACACAGGGTAGAGAGATGATAATAGGATGATAACAATAAACACAATTTGCTACATTTTACATGTGGCAGATCAGTGTCTTCATTTAAGAATAATTCATCTTAAGTATAAAAACAAGAAATGGGTAATAGTGTGTTTTTGTGTATAATATGCATACTTTACTTGTTGTTTCCAAATCCCAGAAGCAAGAAGAAGAAGACAAAAAAATAAACAAAAATAAAACAAAAATATATTCCTCTTTCTGTCCAGGTCAGTTTTGGTTTTAATTCCTGATTTACATCAACTGCCAGTTAACCTATATTAGTTCCTTTCAGGTCAATCTAAGTTTCTTTTAGTAGTTCTAACTCTCTGATCAATATAAGTCCACTCAGTTCCAAAGTAATGAGACTTTCGCACAGCACTGCATGTATGGCATCAAGATATAATTGAAGCCCATAGACCCTGGAAGTTGTCTGGCTTTTTAATGGATAGTTTTAACACCATTCAATACATGTGCAAGTGACATCGGGTGCAGACATTCGTGTTCCCTCCATGATTCATCATCATCTTTGTCACTAGTTTGCTTGAAGTGATTTTTATTCATTAAATCAAGCAAAAAAGTTCTTTTTTAACCTTTTTCTTACACCCTTTAGATGAATAGAGATTTAAATTAAATGTGTTGTTTTTAGGTAGTGCTAGGCACTGACACTGATAATGAAGTCTGACTTATTCCTGACTTATCAGATGGTACAACTGCTTCACACCTCTGGCAGAATTTAAATGACTCATGTGGCACATGGGAAATTAACCTGTCAATAATTTAGATGCAATGTTCATGCTTTACAAATTTGATCACATAATTAACAGCGAGACATTTCAGTGAATGTTTTGTGATCATTTCAGGTGCCTTGGTGCCGCTGGATATCGTTTCCAGACAATAAATATTTAATGTGGCAAATGTGAGCTTGATTCTTTGCTCTTTTTTTTTTGCAAACGAGGTATCTCTGCTGTTTTGAGTGTGTAATGAGAAGATACAGAGTCATGGTGTGAAAAGTCAAATCGAAGCAAAGCAGTCAGCTCCCTTTGCTTAACCCAGCTTAAGAGATTTTAGTCTGCTTTGCTTGATGAAGCATCTCTTACCTAAACTTTAGCAGTGCAGCTGGTATTTGATTCGGTCTGAACATTGCAACTAAATTATTGACTAGAAAAGCAAAACAGCAATATGAAGGTATGTGGTCTAGGAATGCCTTTGGTTCTTGATTACTGGTTAAAAATGGAGCTCTTCCTTATTCTACAACCCAACCTCAAAGAAGCAGAGGAACATATTAAGAGTTTTTTTAATTTTCCTATTTCATAGCAACTGCTTTCAGTACTCACACTTGCCACTGCTTCAAAGTGATTTAAAAACAGTTTGGAAGGTCTATTTGGGAAACCCGACCTTCTCTTTACCTCACCTCCTCCTGGTATATCATTTGAAAGTCTGATTTGTTTACTTTCCTTAGTTCAAGTACAATAAGAGAGTTCAGAATTTCTACTGTCATTACAAAACTTGCTTCATATTGGCACCTTTAACTAAAAAGTGTTCTAAATAGCTTTTCCAAATACTTAATGTTTATGAGTGACATATCCATCTTTTTAAATTTCTGCAATAACATCTGTAAACCCTGATATTTGTTTATTATATGGGTTCTGGAAGAGCTTTGTGATTATTGACATATTTTTATCATTCAAAGTGAACATGTTTCCAATATGTTTATCTTCCACTTGGAGGATATGGAGATGTGCTGTACATAGTTGACCCCAGGGGTGATTTTAGCCCATTAGCCCATGAATCAAAGCACCCCCAAAGATTTCTTACCTTTTTTTGACAATATTTGCTGTTTGCGTGACACAATACTAAAAATATAAAAAGCATACAGTACTTAATTGAGATGGAACATTTTAACAACAAAAGTATAGATAACCCCTCCCCCCTCCCAAAATGGTTTGTTCCAGCTCGCCTCCCCCCTGCTCTGGCTCTTGCACCGTTGCTGCCAGAGTGGCTGAGACGCAGCGGAGCGGAGGCATAAGTACCTGCCTTAAAACATATTAGCTGCATTTAACCTTCAGTTACTCTTTATATAGTTAGGTAGGAGTCAGACCATGTTTGTTTTTAGCTGAAAAACATTACACCAGGTAACCTGCTGTGTTGAAAACGTGTTTCCCGACTATGTTTGCTACCCTACAATCCGTCCTACTCTGTAGTAAATTCAGCAATATTTGACCATCCTGTTGCTCCCATTGAAATTTATATAACCTATTTAAAATGTAAAACTTAACATTATCCGTAGCCTGCTGCTGTTACCACTGTCCTGTTTGAAATGTAATGAGAGAAACTGGTTATTTTATCATATCTGCATATTGAACCCAAGGTACTAACTAGCTAACTGACTGGATGCGCATTAACCTTATAACTCCTGTTGTGTGTGTGTGTCTGTGTGTACAGAGAGACAGCCAGGTTCATATTTACGGTGGCCCCTAGAGACAAAGCATGTACAAACTCCAAAACACTTACAAATTCCAAATAGCACGCACAAACTCCAAAACACATGCAAACTCCAAAACACATGCAAAATACAAAACACGTACAAAATCCAAAACACATGCAAAATCCAAAACACATGCAAAATCCAAAACACGTACAAAATCCAAAACACATGCAAAATACAAAACACGTACAAACTCCAAAACACATGCAAAATCCAAAACACATGCAAAATACAAAACACGTACAAAATCCAAAACACATGCAAAATACAAAACACGTACAAACTCCAAAACACATGCAAAATCCAAAACACATGCAAAATACAAAACACGTACAAAATCCAAAACACATGCAAAATACAAAACACGTACAAAATCCAAAACACATGCAAAATACAAAACACATGCAAAATACAAAACACGTACAAAATCCAAAACACATGCAAAATACAAAACACGTACAAAATCCAAAACACATGCAAAATACAAAACACGTACAAAATACAAAACACATGCAAACTCCAAAACACATGCAAAATACAAAACACGTACAAATTCCAAAACACATGCAAAATACAAAACACGTACAAAATACAAAACACATGCAAACTCCAAAACACATGCAAACTCCAAAGCACAACTGAAGTGCTCCAGGACGCTAGGGGCAGTGTTGAGCTCGATTTGCAAAATAAACGGCAAGTTTGGGCTGTATGGGACGGTCTAGTCTCTGTCGCGCTGCCCAGGTTGCCTAGCAACCATTATACTAACCGCTGGAAACGTGTCATACAACTTAGTTTGACAGAAATTAAGGAGAACATATTTTGTTCATTTGTTTGTTTGTTTCTACAAGAGCTTTGTGTGATTTAATAAGTATCTGAGGCTGAGACCACAAGACTGTAAAACATGACTTTTGGGCTTCATTTCTGCACTGAACAGTCATTTTAAGATTAATTAATTGTTATTTACTAGCTAATGTTTTTCATGAGACTAAAGTCATATCACTTTGGTAATGTAAATATAATATGGCCAATATTATAGTTATTATATTAATCATTATTAGCTATTACAGCAGTGAACATGAACTCTGTGTCAAATACTGAGCTTCAGTACAGATTCTAGTTGCAGTTATTTATGTCTTTTCACCTTTTCTTTCCAAGCTCCTTAGTCTATTACCTTAAATCTTCACTCAAAGACAAGTATCTTTGACAGTGCATATATAGGTGTATCATACATAAGAGACAAATGTTGTTCCTTCAGTATGTTGGCATTACTAAATTTGGCTCATTGCTTACATATATTTATAAAAGAAAATGTACAAGCTGTGATAACTGTTTCTGATAAAATGAAGAGTAGACTGATATATTAAATATTCCTTTATTGGGTGATAAAATCAGACCATGTCATAACTGCTTTAAGTCATACAGAATAGATATCAGAGCCTTAAACAGGCTGACTTCTGCTAAATGGATCAAACTGGGCAGAAAGTATACAAACACATAACATCCTTATAGAATATGATGTAACACTATAGATCAACTTAGCTCAGAATATATAAAGCATATAAACAATTACAGTAATATGATGCAACAAACACAGCAGTACTACTAATCCAAAATACTTAAAGCTTCATAGAACTGAAACAAACATTTATTTTTAGGTCCATTCTGCTGCTGATACATACTTTAGGTTTCTGAATATGAAACTTGTTGCTGCCTTTCATAGTGTGTGAAGGCCCTGAGTACTTTCTCCCACACTGAAAACACTGGAATGATAACATTATTTGAACATTACCTAATAAGACTGATTCAGGACAGACAATTAGTTATGTTAAACTTTCCTAGCAGTCCTTCACAAACAGGGAACAGTCTGTCTATTCTCTCCATCTGTCAGCTGCTGCTGGCTCTTCCTCCTCCTCTTCCTCACACACTGCTGAGTTTGTCCTGGTGGATCATCAGGGGTGCAAAGCCTCACAGATGATGTGCAGCAGTGGGTCCCTCAGTCTGTCCTCACTCTGGACACTTGCAGTTGGCACACATGGAAATCAAATGTGTGATAAGCTGCAGGATTCAAACACAAGTTTAACTTATAAATACATGTTCATACTTTTATTCCACAATCAGAGAGAAAGAAACAGAGAGAGAGTGCAGGACAGACAGACAGGTGACAGTCTCAGGTGTATACACTGCTACAAAACAGCACAAGAGAAGGAGGATTTAGTGTTTGTGTTATTAGGAGTGCTAAACAAGAAGAGTTCCCAGATGGTACAGTGGACACATGTGTGACTCCTGTGATTAAAGCATCTTTCTTTCAGCTTAACGAGTGAACCGTCAGCTCGTTCAAACACACGTTAAAGTCCGCGTTTGGCTCGACACCACCGAACAGAGGCAGCAATATAACATAGCTAACATTAACAGTGCAGTGAATCCTGCTTGTGCCGTGATATTCAGGACTGCAAACCGAGCAGCATCACTGACTTTCAGCTTGTTGTGTTTGTGGATATATGACTGACTTTAATTATCCATAAAATCATCACATTCTCTTTAAGATTAAAGTCAACTATTGAACGGGCGATATTTTGAAGTAAAGGCTTTAAAACCAAGTTAGTACAAACATCGCTAATGGCACATAACTTTCCCGACATGTGGCCAACAGTAATGTTTTAATGTTGTTCATTATTAAACATTTGCACATAAATAAGTGACATAATACTCAGTACTTACTTTTGAAAGTACTCTTGCCGCTTTCGCTTCCACGGTTTTTTTCGGCAAAATTATCCACACCACCACCGCAAGCGCTATGAAGTCTGGGATATGTTGGGCCATGAAGGCTACACTGACCCATCCTTAAAATTCAGGGAAATGAAGGACGATTTGAGGGCCGCATTTCGAGCAGCCTTTTGAATTGGGACAGCCTTTGGCCTTAAAATGCGGCCTTTAAGGCTGCAGACCCGTTGACTGTATGTCTACAATGAGATAAATAAGGTGAGGAAAAAAAAGGCTGCAGACCCTGAATTGGGATACAGCCCAAATCCGGTCATTGGTACGTCCTGGCTTGTGTAGTTACTAGGTAACAAAAGCTCAACACTGCCCCTAGCGTCCTGGAGCATTTCCGTTGTGCTTTGGAGTTTGCATGTGTTTTGGATTTTGCATGTGTTTTGGATTTTGTACGTGTTTTGTATTTTGCATGTGTTTTGGAGTTTGCATGTGTTTTGGATTTTGTACGTGTTTTGTATTTTGCATGTGTTTTGGAGTTTGCATGTGTTTTGTATTTTGTACGTGTTTTGTATTTTGCATGTGTTTTGGATTTTGTACGTGTTTTGTATTTTGCATGTATTTTGCATGTGTTTTGGATTTTGCAACGTGTTTTGTATTTTTGCATGTGTTTTGGATTTTGCACGTGTTTTGTATTTTGCAACGTGTTTTGTATTTTGCATGTGTTTTGGATTTTGCAACGTGTTTTGTATTTTGCATGTGTTTTGTATTTTGTAACTGTTTTGTATTTTGTAACGTGTTTTTGTATTTTGCACGCGTTTTGGAGTTTGCATGTGTTTTGGAGTTTGCAACGTGTTTTGTATTTTGCATGTGTTTTGGAGCCTGCATGTGTTTTGGAGCCTGTAACGTGTTTTGTATTTTGCATGTGTTTGGGTTTGCATGTGTTTTGGAGTTTAACGTGTTTTGTATTTTGCATGTGTTTTGGATTTTGCAACGTGTTTTGTATTTTGCATGTGTTTTGGATTTTGCAACGTGTTTTGTATTTTGCATGTGTTTTGGAGCCTGCATGTGTTTTGGAGCCTGCATGTGTTTTGGATTTTGTAACGTGTTTTGTATTTTGCATGTGTTTTGTATTTTGCATGTGTTTTGTGTTTTGTATTTTGCATGTGTTTTGTATTTTGCATGTGTTTTGTATTTTGTACATGTTTTGTATTTTGCACGTGTTTTGGAGTTTGCATGTGTTTTGGAGTTTGCATGTGTTTTGGAGTTTGTGCGTGCTATTTGGAATTTGTAAGTGTTTTGGAGTTTGTACATGCTTTGTCTCTAGGGGCCACCGTGCATATTGGATATGAGGAAGTTTTTTCAAAAACAGGAGCCACATTCAGGTAAAAGTGTAAGATCAAATGATCCATCAATAAAGGATAATGTTGGATCAGTGTTTCAATATTTATATCCTTTATTAGATGTACATGTGGTTTGGTTATTTGCCCTTTGAAAGTACACTGAGAGAGGACTTTTTTTTATTAGTGATCTTAATAATATTTTTTTTTAAATCTAATTGAATACAATCTATTTGTGTGTGATTGTCAGTCCAAAGAGGGAGAGAGGAAAGAGGGGAACATGAGGAGAAAGTACAAGATCAGGAAGCACCAGGTAAGAAAACAGACAGGGAATACTAACAGGCAAAACAGAAACTGTTAAACTGGCAAAGAAACCCCCCCCCCCAACTAATTTTACTCATACAATCTGGAAGTTGTGTTCTCCCTATATTAAAGCTGCTGTACAGAATCTGCAAAACAAACTGGGTGGTCAGCCCTGGCACTGCTATATTGAGCTTCAGTCAGAGGAAGTCACGGTTGCCAAAAACTTTTTGAAGCTCAAGAGTGAGGCTGGTGCCATTCCAGATATGTTAACACTGTAGAATCTTCTGGATAACCGGATCTTCCCCACACTGAAAACTGTTATTCAGGTTGCCCTAACAAACCCAGTTAGCAGCTGTAGCTGTGAAAGGTCTTTTAGTGTCTTGAGTCAGCTCCATAACTGGCTGAGAAGGACCATGGGTCAAAGCAGACTCCAGCACCTGGCTGTGATGTCAGTTGAGAAAGATGCTTGAGAGACTTGACCACCAAAATGTGATAGACAGATTTGCCAACCTCAAGGTGAGGAGACAGGATAAAAGAAAAGAAAAAATCTCCAGAGCCATAGTAGAATCTGCAGTAAAGATCTTTTCATACATTGTATATATTGTACCATAGGCCAAGGTGTCTCCATTTTTCTAATTTTTTAATAATATTTTGTACATTTCAAGTGTATTTTTATGTATCTGTATTATATTATACATACACATTAAAAGTGAATCTCTGTCCCAAAAATGTGCTCAGTTTATTTTTTACTCACTGTGAGCATCATTCATTATTCTCCCACAGTAATTAAGGGTAGAATATGTATTTTTTAAAATTCTAATTCATTCTTCTTTAGCAGCATTTAAATAACCTTTATCAGATGGTTTTGTTACAAACTTTTCAAAAAAAGTGTTTTGCTTTTCTTTCACAAATGTGGGGATTAAATTGTGTTAAAATGTACAAAACAGTGATGTCATGTTTTGTGACGACGACCCAGGGACAGAGAGACTTGGTGAATTTAAGAATCTTATGATTTCATAAAGAAATTTGCAGACTTGCACAGAGAGGCTACAATTATGATGACTGATAATGGAGACTAAGACAACAGATGACGAGGACAGGGAGGAACAGGGGTTTAAATGCACCAAGGAGACAGTCAGAGGGAACTCAGGACAACTGGAGACATTTAAGGATGCAGGGACTGACAGAGACAGGAAAGACGTCTCATCGTGACGACTAAAGTTTACCTTGCCTGGATGTGCAGCTCTCTGGGTGCTCAGCATCCCCAAAGCTCTGATCCTAGAATCGCCTCTGGTTGACCCAGACCTCTTAGACTACGCTAAGCAATCCATCTGTGAGAGGGAACAGCCTTCACTGGTAACAAACCAGGAATTCAGAGACATGTGCCAGAACATTTTAGAAAACTGTGAGTTTCCATGCACACCTGATGGTTGCCTTGTTGAATACCTCATGCTAGTCCAAGAATTCACGACTGCCCTGAACAGAAATGCAGTTCCTACACCTTCTACATTTGCAGAGGCAAATGACATATACACATTTCTGAAGAGAGAGAGAGGATGGAAGGTGCATCAGTAAACATTTCCTATGACCAATAAAGTCATACAACATTATAAACAAGGACAAATAAATGTTATAAATGTTAAACACCTTTTTAAACGGTAACTGTAATGGAATACAGTTACTCATATTTTGTATTTTAAATACGTAACGCCGGTACATGTATTCTGTTACTCCCCAACACTGGGCAGAGCAATATCTGTCACTATTCAAAAAAGTTGTTGACAAATTTTAAATAAAGCACTTTAAATGTCAAAAATGAAGTGACATTTTTGGTGCACGTGTAACAGGGAATCTCTTTACTCAAAGTAAAACAAATCATTTAAAGAAGTGTACACTTAACAATAACATTTAACATTGGATTCAACCTGTACAACCATGAACACACAAGAGGTTTATAAAAGATATTCGATATGGGGTCATTATTGCATGGGTATCCTCCATCTCCCATTTTCAATTTTGTGGTTCCAACCGTGTTTTTTTTTTCCTGGGGGAGCATTTGCACAAGCATGTTGATGCTTGTTCTTGAAAGTCTGAAGGCTGCTTTGAGGTCAGCTCCAGCAAAGAACATTGAAAGGATGGGAGCACTGTTATTAATTTGTGTGTATATTTTTGCTGGGCTTCCCACTTTTAAAGAAAGTAGAAGATGATCTGGCTAGATGGAAATCTCTACCCATATCGCTCATGGGAACGGTCGCTTCAATAAAAATGATGGGCCTGACAGACTGTTAATTCTCTTCCCGACTTCTCTTTTCTCCTTATTTCTCTTTCCTGTCCCTGGGTTCTGTCCGTTCAGATTGTAATAACTTAAAATAAAAATAAATAATAAAGACTGAATAAACTATGACAATTAAGTGGACGAGTATAGCAAAAGGTCCACTTTGGAAAGTAAATCTGTTGGGCATTTTTCTTGGCCTTCAGACAATAATTCTGAATGCTACAGAGGTGGACAGGACAGGCAGAAAAAAAAAAAAACTTTGCCAAAAAAACGGGTGTATTTGGCTCCCAGTCAAACCAGATCACTAGCGTTCATTGATGATGTGACCACTGATAGAAATAGTAGGATGAATTCTGAAGTCTACAGGGCTAAGCCCTCTGCTCAGATCCAGCCAAATGCTGCTAAATTGATTGGACAGTCCTTCACAGTTCAAATGTACCCATAACATACCACAAAAGAAACCCAAGAATTTCTCAAGGAAAAGAGATAATATTATTCAATGGCCAAGTTAATCATCTGATCTCAACCCAGTACAGTTATTAAATACACAACTGAATGCAGAAATACTGCAAAGTAGCAGCAACTGAAGGAATCTAAAACAAAAGCCTGCCCAAGTATCTTGAGGGAGAGACAGAGACAACTCTTTTGGTAATTTTACCACAATATATTTTAAATGAAACAACTGATGTGCAGACTTTCAGCTTTAATTCAGTGTGTTAACCAAAAAACATTGCATAAAAATGTAAGGAACTAAACCATATTTACCACAATGCCTTCATTTCAGGAGCTCACAAGCAACTGAGCAAATTAAATAACTGAAAATAAAATGTTCATTTCTAATACTTGGTTGATAACCCTTTGCTGGCAATAACAGCATAAAGTCTTGAACTCATGGACGTCACCAGATGCTCGGTTTCCTCGTTTTTAACCCTCTGCCTGGTCTTTACTGTAGCGGCTTTCAGTTGCTGTTTGTTTGTGGGCCTTTCTGTCTGAAATTTAGTCTTCAACAAGTGAAATACTCAATTGGGTTAACGTCAGGTGACTGACTTGGCCATTTAGAATATTCTACTTCTTTGCTTTAATAAATTGTTCATTGCATTATGAAACACCACCCAATCAATTTGATTGCATTTAGCTGGATTTGAGCAGACAGCACATATATTGTTGTTGCTGTCATGCTGCTCTCTGTCTGACTTGCCCTTTTGTATCTCATCTAAAATACACTGTTCTCTGACAGAAACAACTGATAATCAATTTGTGTTTAAATTTCAATTTTTATTTTTTAATTAAAAAGACATTGCAGTGCCATCCTTTTCATGTGCCATACTTCAGCAATAACCACAGAATGCAAGCGTCACTTGTTTTCTGCCGTATCTTGTTTGTGCAGTGTGCACAACCTCTGTTTTTATATTTATAGAAACCCTGGTCAAATGTTTTTTGACTGTGCTGGGGTTTTTTATGTTTTTTTAGCAACGTCCAATCTAGCCTTTCTAGTCTTGAGGCTTTTGAGTCGCTTGCATTTTGCAGTGAACCCTATATATTATTACTTAGTTGGCTTGGTTGTCTCAGTTTCTCTGATGGTTTTTTTCTGTTTTTGCAGCTTAAGGATGGCTTTTTTCATCTGCATAGAGGACTCCTTTGACCGCATGTTGCCTGCTCACAGCAAAATCTCCCAAATGCAAGCACATCACCTCAAAAAGACTCAATTCCTTTTTGGAATAGAATAGATCTTTATTGTCACTGTTACAAGAACAATGAAGCACAGTTTGGCATCTATCTGTTGGCAGCATGTACATTTACATGCAGATTCTTTTAGGATTGGAGAAGAAGATACCCTCAACTGAAAGCTGAGAGTCTACAAATTATGTCCAGCTGGTAGCTTACATCAAGCTTAAACTACTTGGTACTGCTGCCTCCTGGTGGTATAATAACAAAGTTTCTTGTTTTTTTTTGTTTTTTTCAAAAAACAGACAAAAATGTCCTGTGTTATTTATTTATTTATTCACTTTACTGTGGACACATTGTTAAAAAAAAAAAAAACACTCACAGAAATTTCTATTGTAGATAGCAAAAAAAAAAAAAAAAAAAAGTAAAAAACAAAAAAGGTAAATGTACTGGTTATTATGTAGCACTTTTCTACTCTATGAGATCACTTTATACAAGTTGCCTCATTCACACACAGCACTTCTACATTCACACAGAATCATACTACAATGCATCAGAGAGGAACTTGCAATTAGTATTTCGCCCAGCGATATTTTGCATGCAAACTAGAGAAGACGGGGTTTAACCTTCCACCCTAAGCATTTGCTATGTTAGTCATAAGGCTAACATTGTATTTCTTTTAATGGAGCCAAACGGAGACACTCAAGGCAGGTACAGGGATTAACAAAAGGCGAGCCGTTTATTAGCTAGGAGAAGGTAACAAACAAAAGTCAGGCAGATACTAAAGCAAAACTTAACTAGAACTAAACTGGGAGAAACTAAATGCTAAACTCAAGGGACAAAGAACATCAAATGAACATGATAAAAACCTGAACATGGGATAACCAAAATGTAGAAACCTTTAAAAACAGGAAACATGGAAGCCAGGAAACGCAACGTGAACACAACAGACAACCTAACAATGGATGACAGAAAACACACACTAAACACAGAGAGGAGACGAGGGAAGTGGAAACACATGGAAAGCACAGCTGAAGCAAATGACCATGACCCCACAGGGGAAGCAAAACTAAATACACTGAACATGGACCACGAGACTATCAAAATAAAACAGGAAACACAGTAACATAGTCTGACACATGAGCTTGAAACAGGAGGAAAGGCAGATGTGAGAGAGGGAGCCAGGGAAGACGAGAGAGAGGAGACGAGAGACCACAAGAAACAGAGACATGACAGGCTGGGGAGAACACTGAATGAACATGAACAGGGGAGACATGGAATGACACACAGGAAGGGGAGATGAGACATCTTGACAAGACAACATGGAAACGGAAATACAACTAAACAATAAAGAGAACTCAATACTAAAAAAATAGAAAACCCAAACACCATGACCTCAAAAGGGTGGGACAAATGACAAAGAACTATTACAGACATAGCAAATATCTGTAATTTAATTTTCTCATGTTTCATTAGAAAATTAATTTGCATTTTGGTGTGAAGTGGTTGGTGTTTTCCTTGTGTGTTGCTTCACTCTGACAGAGTAGACTACAGCAGCATGAACTGAAAGAAGTTTAAAAAAAGACATTTTAACTGTGTCTTGCGCAGTTAAAGGATAATAATATTGGGGGTTTTTTTTTACATTATACAGAATGGTAAAATAAGGTACATATTCCCAATACATAAATTCACGCTTTCCATTTTCTAGTTTTTTCAAAAGATTTTCAGAAATGTCAACAAAACTGTCCAGGTTTTTATACTAGTTTATTAAATCAAGAACATTAAATGAATATGTATCTTTTACCTTCATTAACGGTGATAGGGTTAGTTGTCCTATTGAAATATTTGATACCAAGAAGCAGGGCCAAATCCAGA
The DNA here is from genome assembly GCF_013358895.1 of Oreochromis aureus. NCBI lineage: Eukaryota > Metazoa > Chordata > Actinopteri > Cichliformes > Cichlidae > Oreochromis > Oreochromis aureus. The sequence goes on from NC_052951.1 coordinate 23,489,524, forward strand.
AGTAGAATAGAAGTGCTTGCCACCACAACCACATTCAAGGCAGAGAGGTGAGAAACTTTATCTAGAAGATATACAAAACAACATTAATAAGGAACTGAGATAATGCACTCTCATTTACAGGGCTACATGACCTCAAGTGACCTCAAACCCAGGATGTGTACTTGAATTTGGTGCATAATACTGTAAACTACTATAAACTAAAAATGCAAGCTATCCATGGAGTTGAAAGATCATTTTCTTTCTTTTTTCTGTAAAATAAATCAAAGCACACACATATACCAAATAGCTACAACAAAATACACGACCTCCAAAAATATATTTTTAAAGATATTCAGATAAAATAAAATGTCATGACTCTACCTGTACAGCTTCTAAGGCGGATGACTCTTTGTTCTCTGCTGACATTGTTTTGAACAATACATGTCAAGTTTCCCATCATCTGACCATGTAAGCTGATGGTAATGTTTAAAACGTTGTGGTTGTCTGTTTCCTTGGGTCTGGTCTGTATCAGTGAGTTATCATGCAACGACAAAGTGAACTCTACTTCATCTCCTTCAGAGAAGCAGCTCACTGTCTTCTGTTCTGGTGACAAACACATCTGTGATATAGCTGGTTCTGACACAGGGGCTGAAAAACAGATTTATAGTCACTTAAAAATGTGATGCCAACTGGAAACTGTTGGCTATATATTTATTTCAGTTGTATTTAATTTCCAGTAAAAGAAACTCTTAAACAAATTACTTCTTTAGAGACATTAGCTAATAAACCTAACAAAAGTAGGTTTGAGAGGTGTCTACAGTAAAAAGACCATGCAACACAGCAGTTGTATATGTCATCAATGCCAGTGGTCCCCAACCTTTTCTGTGCCACGGACCGGTTTATGTCCGACAGCCTTTAAGGTGTCGCAGATAAATACAACAAAATAACACCGGTACCGGTACCAAAAAAAATATTTATTCATGACACATGGGAAAAGACCCAGGGAAACCAAGTTAACGATAAAAACGATTAAAAAAAATAACGCTAAAAACCCTGAAAACCATGAATTTCACACCCGAGCGTCAACTCTTGCAGCCCGGTACCAGACGACTCACGGACCAGTACCGGTCCGTGGCCCAGGGGTTTGGGACCGCTGATCTATGCAACTGGTTATATAAGTGTATATAAAAAATTAAAGAGTAGAATTACATCAAAATAATTTATATAAAAATGCTACAGAAACTCTGCTTCCAGGTACCTTCAAAACTTACTAAAGAAAATGCATCTGGCAAATTATGACTCAAAGACAAACTGCTCAAAAAACAAACATTTTTAATCTAGGTATGAAAGGTTTAAAAAGATTTGTAATGTAAGTTGTTTATTTTCTCCTTTACAGTAAATCCATATCATATGCATTATTGCTGTTACACATATATTTTCCGAAGAAAAAAGGAATTGTTGTCTTACCTAGTATGTCCAATTCAACGATTATTTTGTGCAATAACACACCATCAGATGCGTGTTTTTCCATCTTGTACTCTCCAGAATCATTTTTTGTTGCACTGCTGAGCATAAATGTTCCATTTGTGAACAGGGTAGAACGACTCCTGTATTTTTCATTTATATTTAGTAAGGAGTAATTTTTTAAGTTTAAAATAACATCTGTATTCTTCTCGAATCTGGTCTTTGTGTTTAGACTAGTAGATAAGTAAAAAATGAGTGGTTGTCCCAATATTCCAAAACACTTATGGGATCTAGGTTGAGTTAGATTACACTCTGAAAACCCTATAGAGAGAAAAAAGAAAAAATATTAAAGAAAAGTAAAAACTAAAAATACAAAAAGGGAAAATTGTTGTTTTTAGTTACTTGTGATATACCTTATGAATCCCACCAACTACTGACTAAATTGAAAACCATATACTTTGAATAAATTTTAACTTATTTTCATTTGCAGTTTGTGTTATTCATTTTTTATTCATTTATACATTAATTTTTGCAGATTCATAGTTCGTTCAGTCATTTATATTTTAAATGACTGAGGCAATGCTGCGTGAGTATCAGTATTAAAGACATAGAGACCTGGCAGTACATAATACAGCACTGTATTAAATATTGATCCAATTAATAAATAATATGGTAAAATATTTTTTAGAATGACTTGAAATTTAAATATCTTTTTTTTTTGTTTGTTTATAGTAATTGCAGCTAAACAACATAGTAGTTTGTAATTGTTGAAGCATACCTTGTGCCAGAGGAGCGGTTGTCAGAGCTGCAATGATCATGCTGGTCAATATCATTTTCTGTTGTGGCAGAATCAAACTCTTAACAATAGTGACAACCTAAGAGTGTTAGGTCCACATTAAGAGAAAAATATTACTGATATATTGAGAATAATTTGTAATTCTGTTTCGATTAAAGAGTCAAAATACTATTTTGAGAAAAAAGTTAAAATGTGGAGAAAACTTGTTTTTCAAGACAAGCTGCCAGAGCTGCCATACCTCTACAAAACATCTTGTGTAGATGAGTTTGAAACAAATTGATCAGCCAACTTATCGTGTCTTGTGATATAACGTACATCCTTGGTCATTTTCCAGCCAACTCTTCCACATTTGTATTTTTTTCCTTCTTAGTATTTCAACTTTTTTTTCTCAATATACTACTTTGACTTTTTTCTTGACATTTCAACTTTATTCTCAGAATGATCAATAAATTTTTTTTCTTAATGTGGCCCTAATACTCAATCAACCAGATTCAGGTTTACTTTTGTATTAAAACACACTTTCATATTTGCAATAATAATATAATTAGCAGACAGTTTCAGAGATAGGATTTTATATAATTTAGACTTAAAAATATGCTTGTTTGTTTGTTAATTGATGTTGCAATTGGAACAGTCAAAACTGTAAAAGGTACTCACCATATTTGAAGTACGAGGTACTTTTTGTTGCTTGAGCAGACAGTGAATTTCCCACTGACAGCTGGGTGGTATGTATGTCTTCTCACTGTCTTGTGTAGAGAGAGTTGAGGAAGCAGCTATTTTCGTGCAGTTCTACTAAAGTCCTGAATGTGTTACTGTCATTATGGTGACAGTGGGCTGTTGTAATATTCATGTAGTATTCAGAAACAATGGGCAATCATTCTATAGTATCACAACTTTACAAAAGCCTTAAGAAATGGTTCTCTCTCTTTATTATCAGTTTTACAAATTTATTATTAAAAAAGTTATTTTCCAACAGCATCTTTGTTATGTTTTCTTTTATTCTTTCTACAAAGAAAAATAGCCAAAGTCCACAAGCAGATGAGAAAAAAATCAGACATCCAAATCAGATAGTAAGATATTCCTGATATGGTTATCAAATGTATTTCTGAAACAAGATCATGTCCATTCTTGTTTTTACTGGGAATTCAACTTGACATAATGCTGCTAGCATGTATTTACAAAACACAGACACAAGGGAACGACTGGATGAACAAGTAATGCACTTAACAAGCACTTCTAGCTGCAAATACCAACTTTTTACATCAGATTAAAATTATAATCACATTGTTCAACATTAATTCCATTCGCATGTTTTTTTTCTGCAAGGAATGACTTGGGAATTCTTTTTGTGTTCTTGTGTTAACTTATTTTGCCTTTCTTTTTTTGTCTTTCCACCTTCAGCTAATTCCTTACAAAAACTTTGTAGCATACCATGTTTCCATTTCCAACAGTTTAAACAACTTAGATGAGAGCTACAGTAAACTTATTGCATTTTTAGTAGCAAGTTTAGCATCACTCACCTGCGATCAGCGTTCTTCTCAGTGGTTGCAGGGTGGTGGTTGTGGCTTTAGACAGAATTGTGGAGGCAAATATTTAGATTCATTGAAGTATTACTGAGGGACGTATCTTATTTATATTTACTTGTTCTTAGTCTAATAACAAGAGTTACTGAAATTAAGAAAAGAAGAAATTAAAGAAGGAAAAGTTTCTAATGTAAGGAATTAGCATTTATGCCTCCTTTACTTACGGAAGATATCCTAGAAAATACAAACTAGTTTAATCGATCTAGACACAAAAAATCCCAGCGTCATCCTCAGCAGACAAAACAATATGTAGTTAATGGAAGAAAAGAGTTGGTACTGTAACACTTCATTATAACTACACATTATTAAGCATCAATAAAGTATTAGTTAATACTAAAGCATTATTTATCATTAGTATATTTTTATAAAGATAATAATAATAATGCATTGGATTTATATAGCGCTTTTCAAGGCACCCAAAGCGCTTTACAATGACATTATTCATTCACGCTCACATTCACACACTGGTGGAGGCAAGCTACGGTTGTAGCCACAGCTGCCCTGGGGCAGACTGACAGAAGCGAGGCTGCCATATCGCGCCATCGGCCCCTCTGGCCAACACCAGTAGGCAACGGGTGAAGTGTCTTGCCCAAGGACACAACGACCAGGACAGAGAGGCCGGGGATCGAACCGGCGACCTTCCGGTTACAGGTGCCCTTCCCAACCCCCTGAGCCACGGTCGCCCCAAGATGGATATAAATGGTTTAATATTGTTTAATAATCTCATATATAGCATTTTAACAAAACTTAATTGACTTAAGTAACTTAATTGAGATTGTGTTGAAAGTGTGTTAAGTAAGCTTTTATAACTACTTATTTGTAATAAGTATTTGTAATTATTGGTTTTAATTTCCATGTCGATGACAGTTCATGCCACGCTGCTTCTGATATCTTTTATTTGATCTCTCCTTTACATGTGACACTCTGCCCTCTGTTCATGTGAAGCATTCACGATTAACTACTGGCTCTGTGGTGGAAGAATTTGTGGAATTGATTGATAATAATTTACCTGAAACTGATTATATGGAACGGCATTGGCCTCCTTCATTTTGCATTGTCAAAAAATTCTAGGTAAAGTGGCTCCTCTTAACATTAGGAAAGGCAGCACTGTTAAATCCCTGCCTTGGTTCAAAGAAGCTATCTGCAGCTTTAGACGAATTTACCGTAAAACTGAGCGGCTCTGGAAAGCCACAAAACTTGATGTTCATAAGCTCCACTTAAAAGAAATATTATCTACCTTTAATGACATAGTGAAAGACTAGAGAGCTGCTTGTTTCTCTAAACTACTTGCAGTAGGAAAAAGAAATCCTAAGGTTCTCTTTGATACAGTGAGTAGCACTGTCTCCCCCCCAACTCCATGTACACCTGTCTTTTCAGATAAGGATTGCAGTGGCTTTTTAAGATTTTTTCAAGATAGGAATATAGACCTAACTCACTTAGATAACCCCTTCAACCATAATCTTCCACACTCCATAATTATGGAATCCTTCCACCCAGTTTCTTTAAAAGATCTATCGGAAATACTGACACAAATGAAACCCTCAACGAGTCTAGCTGATGTCCTACCTACTTCTTTATTTTGTAAAGTTCTTGATACCATTGGGCTCCTGTGGTCACATTGATAAACTGTTCCTTGCTATCTCTGTCTGCTTTAAACAGGGAGTTATTCAACCTCTGCTGAAAAAGCCTAATCTGGAACCGACACTTCAGTCAAGCTACAGACCCATATCAAAACTCACTTTCATTTCTAAATTATTAGAAAAATTCATTTGGTCACAAGTAAAGAACACACTAGAGGTTTTTAGAAAGCCATACTCCACAGAAACAGCTCTCCTCAAAGTCACAAATGACCTTTTGATGGCCATGGAGGCGATTGCTCAGTCCTTGTTCTATTGGACCTTAGCGCAACCTTTGATACCGTTGATCTTCAGATCTTAATCCACCACTTAAATCATATGGTAGGGATATCTGGATCTGTCCTAAAGTGGTTCACCTCATTTCTGGCGGATAGAACACTTTTAGTTTCAGTGGGAAACTTCTGGTCAGATGTAGCAAAATTGTCATGTGGACAAGGATCGGTTTTAAGCCCCTTGTTATTTTTATTATATATTCTTCCTTTAGGCCGTATCATTAGCAGTTTCAAAATTATTTCCTACCATCTGTATGCAGACGATATCCAATTATACATCTCCTTTAAACCTTGGGAATTAGACAAGTTATTCACTTTAATGGACTGTCTTAAGAAAATTGATGGTTGGATGACAAACAATTTTTTTGCAGCTGAACGCAGACAAGGCTGAGTGTTTAATTCTTGCTCCAGAGAGTATCAAGCCCCAAATGAGTCTAAATCTCGGTTCTTTCTCAGCCTCGATAAAAGCTACTGCTCAGAATCTTGGAATAATTTTTGATAAATCTCTGTCTTTTGATGCTTATATCAAGTCTGTGACCTGCTCCTAATTTTTTTATTTAAGAAATATTGCTAAACTTAGGACTATTGTCTCCAAAGGTAAAATGGAGACGCCTGTCCACGCCTTCATCTCCTCCCGGTCAGACTATTGTGACACACTCTTGCAAGGCTTTTAACCCACAGCAAAAAATTCTCCCATATCACTCCCATGTTAAAATTCTTGCACTGGCTTCCAGTTGGGTACAGATATTAGTTTAAAATCCTCACTTTTACATTTATGTCTTTACGAGGAGAGGCCCCCTCCTATATCACTGAGCTTCTTCAATTCTACTCTCCAAACTGGATCCTTAGATCCACTGATAGTGGTCTTCTAACTATTCCACAGACCCGTTCGAAAACGAAGGGGGATCGCGCTTTTCAAACCCTAGCTCCAATACTGTGGAACAGTTAATCTCCCCCACTACGCACCATCGACTCTGTGGCTTCTTTTAAAAAAGAGCTTAAAACACATCTGTTTAGACAGGCATTTGGGTAATGTTCGTGTGTAATATATTGTTTCGTTTAATATGCTTTTATATTCCTTCCCATGTGAAGCGCTTTGTAATAGCTTCCTGTCTTAACAAGTGCTATATATATAAATTTTACTTGCTTACTTACTACTAGAGTATGGCCTAGAAGACCAGAGGTCAAAATTGGATGCACCCCTTGGGGTGGTTGAAAATACCCATCTAAGATCCTGTGGGATTGGGGACTTCCAGATACAGACAGAAAAACAGGTGATCACTAACCAACTGGACATAGATTTACTAACACACATTCTTGGGACAGAAACCAATATTAACTTAGAAGAAGAGAAAGGTATGTAGAGAAAAGATAATCCAAACAATGCTACCCTGAGTCTGTGCTTGATTGCATATTATTTTTTGATTTGAAATCTAATGTTGTGGTGTACCAACAAAATTCCAAAAACAACAAACTATCTAACAAATTATGAACCAAACTATTTGTGGTTATACTGTGTTATACTTCTGGCATTTACCTTCTGAAATTCCTACATCACATACAATATGCCCACGGCGGGATATTAATGACAATATAAACTAAAATTGGTGTCTTCTGAAATTGTACTTGAAAGACTCTTATCAATTGTGAATCATAGTTTAAAAACCTACATTAATGAAATATTGTACATTTATTATTCTACCTATGCAGTGACAACAAAATTCTTAAAATACATTGAACCAACAAAGCATCAGCTATGTGTTGTGCAGTAAGAGTTGTGTTATGCCCTAGGAGTATAAGAGGGGGTTCATGTCCTGCATGTACATTCAGCAACATAGCCTGCATTAACAAAGTCTGTTAAAAGAAACAAACAGGAAGTTTCACAGTAGACAAAAAACAATGCATGATAGAATCTATTTAAGCCACAACTTGTTCCATTCTCACTGTCCTCACACAGTAGCAAACTAGGGTGTGTATTTTTAACTACATAGATACAAAACAACACAAGAGCTACACAGAATGAAAGAGAAAGAGATGTGGTTACAGTACCTTATATGGAATACTTTTTAGCACGCAAGTTCCTTATGTGGTGGACAGACTGTCAGGGTAGGCACTGGCGATACTGACTTTTAACTTTGAAGCAATGCTATTTACAAGTCTAGTATCTAAAGGAACAAAAACACCATTATCAAAAGGGGAAATAGAGTGTAAATTCACAAAAATGCCTTTGTTATATTATTATAAGATCATGCTCTATGATAGCTAGTATATATGTGGCCCCAGGACACCCTAGTTGTCAACTGTTGGTAGACAAACTGGACTACACTGGGAAAAGTAAACCTAAACAAATACTGAAACATGAAGCCTGGACATGGAACACTTAAACGTAAATACCTGAACATAATGCATGAAGAACAGACGACACGATATGAAGAAGAGACAACCCGATAATGAACAAGGGTAAACTCACATAATAAATACACAGAGGGGTGACAAGGGAAGTGGAAACACATGGGCAACACGGCAGAAATGAATTAGGGGAGATGAGACAGGAGGAAACAAAACTGAACACAATGAACACAGGGCATGATGCTGTCAATGTAAAACTAGAAACACTAAGACGCAGACTAAAATACCCAGTGACACGGGGCCGGGAAAAAGGCATGCACAGGGGAACAAGACAGGCTGGGGAGACAATGGGAGGAAACACAGAGAGGAAAACACATTAAAGAAGATGAGACATGGAGGGAGGGAGAGAAATAGGGAGAGAGAAAAGACGGGCTGGGGAGAACATACATAAATGCACATGACAGACATGGAATGAGTATAATGAGACAATGAAAAAATTTCCTCTACTACACTGAGAGTGCTTGTGGCCTGTCCTTAGGTCTTTGAGCCAGGCTGGGCCCAACATGAAAGTGGCAAACCCTACTCTAAGCCTTCAGTCACAGAAGAGAATGTCGGTCTTCAGTGCTTTGTGCACCTGTCAGGGACAGAGGCCCATGTGGTCAGAAATCGCATATTTTTATAGAGACATGGAATGTCGCCATGATTGCTATACACGTGTGTGTGTATACATAAAACACGTTGCACTGTACCATGTGACAATAATTAAAAGCTATACCTTAGCTGTTCGAAGTGGATCATGGACCAAGTAGCCATTCATTTTACCTTAATCCTCGAATCTCTCCCTTCCTAATTATATCACTCCTTCTATTTTCTTACCAGGTCAATGGCTCAGTTTCCTAAATAGTTCATCTTCCTCATCTCTTACTCACTACTCCACAGCTGGTGCTAGCAGCAGTAGCCTCCTGTGAGTGTGAGGCCTGGTTACTAACTGTTACTAGCTGTTATTAGTTGTTGCTGGCACTACTGTTCAGCTAACATGTCAGTTAATATGACACATTTACTGCATCTATTATTAGTTTCTTATTTTCTCTTAGCTGTTAAGCTCCACCTTCACTTTTTCTTCCATGCTAAACTTTTCTACAAGCTGATCAACTGCACACTGAAGATAGGGGAGGGGCCGGTCGTATTAAGAGATTTGACTGGGCAATCCAGTGTCAGTAATAGTGATGTGTCGGTCGCGAACGAAACGGCTCTTAGAGCCAGATCTTTGAAGTAAACGACGGGAGTCGTTTCCTTGTTGGGAGCTGTGTTTCTTTTTTTTCTTTCTCTCACCCTCTCTCTCTCACTTTTTTTCGCTTCACGCCGCACGTGAGCCTTGTGCTTGCGCTGAGCAGAGGGGGGAGGGGTGGTAGTTACACTCGCAGTGGCACAGGAACAGAGAAGGAGGGAGAGGGAGAGAAAGAGAGCCAGGGGCAACAACAAGAGAAAACATCATCACATTAGAAAGGTATAGTAATGAAAATGAGTGACACCAAGAAAAGAACCAAAATCTGGAACCATTTCAATCTTATTGACAATACATAGGCAGAGTGTAGAGTCTGCAAGAAAAGGATATCATATAGCGCGGGCTCCACAAACAACGTGCACAGGCACCTGAGAGCTGTCCACCCATCAGTGCAATGGGAAGATAAAACACAGTCAGTTGAGTGTGATATTAATGAACATGCCAGTGTGTCTACTGCAACTGTTGCTGCTGCTGCTGCATCTACAGCATCTTGCAGTATACCACCACAACCACCTAAACCAACCCAGAGCTCTATTAGACAGTTTTTGCAGAAGTCTGTGACCCCAGCAAGACAGAACTCAATTGATAAAGACCTGGCAAAAATGATTGCACTTGATTTCCAACTATTTTCAGTTGTGGATGTTAAAGGATTCAGAAAGTTTATTCATGCACTGAATCCTATGTATGCAATTCCAAGCAGGAAAACACTCTCCCAAAAAATCATCCCAGGCCTATATGACAGAGAACATCCATCTTCTTTTTGTTTTGAATATTAATTTATATTTTATTGTGTTGTGGATGGCAGTGTTTTGTGTTGTTTCATTTTAAATTTGCTTAAAAGGAAAAAGCTGAAAATTTAAATAGTTAAAAGTAGAATTGTAAATAGTTGGTTTTTGTATTTTATAATTTATTTTTTTAATTTTATGTGGAGTGAATAAATAAAAGCATATTTATATAATAAACATATATAAATAAGAAACAATTTTTTTTTACATTAGTACTTCATTTTGTGCATAATTTTATATTGTTGTTGATAATAAATTAATTAAAGCAACAAAACAACCTGAAGAGCCGGTTGGGAGCCGAAAGAGCCGGATCTGTGTAGTGAGTCAAGCCGAAAGAGTCGGTTCTCTTAAAAGAGCTGGAATCCCTATCACTAGTCAATAATGAAAATGAACCAATGGGATGCTGTCAGTGCTGGTATGGCCAGCACACAGGAGCCCAAAAGTTTGTTAGTCCACCGGGAAAACACCCGGCATGCCAGATTACCAGTTCAGCCCTGAATGTCAAAAAACTGTTCAGAATCAATCAATCGTAAGTTTAAAATCAGCTAACTGAGAGTAAACAGAAATCAAAACTTGACTGCTCGCGTTCATAGAATTATAAATACACTGTCTTTTCAGTAAATGTAGAAAGCATGTGCAAGTAGGACCTGTGATATGCCCACAGTGGAGCATTACTAAATGAATTCAGACCATAAACTTACAAAACTATGTGGCACGCAGTACCATTAAAGCTTTTTTCTCCCAAGTCATGCATAGTACATCAAAGTTTGGTAGAACATGCTAACAGGAAGTTTCACATTAGACATGAAAACCATAGACGTGTTTGTGTGCTTAAACCACAACTTGTTCCATTCTCACTATCTCTGCTTCAGAAACAGGAATGACTTGGGTGTTTATTTTTATCTCTGAAGATACAATACAGCACAGATCTACTAAGTCTGAATGATTAAAAAAAATGAAAAAGCATGTGCAGAGTTTACTTCTGAACATTAACGCTCCTCATGTTATGGGCAGTTAGACTAGGGATGCAAACATAAGAACATTTACAACAGTAAAATGAAGCAAAGTGCTGTAAATTCACAAAAATGCCTTTTATTAATACAAGATCAGCCTGTCATCTAGCAACATGTAGAATCCCCATTTTTTCAGGTATAAAAACACTCTTTTTGTTTCAAAAATACAAATGAAGGTTTAGCAAATTTATAGAAGCTACATACATGCATACGTGGAAAAAGAACTTCCTAAATAGTCTTCCTCATGTATATACATGAGTACATATATACACATATATCTATCTATCTATCTATCTATCTATCTACATATATATATATATATATATTCACTGGATATATGCTTTGACATATGTATATATATGTATATAGGTATGTAGTGATGATAGTACAATACTGATATCAAAGATTGTTATACCATTCTGCAAAAACAGAACTTATAACAAAGAAGTAATTTCTTGAAACATTTGGTAATTTTCAGTTTACAAATTAGAATTAACCAAATAAGGATTTGGGATAAAGTTTATAAAGGTTTTATTCTTTTACTAATTCTTTTTACTAATTATTTTGATCATTTCATTTGTTTGAAACAGAAGCTTTACAGAATATTAACAGTTATGAACATTAACTATTTCAGCTGTTAGTGAGGACAGGAGCTGTTTCTGTCTATAGCTGTGTTGTGTGAAGTTATGTGCAAGCTGGAGGTGTCAAAGATTACACTGTTTGTTGCAAATGAATATTGTAAATTGATGGTAATATCCTAATACATCTCCACAACAATAAACATTATTCATCCTTGTTACCCATTTTAGTTGTTTAAATTGCTAAATTTTAGAGTAATTACCAATAACAAAACAAAATTTAGAAAAAAACCCCATCCATACATCTTCTTAACTACTTAACCACTTCAGGGTCAGGGCTGGATCCTTTCCCAGCTGATTTTCCTGAGTTGGTTTTATTTCATTTGTTATTTCTAATCACTCTAACATCTGTGTAGATAACTTCACTGTCAAAGTTACCTAGAGGGGAAATAAAAAAAAAAGTGTATTGTGCTTTGGATGAAGCTATGTTGTTTAAAAAGAAAAACAATCCCAGCAAGGCTTTAAATACTTTACTTACCTTCATTAACTGTTGTCAGTCTTGTTTTCTTGGAAAAACGTTTTACAACCACAATCAAAACTACAATAAAAAACAGCATGATGACACTGGTTATCACAGCCACTGTCAATGTTGTAACAGAACCTAGAATGCAAAAGCAAATGTCAAACAATATTGAATATCATGACGAATTTAGAAATACCAAAATGCTTCTTAAATATTTCCAAATAGCAGCTTTTCCCATCCATATCGTCAACATACAGTAACATCTGAAGTCACAGGAGATGTGTACTAACTTTTTCCCACAAGAATTCACAAGCGACCAAAACCATATGCTAAATAATTTCTTTTACTGCATATAAATTCAAATCCCTTTGAAAGAAAATATGTAGTGTTGTCTCAGAAAATCTTACGTTTAAATACTCTACCACTGCAGGCTGCCAGGGGAATAACGGTTTCATCTCTGCTGACATTATTCCAAACTTGGCACATAAGGTTTCCAGTCAGCTTTCCATCTAAGATGATGGTAACATTTGGAAACTCGGCTGTCCAAATGTTTAGGGACTGGTTGTGGTCATTACTTTGTATAAGTATCTGACCATCCAAACTCAAAATTAATTGTACTCCATCTCCCTCAGAGAAGCAGCTGATCTTCATCTGTTCTGGTGACAAACACGTCTGAGACAGTGTTGGCTTTGACACTGGAGCTGGAAGACATGTAATCATATTGTGTAAGCAGTGTAGAAGACAAATAAAATATAGTTTAAGTTAATTTGCACTGTATTTTATTTGTCACAAAAAAGGTTTCTAGGGAAATATCACCAAGTATTAAGAGAAATATACACTTAATTTGTCCCACATTTGGGGAAATATTTTTTTAAACAGCAATTTGACTAATAATAACAATAATAATAATAATAATAATAATAATAGATGAATAACATTCAAGGGTTACAATTTTGGATTTCCAGGTTTAATTTAGTTATATGTATACAGCATCAAATCACAACAGCAGTTGCCTCAAGTTGCTTTATATTGTAAGGTAAAGACTTTAATATAATAATGCAAAGAGATGTTTCAGTTTCAGATATTTCAGTATTTCAGTGCCATAAGGGTTTTGTCATGCTTCTGGGTCTTTGACCCAGGTTTTTGAGGTTGTTAGACTTGATTTAATTTCCGAGAATATTGAGATTCTGATGTTCAGTTTAGAGAGCCTCTGTGTTTTGTTACTTAAGTTCTAGTTTTTAGTTATTGTTTAATTTAGTATCCTTTTATGTCTAGTCTCTTGGGCTTTCCTCGGTGCGTCCTCCCCTGCATTGCCAGGGTGTAGACTATCATATCTGTTTTTGAATGTGTTTAGTGTCACTCTGATAGTCTCTTGTCCCGTGTGCATTATGTTTAGTTTTGCTTCTTGTAATGTCTTGTTGAGTCTAGTTTGCTCCAGTTGTGTTCCCATGCACTTCTCTCTATCACCCTTGTGTATATATTGGCTCAGTCTCCCCTCATGTCTTGTCGAATCATTGAGTCACTTTCTCTTTTTCTTCTAGCACCTGTCTTCTTGTTTTCTGCTAGCTCTAGTTTTAGTTCCAGTTTATTTTTGTTAGTGTTTTCCTAGTTCCCTTTGCTCTTGTGTGATTGCCTAAGTTTCGCTCTGGACATCAGCCTTAATAAATTCGCCTCTTGAGTAAGGTCCTGTAAGGTCGTGGTCCTTTACTTCACTACTCACGATCTGTGTTTCCGCAGGTCATGACAAGTTTAAAGTATTATACCTGCTGCAAGTATAATACGTTTTAACACTTTCTTGTTCACCAACTCACCAAATAAACTGTGTTGTTTGCTGTTGTTTGTTTCGGTTGAAAGCATAGGTTTGTGACCCGAAGTTCTTTATTAAGCTTTAGCATTCAAGTTCATTGACTTTGTTGACAATAAAAAAACAAAGGATTTTGACAGCTTGATTTAATCACAAATCCTTTTTTATTCCTTGACTGGGATCAAATGGCAAAATAATACCAGTAGTATTCTCTGATGCCTCTGGCATTTACACTTTTTTGCATCAGTATTTATTTAGATTTAAATTTCTTTTGAATAACAGGAACTAAAACTCAATATGAACCTGCAGCCTTTGCTCCCCTCATATTCAGTATAACAGACCATTCTCAAATTTTGATTTAGTATTCAGGTTTTTTCTCAAATATTTGTTTTACTGTACATTGCATGTACATTTACATTACTTTTTAAATTTGCACAGTAAAGTATAAAGCAGTAAAGTATTTTTGCTTTTGCAGATTTGAAGATTAAAGCAATGAGGTCTTTTATGGAATTAACATTTAATTTAGTCTCATTTATATGTATATATGTAATATTCAATAAAAAAACAACTATACAATTAATGTACTTGGTTTATAACATCTGCTTTTTTAAAACTCTTTTAATAAAACATAGCCATTCATATAAATCAATAATAACGATTAGCTTGAGTTTGAAGCAAACAACCGAATAAAATAAAAACTTACCATATATTTTTAGAGATACATTCGCTTTTTTCAGTAACTTTCCTTTAGAGTCATGTTCTTCCAACTGGTAATATCCAGAGTGTTTCTTCATGGCTTTACCCAGTTTCAGTGTTCCATTATTTACGCCATTTGGTTGATTTACATATTCATGATTTAAAGACATAGTCCCATTATTGCCAGTTTTTACAACCCAGTATTTGTTATCCTTCATAACTCCCATTGAAGTATCAATTTTATGTGACAGATGAAAAATTAGCGACTGTCCTATGGCTCCAAAACAATAATGGGTTCCAGGAGATTCTGAGAAAATGCATTCAACTGACCCTAAAAGAAACAAGAAATAAACACAAAATTTTTTTATGTAAAATATGGAATAAAATGAAACAGATTCTATAAACAAAACTGGTACAAATTTACAAATTCAATCAACATTTTCTGTATTGAAAACAGTACAATATACTATAAAATTAAATACCTTTTGCCAGGGCTGTTGTTACCAGAATTGTGATGCTGATGTAGATGGAAATCATTGTTTCTGTAACACAGAGGTCAACATTTGGAAACATGTCACACTTTTTTGGAAGGTATGCCTGCCCTAATTTATTCTATGGATTCTACTTCTACTTATTCTATTGATCACTTTGAGAATAAAGTCAAAATTCCTAGATAAAAGTTGAAATCCTATTTTGAGAAAAAAAAATTAAATGGGGAGATTAAGACAAACCTATACCCTCTATAAAATGCCTTGTGTAGATGAGTTAGTAAAATCATACTTCATAATCTGTTTTCTGCACACTAAAAATTTATCACATAAACACAGTGTGGTGATAAAGGATGTAAAAAGATGACAGAAAAAGGAAAAAAACACATAAACACATAAAACACATAAAAAGAGTTGAACGAATTTGTACAAAATGAAATGCCTCCCAATGGACAGATGCAGGAATATCGATGACTGCAACCTCGTGCAATGAAGAGGATGTACGTTGTATCATAATACACTATAAGACGGCTGATCAATTTGTTTCACTAATTCATCTGCACAAGGCATTTTGTAGAATGTATATAGCAGTCATGGCACTTTGTCCTGAAACACCTGTAATCACCAAATTTGACTTTTTTTTCTCAAAATAGAATTTCAACTTTGATCTTGAAATTCAACTTTATTCTCAAAACGATCAATAATATTAGTTTATTCTTAACACGCCCCTAATTGTTCTTTGTATTATTTAAACATTTGCCACACTGCATAAAAGGTTGATTTCACAAATTAAAAGTTATACAGTCTCTATGAAATAGTATACATGGATTATTATTTATAATTTAATTAAATAAATTTGTTACAGATTTTTAGTTTGTTTTAATCAATATCAGCCTGCATGGATTAAAGTTAAAAGCTTTCACTCACCGCATTCAAAAGGGGAAGTTTTCTATATGGCAGTGTAAGACTGCACTGTGAATGTTTTACAAGCAGAAGGCTGGTTTATGGTCATTACAATGGGCGGATCAATGTAAATATCAATAGTATTGATACCAATGCTGGTATTGATATTAGATTGATAGTAGCGTGATAGAATCAATACTTTGTTTCTATCCTCTAAGTTCAGTATGTAGCCCACCTAATTGCGTAAATTATTTATGGGGAAATACAAAGAAATATACCTAAAAGATCCACTATGAAACATGTGTAAACCTCGTTGTACTGAATGTGACCTCAATTTGATTTATAGCCTACAGCACATTTAAACAACAGAAGAGTTGTTTAGAAATAGGCACATTTATATTTTAGGTTTCCACAAAGCCCAATTTCAAAAGTATAACCAATTATTGTGAATAGTAAAAGTCACTATGATTTAGTGATCATTAAAATGTGTTCAGAATTTGCTAATCGATCATGAATCAACTCATAGGTCATAACACACTGCTCTCCTCTACATTAACTTTCTTTATAAGTTAAAAGTGTTGTTTTTTGCCTTGTGTGGGGAATACTGGCCCCACATTTAGTTGGTATCTGATCGATACAGAAATTTAAAGTATGGTACAGCACTTGCTTCTTCTCTGATAAGAATTAAGGAAGGAGCTTTTGCACTGGTTCCCACAACTGTACAGTACAAATTGGTCATACATGCTTTAGTTTTTAGCCCCTTTTGTCAGACTGGTTCTGGCAAAAGGTGGCTATATTTGCTATGTGTCTATTTAGCAAAGCTGCAAAACCGAACCTCACTCAATCATGTTTGTGGTGCTGGTGTTTTCTGCCGTTATCAGACAAAAAATATGGTTTCACATTTGGTCAATTATACTAACAGGGTTTTCAAATGTTTTATGCTCCTTTTGTTTTGTTTATTTGTTCTGCTTTTGTTGTTGGAGTTTTTTTATCTATTCTTTTTTTGTCTGTGGTCAGTGGGCCCGATATTGTTCTAAGCCAGCTGGCTTTAACTAATAGTTCAACAATTCAGGTCCTTAAGAGAAACAAAATATAGACAGTTATTGTGACAATCTTGATCTAAGAACAACACAAACATATAAATTATTTGACTTTTTGTGAATGCTGTATTTTTATGTGTGAAATTATTTTTAGCTTTCACACAATATAAAAGGATCCAGAAAGCTACAGTTTTATTTTATTTTATAGATATTTCTTTCATTCATTTATTTATTTTCACAAATTGTGATACTAGATTAGTGAAGTTATACAATGTTATGTATTTTCTTTGGTGACACTGGTGTATTTTCATTTTACCTTTTAATTTTTAGAAGGGCTCGCATTTCTGATGACCATATTGTTTCTAAAGAATAGCTTGCCTATTGATGCTATTATTGTGACCTTTATTTTATTAAAATCCCCTCTGTATTCATAATGTTTGATAAAAGTTGTGGCGTGTGGGCATTACATTTTTTCCTCTTCTACTCTAAAGGGGCAGTGTGAGGGTTTGGGGCTTGCCAGCAAAAGAAGACAAAAACATCACTCACATAATTGCTCAAGTTTCTCACGACAACAAAGGCAATAACAAATTAAGCCAAGTGTGAGACTGACAGTTAAAAACCACAGCTCTTTTTCTGTTTCTGTCACTGTCTCATCCGTAGCGTTTAATGTGAAACTCTCAGGGGAAACTTCTCGAACGTCCGGTGTAAAACCAGATGGACAGGACTTTTAAGAAGTACTTTGCATTTGACCTCACAAGAAAGCAGACTGGCAAACATTTTTTATTTAGTATTACTTTTAAATATATATATTTTTGGTCTTTTAACTGGCTTTATTGGATAGATACAGTGAAGATTGACAGGAAAGCAGAGGAAAAGAAAGTGGGGAAGCCATGCGGCATAGGGCCATGGGTTGGACTCGAACCCAGGCCGAGTCCAACCCACAGACTGTGTGTCTCTGTCTATATGTTACTCTGCTGTGACGGATACATGTATGCTGCCTCTTTCCCAAAGTCAGATATAGGTTCCACCTCCTGCAACACTTCATTGGATAAGCAGCTGAAAAAATCGATGTCCTTTAGAACTCTTTATCAAAGAAAAAAACAATTTATTAATGCAATCCCACAACTGTCAATGATTTCAGCCATTTATACTCAATCATTTTCATAAGATCTAATGTTGGCATTGCATTGCTCATACCTCACTGCATATAACATACTGATTACCACACTTAGCATTCAGAGTCCTTTCTATTTCAGCTTGATTAAACACAAGCTAACTTGTTTTACATGTGTCAAACATAAGGTGAATGCTCTGGTTGCTTAAATTTGTGTTTTTGTTTATGGGCCACTTTGCAACAAACTTATCCACATTATTCAGAGACTGACATGTTGCTTATTATTTAGTTTCTATCGTTTTCCTCATTACATTCTAAGTCAGAACACTCAAAATTGCTCAGTCCTCTTTGTTTTGTACAGCTTTCATCAATCTCTGGGTTCTTGCAGTTCTGCTTCAGTTTATCTCGTCTCTCAGGGTTTTCCATAATTCTCTCCAGTGATGTAACTGGACTATCATTTCTTTTTAAAATGCAGCCTAGAAGCAAAAATAAGAACAGAAAAAAATGTTCACATAAACAATGAAGGACTGGCTGAAACTGAGAGTAATAGATGATAGTAAGATGATAGTAGTTGCAGATATATTTTCCTATCCATTGCCTGCACCACAAAGTCATTCCAGTGTTATTATTGTAGGGTCTACCTTACAATATAGAGCCTTGAGGCAACTGTTGTTGTGATTTGGCACTGTATAAATTACACTGAATTGAATTGAAATTAAATTGAATTGAATTCGTGATGAGGTCATCCAGTCGTGTTTGGTATTCTAACTGGCAAACTGTCAGGTCTGCGTAACCGAAAAATGTTACATTTTGCAACGAATATAATCATCATAATGACTGGTTCCCCAATCCCTGTAATTGCCTTCCAGTTGGCAATAGAGAGAGCAAACAAGAGGGAATGCAGTAGTAGAAAGCAGAAGAGGAGGTACAAGACAGCAAACCAGTGGTACCTGAGTAGGATTTGTTTTTGTCTTAGTGACTGGTATGCAGTGTTGGTCAAGTTACTTGAAAAAAGTAATCAGTAACTAATTACTGATTACTTCCCCAAAAAAGTAATCCCGTTACTTTACTGATTACTTATTTTCAAAAGTAATTAATTACTTAGTTACTTAGTTACTTTTTAAAAACACGATTTACAACCTGAATAGGTGATAAAGCGATAGATCTTTCAGCCCAATTCTACTTTTTCTGCATAATTCATCATACGAAATGTAATCAAATGGAAAAGTCTCTTTTTAAAACTTGTTTTAATCTTTTAACTTTATGCATCAAGCAAAAATTAAATTATATGCAACATTCTCTGACTGGAAGAAATTTGTTTAACATTTAAACCTATTTTCTGCACATTCCAGCACATAAAATAAAATATTTTCTTGTGTTTACACTCACTCTTTCAAATAGATGCAAGTAAAACACAGCAGAAAATAAATAAAATCAAAGACTCAGCGGTCCTGTTGCTCTATTTTCACCTATAAAGCAGGAGTGGGTTAGGGGTTAGGCGGAGGTTTACCCTGGTGCAGGTGTGCCGCAGCGGTCAATAGAAGAATCCGCGAGTTTCTCTGTGAATTTCACATTACAGTCGTAGCGCACTCGGTGCTTGCTTGGAAGTTTGGGGGTTTAAAAAGAAGTTTTCTTCCCACGCAGTGAACAGTGGACACTAATGTTTTTGTCACTTTTTATGGAATCAAACTCAAAGTAAGGTCAGTACTTCCACGCTTTAAACGCTGCACGCTCATACTCTCTCCCGTACTTGATATATTATCCCGTAGTTGATCTGCAGACAGCTGTTGTCACGAACGTCGCACTCGCTTACGTCACTGTCATGAGACATTCTCGCAAAAAATCACGGTTTTAGTAACGCAGTAACGCAGCGTTCCTACGGGAAAGTAACGGTAATCTAATTACCGTTTTTGCAATAGTAATCCCTTACATTACTCGTTACTTGAAAAAAGTAATCAGATTACAGTAACGCGTTACTGCCCATCTCTGCTGGTATGGAATACCACAACAGGATACCAGTGAGGTTAAAGAAAAACAAATATAAGTGTAACAATAAAAGAGACCACTGAGAGAATGTGGACAAGGAGACAAATTAAAGGGAAAGTAGCAAACAAGTAAAACCTGTGCAACTGAAACAACATAGGGTATTTTCTCAGGAAAATGTAACATGAGTAGTTTTCTTTCAGACATGTCTTCACACAACCTGCCTGAGAGTTTACACTTAATTCTTTAAATTTTTTCAAATGTGAGGATCATGCAATTAATTTTAACTGTTAGAATTAGCTTAAGGAGTAACACACCCAGGAATGCACTTAAAACATACCAGTACATATAAGACCCAAGGATCAAACAGCATGATCTTTTAGTACTAATCACACAAATCCTTCAGGTCATGCATAGCAGAAAGAAGAAAGAAATGAACGAATCACTACTTCCTCATTCAATGTTTAAATGGAAATGCTCAGTTGTTGAGCATTTTTAAAATGACTGTACTATAATTAGCATGTTTCCAGAGTCTGCACAATTATAAAGGGCCTTAGCCCCTATGCTGAGTAACTAAGAAGAAACCTGGCAGGACAGGTTCTGTGTTATTATTGATATTTTAGCTGCACCTACATGACTGTGACATGAAACCAGTGCTTCACCAGACTCTTGTTTCTCACACTTTTGTCTCCTTCAACAACTGCTGCAATGACTGACTGATCCAGCTAAACAAAGAAGAGCATATTGTAAAGTTATAACTGACATTATTAAGCCATTTCATAATGTTAAATATGTTTAATAATGTTAATGATTATTACTTCCATTTTTTTCTTTGTTTAAGCTAGGGCATTATGTCGTTACTATTGAGTATTGCAGGGTATTTGTGTCACTTAAATATGAATATACAGTGTAATGCACACTGTGAAAAGCTAGAGGGGGCAGTTTTCAAATTGACTTCACTAGGTTAGAGAAAATTCTGTTTTTGTTTTCTTTTATTTTTGGTCTTTTCTCAGTCTCATTGGCATGACAGCTTTTTCATTCTTTCCAACCTGCTGTGGAATAATAATGCAACATTAGTTTATATTAACTGTAATGGAGCTACAATATTATGATTTACAAATAGCAGAGAGAACATTTATATTTTACACCTCAGTGAATTTTAGATTAGTAAAAGAAAAGATTTGGACATATTTAGGATTTCTCAGGGATGCCTGCCTGAATTATATTTAAGTCAGTGGCTCAGTCACAATTTTAAGACGTGTGTTTGTGTGTGTTTGTCCTATAGGTGTTAAACGCGCACACAGTTCTCCTTATTATCCTATAGAATAAAGACCGGTTTGTTAGGCAATCTACACCCTGTGTGGCAATAACTTCACCAGGCGCTGCTTTCTGCCCTGCACTGACCCACTCCTCCTACTGCAGCTAAGGCAAAACCATACACCAGCCACAATGATATAGTTATTTATGTATACTCATTGTCCAAATCTCAGTTATATTCTATACAAGTATGTTATTAAATGTGTATGTTCACATATACAGTGAAAAGTTAACTGAAAAAATAAATGTTAGTTAAAGCTTCAAACACAATTGTTAAGACCTTTTTCATGCCAAAGTTTATAACTCAAAAGGTTTGCAAATGTTTGAAATTCTTTGGAATTTTTTGTGATATTACAAAACTGAATAGTCTGATCACATTTGCATTTGGCTTGCAATTTATGTAGCTTGGCTTATTTATCTACATATGTTTTGTTATTAATGACATGAACAAAAGAAAAGAAACAGGAGCCAAAAACTAGATACTCAGTTGTCAGGTGGGTATTTTTTATAATGATGTGCACACAACTTTCACACTCATTAACTTTTAAACTCATCAAACCTGTTTTGTGTTATCTTACATGTAGGTTAACATGTAACACTGATTTGAAGTCTGGTACTCTCATAGTGTCATATATTTAGCACAGTCCAAGAGTCTGTTTAACAAATACATAAGAAAAAGGAGGACTGATATATGAAAGACTGAAATATTTATTTAATATTTTTACAGCTTAGAGCTTATTGATACAGTTATCACATCTATTAGAAATAATCTGTAAAGAAGGAGGCTGTGAAAAAATGGCATGCAATACATATTAAGCTAATGTGTGAATCTCAAAATCGTTTTACACAAATGTGTCATTATGGTAACATTAGTCACTCGTGGAAACACAGCAGCTTGTGAAAGTAACAGTTAAAAAATATATAAATAAAAGTTTAGAAGGTTATTTTGAACAGTACAAAAGAGGTAATAGGAGCCGGGAACCGTGTGTGTTTGGGTGGAGTACATGTAAGCACAGCCTACATACAAGGTGTGGCGTGACTAGGCACAATGCAGTTTCAGGAAGACACAAGAGTCAGCAGCTTACCTCGAAAAAGGGTTATAATTATTTGACTATGAAAGATTATGCTGAAACCATTGGCTTTCTGGGGCAGTGGGGACGTTTCCAGCAAATTGTCTTCTTCTCGCTCGTTGCCACCATCATGCCAAATGGATTTGGTGCTTTCACTCTTGTTTTTCTGACTGATACACCGAGTCATCACTGCCTGGTATCTGGCATCAACCTCACTGAAGACTGGCGTAAAAGTGTCATCCCAATCAGAGTAAGTGACTGCGAGAGCCCCAACTCTGTGAAACAGCACAAAAAGGAAACATTTAAACTACTGATGCAGTTTTTCAGTGAAAAAACATGCTTGGGAGAAATAGAAAACTACTTTATGGAACTAAATGAGTTTTACATCGCTGTACAATCCAGAGAGAAGTTTAAGTAAAAGTTTAAGTGGTTGAAAGTTTAAAAAAAGCTGTGTAAACAATACATTTAACTGAAAACCATTAAATCTTCATGAAATGCAATAAAATATTTAAGAAAGTCATAAATTGGGATAGTAGTCATTGGTATCTGGTTTGTACAGGTGTAGATGTGATTGCCAGTTTGTCTACACAAACTGATATACTTAGATAAACTGAATTGTCTACACATCTGTATGTAAAGGACACTCTCTATATAAATGGCCAGAAAAGTTAGTAATGTATTTCAGTATGCTGGTTTTAAGTTCTGTTATTACCAAGAAGAAGTGTCAGGAACTGTCTGCTCTTTGGGCTGGAGTTTATGTCATAACCTATCACAAGACTGCTATGCAACCAACTAAAATGTGTTGTAGTAAAGTAAGTAAGTAAAATTGTAGTCATATAGTACTGTTCAAGACAACAATCATAAAGTGCTTCACAAATAAATACCAGGGCATTAAAAAATAAAACAGACAAAAAATTAGCCAGACGCAATTCCAAAAAGATGCGTTTTAAGTTGTTTTTTAAAATAGACTACTGAGCCCACAGATCTCAAGCTCAGAGATCCGGGTAGTTGGGTTTTGGTTGGGCCTACGGTGGCCCTGAGAGGCCAAACGGATTGCAACTTAAGAAAACACCAGCAATAAGAAAAACGCTGCAAAAGCACACAAAACACAATGGAAATAGGAAAAAAGAAAACAGAAATAGGAAAAAGCACAAGGGAAGTGTTTCTGGGGAGACAATAACCCGACGGACCAGTTGCAGGAACCCAAAACATAATAGGTGTGTTTTATCATGATTCATATAATAGTGATGACTGATTTTTAGGCTAGTAGTTAGACTAACACACTTACCTCTCATCTTTTCTTTCCTCACAAAACCATAGATCCTCCACTTCTTAGCCTATTTTGGTTCCTGCAGCTGGTCCGTCAGGTTATTGTCTCCCCAGAAACACTTCCCTTGTGCTTTTGGAAATCTGTTTTTTCCTCTTCTTGTTTTCTTTATTCCTATTTCTGTTTTCTTTTTTCCTATTTCTGTTTTTGTTTTTCCTATTTCCGTTGTATTTTGTGTGCTTTCGCAGTGTTTTTGGTATTGCTGGTGTTTTCTTAAGTTGCAGTCCGTTTGGCCTCTCAGGGCCACCGTATGGGCCTATTGTTGCCTCAGTGTTACATAATTTTGTAAACACTATGACATCCTACCGAGTTTGTCTTAAACATCTTAATACTAATAATGATAAAACTGTTTGTATCCTTGTGACTATGAGGAGGTGGATGGGAAACGGGAGCTGAGCAGATGCAGCAGATACAGGTTGGATGTGGTCAGAAATCTCTCTGCTCAGGGATATATTCCTGGCATGGATGTCAACCTTACGGACCTGGAGGAGGAGGGCTGTGTAGATGGGTGGAGCTATAGCAAAGACATCTATGAATCCACTATAGTTTCTGAGGTATGGTCAAATCCTTCTTCTACATCGACGTATTTTTCATGTACTATTTTTTAGCAGCATTGGCTGTTTTTTATTGATGTTGCAGATATATCATTAACTCCTTAGTCTATGTGACTCCTTTCCTCCTACCTTATCCAAGGCAGGGGATTTCAGCCCATCCATTTGTTCAACAGTTAGGACAGAACACACCTGTGAACATACAGTAGCTGCAGTCAGTCAGTATAGGAACGTGATATAAATTCCTGTGGAAAAATCTTTCTGTACTGAGTGTTGTTAATGTGAAGTTATCAACATGGCTTATTTCTCATTATCTTGTTGTAATCTTGTTGATCTTTGAGTCAAAGCAAATTCATTATGTCTTCAACATTATTTTGTCAGTGCTTAAAGTTCAAGGTGCTCTATGGGGATTTAGTTTCTCCACACCCTTTTTCTTTCTACTTGGAGTGAAAAGACATTTGAATACAGCGAGCAACAGTCAGCACATATCACACTAACTTTAACGTGGTTATTTATTTTGCACATATTCAATCTTTCAACTGTTAATATCTAATTTTCCAGTTTGACTTGGTGTGCAGTAACCAATGGAAGCAGCCGCTCACATCCACTGTTTTCTTCGTGGGAGTGCTCCTTGGATCATTCTTTTCAGGCCAGCTGTCAGACAGGTACTGACATGAGATTCATGTGAAAGAGACCAAACACCACACCATTCTTTAAAGGTCATTATACAACTGAAAGGCTTCAGTGTTTCGATATTAAGATTGTCTTTATTGTAAAAAGAAATAAAAAATTAAAATCATTTAAAAAAGATCATGTTACAGTATACGCTTATAATAGTCAATAATGTAAAAGACATGTATTATGCTGTTGTTGACAGCTTTTATTAAGCTTTGTAATACTTTTAAGATGTTTCTCTCGCTGAAAATGCTACATCCAGACAAACTTTTCTGCGATTTTCATTTATGATGGAGTTGTATTTTTACCAGTATAGTATAGTATTTTTACCAGTAATAAGAAATAGAGTACAGTGGTAGAACACAGTTATTATTTTTAGATATTTACTTATTTATTTTCAATTTGTGCTCCTTCTACCCCGCAATATTTTGAATACCGTTAGGTCCATCATTTCTGGGACAATGCACTTATTTTGTTATTTTGTCTGTGTACAGCACCACCCTGGATTATACATTTTTAAAAGTCCAGATTTTTAGATGCAATTCACACAATTGTATAGAAAATACAACACTTTTTATTCATGTATATGTTTACTAATGTATTTATCTTCTCTGTCTAGATATGGCAGAAAACCTGTTCTTTTTGCAGCTTTGGCACTACAGACAGTTTTCACCTTTGCTCAAGTCTTTTCTGGTTCATGGATTATGTTCCTCATCATCCTCTTCATCAACGGTTTGGGACAGATGTCCAACTTTGTGGCTGCTCTTGTGCTGGGTAGGATAGAACATTTATTTAGCTATGATGCAAAACTAAGGGCCAGATTTATAAGAGGGTGTCATGGTCCTGTGTCAGTGCCCCAGTGTTTTTGAGTTTTGTGCTTTTAGTTTTTGGTTTCTTGCTCACTCTAGCTCCTTAGCCCTTTAGCATTTCTTGAGTTCTAGTTTTAGGTTTTGTTATGTGGCTTCTCTGTGTTCTGTGTTTCCTGTTTTACTTTGAAGGTGCGAGTCTCTTGTCTTGTTATGTTAATTCGGATCAGCTGTGCCTCCCTCCTGTTTGCCATCCCTTGTTCCCTTTGTGTGTGTATTTATAGTGTGGGGTTGTCTTTGCTCACTGTCGGACCATCTGTGTTACTTGGTGTATCTCTGCGGCTCCCTGCTCATCATCCCATGTAGTTATGGTTTCAGGCTAGTTTTGGTAGCTCCCCATTCTGCATTTCCTGTTTTTTGCCACTCCTGTAAATAAAGCTCACTTGCATCTCAGCCTGTACCTGCATCTTGGGTCCTTACTCTCACACACCACACGACTGCTGCCGCCGCCGTGACAGTGGGGTAAATTGTAATGACACCACAATCCTAAAAGGGCCAATGGGAGCGTCAGGTTCTACTGCTGATCTACAAACATCATGCCAATTGATAAATGATGGAGTTTGAAAGATGCATTTTGATGCAATCTAACACAAGGAGCATAAACTAGGGAGCCAAGAATAGAAAACACCAGAGGAATGTCTAAGTGCAGGTTTTACACGTTTGCTTTGTACAGCAAAAAGAGCAGCAGATGTTTGGATATAAGTGCAAAATTAGTAGAAACTGAAGTCAGGTGACAGCTCAAATGGAGTGAAGGAGTCATTCAGAAGACAGCTGCTTTATTCCAGATCATTCTGCTGTAACTCTCACAGCTACCTGTCAGATGTCACATCACTCACATACTTCTGAGCAGCTTGTGCAGCCTCTATGCTTTTATTCAGTTTCTTAATGCACACTGTGTGCGTTTAGTCTGTGTGCCTTATATACCCAATGGCAAAGTGCATTTAATTCTCACAAAAATCACTCTAAAAACACCTTTTGACAAGTCTTTACTGGCAAGGCCCTGCTGCCTCTGGCACTTTCACTCTCTCCAGGGGTCTCAGCATACTTTTACATTAAAAAACAGGCAGTGATTGGCAAATTTGCTGCAGATGCATGAACACTGTCAGTGGACACTGCTTTTAGAAGCACTCTGTCCCACGTGTCCCTTTGCAGCTGAGCCACAAACCACACCTCACTGCCATAAACAAATTCAGATGTTAAAAAAAAATACATGAAAGCTTATTTATTGTGGTGTGGCACTCTGCATTGTGTTGATAACATACAAACAGAGTTTTTTGTGCAATCTTTAGTTTGTTTCCTTTTTTTGTTTTGTTTTTCGGAACACATATATTTTTATTCATCATTACCCCCTCTTTTTTTGCAGGTTCTGAGGTCTTAACTGGCAAAGTGCGTGTCCTTTACTCATCTTTGGGCACATGTCTAGGCTTTGCTATTGGATACATGATACTTCCACTCTTAGCATATTTTTTAAGGGACTGGAAATCACTGTCATTGGCTTTATCTTTGCCTTGTGTGGCCTACATCCCCTTTTGGTGGTAGGTGGCACTCATTCTAGCATATCTATCTGTCTACATATATCTGTATATAGCATTCCCTGTAGGAACTGAATCAAATGTAATGACTTGCTTGAAACTGTGGTGGACATTAGCAGATGAAGTCAGGGGGGAGTTTCCATAGACTGTGACATACACAGATGATATTGTTATCTAAAGACAGAGTACAGTGGAGGAAGATGATCCTCTGTCACAACCCCTAAAGGGAGCAGCTGAAAGAAAAAGAAGAAACTGTTCCCAATAACAAGTTTATTGACTTTATTTCACTGTCTTTTTTGCTTTGTCTCCAAAATCCCTCTGATCAAGTCTGCATCCTTTTGTTTGTGTTAAATATTAAGCCAGGCTTATGCCAGAGTCTCCCCGGTGGTTGCTTTCTCAAGGCAGAGTTGAGGAAGCCGAGGCCATTATAAGAACTGCTGCTAAGTGGAACAAAGTTCAAGCTCCGAGGATCATCTTTGAAGATTGTGGTGTAAGTAAACTTTCACTTACACATTACTGGATTAATCCAAGATGCAGAACACAGTTGTTATCATTTGAAACAAGTTCAAGTTTTACAAATAAATACATAAATAAAAATTACAAATATTTTTTTATATTTGACATTTGACTGATATTATTAGTATAAAAATGCATGAAAAAAGAGAAATCTTAAACATTTTTGTGTTTTAATATTTTTTGAAAAAGCCCTGCTCACACAGTCAAACTAATTTTATGAGTCTTCCAGACAGAAAAGATGCAGACACACTCAAAGGAGCATTACAATGTCTTTGACCTGCTGAGGCAGAGCAGCATCAGAGCCACAACACTCATCCTCTGCTTTGTGTTGTGAGTAAACAGTTTCCGTTTTCCATAAACGTTTTTGTGACATTTCACTAGTGTCACTAATACAGCAGTGAAGACAGTGTGGCACATAGCGGCTTAATGAGACATCCTCAGATAGAGAAAATAATGAAACAACAAGAAAATTACCAAACAATGAATTTGCCGGATTCCTCATGGAAATCAAAAGCAGATTTAGCAGATAAACAGCTAAAAATGACCTGTCTCTTAACTAAAAATGATTTTTTACTAAAAGAAAATTCATTTTTCTTTTGTTTTTTCATGTATTTGTGTTTGCCATGATATAAGATCTGCGATAGAAAAAACAATCACGATTTGCATTTGAAAAAAATGAATGCATGCAGAAAAATCTTGGGAAAGTTCACTTAGATGAAAAAAACGTTTTCATTTCCCTTTGATTTTCCCAGGTTCACTATGATTGTTGGCTACTATAGCCTGTCTTTCAATACAGCACAACTCCATGAAAACCCCTACATCAGTTGCTTCATCTCAGCAGTTGTAGAGATTCCAGCATATATTTCCAGCTGGTTGGCTCTGCTATACCTTCCACGACGGCTGTCTGTGATCCTTACGTTGGTCTTTGGAGCGGTGCCACTCTACCTGATTCAACTTGTTCCAGACGGTAAAATTTCTTAAAAGCAAGCTGCAAGAATTCACATTAGAACAATCGATCAGTCATATATAAGTTACTTATTGCTTAAAGTGTCCATACTATAATTTTGGGGTTCTTCCTTTTCCTTTGATGTGTGATACACACTACTGTGATTTTTTTTCTATAATGTCATTCCAAGGAGCCAGACTTTCTTGTTGTTTATTTGTATTTTGTCTTGGTCTTCTAAATTTCAGTCCAGTCCTTGTACGTGTCCATTTTAGGGAAAAAATGTTGTTAAGCCACTGTTAAGCACTGATTTATGAATCATTCAAGCATAACAAGGCAGCTAGCTCAAGGCATGAACCACTGTCGTGTCTACCTATAACTCACAACAAAGATCCAGTTCTAATGTATTGCTTTAGGCATTTGTTACTAGAAGCCTGCCATTAAACACATAATTTGTTCTCATTTCTTCAGTGGAATCTATAAAAATGTCAAAGATAACAGTTTGACAAGGATGAAATTATATTTTTACAACAACAAGGTGCAAAGAGTGATGTTAGCTGAAAATGCAGCATAAGCTGGCATGGTGTGCAATGTATAGCTGTCAAAAAAACATTCCTAAGGAAGGTAAATAAATAAAATGAATAAAAAAGGCTGAGATATACCAAAATCCTCAAGAACTGGAACAAAAATAATTTGTAAAACTTTTGGTTTAAAAGTACCTATTATCTGAATGACAACAGCTTCAACTTTTAGCACGCCAATATAGTAAAAACATACCTATATAGAAAAACACGCAACGGCGAACATTCAGTCATGGATTGGCCTCCTAACAGCCTGGGCCTCAACATTATTGAGACATTATTAAGACAATCCCAGACCGTTTGTCTGGGATTGTCTTGACAGAGAACTGAACAAAAGGCAGGCAACAGACAAAGATGTGCTTTTGAATATCTGGAACCAAATATTGACTTTAAGCTTCTTTGTACTATACAAAGAAACCTATATTTCCATATGGGTTTTGTTACGGGTTCGAAATTGAGGACGAGAGTAAAACAATGATGGTCCAGAAGAGGTCATTCAAACAATTGATTTTAATGAATGCACGCAGCGTGGAGAGGTGCAAACTGCAAAACAGTTGTACATCTCTACCCAAAATACACTCTAGATTGCTTTTATAACATCAGGGTATTGTAACGCCCCTTCTTGCGTTTACAAGCACATAATTTGCATGTACAGAACATTCATGTATTTTAAGAATTAAATGCAACATAGAGGTTCCTCCTTGTGGCATACTCTTCCGAATATAGTGATGACCTAAGGCCTTTGAGGTCACCATGGACTGGACATCCTTCCGTCACCTGTAACTAAGCAAACTCAAATACCACAAGAAGCTGAATACATTCAGGCCTTTGCTCAGCTACTATTTTACTATATCAATATACTCAGCATATGAGTTATGATATATATATATTTAACTCAATCATTTTAAAGTAGTTATAACTGCACCTGTAATAAAAATGTTAATATTTGATTATAATAACCCCTATAATATAAATTATAACATAATGCCAGCAGCTTCAATAAACACTTTGATGAAATGATAATTAATGCAATGATAAGATGATGGTTATGTAAAATAATCCCTATAATTCTACAGTTTGCACATATTCTAATAAATCACTGCACCTGTTTCCCATCTTCCAGGCAACATCTAGAGAAAAAGAGGACCAAAAGTCCCAAAAAATTATTTTTGGAAAACACTGTAGCTATGTTGCACATAAAAGTTCTTCCAATAAAGCCTCTGGCAAAGACAGATATTCTTTCATACATATAAAACGTTGCCCCTTTCTTTGCCCAAGATAACTCATCTATCATCAGTTATCTGCTGCTCTATTTGATGCAGCGACATTGTGTCTGCAGAGCAGCTGTTTGGCAACATTTTCTACAAAGAACAAGAAATTGACTCAATCCAGATGCAAACAGCTGCCTTAGAGTCTGATAATATTTTCGCATTAGACCCACTTCTGCTAACTCTAAAATGTCTCAAAGCATTACAAAAGTTTAGGATTACTTTTTTTTTTTTCATGTAATGTACCCGTGGAAAAAGGTAGCTTCCTGTATCTTTAGTTCTAGCATTGTCCATGGCTGTTGTTGTTTACATTAGCACTAGTACTGACTGGGGGCTGACTTGTATAGTATCTATAGG
Source organism: Oreochromis aureus (assembly GCF_013358895.1). Taxonomy (NCBI): domain Eukaryota; kingdom Metazoa; phylum Chordata; class Actinopteri; order Cichliformes; family Cichlidae; genus Oreochromis; species Oreochromis aureus. The sequence continues at coordinate 23,520,819 of NC_052951.1, forward strand.
CCCAGAGAATGCATGAATGCATTTCTTTCAGACTTTCTGCTGGAATCCACAGTCTCTTCTGGTTCATTATGTATCAGAAAACTACAGGTGTATGTTAAGGGAAGATAGCTTTCAGGAGACTATGCCAAAGCTGCCTTTGATCAGCTGACACTCACATGAGTCAGGCTTTTCTGGAGGTGGGGCCCTTAAAGGAACAGAGGTTGAAAAAGGACGAAAAAAACCCCCAAAGCATCAGTGTGCATTGTGTGAAATGTGATGCGTTATTTAACATTATAGCATGTGAACCAACAAAAGTATGAACATGTAAATGATCATAATAGAGGAATAGAATTTGTTTTTGTGATTTTTTTCATGTTACTAGGCAGGAAGTGACTACATGACAGGTATATGCAGGATTATCATCTTATATAAAACAAGTTTCACATACTTGATTAGAGTTTTGTCTCTTACTGTTTACTTATATCCACAAACTAAACAAATGTATTATTCTTTAGATCTATCAAATCTGTCTCTTGTACTGGAAATGCTGGGTAAGTATTCAATCACGACTGGTTCCTCCCTGATGTTCGCCTACACCGCAGAGCTTTACCCAACAGTGCTCAGAAACACAGCAACGGGGATAAGCAATACTGTTTCCAGAATTGGAAGTTGCATTGCCCCTTTATTGTTAAGTCTGGGTGAGTGCACTGATTAATATTCATTTTTAATCATTTGCTGTTTTCTGCCTGAGCATTTTACATCATTTGATTAAATTTGTATATTTTATGCACACTCATAAAGGAGTTTTCTCTCATCCTAACTTCCCCCTCTGTGTCTTCAGGTATGTATTATAAGTATCTACCTCATATTATATTGGGGACTCTGGCTGTTGTGGCTGCCTTTGCGGCTCTTTTCCTTCCGGAGAGTTTTAAGAAACCTCTTCCTGAAACTATTGAACAAATGCACAGACGAGAAAGGTAAGCTACTTTCATTCATAGTTCATTTTACTAAAAACAAGTTAAAATAACTTAAAAATAAGTTCCCAGTTAAAAGCAATTGTAATTTTACATTCTTATACAGCAAGTTCTTTAAACATGGTACACAGTATGCAGAAAAGTATGTTGTCAGGCAAGTATTTGTCATTTAGACAGTCATTGAAAGTAACTGAGTAGAAGCATGTTCATGGCGTAGATCATCTGATTAGATTTTAGCGCACCTATTATCTGCATGTATTTGCTTACTGATGGAAAAATACTAGTTTCCAAGGAATTGTGGAAACACCTTTGAAATTTGGTCAGGTTTAGAATGACCCTTTTGGAAAAATACAGTAACTATTTCAATAAACATACAAAGCCAGATTGTAATATTGACATCCTGGGTACGATTTCATAGGATTGATGAGGCCATTTCCCACAGTCTTGGGTCTACAAATCCCTCCCTCTGATGATTTTTTCTTATTTTTTTTTCTTATGTTTTTTAATCTCCGTTGGGGACAACTACATACTTAACTACAAAGTACATACTTTGTTAGTTTACTTTTAATAACAATATTTGTAGCGGTACGCTACAGACTCAAAACTGCAAACAGTTATTACCAGAATCTGCAGCTCTTCTTTTATTCCAGTTTCAGTCTGACTCTAAATGTATCATTATGTTCTCTATAACTAAATGTTGGGTATGTAAATAGAAAAATCTTTGACTTAAGAGGTGAGATTGCTGTTTATTTCCAAGTGAACTTGGCTGCCACCAAGTGGCCAAATGTTTTTTTGCAGATTGAATGAAAGCCCTTACCCAACTACAAAAAATAAGTGTTAAGGCAGGTTACATCTTATAAGAACAAGTTCCTGATTATAATCACAGACCTCTCCCTTCTTTTGGTTTGTCTTCAGTTTTAAAATAGCAAAAAGACATGTGCATCGTAGTATTGTGCTGATAATGAAGGTTATCGCGGAAAATAAAACTCGTCTTTGTCTTTCCTCTTTAAAACAGGATGGAGTGCCCATGTCTTACTAGAAGTATGACCCCTGTACCCGTGGTACCACTGGACAGTCCACTATGATTATTTGTGTGTCCTGGTCTAGACAGATGTTGTTATTGTTTACAGTCCTTTATATTTAAGTTTTGTTTGGCTTCGTTGTCTGTTAAATTACTGAAAGCTGTATTATATATAAAAAGTCTCATAACAAAGATAGACCAATAATTTTCATTTTTTGTTTCATTTTGATATTTTTAATAAAACAATTTACAGTGTTTTTTACATCAATTTGCAAATGTTCATTTGATACTTAAAGTTACAAATACCTCATTTAACCCACATTAAACTACATGATCGCATTAAGCTTGTTTGTGCATTTTTTTACTACGTCAGCTAGATATGATATTCTTCACACACCCATAAATCCTCAATAGAGGGTTAATAATAAATGCTGTCTTGCACAAGTTGGAAGTTTTCCCATATTTCTTGGAAACCTATTATGCAAGTGACGGTCAAAGATCATCTTTCACCATCTGAGCATTTTGTTATTGCCTTTGTAATCTATAACCCAGTGATGACTATCAAAAGTCAAATTTGGAGTTGATACCTTTAAGAATGCACACAACGTAAAAGCTCTGCAGAGTTTCTGGAGTCTTCACTTTCAGAGTATTACTTATTTATTTATGCAACTTTTGCTTTGAAGAGTATTTTTTTACTTTTTTTACTTTTTATTTAAGTGATTTAAAAGACAGAAATCTGAGAGTATGCAGGATTATGATGAAGTCACAGCATTTCTTGGTCATTGGGGACATTTCCAGCAAAGTGTTTTCTTCCTACTTTGTGCCAGCGTGCTGCCAAATGGATTTGGTGCTTTTTCCCTCATCTTCCTTACTGACATTCCCAGTCACCACTGCCTGGTTCCTGATATTAACTTGACAGAAAACTGGCACCAAGCTATCATTCCAATGGAGGTAAAGAAGTTTATTCATTAAAAGAAACAAGAAGAGCTGCATGTAATCTTGACAACACCAATACAGATAAGTTGTGTCAGTGTTGCAATCAAATCCTCTAAATCTAATATTTTTCTTCAAAGGTATTTAATGTATTTAGTCTGAAATGTCAGTATGAAATTTGAGTTGTGAAGTACATAACCACAAGACAAAGAAAACCTTCACATAAAGCAAAATTTAGCTGAAAGAGAAATAGTATTTTCACTCTGCAGCTATGATACACAAACTAGAACATCATTATAAAAGTCTGGCATGTGCAAGATGACTTCTAGACAAGGCGTTCTGCAACTAAGTCGTTTTGACAGATGAGTCATGGTAACAAAATTTATATTTGAAAATATGAATCATTTAAGGTGGGCCGAAATCTGCTTTGGATTTGTGTGACAGTCAGTGGCAAAGGAAACGCTGCATGGTTGGAAGGAATGATCGTTCCCACTAAAAGTCTGTGAATGTCACTCAGTCAGTCAGCCAGCACAGCATAAATGAAAGCTACATTTGAAATAGCTTCCATCTTTAGAAACAAAGTTAGTCAAATCCAATACCAGCCCAATACCAACACTTTAAAAGGCATATACAGTAACACACAATTATATATTATTTATATTCACATTCAGACCAATTTAGTGGGCAGGACAGTTAAAGCGAATTCACAATTACCTGTAATTACCTACTTTTTTTCTAAAGACAACATGTATGTTTGAGTTATATGTTAATGTTGGAGGATGTGCAAATGTTTAAATGTGTCCGTCTGAAATTTAATTTTTTAATGATCATATTTGCAGCTTTGTAGATGTATTTTCTAGAGATGGAACATCAGATATTACATATCGGTATTGGTCCGATACTGACCTAAATTACTGGATCGGATATCGGAGAGAAATAAAAAAAAATGTAATCCGATCCATTAAATATCAAAAAAGCACCTCACAAAACTTGCGACACGGCGTAACTCGGCTCATAACCGTAGCACGTCGGAGCAGTGTGCTCACGTGATAGAGTCGCTGTGTGTATTTGTAGCCTCGCTACCAAACCAGCATTTCATCTCCGAGGAAGTTATCCCAGAGAGAAGTAAAGCAAGTGTGTAAGTTCATCTCTGAATGTTTGTAAAGCAATCCCACGTTAAGCTTAACAACCGATATATGGAGCGACTGCCTCTCTCTCTCTCTCCCTCTCCTGCCGCTACTTCATGAAACTGATCAATGATCAGCTGATCGGCTTTTCTGTCGCGAGTCCCATCTCTCTTGTTTGTTTTTGGCCCACTTTGCACCAGAAAGAGGAAACCAGCAGCTGAACAACAGCAGCACGTTTAAGCTTGATAAGCTGTTGTTAGAATTTATTTAATATTACTTTCTAAACCAGGATCCTTTTCTACGTAGCTGACCGCTGGTACCTGTGCAGGGGCGGATCTAGCAAAGTTTAGCCAGGGGGGCAGGTAGGGCATTAACAGGGAAAAGGGGGCACAGAGACATACTTTTCTTTCTTATTCTCATTTAAAATGTCTAGCTTTTAATAAATAATTATCTGAATCTTACACCCAAAGTTTTAATCTGATGTAAAATGTATAGAAGTCCATTACTGTATATAGTAACTATTAAGTCTAATATACCCTAGTAAGCTAGTACTTTTTCCTTTGGGAAGGTACCATCTGTGCAGTCTGCAATTCTGTTGAAGAAAGATGTTGAATCTATTTAATTATTCTTGAAAAATAATTTAATTCTGTGCATTTTTTTTCACACTGCATCAAATAAAAGTTGATTACGTCGATTAAGCATCATGAGGTGGAGGGTGGGGGGTGGTTCCCTATTTTTTTTTGCTGGGAGTTTGCAACCCTATTAGGTTGCTTAATATTTCTGCTAAGTACTCTTTAAAATACCAGAATAGGGAGGATGATGCAGGTTTAAGTTTATTAGATTGATCAGTGTTGCTGAACTATGAAATATTTTGGGCGCAATGTATTTTTTTTTACATACAGGTATAACAGAATAGCTTTAGTGTTGTTGTTTATTTAAACTTGAGTATGAACTTATACAAAATGCAGCAAGATATTAAAAACAGTTTTATTGATTAAAAAACACACTATATCGGATTCATGTCGGTATCGGCAGATATCCAAATTTATGATATCGGTATCGGTATCGGACATAAAAAAGTGGTTATCGTGCCATCTCTAGTATTTTCTTTGCATTCTGCAAAGCCAACTTTAGCTTTAAGCTCAATAAAGTAGAATGGCCATATTTTATGATAGGGTATATATTTATATGTGTGTGAAGGGTTATTATGAGCACTACGCCATCAAAATACGGTCATGGTTTTGGGTTTTATGTTTTTGTACTTTGCATTCTTGTTTATTTTTAACCATTCTTTATTTTAGCTCTAGTTTTGAATTGTGTTGTTTAGAGTTTTTACAGCTTTTAAGATTATCTTTACAATAGTAATGCCTCTGTGTCTAATCTTTAGTTGTTGAAACTTTGTGATCTGGTTTCTATTGGTTTTTGAATTGTATTGTGATCGCTTGTGTTTTACTTTGATCTGATCTGTGCCCGTCTTTGTTACGTTCCCCGCTAGGTTACTTCCTGTTTTATTTTGAAAGTATTTTGTTTCTTGTTTAGTTTAGTTTGATTTCCTCTTTTGTCAATAACCTAATATTTCAGTATTTCTTGGTTGGTTTGTTTCTGCATGTTTGTTTGTTTTGTTGTTGTTGTTGTTGTTGTTGCAGTTATTTTAGATTTGTTTTTCTTTATCTTTATAGAGGGTAGTATTTCTTTTATAATATGGTATTCAACACAAAGACAATTTCACAGAAAAGTAAATAAATTAATGTATTTATTTAACTGCAAGATGGTGAATGGGAAGCTGGAGCTGAGCAGATGTCGGAGATACAGGCTGGATGTGGTCAGAAATCTTTCAGCTCAGGGATATATTCCAGGCCAGGATGTTAATCTCACTAACCTGGAGCAAGAGGGGTGTGTTGATGGGTGGAGCTACAGCAAAGACATCTATAAATCCACTATAGTCTCTGAGGTAAGTGTGTAATACAGAAGATATTTGAACCATGAAAAAATAAGTTGTCCAAGCATAAACAGCACCTGAAGTCTTTGTATTTTCAATTTTTTATGCACGGACATTTCAGTTTGACCTGGTATGCAGCGAAGAGTGGAAGCAGCCGTTTACTTCCACAGTTTACTTCATGGGAGTTTTAGTTGGATCCTTTTTTTCAGGACAGTTGTCAGATAGGTAAAAATACTTTTTTCCCCTTTTAAGCAGCACAAACTGTATATTGATCTTTTAAATTCTTTCTGGCAATCATTGCATATTAATACTTTATAATATGGCCTCCTGTAATTAGACTGAATTTCAATTTATTTTATTTGAAATTATAATGTACTTATATTTACCTACAAATACTTAGGTTAGGTACACTAGAATAAATACAAGTACAATTCTTACACAAAACAGTAATAAGTAATTCTAAGTAATGTAATTTTACAAAATACAATGTAATTTTGTGGAAAAACAAGCAATATTTATTTGTTATTTATGTCTTAATTCTTTTTTTCCTGACTGTAAGTCAATGTAATTCTTTAAAAATATATATTTTTTAATATTTTAATTCTTATAATTTCAAATAAAATGTGTTTAAATTCCATTTAATTAAAGGTGAATTACACTCTTACAGTAGTTTTTATCGTATTATAAAGTGTTTTTATTTCTACAATTGCTTTGTTTAGCATGTAATAAAAGTCGTCATTACATTATGTAACTTCTTTATTGCTGAGTATTATATTGCTATTACCACTAAACACACAAATATACTTTATAATAAATATTTTATGATAAGCAGTATGTCTTATTTGTTTTTTCTTATTTCATCTTTTGACTTTTCGCTGTAGATTTGGAAGAAAGCCAGTTCTCTTTCTGACCATGGCACTTCAGACTCTTTTCACTTTTGTTCAAATCTTCTCATCATCTTGGACAGTGTTCTGCATCCTCCTGTTCATCAGCGGTTTGGGACAAATCTCTAACTATGTTTCTGCTTTTGTGCTCGGTAAAGGCATATTTTTTGTTCTTTGGTTACTGCAGCAATGCATCCATTAACCTCCATTACCTCAAAAGTTCTGTTGATATTCTCTTTGTGTGCAGGCACTGAAATCTTCACTGGTAATGTGCGCGTCCTTTTCTCATCCATGGGTGTTTGTCTTGCCTTTGCCTTTGGCTTTATGATGCTTCCTCTCTTTGCCTACTTTTTAAGGGACTGGACATCTCTCCTGTTAGGTATATCTCTCCCTGGCCTTCTCTACCTTCCTCTCTGGTGGTAGGTTGTTCTTGAAAAAAATATAGCTGCATTCCTGTTAAGTTTATCTTCCCATGAATTCATTATAGAGTATATAACCTCTGGCCAAGAGTCAAAGAGAGTAATAGGCAATACTATAACTTCTGTTCCACCTGATCCAGGCTAAATCTTTTGGTTTCTTTGTGTTGAATACTGATGCAGGTTTATTCCAGAGTCTCCTCGGTGGCTGCTTTCACAGGGAAGAGTGGAGGAGGCAGAGAACATAGTGAAATATGCTGCCAAGAAGAACAAAGTAGAGGCTCCACAGGCCATCTTTGATGATTACGATTCACCAGTAAGTTGGCTTTGAATTAAATCATTCAGGCACGTAAAGAGAATCTGTGGAAGACACATAAATGTCTCTCAAACTACACATGACAATACCCAAATGATCAGAAATATAACTGTTACCAAAAAAGGATCGAACCCTGGAGGAACAGATATTACCGTATGCTCAGAGTCCAGAGTACAGCTGCTGAGACTGGGATTTTGTATCTTTTAGGCAGATAAGACTCAGGCTAATGAACATCACAGTATCTTCAGCCTGCTAAGGACTGCAAACATCAGAAACACATTGATCATTCTTTGCCTTGTGTGGTGAGTAGTAATTCAAAGCACTTATATTTTGGGGATGAATAGAATATCCTATGTTTATCTGAATTCCCATGAATGATGAGAGAACAGGAAAAAAGCCAGTTTAGTTTAGAAGAGCAGTGTTTTGCTCTAAGCCATATTTTTTCACATTATATTTTTACAAGCACTTGAAGCACCATCACCCACTGCAGGCCCACAATCACCAGAGAGCTGGCTGCACTGGTCTTGCAGACACATAATTCCTGCTGGTTTGGCACTCAGTGAACACAACTAGCAGTGTTCACTGGTGACAAGCCTTTGAAGGTCCTTTTCAATGCAATCCCAATAGTCTCCCAGAAAAGCTCCTTACTGGTAAGTCACTGGGAAGAGTTAGAGTGTAATGCATTGTAACGTAACACATTACAGAGATGCAATTATTTATTTTGGTAATGAGAAGTGCAGTAGTAATATGATTAATAACAAAAACCTCATCTTTCAATTGCATGAATAGATAATATAAATGCACTACTGCTTATTCCAAGCAGATTCCTTTTCAGATTGCTACCATGTTTTATTTGACATATGTTTCCAGGTTCACTCTAAGTACTGGCTACTTTGGCTTATCTCTAAATACATCTCGACTCCATGCCGATCCGTTTATCAGCTGTTTCATCTCAGCAGCCGTGGAGGTTCCAGCGTACATTACCAGCTGGCTGGCTTTGCAATACCTTCCACGACGACTTGCTGTCATAAGCATCTTGCTCCTTGGAGGAGTATCACTGTATTTCATTCAACTTGTGCCTCATGGTAAGCAGAAAAAATGCACCATATTGTGTCCATGGGAGTGTCAGAGGTTTTATTTATTTATTTATTTACTTATTTATTTATATGGCTGAGGTTTTTCAGGCATATCTTATCTCAATTACCGACACTAGAAGTAGGTACTGAAGCAAATTAGTATACAGCCTTATGCAAATCTTTTTTTTTTTTCCCTTCAGGTCTATCATATCTGTCTATTACTCTAGAGATGGTGGGCAAATTTGGTATTACCACCGGTACTGCCCTGATGTTTGTATATACAGCAGAGCTGTTCCCAACAGTACTCAGGAATACTGCAACAGGAATGTGTACTACTGCATCCAGAGTGGGAAGCTGTATTGCACCATTTTTGTTAAAGCTGAGTGAGTGAAGGAATGTTTCTCAAATCTTCATAAATAAGCATTTTATCAAGTATATCTAGTGGTCTGTATAGACTCCAAATTCCCACACTACATTACATTGCATAAACACAAGACCAAGGCCTTTCATCAATCCTAATTGCTCCTTGTCTTTGTGCAGGTCAGTACTTTAAATATCTGCCTTATATTACACTGGGGAGTCTTGCTGTTGTGTCTGCCTTCGCTACTGTGTTCCTACCAGAGAGTTTCGGACGGCCTTTGCCTCAAACTATTGAACAGATTCATAAAAGAGAAAGGTGAGATCAGTTGGAAGAACATATGTAATATTTATTGAATGTGAAACTTGTCATAAAATCTTGTTTGTTTCCAAAGACCTCAGACGTAGGTCTCAGACTTGTGATAACGTGATAACGTAGTCACTGTGCAACTACAAAAATTGACTCTTAATTTAAGTGTTTTAAAAGCACCAAAATGACAATAACTAATTTGGCAGTAAACACAAAGATGGTGACACTTCACGTCCTTCCTGCAAAAACAAAACTGTGTTTTCTTTGTCTTTTGTCCCTGACAGAATGAAATGTCCCTTCATTACTAGAAAAGGACAATCAAAACACGTGAAGATTTTTGAAAGTCGACTATGATTTTTTCCAACACCGATGAGTCACGAATATATTGTTTTACTTCTTGTGTCTCACTGCTACGTTTTGCTGTTCTTTGCATTGGAGTCAGTAATAACATGGTAATAAAGGTGAAGTAATTGAATTAATTACAAAATTTTAATCCAGATGATGTTGTTTTAACAGTGTGTATGACTGAAGGTAAATTTAATGTAACCAATATTGTTGGAGCAGCAGCTTGAATGTCCTTGTTCGTTAGCAGAACAGGCTGCCAGCAATTTTTCTATATAATTTGGTTAATCTTGAAGAATAAAGCATTATTTTATTACATGTTTGTATTTGTTTAATATGCAATATTTTCAATAGGACACGTTTGACAAACTCATAATTACTTAATGAAAAATTTTCTGTAACGTTACTTAATTGTACATATTTTTCATCTAACTGTAACTGAAGTCATAATTTATGAAGAATTAGTGAATTTGTTGTTGTGTGTAAAGAGTAAGTACTGAAATAATGATTTAGTAATGACAGAAAATCTATCTCTTCTACCTACCCTTTCTTCATTTATTATGTTACAGCCACAGAAAGCACAACTGTGATTGGAAACTGCGGCACAAACAAAGTTACTGCAACCATGTGCAATAAACTTCATTTCACTTCATTTAAATGGTTGCTTTAACCCTTTCATGCATGAATTATGACAACCTCAATTGGGATTTTTTTCTTAAATATTTTTATTCATCTTTAGGCATGAAAAGATGAATAAAAATACTTAAGAAAAAAATCCAGATTGAGGTTGTCTGATTTATGCATGACAGGGTTAAATAACAATAATTACAATGAAACACGTCATACATCTATGGTAACATTAAATGACCAGTGGGTGGCAGGGTATGGAGTGACACATCAGTGTCCAATGTAGTGGTTTATGTGCAAGTATACCATCAACGCTGACACAAATACAAGAAAACAGCCTTTGAATAGCTGTCCACTGTAGTGACAACTATACGTGAAAGGGTTAAAGACCAGGAACCAGGTCTGCAACCACTCACATTCAGTTGCCTTCAAAGCGACCTTGGTGCATCAGGAGGGTGAAAAAACAAAAATAAGACAGAGCCAGTCTATCACTTTGTTATTGTTTGGTGAATGAATCGGATTCCTAAATTAGACAGCAATTATTTTCAAACCTTCACCAGTTCATCTGAGAGGGACTGCAGTCAGTCTGAGTCAGATGGTGATTGTTCATGACAGGTTGGCTTGTAGGCAAGCTGTGCATTCACCTTACTATTGAAAGTGGCCGCCCAGAGGTTAAAAGCTGGCTGTCGCAGCTACTTGCAGTCAGTTCTCAAATTTAAAAACAATACTAAAAAATCAGTGCAATCACCAGAAAACCAAACATTTTTCCTAGTCACAGTCAAATTGCTGCCCTGTTTTTACTCTAGTTCACACGCGTTTGAACTCCAGGCCTCAAGGGCCGGTGTCCTGCCGGTTTTAGATGTGTTCTTGATCCAACACAGCTGATTCAAATGGCTGAATTAACTCCTCAACATGTCTTGGAGTTCTCCAGAGGCCTGGTAATGAACTAATCTTTTGATTCAGGTTTGTTGACCCAGGGTGATATCTAAACCTGCAGGACACCAGCCCTTGAGGCCTGAAGTTCGACACCCCTGCTCTAGTGTGACTGAGTAATTAGTTAGCCTATAGAACTTCTTCTGATATACAGCACCATGTAATTGGTTGCATCTGATTAACAGCTGAATCCAAAGAAAACATTATTTTTATTACATTAGATTATAATGGTTACTTGTTTGTGTGTTTGTTTTTATAAGTCCCCCTTAAGCTGTGGCCTAGAGCTGATCAACTATTTTCTACTATCAATCTACTACTAGCCGATCTACTTCCTGGTGTCTTATCATCACAATCAGAATTACTTTGTGGTATCTGGGTATTTTATGGCATACTCATGTATGATGTCATTCAGAGTGGCAGATCATGGTCAGATCATGGTTCATGGTAAGCAATTAATGAATAAATCTTCCATTAAATAATGCATTAAATGCATTATGTATTCCCACTATATTCTAAGCAAAGTACTGAATTTCTACAAATTTTCTGCAAGTTAGTCTTTCAAGTTTCCTATTGTACATCCTAATGTTGTCAAATTGGTGGTGAGTATAAGCTTCCTTTTATAATATTTTTTTGCTATAATATAAAAGTAATATTTTAGAGTTTTGTAAGGAAATTAGCTCTCCGGTCCCCTTGAACTGATATAATTTTATACATCCAGTGTCAACACAGCAATAATATTACCTATGTCTATAAAGAGGTCACTTAGTGGAAATGTGTACACAATCTCTGCTCATCCAGTGATTCGAATCAAGTCAGATTTTCACTTTTCTCCTTGTTTATGGAGTCTTTCATGCAGGAGCATTTTCCTCTTCTCTCATGTGTGTGACAGTGTAAGGCTTTCTCTGACAGCATCTACAGAGAAGGAAGAAAAAATAAAGTCATAATCAAGCATTTTCTGTTTTTTTACATTTCTGTATGTGAACTGTCCTGGACTAAAGAGGAAGTGGAAACACTTGTCAAACAATTATCTGATTCCCACTATGTATTTTAATATCTGTTATATGGGATCAGCTGACCTTACTGGGTGAATCTGGGTAAATTTCTGAGTTACTAAATAATAGCGACACCAATAAAATATTGTAAACTGTGGTACATTTGTTTTGCTTATGAGTTCAGTATATTGCATACACTCACTGTCCGCTTCAATAGGTTCAACTGCTCATGAACACATATATCTAAGCAACTCAGTGCATTTAGGCATATAGACATGGTCAAGATGCACAGTCGGTCTTTTATGCAGTGAGCTTTTTATCATAATTTTTTCTTTACCTTTCTCTGATTAAACACAATTGTAGCTATGACAAATATACTGAGAAATATATATTACATGATGATAATCCCTGATACTCCATGTAGGCAAGTCGCATGGTAGATGAGGGTGTTTTCTATATATGCAAACAAACGTTACTTATTAACAAGCAGGAATCTAATCTTTGCACATTTGGTTTAACTGTTGAGAAAAATAATCAAAGGGCAAATGTGTTTGAGCTTGTGAACTCACCAACACACCAAAAATGAACAGAGTTGGGTAAAAGAGATCTATATTTTTCTATCTTTCTTCTTTCTTTTTAAGTTTAAAATTTAAGCAAACACATTTTTTGAAAAAAAAATATAATGGTATAAAATTGTGATACAAGAAAAAAAAAATTAAACTTTATGTTTAACACTATTTAAAATTGAAAGATTGGCCTCTCCTTATAACACCGGAACGTGAAACTACCAAACGCACAACGATTGTAAATTTAAACTACACTGAAAAAAAGAGTAAAATAATCTTTTTACCTAATCTCACTCTATAATGAAACTCTTTCTTTACCCGGGGAAGTGCTGCATGTGATCAATGGTCTCAGGCAAAGGCATTCCAAAGCTCTCAGGCAGCAGGAGACTCAGCAACCCTGCTAAGGCTGTAAGGCTTCCCATAAGGATGTAAGGCAGTGAAACGGAATAGCTTCCTGTGGCAACACATCAAAGGAAGTGAAGAAAGTGAAAAACAACCTTGCCTACAATGGTTACAAAAAAAATCCCTTAAATGGTAAGAAACTTGTAAATTTTAACTGAAGGCTGTTGTTTCCTTTCTGATTGCTAATCAAGTCTTCTATTACACTTCAACTAGTGGTATTTCTTGTTGTTTAGTTCTAGTTGGGACATTTCTAAGTTGTTATGTTCTCCTTGGACGTGTGTGGTCTGGTTTCCTTGAGGAGTACAAGTTAGTTTAACTCCAAACTTCAAAATGCCAAGTTATCTGACTTTGAACGTCTAAATGTTCAAGCCTTGTGACAGAGTATTTACTAAAATAGATGAAAAGAAATGCATAAACACACCTTCATTTAACGAGAAACTAAGAATAAGCTAGATGTAATGGCAGGATGCTTAGCATATGTTCTCCTCACTTTAAACGTGTTTATTTTTCATGCTTGTAACCAGTGATTAACACAACTTTAGGGAGAGGACAGAAGATCCTTACTTAAGTAAATGAAGAACGGAGCAGTAATGCTTCCTATTCTGGAGGCCATAGAACAGGCACCAACAGCTGTAGTTCTCAGCACAGTTGGGTAGAGTTCAGCTGTGAAGGCGTAGACCAAAGAATACGCTGTTGTCACTGCAAACTTCCCTATCATCTCCAGTGCTATCGCCAGAGAGAACAGATCTACGGGGGAAAAACATTGCAAACGATTGAAAATGACTGTACTTAATCAATAAATATGAGAACAACACTCAAAATAGAACATGTGAACATAATATATAATTATATTTAAAAAAAAAAAATTAAAGATTGCCAGAAATTACAGCTATAATGAATCAGTTTCGAACAAAACATTGAAGTGCCATACGTGTTGGAATAAGCTGAATGAGCAGCAGAAACAACCCTCCCATGGACAATGATGAGGACAGAGTCAGCCGTCTGGAACACCAGCGAAACATAGTCCATGACAAAATGTAGGCTGGTATCTCCACCAGAGCTGACAGGAAACAGTTGAAGTGCACATTCCCATGAAGGTTTGCCGTGTTCAGGGAAACAGCAAAGTAGGCAATGGTCAAGGTGTTCCTGTGAGGATATAAGGTGTCCTTTTTGTATCCTTATTCTGTACATCTCAATAGTATGGCACTACAAAGTAGTCAGAAACATAACAAAACATTGTATCAACAAAATATTTTAGTTTTTTGGTGGTTTGACACTGTAGATGTTGTGACGGCAACATCTACAAAACCTCCACTAAAAGTGAGAAATGTGGTACGTTATAGATGAAAAGCTAAATCTAGTATTTTAGGTGGTGTAACATAAGTTTGTCATAGATCTAGCTTTGTAGAGCTTAATGTTTTAAGAACATCTATTTTAGAATTTTGTTTAACATTTAAAAGTGCAGATAAACACAGTTAGTGACTGTCCAAGTGGTTCCTTCAAGTGCTGAAAAACAAAGCCAAAATGAAATTTCCTATGGTCATTTGATAATGGCATCAAAAGCCCTGAAGTACTTTACTACTGAGCTGCCACCCAGGCAAAAGAAAAATAGAGCTAGATCACGTTATAACGTGAAAAGTTTATTTTTCTAACAATAGAAAAATAAGGGTATGGGGCGATCGTGGCTCAAGAGTTGGCAGTTCGTCTCAAGAGTTGGCAGTTCGTTCTTTTGCCTGGGTGACAGCTCTTTACAATACCTATGCCTAGAAACAAAATAAACCTAGAGCTTTTTTTTCCTTTTATATTGATAGGGGACTTCGTTTTATTTTTGTCTTTTTTCAAAAGTTGCCTTAAGCCTCAAAGTTATGGCAGATAAGGAACATGGTTGCACTGAGTGAGCAGCATAGACAGTTTTAAGATGGCTGTAGCTACTGCAATGTCATGCACTGGTTTCTGAAGTCCTGTTTTTAAGTCTAGTCTCTACATTAGAATTTTCACCATCTTGGGTTTTTTTTTTAATCGCTTTTTTTATAGGACTAGGAAGGTTTTTGTGATCACAACCATCACCATCTGGTGGCACTAAGAAATAATGCAGGCTTCAGTCACTTTTGTATTGGCAACATTTTTCCAAGCTACATCTATGTTTTAAACTCACTGTGGTGACAGGTAGGTGCTGACTACGTTCCCAGCTCTTTGCTAGATTTCATTTAAGCTAATTAAAGACACTGAACTGAAATTCTATTTTTTAGTATGTCAGCGCTAACTGGCAGGTATCTTTGTGTGTGGAATGCATCTATACTGTGTATGGATATGCCTTGATAACCAAGCTAGCAATGCTAGCTAGCTTGGTTAGCACATCAAAGTCCAAAAATTGACCATTTTGGCTAAAATAATAAGACTGCAACACATAAAACCAAACTTCAAAGCAGTTAAGAAACCAGTAGGTGATGTCATGCTGTCTTTGTCCATTTTTTAGATTATATACAAGGTGACTAGCTAAAAATTACAAAAGCAAGCCGAACGAGAACCACAACTCAACCTTATCCTGGGTTTCCCCTATAGGAACCCTAAAGCACTCAAAACAAGTTTTTAATAGAAGGAGAAATGAAAAATTTGAGTTTTTTTTTAAGTCAGTTAATTGTAATAAATATGCAATGTGTGATTACATATTTATTACAATTGATATTTTCAGGATATGCAATCCTAAAAATATTTTCATATTAATATTTTTAACTTCAGAGGTTAAGAAAAAATATCATCTTATCCACTAGCGAAGACTTAACTGTGTAAAGCTAAATCGAATTGTTTCCTGATCAAACAGAAATGCAGCTGCATCTGTTTTCGGACTCAGCAAGAAAGCGTGCACAGGACGAATACAGGCATACTGTGCAGTTATGCAAAACCTGATTTTGATCTTAGTTGCAGGCTTCACAGCACCCGACAGGTCATTATTTGTTGTTAGTGAAACAGGCTTACATGTGGTCAAAGTGATGCATAAACAGGTTAAACCTTTTTATGTGAATGTGAGCAGTCGTGTGTGTTTATGCCCACATGTGAGTGCTTGGATGTGTGTAGCTGTGTGTATGTAGGGTCACGGTACCAAATGCGAGGGTCAGGTGGGACAGCAGGGACTCACCAGATCAGCCACAGCGTGACAGAGATCCAGCGGATGTTTCGAGAACGAAGCAGGTCACAGATGTTGTGGGCCCTTCTCTTCTCAGGCTTAAGTTGTTCCTGTGGGGCATCGATGCATGTGGAATAACAAACACTTAACAAGCAGAGCCATCAGTCTGGAAATAATGTAACTGGAGAGAAGCTTGTGGGTTCAGGGTCAGATTTTCCATATATATGTATATATGTGTGTGTGTGTGTGTGTGTGTGTGTGTGTGTGTGTGTGTGTGTGTGTGTACAGTATATTCAATTGTGAGGATTTTAATTTAAATGAGCAAATATTTCAGTGTATAATAATAAAGTTGGGGGGGAAATGCATTTATATCCCCTAAACCGCATATTATACTGCCATTTGCTGTAATACCACATTTGTAAGCTAATTATATCCCCATGGATTGCTTGAGACAGATGTTTATAATTAGAAACAGACAGCAGTCAAGTATTCAGCTTTTTATTCCCCCCCAAAAAAACAATCCCACAAAAACCACCATAATCTACTCCCAGTTTCCAGAAATGACACCAAATAAATGCTAACTCTACACATTTTTTAGCAGATCTGTTCTCAAAAATATAAAAAATGTGTCTCCATAAAAACATCAGACACCTGTATTGTTCTAGACCTAGTTACAATAAACTGATAGAGAAAAAAAAACAAACAACATTTTGTAGCCCATGCTAAGGGTACATTATCTCTAAGGGGGAGATATTGTCTGCACAGGATAAAGTTCATGAATGTGGCAATTTGGTTTCTTGAATAGAGTTCAAGAAACCAAAGTTGAAAAAAGTAACACAGAGGTCATCTGAATGGAGGAATGCATTGTGGAAAAAAACAGACCCACTTTTTAAAGTTCTTTCGTAGAGTTCAATTGGTAATTTTCCATTATTAAGCATGTGATCCTTTTTTTTAAACAATGAACACAATTACTGCAATTAACAGTTTGATTTATTTCATGTTTCAATCTCGGAAATTTACCATTTTTCTGGATTTTAGGTGTCTTTCGTTTTTTGATAGACAGTTATATATGGATTGAACTGAAGTAGACAAAAACCAAGGTAATATTAAGAAACATGACGTCTTCACAGCTTCTTTCATAAACTTACCTTTATTTGCAGTTACAGGTTTAATCAGTTCTTCCTGCTGTTAAAGTTCAGGCCTTTCAGGTTTAACCATATACTCAACCATTTACCAGCTAACCTATCTAATCTGTACACATTTAGGCTCATAACACATGTACAGCTGTACTAAAGCACAATATAACGGTGCTTGGTGTTCTTTTCAGCACGTTGAAAACTCCTTGTCGATTAAAGTCGACTTCCTTTAATAGTTAAAAGGCACATTATCCAGTGCAAGAGTGCAAGAAGGAAAGGTGTTAAATAAACCTTGACAACGTGTCTGTCTGCTAGCCGCCAGATTAACGTTCATTCATGCGGAAAACAGGAAAACAGCAAATGATTACATCACAATGCACACTGAGCAGTGAACCCTAAAAGGTTCATGCTTCTTGCCCTTTCACCTAGAAATACTGAAAATTCAGTTGGAATATTAAAACACATAGTCACATGGTTTAATTGTAGGTGTATGCATTCTAATTTTCCTGAAAAAGAATAAATATTTACTGTCTTACTATCTTATTCAGTCATTAATATTATAGTGTCTAAGTGATTTCTGAAAACAAATGAAAAACAGCAATCATACCTCCAGTAAAATAGCCTTCTTTCTAAATTATTTGTGTAGTGACAGTAACAGATTTTCAAAGTTACAGAGAAAACACTGACAGATAAGGCATTTTTGTGTTCCCTAAACATTTTAAAAGAACTGCCGCTTCTCTAGCACAGCACCCAAAAAGGTCTCACCTGCAAGGGACTAAAGATGACTGATGGAGGCTCAACCTTGTTCTTCTTAGCAGCGTCTCTGATTATGGCCTCAGCTTCTTCTATCCTTCCCTGAGAGAGCAGCCACCGAGGAGACTCTGGGATAAACCTTTTTCATTAAACAAAAGAGGGCAGAAACAGAGGCTCAACCTTTTCAAACCAAATAAAGCGCAGTCAGGACATCATGTAAATGTTTTGTCAATATTTTTTTACTGGCTTCATTAAAAAGGATCCAAGAAAAAATAATTTGATTACACTAAAAAAAATCCTAACACTCCCCAGATGTACAGCTGTGCATTATCAGTTACCATAACAACATGTACAGTCACACACAAACACACACCTACCTACCACCAGAGAGGCACAAAGAAGAAGCCAGGCAGGGAAAGGCCTAGGAGGAGCATCCTCCAGTCCCTGATGAAGAAACCAAAGAACGGCAAAAGCATGTAGCCCCCAGCAAAGAACAGATTCACACCCGCCGTGGTGTAAACAGTCCGCACATATGGGCTTAATATCTCTGCTCCTTGGAAAATGATGATTAAAAAAAACATTCAAAATACAAGTTAAATTACATAAAAGTTTTGTATTACAAAAAAAACATATCTGAAAACTTTTGAATAGAGTACCTAACACAAACGCAGCCACAAAGTTGGAAATGTGGCCCACCCCAACGACAAAGAACAGGGCGCAGAACGCCGTCCAAGATGGCGAGAAGACCTGAATCAATGTGAATACCGTCTGAATTGCCTGAGTAACAAACAGCACTATTTTTCTCCCATACCTGAAATTGACAGAAGGCAGGACTGAACAAATCAGCATGTTTTATAAAGTGGGAGAGTCAGTCAAATTCACGACAACAATAATGTCTCATATGTTCTTTTTTCTGCATGTACTTCAATGAGACAACATGTGCACTCAATGACTAACAATACCATAAAGACTGACCAATCCCCTGATACCTCATCTCTTTGCTTCTTTTTAATTACAATTTTGTTTTACAGCAACTTTACTGGATAGTTCACTCTCGCCCCTGCCATTAGCTTCCATCCAGAACAAATGAAATAGTCTGAAATTGTGTGGTTTTCTGAGACATAACCAAACAATTAATTATTTAAGTTTGCCCCCCCAAATCTTACTCTAATGAGTAACAATGGATTTTCCCTTTAACCTAACTTGGCTTCTGAGTTGTGCTCGAAATCTGTTTAGACTTTGTGAGGGATTATGCAAGAACTGTTTTCAATAAAAACAAAATGCAATGAGCTATGAATCATCTAAATTTGTTCTGAGGCCTGTTTTTCATCTTTTTTTCTTTTTTAAGAACACTAAAGTTGCAATAGTTTGAAAAGAGAGATATCTTGCCTGCATAGGGTACTTTCTTGTTTTATTTATAGCAGAGCTATAGATAACTGGTTTCGACTGGAAGCTGACCAGTTTAGTATCAGGACACTTGGTAAAACATTTGTTTTACGCCCCCACCTTGGCTACTCAGACCACATCTCTGTTATGCTAATCCCAGCATACAGACCACTCGTCAGGCGATCAAAACCGGTTCTGAAGCAGGTGAAAACCTGGCCAGCAGGAGCCACCTCTGCTCTTCAGGACTGTTTTGAGAGCACTGACTGGAACATGTTTAGGGAGGCAGCAACTTACGGCGACTTCACTGACTTGGAGGAGTACACGTCATCAGTGTCCAGCTACATCAACAAATGCAGCGATGACGTCACTGTCTCCAAGACCATCATCTCACGACCCAATCAGAAACCGTGGATTACTGCGGAAGTGCGTGCACTTCTGAGGACCAGAGACTCTGCCTTCAAAGCGGGAGATAAGGTGGCGCTTAGCAGAGCTAGGGCCGAACTTTCTCGGGCCATCAGAGAGGCAAAGCGTGCACACGCCCAGAGAATCCACAACCACTTCAAGGACAGCGGCGACACACGGCGCATGTGGCAGGGCTTACAAGCCATCACCAACTACAGGACGACAACACCTGCCTGTGATGGTGACGGCTCCCTCCCAGATGCGCTGAACAACTTCTACGCTCGGTTCGACAGGCAGAACGACGTGGCGGCGAGGAAGTCCACCCCTCCTCCGAACGACCAGGTGCTGTGTCTCACTACAGCTGAGGTGAGGAAAACTCTACGCAGAGTCAACCCACGTAAAGCTGCTGGTCCAGACAACATCCCAGGCAGAGTGCTCAGAGAATGTGCTGAACAGCTGGCAGATGTTCTCACTGACATCTTCAACATCTCTCTGAGCAGTGCCGTCGTTCCCACGTGCTTCAAGGCCACCACCATCGTCCCCGTGCCCAAGAAGTCTTCTGTGTCCTGTCTCAACGACTACCGTCCTGTTGCACTTACACCCACCATCATGAAGTGCTTGAGCGGCTCGTCATGAGACACATCAAGACCCTGCTGCCCCCTCACTGGACCCACTGCAATTTGCATACCGCCATAACCGCTCAACGGACGACGCCATCTCCACTGCACTCCATCTTGACCTCACACACTTGGACAAGAAGGACACACACGTTCGAATGCTGTACATAGATTTCAGCTCAGCATTTAACACGATCATCCCCCAACAACTGATCGGAAAGCTGAGCCTGTTGGGCCTGAACACCTCCCTCTGCAACTGGATCCTGGACTTTCTGACCGGAAGGCCTCAGTCAGTACGGATCGGGAACTGCACCTCCAGCACCACCACACTGAGCACTGGGGCCCCACAAGGCTGTGTGCTCAGTCCTCTGCTGTTCACACTGCTGACTCATGACTGTGTGGCAACACACAGTTCAAACCACATCATTAAGTTCGCTGATGACACGACCGTGGTGGGTCTCATTAGCAAGAACGACGAGTCAGCGTACAGAGAGGAAGTGCAGAGGCTATCGGACTGGTGTAAAGACAACAACCTGTCTCTGAATGTTGACAAGACAAAAGAGATGGTTGTTGACTTTAGGAGGACACAAGGCGACCATTCACCGCTGAGCATCAACGGCTCCTCTGTGGAGATCGTCGACAGCACCAAGTTCCTGGGCGCCCACCTGGAGAAAGACCTCGGATGGTCCCTCAACACCAGCTTCCTGCACAAGAAAGCCCAATAGCGTCTCTTCTTTCTGAGAAGACTGAGAAAGGCCCAGCTTCCACCACCGATCCTGACCACCTTCTATAGAGGAACTATTGAGAGCATCCTGAGCAGCTGTATCACTGCCTGGTTTGGGAACTGTGCCATATCGGACCGCAAGACCCTACAGCGGATAGTGGGAACAGCAGAGAAGATCATCGGAGTCTCTCTCCCCTCTATTAAGGACATCTACACCACACGCTGCATCCGCAAAGCCACCAGCATTGTGGCTGATCGGACACACCCCTCTCACACACTCTTCACACTCCTGCCATCTGGAAAAAGGTACCGAAGCATTCGGGCACACACATCCAGACTGTGCAACAGCTTCTTTCCACAAGCCATCCGTCTCCTCAACAAAAAGGGACTGGACTGATAAACACACACACACACACACACACACACACACACACACTCTATCACTCAGCTCAACTCAACTACCTCAAAGCACTGAGACTGAACTTACACATCAACCTGTAAATGCTCTTTTTGCACAATATTTTTATGTTTACTGTTCCTGCACTACCTACATACCAAGTATGTTTACGGTTTCCTTTGCA
The DNA here is from genome assembly GCF_013358895.1 of Oreochromis aureus. Classification (NCBI taxonomy): domain Eukaryota; kingdom Metazoa; phylum Chordata; class Actinopteri; order Cichliformes; family Cichlidae; genus Oreochromis; species Oreochromis aureus. The sequence goes on from NC_052951.1 coordinate 23,542,736, forward strand.
CTACTTACCTAGTTAGAATAGTTAGTTTTAGTTAGATAGTTAGTTTTTGTTAATTTATGTTGTAATTTATGTTAGGTCAGTCTGTCCTGTCTCTAGTTAGCTAGTTTAGTGATTTTCTGTTAATTTATGTTGTAAATTTATGTTGCATGTAGCACCTTGGCCCTGGAGGAACGCTGTTTCGCCTCACTGTGTACAAACTGTATATGGCTGAAGTGACAATAAAGCCAACTTGACTTGACTTGACTTGAAAATGTGGTTTGGCACTGTTTTGCTAATAAATATAAATTAATGTGTTTTTAAAAACACAAATTTATATCATTTTGTGATTCACTGATGCTGTGACAGACTATGGTGGAAAGAACACACTGAGTTGTGGAATGAAAAGTGTATAATTAATTTGAGCATACTGATTAGCCTATCGTATGCAATGACATTTGTTTAACAGCTTACTTCTGTAGCAATAGATATGAGTTAAAGGGCATTTATTTCTATATCATATCTAAAATATAGTGTGGTAGGATTAGCTATATTAAATAAACAGCTGGGCTTAACAATTTTTTAAAAACTATTCCTCAGTGAATATTGGACTAAAGGTCACATTACTACACATGTGTTTATTCAGTAGATCAACAGTACTCTAGCTCAACTGATTTGACCTATGCTTAACAATTGTTAAGCATAGGTCTATATGTCCGGAATATGCTTATCAATTGTTACCCATGGGACTAGAATTTAACAATTAATAATAAGTAGAATTTAACTGAATTAAGCTATCTTGTCCATAACCTGTCAGAGAGCTGTCCTGAAATGAAGGAACCAGTGAGAACTCCACAGAAGAAGAAAGAAGAAGTCAGCGGTTTCTTCCAGCTTTCATCACAAACCAGGTCCCACTGAAAAAACACATAGATATATACAGTGCAGATCACACTCAAAAAGGTTTGCTTTTTTTAGTTTTGTTTTCTCTTCAAGAAAAACCAAAGAGCTCAGTGTGTTCCAGATGTTAAACAACAATCTAAAAGCATAAAACAGCATTGTTCATGTAAACCACACAACCTAGGGCCAGTTTTCCACAAATTAGAGATTTTGTGTTATTTGAGAAATTTTTGCCACATCTTGTTTGACTTTGTGATGAATTCCCATAATAACAAGAGTTTAGCTAACACACTTCCTGTATATCACAACATTTAACCTATAGGCTATACACAGTCGCTTAGATCTACCTCAGCATAAAAGCAGAATCAGCCTTCTCCGCATTTAGAAAAAAGGCGTGTACATACCTCCGATATGATAGTAGAAATGTAGATGCTCTGGTCATACTCCCATCCGTCCAAGCAGCTTTCTTTCGGCACAGCAGACAGATTCACATCAACGTCGGGCAGCAAGCCTTTTTCAGAGAAACTCAGGATATCAACAAGTTTGTATCTGGAACACTTGCTGCGCACTAACGCGCCACCTTGGCTGCTCTCTTGCTCCAGCGGGATGCTGCTGTTCCTCCACGCGGGGGTGAGGTTGAGATGCGCGGGTATGAGGCAGTGGTGGGACGGCGTGTCGGCGAGGAACACCGTGGAAAGGGCAGTGAAACCGTTAGGGATGACGGTCAAAGAAAGGAGGAAAAACACCTGCTGCTGGAAACGTCCCCACTCTCCGAGGAAAGCCGTTGAAGTTTCATAGTCCGTCATCTTACTGGTTTCTGACGGCTCAGGGTACACACAGTGGGCCAGAGTTAAGAAAAATGAAATGATGACTGGAGTGGGCATTTCTTAAGCAGAGCTTTTGTTTCAACTACTAAACCATCCCTCCCACCTCGCGGCGTTTTAATTATTGGCCAAGTTTCTCAAATTAACTTGTCTTTAAAGGGACAATCCGTGTTTTAAACTGCATGGCAATAATGCATTGTTAAGCCCCCAAAGTAAACAGTGTTAAGTGTTAAAATATCGATTTTTAGTGCATTTTAGTGCACGTGCATTATGGCAGCTACATTATCTCTATCATTTCTATTTCCTAATACTCAAAAACATAAATAAACCATTACTGATTTTAAAAGAATTTTAACGTAATAACGATAGCAAAATACTTTATTCCATTTACACAAGTGTCCTTCTGTATATGCTTTAATTTAGCTGCCATCACCTATGCTGATTTGCATCACTTGACATGTGAGTCAAAGCTTTGTTCCTAAGGTATAACAAGAAAGTGTGCACTGGGTTCATCTGCTAAGACAGCTGTTTCAGAGAGCAAGCATGAAAATCACTGTGATGGAAAAGTCCATCATTAGGGAGAGTCCAGAAAGGACAGCGTCTTACCCCTGCACTGGAAGTTGTATTTCCAAATTCCTTACTTTAGTCTTGCCATACCAAATGCACTCTGGACTCTTTTATTATCGTAATGACACCTATTTGAAATTATCTTTGGTCCAAGGCCAGATAACGATGCGCGGTGTTCTCTTTGGTTATAATTCCCTAAAGTCTTCCCTCCCCAAAGACCAGATACCTTTTTTGTTATACTGTGTCTTTCTCCTGAATCAAACTGCCATAAAAAGACCATGAAGTCGAACACTCTCATAATTTCCTAAACAGTTAATTACGTAAGCGTTGGATACCACTAGATCAGTAAATACAGCTCCAGCCACCACTCACTTACATGCCAGCTTAAACTGTCCACATTGTTCTACATTAGTACCAAAAACCAATGAAGAATGAACACTGTGCATGTCTGTCGATTATTAAAATTAAATGAAAAAAATACAGCTAGATAGAGAGCGAGTGAGAGGGGGGAGAGAGAGTGCATTGCTCTTGTAATTTTCCTTCTGCTCAAAGAGTAGGACAGTCTTACCACCATATCTAATCTTTATACAAACCTTTATCATGAAAGAACTGTCACATGCATGTAACCCCAGCCTCTGCATTTATTGATTGTGTAAAATGTGATCTCCTCAGTGCTAGGCTATGAAAACCTGCTTGCTGGTAAAGCTTGAGTTAATGATTGTGTACACTGCTTTACACATTTGTTGTAAAACAAAAAAAGACAAGGAATATGCTGTTTTTCACCCAAGCATTAACAAGGAAATCAGGCAGGCTGACACTGGAGACACATGTTCTTGATTAACTTCGGTGGCATTAATTATTTATGAAATAGATTGGAAAAAGCCGGCAGTATATTCACCATTATGCAGGATATGATTCATGTTTTAAAAGCCTTATTTGATGTTACATAAGTGTTTGTGTTTTCCAGGTTTTAACATAACTGTTCATTGCAATGATTCAAATGCATGTTGCTGTAAAATCTATGTGGTCTTTTCGACATGTGTCACCTGAGGAGCTGTAAGTCCCTTTGTTAGAGTTGTTAAGCAAGACTCTTTATTCCAACTGCTGCTGGACTCTCACGTGATTGTTACAACTTAATACGTTTTTAAATGTTGTTATGCACTTAGAAGAAACCTTGTCTGTAGACAGTAAATAACTTCAGCTTTAAATCTTTATCTATAGATGAGTATTTTCACTCTGGGAAAAGATTTATCTGTTTATCGTTGATCATTTCTTTTTTGTCATATTGAATAAAGACCACAAAAAACCTTCAATATCCCAGCTGGAATATGCATTATTGTTTTGTTATACTTTATTTACTATTACTATCTTCTGAATATATTGTTTTACATCTTAGTTTTGTTTCTATGTGTGTCAAATACACAGCATTTGGTACAGAGCTAGACAATCAAAAGATCCAGTCCAGCCCACTGGATGACTAAGCAAAGTGTGGAACTGCAGGTTTTTTCAATGAACTTCACAGTCAGTAATGATTTGTCCAATAGGATCATGCTGTCCTGGCTGTCTGTCTGATGGATGCACATGCTATATTGGCTATATTTTCATCCAAACTCAAAGTCTATATCATTGTTAATTTTCAGACTCGCTGCTGAAAAATAATAAGGATGTTGGTTCCATGCCACATCAAGGATGGTTAAGGATGAGACGAGGTGCTGGTTATACAGCAGTTTTAACAGTCTGACCCGCTCAGGATCAAACTGGGTTGTGTGTGGCCTATGAACAAAAACAGGTTTAAGATCTCTTATCTAAAGCACTATAAGGGCCTCTGAAGGGTGCATATACACTCACTGGCCACTTTGTTATATACACCTTGCAAATACTGGGCTGGACCCCCTTTTGCGTTCATTACTGACTCAATTTCTGAATGCAGTGACTCAACAACATGCTGAATAACCATAACCCCCCTAACCTAACCTAACCTAACCTAACCTAACCCCCTGGAAATTACGCCCCTGTGTCACACAGTGGCTGCAGAATCGTTGGCTGCACAACCATAATACACATGTCCTATTCAACAACATCTCAAAGGTACTCTATTGGATTGAGATCTGGTGACTGTGGAGACCACTGGAGTACGGTGAAACCAGTTTGAAATGATTTGAGCTTTGAGCACGTTATCCAGTGTGTTATTCTTAGATGAGCTAAAAACAGACAAAATTCATCACTTAAAAGCTGTTTAAAAGTGAGTGCAGTATCTGGGTTTTTGTTCTTAGAGCATAAAGATTTTGCGTGTATTTTTTGTAATTTTTGTAATTTTTTACTTAAATCATTCCTCTTTATTTATTTATAAGATTTGTCTCCAGTAAAACCTTAATTTATATAATTTATATTATATTTATATAATATCTTATTAAAAATGCAATTGACCTTATGCTGCAATACAGGACCCCAATCAGTCTCCAAACCATGTAGATATGTAAAAGAGGCTAAATATAAAAATCTGTAGTGAATTTACAAAAGCGTGATGAATTTGTGCACACAAAAAATCTTTAATCCACATATAAAGTCATGTCTGCCTTAACGGAGTTTCTTAAAATAGTCCAATGAGAGACCTAATTCTTCTTAGCAACATTTAGAGTACAGGCACGTGGACTTCTTGGGAGTATTTAATAGAGTGGAATGTTGTTTAGAGGAAATTTCCACAGCAGTGAGGGGGCTGGGTGAGGGGGCTGGGTAACTATGAAGCTTCTGGTTATTTTTACTTACAGTAAATCAAATCCAATCAAATTACCGCACGACCTGTCTGTCATTCTTTAATATCCGATTAATTTTCTCCCTTGACTGCTTATAAGAATAGAGGATCAACAAGAAGTTTCACATTGAGATGAAAATTGATCCTTTAGAAAGGAGGTTTAAAACTCTCAGCACTCTCGGCACTTAAATTTAAAGTTTTTCCGTTGTAACTCCGTCCCACCAAGAGACCGGCTCACTCTGCCTGACAAAGAGCTCAGCTCTAACACTCTGACACTAAGCTGAAGAGTTTAAGAAGAAAGCCAGCTCTGAAGAATTTTACAAGACTTTGCCTTTCTCCCTTCAGAGCAGGGAGGTATTTTTTGTAATATAGATATATATAAAGAATGGGAGATTATGATGACGATACAGCATTTCTTGGACAGAGCGGTCCTTACTTCTGGACCACATTCTTTCTCCTAAATGTTGTTTTTGTGTCAACCGGATTCAACGGGCTTTACATTGTCTTTGTTGGAGCAGCTCCGAAACACCACTGTTTGATTCCAGATATCAACCTGACTGAGGAGTGGAGAGATGCCATAATTCCCTTTACGATAGTGGATGGTGAGGAAGTTCAGAGCCAGTGCAGCAGATATAAGATAGACGTGGTTAGAAATCTTTCTGCACAAGGATATATTCCTGGAAGGGATGTTAACCTGACGACCCTGGAGCAGGAGGGATGCTTAGATGGATGGAATTACAGCAAAGAAATCTACCAATCCACTATAGTCACTGAGGTCAGTACTATATTATTATGATTACTAACATGAAATTCCAGTTTTGGAAGCTTTAAGCTGTCTTTTCATTATGTAATTCACATCTTGCACAGTGGGACCTTGTTTGTGACAACCAATGGAAAGTTCCATTTGCATCCTCGAGTCTGTTTGTGGGATATCTTGTTGGGTCCCTAGTCTCAGGACAGCTTTCAGACAGGTATTTTACTCCTAATTATCCTTTTTCTACTTACCCTGAATCCACCCAGTATAATTATACTGACTTAATTACAAGACATTTTCTGTCATTTACTATATACTACAAGTCTGTTAGTTTCTCTAAATCAAGTCTGTTCATACAGTGCTGGTTACAGTAGTGTCACTGTAATGACACTGATTTAGGAACACTTAAAAAAAACAAACCCTATAGCCACACTATATAGTGGAATTAATGACAGCAGCCCCATCTGCTGTTATAACAGGGATGGTGCTAACACACGGGTTAATATAGTTTTGTATTTAACATTAAATTTTATTTCCTTATTCAGTTTCTAATGTTTCCAATTTCACTTCATTTCCAGAGAGGGTTTGTTCATTTAGCTGTGATGTTTTCTTAAAACCTTAACTGTAGCTGTTTGATTGCATTTCCTCACCAAAAGAAAACAAACCACATGCATTTATAAATGCTCTGTATCTGTGGATAAATATCTGCGATATATATGATTCCTTTCTAATCAGGTTTGGAAGGAAGAAGGTTGTTTTTATGTCTCTTGGGGTCCAGTGTCTCTCCGTCCTGCTTCAGTCCTTTTCTCATTCATGGAGGATGTTCTGCATCATGTACCTCTGGGTTGGAGCCTCTCAGATATCTCTCTACATTTCTGCATTTGTTCTAGGTTTGAAATATAATTTAAACATGTGTTTGGTATGATTTCTCTGTCTGCCTTCAGTAACACGCTTGTCACTAACGATTTATGATTTCATCTTGGCTAGGAACTGAGGTTTTGAGTAAAACTATGCGTGTGCTGTTCACAACTCTCGGAGCCTTCCTTTTCTACTGCATTGGGTACATGACACTTCCTTGGATTGCATACGGCATCAGAGAATGGAGGACTCTGGTTGCAGTTCTGTCAACAACCTCTCTGATAAACTTTCCACTGTGGTGGTATGTTTTTTATAATAATAACCAGTGATTTTTACTCCAATAATCATGCATAAATGCAAAGTCAATAACGCTGTCAATAACTATGAAGAAAACAGACTCTAAAACTATGTTGGTTGGGCAGGTTTATCCCAGAGTCTCCTCGATGGCTGATGGCTCAGGGGAGAGTCAAGGAGGCAGAGGCCATTGTCAGAGAAGCTGCAAGTAAAAATAAAGTTCAGGCACCACCTGTAATCTTTAAAGAATCTGAGGTGAGGTTCATTCATTGTTATTAATATTAGTATTAATATATGCATTTGTCTAACATTCAGGTCCACATCTAGTATTTTCTAAAAATGGAAAAATAAATTTAGGGTTACATTTCTAGAAATTTGACATACAGAATGAGCCACAACATTAAAACCACTGACAGGTGAAACAAATAGCATTTGTCTTCTCATTCCAATGCATTATTCTGCTGGAAAACCTTGGGTCTTGGCATTCTTGTGCATGTTACTTTAACATGTATCACCCACCTAAACGCTGTTGCAGACCCACTCCCCACATCGTAACAACACTCTCCGACGGCACCGGCCTCCCTCTGCAGGACAGTGCACCATGCCACACTGCCAAACCTGCTTAGGGGGGCACCACAAAGAGCCCAAAGTGTTGACCCAGATCTGAGTCCGATCAGGCATTTGTGGGATGCAGCGGAACAAGCCAGATCTACAGATGTCCAACCCTGGAACCCAAAGGATCCACTGCTAACGTCCCAGTGCCAGACATCACATCCAGGCCTTCAAGGGTCAGAGCTGCACAATGCTACATAGGTGGTTTCAATGTTGTGGCTGACAGGTGTATGCTGGTAGTTTTAATATTCACAGACTAAATGTAAAAATGTGACTCCAGAGGCCACATTGAATATTTTAGTCATTTATATTTTTTTGCCCCTGGAGAGGGCAGCTGGGGAAGTTTGTGTTTTGTCTTGCTGGAGGTTTCCTCTTCCAGTACATGTCTGTTTATTTTATTTTTGTTCTCCATAGCCTGAGTAAAAACCTGAGTAAAAGCTATGTGGATAGCTTCCTTGAGGCTACCACATGTTAACATTTCAGATAACTGCGAATGCACTATTGAATAGAAATCTAGTGCTAGTGTTTGGAATTAAGAATCATTCCTCAGATTACTATGAGATTAAAATACAGTACAATCTCACCCATTCATATCTGCATGATGCTTTTTCCTTGGACAAAGCCCACATATAATCTGCTTATGATATACTGACAATAGTCTATGTACAAGAGTAGAAGTTCAAATCACATAAATCGTCTTCTGTCTCCATTTAACACCCAGGAATTGCCTCTTTTCAAGACATATACCATGCTTGATATTCTGAAATCCAAGAATCTGAGATGTATCACACTGATGTGTCTCCTTTTATGGTACGTTTTATGGTTGCTTTCACCTTTTTCTGGCATTTTAGGTTTTTGTAATTCAGCAAAAATAGTCAATGGGAACAGATGCCTGACTTGACCTTTATATAATAATACAAATATTGGTAAATAATGACACTGTACTTTTCTTTTTGTATTTTCAGGATGGCAATAAACATTGGGTATTTTGGTTTATCGCTGAACACCTCCAACCTCAGTGGCAACCCATTTGTGAACTGCTTTTTGTCTGCTACAACCGAAGTCCCCGCCTACATAGTTTCTACATGGCTGCTAAAAACATGTCCCAGAAGAGTGCTGCTTTCATTGTTCCTTATCATTGGAGGAGGAGTTCTTCTGCTCATCCAGTTCATCCCAGACAGTAAGGCTTCCCTTCTTACAGAGTAAAACTGTAATATCATGAAGCCAAAAAACTATTAAGTCTCTCTCTATTTCTTCTCTCCTCAGCCCTTCATAATGTTGCTCTGGCATTAGAAATGACTGGAAAGTTTGGCTTCACCATGGCCTTCAGCATCGTGTACATCTACACTGCTGAGATTTACCCCACAGTACTCAGGAACATTGGCATGGGGATGTGCTCTTCAGCTGCACGTGTTGGCAGTATCACAGCACCTTATGTCATTTTTTTAGGTACACAGATGTTAGATATCTCACACAGACACTGCATTGGCATAGTCATACAATGATATGGTGTAGGCACAGAATAACAGCAGTGGTATGTAAAAATATAGTCAGGTAAAAGTATGTCTTGCAGCATCTCATGTAAACTTGAAGTAAACACAGATTTGTAGATGCTTAACATTTCATGAGGTCATACATCGATATACTGTAGGTATCTAAAAGTATGCCTTTTTCTAAAGTTGGCTTTTGTTCCTTTATTATTTCTAGGTACGTATAATAAAGTTCTGCCTTATATTTTAATGGGAAGTCTCACAATTGCCTCCTCTGTGGTTAACCTCTTCCTTCCGGAGACCCTTCATAAAGATCTTCCGGAAACCGTGGAGCAGATGCAAAAATGTCAGGGGTGAGGGCCGTTCACGTATCACATGTAGATAAGCTCAAAGCGCTAAGTGTCTCACATGTGGGCTGTAGAACATGTCAGAAACTGATTTTACTATTTGTCAATGCATAATTTCTGAGAACACTTAGATTGATTGCCTTCCTGATAAGGTGATGTGCATGTTGTAAAAAGGCAATATTTTTTTTTATGCTACATACCTTCAAATGTGAAGAAATAGAAAATGCATTTTTTCTCTTTTTTTCACTTTTTTTTGTAATTTCAGGCTTTGCAGTGGACCAAAGAAGAAGAAATGCATAACAAATGCAGCAGTGGTTAACCCACCCATACCATGTGAGGCCCATTCTGATGGGCAAGCTCTTTCTCTTTAGTTTATTTAATGTTAAGCGTCTTTTGCGTGAAAGTGGCCATCTGAAATCCCAAAATAAAATCCCAAAAGCACGCTAAGATTGTGAATTCAAGAATTCCTATAGGTATTTAGACATATTGCAAATAAAAACATTATTCATTTTTTATGGAATTGAATGTTCACAAAATTCAAGTAAAAAATTAACATCTGAACCCTATTAGCGCACTGTTCAGCTTTTGTGTTTTAACAGTTAATACCACATCGTAATTTAACATCATTGTCTATTTTATTGTTTTTACTGCCAGTGAAAAGTTTGATTTACTGTAATGAAAAGCATCATGCTGCCATACTAATAAAGAAAAGGGTAAAGTCAGCAGGTCTTAAGCTTAGTTAGCATAAAATCTGGAAACGAATAGCAGTTTGCTTGTTTCTGTCCAAAGGTAGCAAACTTCACCTGCCAGCATATCTGAAGCTTACTAATTAACTTGTAATATCTTGTTTGTTTAAGAGAAGACAGAGCAAGGAGTTCTGGGATACCCCAACCCCCAAGATTGAAATGGGGAGACTTGAAACCATTTAAGTGTTGCAAATCTTTGACTGAATCAGTGCTCAAGATGTTATTAGATTACATGTTTGTTTTATTGTTTTTTCAAATAAATTGTCATTGAATATTTGTTGTTAAATGTTGTTTATTTTTATGTCATTTTAAATATATGCTCACTATTAATTTGCTGGGCCACTTCAAGCTGTTTTGAAATGAGAAATATTAACCACCTATTGATATGTATCACTTGTTCTACAATACTGTGATTATGAATTGCTATAAAATGCAGTGAAGAAATCAGAGGTTAACGTGAGATGGAACCTTAAACAATGCTGTTAACAATGGCGTCTCTCTAAATTGTGATATACTCCAAGCCTATTTAGTGAATTCTGTCATAACTGTATCAAGATAAATTCCTCCTGAGTTGCTGTCCTACATTAGGCTTTAGCTTTGGAAAACGTCTCAGCTGTAATTATGTAAAATGTATTAAAAACCTGTATGAAACACAAATAGAAGAATGTTTAAATTCTGAGCTGTAAGTACTAAGAAAACTTGTCTTTTTTGGTTTAAATGTCAAGAAATTTATTCACAAAATGGACAGCAGAAAAATCATGACACTTTCACAACTGGCCATCAGTATCCTCCTGAACAGATTTTTTGGCAATTTTTATTTTATGTAATTGAATGATTGTACAATGTATATTACTGATCTAATAACTAGAAATTCTAACTTAAATGTCTAACATTAACTCATTAACACATCTCATTCCTTCTCTCAGGGCTTAAGGACATTTTAATCACTGAGAGAAACTATAATTGTCAAGGTAGCATCAAGATATTTTACAGGGAAACTGGTTGTGACTTGATGCTTAAGAAGGTTGGATGATGCAACAAGTCAGTTACACTGAAGTCAATCAGCAACAAGATGGTTGAATAATATTTAAAAAATCAACGTGTATGGTGGTGGCTATAACTCAGGAGGTCGAACTGGTCATTCAGTAACTGGAAGGCTGGTAGTTTGAGCTCAAAGTTTTGATGTCAAAGCATCTTTGGGCAAGTTAATGAACCCCAAGTTGGCCTCTGAAGTGTTAAAGTTCAATAGAAAGCATTTAGTTGTAGAAAATAAAAAGTGCTTGTTTGAATGAGTGTCAACGGGTGAATGAGACATGTTGTATAAAGCACTTTGACGCTCCAGTAGAACAGGAATACTGTATAATACCCAGACCCTTTTCCATTTACTATATAAAAGTAACACCATCATATGAAATTAATAAGCGATGGTAATGGCTTAATTTGTGACTGTTTTAAAGTCATTTTAAAGTAAACTTTAACATCCAGTTTTTCTTTGATGTGTCCAGGTCATCGTTGTAGTTATAGTTAGTATTGTAGTCTCCTCATTGGCCGCTCTCTCAGGGAAGAGTAAAGGCCATTCTGGAAGAAGCTGTTAAGAAGAATAAAGTAAGAGGCCCCTCAGAGGCTATTTTGACCCAAGCTGAAGTAAGAGTCTTGGAAATATGTTGTTTGTTTCAATATGTGATCTTCACAATCTGCAAAGGTGCTAAAAAGGTCAAAGGTTCTAAAAACTAGTTGAAAGATAATTTAATTATGATGAAGTTTTATTGGCTTGACCTTTTTATCATCTGGAAGTAAGATAGCAGAAGAAGCTTGAAAATGCAGTTTGATGAAGTGAAAACAAGGAGGGCTTTGTGACTTCCAGGAATGTTTTTTTTGGTTAAACAAATATTTCTATAAATAAATATTAAATAAATATTTTTGTTACCGGTGAATATGAAAAGTATTTGGTTAAGACTTGCTTACACCAAGAGACTCGAGTTCCTGTTGTCTTTTGGCTCAGTTTTGCATTTCAGGTTAGCCTGTTTGTGTTAGGTCACTCATTATATCACTTTGTACCATGTGTGCTGAAGTCGTGTTTCATTTACAGATCTTGGATCCAAAGTTTAACTACAGCTTCATCTTGTTTTGTTCCTCCCCACACCTTGAAGATTTGTTTTCTATAAAGAAAAAAAAAATACATTTCTGTGGTATGTGTACAGTTTCCTCATATAATATGAAAAGTATTAAAATCAAGAGATGAAAATTTAAGTAACTTAACATCTATAGTCATATGCATAAGCTAGATGCAGTACAAAACGTTTGGTTATTTAAGTCCCCAAACTGCAGCTAATTCGTTTGATATTTGGTTGTGGATTTTGCATTTCCAATATTATTGGAAAAAATAAATTTTATATATTTTATATATAAAATAAATTTTTGAGTACGCTGTCTCAGCAGGATCGCTGTCATCATCATTAACTACTACACATCAAACCAGCATGTAAACCATTACTTAAGCTGCTTCTTGTCTGCTGTGTGAGGTTCCAGCTTACAGATGTGTCTTGGTACTGCTTCAGTATTGCTCCAGAACCTTCTCCCAGTCTTCAGCTCTCCCCCTCCATCCTGATCCTCTGTGTCCACACCATCCCAAGAGGTAATGCTTTAACTTGAGAAATACATTGCTAGATCATCATGTCACCAAGACCCTATTTTCTTAACTTAATAAACAGCATAGTCACTCTTGGCTTGCATTGTGATTTTACTCCGATTCAACTATGAATGTGATTTATACAGAATTATGATATTATTGATAAAATACTGTTTTTAGCAGGACTGAATACAAATCTGAAGATATATACACTAGCCGCATCATTAGGTATATCTGTTCCCCAACCATATATTCGTGCCTTCCTTCGTTCGCAGGCATGTGATGCCTTGGGTGAACATTATCAGATTTGCTTGGTGCCCCGGTTAAAGTGGCACCAACTTTTGGTAGTCCACTCTACAGAGAGAGTATGTGCAACCTGTTCAATTTGCTTCAAAAGTAAGGCTTGTTCCTGCCTTCAGCTCTCTTGCAATCACTCCTGTCAGCCAGCTCTGTATTCCAACTGCATTCCCTCGCACATTTTCTCAGGCAGACATTCCCAATTTATATATTGTTTTTGCGTGAAGTACTAGGCACAAAGGTTAGCTTATTCTCAGGATTCTAGTTCAACAATCAAAAAGAAAGGGCTAATCGGGAGCTTAAAGCTGCCCTCTGCTGTATCACTACCTCAATCCCTCCTCCTGAAGGCCTCATCGTCCTTGGGTTAAGTATGCTCACTAACCCCCTCACCATTTGAAGCTTCATTGGGATGTCAACCGTCTTTGCTTCCAGTCCAGGAGGGGGAGACTGTGGTGCTCTCTTTACAACATCCCCTGCATCAAAAACTAGCTTTTGAGACTGAATGCACCATTAACACATCAGCTGTCTATCTCAAGCTTCCAACATCTTTTAAGATCCAGCCTACTTTTTATGTTTCCCAAATTAAACCTTTTCTTCCAGCCCTTTTTGCATGCTGGCACATCAGCATGCACCCGCCCAGGTAGTGGACAATAAACCTGGTTACACGGTTCACAGGTTTTTGGGCATTCAAAGACAAGGTCCCACATCAATCACCTTTGCAATATTCTCTTTGTAATGAAAATAAATAATTCTGAAATATTCTGAAATAATCCAACTTATTAAGTCATGGTATCTGTTCTGTTTCAAAAGTTCTATTTTACTTGTTTTTGTTCTGAAATTTTATTCTGTGTACAGTATTTGGTATGTCTAATTTACCTAACCTACTGTGAAGAAAACATCAAAGTCATTGAAAATATTAAAATCTAAATAAAATACTTTTAAAAACCTTGTATAACTATGGTCATAATGCACTAGTCTCCTCAGCTACAGGATTGTCACTTGTGCTAAAGCTCAAATAGTGTTGTAAAGAAAAAAAGAACTTTATGTAACTGTGTAACCTCCCATATCAGGTGAGGCATATAAAACCTGAGCTCAGTTTTACAGTTCACAAGCTCTGAAATCTCTTAGACCAATAGAGCTCATCCTAACTTGTGACTATTCAACACTGACTCTTTTAAGTATGAAGGATTTTGGTGAAGTAACAGACACGGTAAAAATCAGAGACTATGACACCATCACAGCTTTTCTTGGATCTTGGGGACCCTTTCAGCTCAGGATTTTTTTAGCACTGGCCATAAGCATTCTCCCAAATGGATTTATTGGTGGTTATATAGTATTCATAGGTGCTATTCCATCTCATGAATGCTATATTCCTGAAAACTACAACATCAGCGACATGTGGAAAAATGTGACAATCCCATTGGAAACTGTTAGTGGCAATGCAAAGCGGAGTTCCTGCTCAAGGCTTAACTTGGATGTGGTCAGGAACTACTCTCAGAACAATATTATCCCAAATGTCGATGTGAACGTTAGTGAAATACCTTGGGAGAGCTGTATAGATGGGTGGTTACACAGCAAAAGCATCTACCAGTCGACTATTGTTACCGAGGTGAGAAATTTGTCATAATTTTATTTAGCATCATAGATTTATCTAGAACATGCATGCACAAGGTATTGCATTGATCTGCCAATCTAGTAACCATCTTATCAGTGTTATCAATAATAATAGACTGCATTTATATAGCGCTTTTCAAGACCCTCAAAGCACTTTACAATTCCACTATTCATTCACTCTCACATTCACACACACTGGTAGAGGCAAGCTACAGTTGTAGCCACAGCTGCCCTGGGGCAGACTGACAGAAGTGAGGCTGCCATATTGCGCCATCGGCCCCTCTGGCCAACACCAGTAGACGGTAGGTGAAGTGTCTTACCCAAGGACACAACGACCAAGACTGTCCGAGCCGGGGCTCGAACCAGCAACCTTCCGATTACAAGACAAACTGCCAACTCTTGAATCGCCCGTATCAGATACGCTTTTAAATGAAGTGCCTGGCATGGAGCTGGATGTGAAAAATTACAGACAAGATAGTTTTGCCTAGACTTTTACATGAAGCTATTATGCAGAGTCAAAACCAGTTCATGTAAATTACTAAACTATGGCAGCCCACCAGGTACAACAACAACAGGTCAAAATGCCAAACTTTCATTTACTACTCTTATACACAGTATTCATGGTGTGTAATATTATTATTATTATTGGGAAATTAAGCAGCAACAACTAAAGTAACTATTTGTACATTAGTGCTGTAAAAGAAAACCAAATGCATGTTAAAATATAATCTTGCTTAAAGATGAGTGTTGCAAGAATTATGCAGACTGAAAGAAGTCACACAACCCTTGAATTTACTCAGCAACCGTGCATCATGTTTTTAATGTTACTGTCAATTAAAGTTGCATTACAGTTACAATGGATTTCAGATTAATGCTCCGAAAATCATTTTTAGTTTATTAGTCCTTTTCATCTTATTCAAACATCTCTCTCATGCCACAGGTGAGGATTTTGACTAAGCCATTGCAAAGGGCGAGCTTGCATTCCCATTGTCTTTTTTTATATATATAAAGTTCCTTGTTTTCCCCAGTGATTGCAAAGCATCCAAGCATCAAAACAACATCAAACCACAATGTTTCCTTTACATCATGCAAATAAAAAGAATAAAACAATAACTATCCTAACATAAACTGATTTTTTCTCACTTTCTATCAGTATATGTCTATATGAGTTAAAATTAGGTGTTACAAATTGTAAGTGTGATTAAATTCTCCCCAAGCTGTGGAGACTAACTGATAGTTATTATGAAAAATTAATAAAGTTATTGGTGTTGTTGCACAAACAATTACCTGGAACTATTAAAAAATAAACGTTGTTCTACATGTGGGAGAGTTACTCTTACTTTACATATTCAGAAATCATAAATAGTGTGAGTTCTTATTCTATTCTATTCTTGTCTTCAACTAGTTACTGAGAATTCCAGTCAGTAAAATATCAGCATATCATGAAAACATCCTCCACGATGTAGCCCATGCAGGACCCTGTTGTCTACAGTGGGACTCCAAAACCTATCACCATATTACCTTAGATTTAAAACCTACAAGTAATTTAAACTGTGATCTGAGTCACCTGTCATTTCTTTATTAGTTGACAGATTTGCAGATGTATACAACACATTGTAAGTGAGTGAAAATGATGTACTGATTTTGCAGTGGGACTTGGTTTGTGAGAATGCATACAAACTTCCACTCACCAGCTCCATTTATTATGTTGGTGTACTACTGGGAGCGTTGATCTCAGGTCTGGTGTCCGACAGGTCTGTACTTCACACAACAATGTTTGAACAGTATTTGTGTTGATCTAGTCTACTAGACTGTGTTTCCTTACAGATACGGAAGGAGACCAATACTCTTTATCATGATGCTGCTTCAAACTGTATCAATCACAGCACAGATATTCTCCCCGAGCTGGGAGATTTTCACCTTTATCTTCTTTTTGGTGGGTGCTGGGGGATTCTCCAACTACATCATTGCATTTGTGCTAGGTATGTTTTCCTGATAAGGAATGTGATATTTGATGCTGCTTAATATACACAGGCATTAAGTAATTTTGTCTGTGCATGAAGCATAAGTCAATTGCTAGGATGTACAATAAAAATGTAGGAAGCCCTAAATGAAAGAATAAAGAAATCAAGAAATAAGCAAACATTCATAACTGTTATATAGACATACTATGTATCACTTTTGCACAGCTCTTGTTATAACCTCAAAAACTACATATGAAATATGCTTCATGCCAGACCAATGGTTTATCTGATTTGATAAGTAAGACAGTAAGACAGAATGGTCAGTTTCATTATAACGATATTACAAATTTTCCAAAATGTTGTTTTTGACATTTACAGGTTCAGAAATTCTAAGCCCAAAAACCAGAGTGACGTTTTGTTCTCTTGGAGTCTTTATGGGCTCAGCACTGGGGTACATGGCAATGCCTGGAGCAGCGTACTTCCTCCGGGAATGGCGGTTGCTGCTGATTCCAATGGCTGCCTGTGGATTGATCTACGTCCCTCTGTGGTGGTGAGACTTTTTCATTTGTTGCATTCAGTGTTGGGTGTAATGCGTTACTATGTAACGCGTTACTGTAATTAAAATACTTTTCCACTGAAAAAGTGGAGTAACTAATTACTGTTCATTTTTAGGTATTTTAATGACAGTTACTTACAATGTACTTGCGTTACATTGTAAAATAATTAAACTCGCTGAATATCATTATTTAATTTCAATAATTTATCTTCTAAACGTAGACGTAAACTCTGCCGCGTTAACATCGCTGTAGTGCAGCTGCACGTCATTTCGCGCCAGTTTGCTGCATACTGCAGGCTACATTGTGGAAGAGATGCTACCGCTGCGTACTGTAGAGTCTACGTCTTTTAAAAAAATGATTTATTATTTAAAGAGTTTAGTTTCTATTGTTTGCCCACTCAAGGTTTATAGGGATTTTTAAGAAGTATTTAGTTAAATTACTTATTTAGTAATTAAGTTACTTTTCTCACACAGTAATTAGATAAGTATTTTAAATACAATATTGACTAAGTAATTAGTAATTAATTACTTTTTTAAAGTAACTTACCCAACACTGGTTGCATTATAGCTTGTGTCCTGAAAGTTGTTTTCAACTCAAGAAAAAGATATAATTTCTTATTGAAGGGAACGTGCAAGTAGGTAATACATTAATTTATTGTTCAAGATAGCAAAACACCAGATTTTACTTCATAGTTTTGTTTGTTTAGGGTTAAGTAAAATATCAACACAGCTGAAAACACCCTCCAAGTAGTAGCCCAAGCAGCAGCCTGATGTCCACTCTCTCCGGTTAGTTTGTTAAACTCTGACTCCAAAACATGTCAGCATATTAGAAATTTACAGCCTTATATGGTAAACAGACCCATAATTTGCAACGTGATCTTAATCCCTTGTCAGTCATGTTGATCACTTGTTTTGTTTTTTATGAATGGTTGGATGGTCTGCTGCTTTGAACTGTGGGACATCATCCTCTCCTTTCTTTTGTGAAGGATAGTCCAGCATATTCTACACTAAAGGAGCAAACAGAGAAAGCACTGAAGCACTTTTCCTGAACATTTATACAGTTCAATCAGCTCTTGTCATGGCTGCCATTCAGATACTGGGTCATTTCACTACTTTAGTATCCTTCCTAAACAAAAACGACTATTCAACTTCAACCAACAAGCAGCTAAATCAACAAGATGTTTTGGCAGGGATGTTGCCAATGTTTTGCTTCACTATCAGATAAATGATAAAGTTTGTGTTTCTCTGAAAATATTGTGTTGCCACTGTGTTTGTCTGCTCAGGATAGTCCCAGAGTCTCCTCGCTGGCTGCTCTCTCAGGGAAGAGTAAACGAGGCTGAAGCAATCCTGAAGCGTGCTGCCAAGCTGAACAAAGTAGAGCCCCCGCAGGCAATTTTTACACAAGCTGAGGTAAGTGCATGAGCAAGTTGGTGATTTTAAATCAGAATGTGTTTAGAGAAATGTGAAAAAGTCCTAATATGTGCATTAGGTTAGAATAAAACTAAAACCTTTGACATTTGTACCATGATTATGCTTGTCTCTTGGCTTAGGTTTGCATTTCAAGTTAGCCTATTTTTTATAAAAATTCATTATATGGCTTCATACCACATATGCAGAAGTCTGCAGGTCCAGGATCCAAAGTGTAACCGAAGTAACACTTTGTCTGTTTTTTGCCACAGATTGAAGATGCACTGACAATGAAGGAGGAGAAGCAAAACATTTTGGTCATTGTGAAAAGCTGCAATATTTTCTCTATTACACTGATATGTTCACTTCTGTGGTACATCTAGACTTTGCTCATATCACTTAAGAGATTAAAAGATTTAAACCAAAATAATTGCTTTTTATGTCAAATTAAGTTTTGCTCTGAATTTCTGTGCAGGATCATCATCACCATCAGCTACTATGCTTTAGTCCTCAACACTTCCAACCTGAACGGTGACCCTTACATAAACAGCTTCTTGTCCGCTGTCGTAGAAGTTCCAGCTTACATAATTGCCTTGGTACTGCTTAAGTACTGCGCCAGGCGCTTCTGCCAGTCTTCCACGCTCTTTCTCGGAGGTGTCATGATCCTCTGTGTCCACCTCATTCCAATAGGTAATGATTAAAGCGTTACAAGCACGTCACTTGTTAATGAGTTCACACTGTGGATGAACAAATGTTTGCACTTCGTCCTCAAAAATGTAACAGGAACAAAACCCTATTTACTTACCTGAATAAAATAAGAATGTATTCAGAATGCATGTGACATGTTATTTGACCAAGTTGAATACCTTTAGCTTCCACTGTGACCAAATCTGACATGGGTCTAAAGGGCATTACACACTGAACGCGTGCAAAAAGCAACACAAAGTTCCAAATTTTCCAAATGCATTTTCACCAGAAATTGCACTGAGACAAAAATAGGACAGTTGAGTAGTTTTAGCACTTACTGGCAGAGTTGGAACCACATCTAAGGAGGCAGAGAAATAATTTCAGACGGCCATTGACCTGGAGCAGTGTCTACTGTAGCCGTTCATCTGATGTAAAATGATATTTTTTTTTGCATTTGTATACTCGGTACCAGTGTCCATTTTAAGTTACAGTTGCACCTGTTGGCAGATGCAGTGGCCTGACTGGTCAGAGCTATTTATTTGGAACTAAAAAGCAATTTTTGGTTCATTAAAATAAATCCTGGCAAATCGTCAAGTGAAGTTCTGCAGTCGGTTTGAATTAGAACAGATATTTTAACGTGCAAAATATTTGCACGGATCTAATGCATTGTGTGTAAAGGCCTTAAGTGCAGTCTGTTTAGCATGGCTGCACTGTTTAAAAATTCATATCAATCGACTGATCATGAATATTTAGCACTAGCACAGCTAGAATGATTAAGTAAGGTATACTTAGCTACCTGAGAAAATTCGAAACAACCCTTAGTTATGTACATCTCGTTTGACTTTTTAGGTTGTGCTGTAATGTTAAATGATTTTTTCTTCCATAGGTTTACCTGGTGTGGCTGTTTTTCTCGAGATGTTGGGAAAGTTTGGCATCACATCAGCATTCTGTGTGGTGTATGCTGTCACATCAGAGCTCTTCCCAACGGTTATCAGAAACACAGCAATGGGGATTTGCTCCATGGCTGCACGGATTGGGACCATCATCTCTCCGTTTATTATTTACTTAGGTAGGGTTTTTTTGTTTGTTTACTTCTTCAGGCATTTGGCTTTTACCAGGACTATTTTTACCAAAGTATTTAAAATTAGCTGGATCAGTTAACCTTTTACTACATAGTAATGCTACTTTCAATAATCACAGAAAAACTTTTGCACAGGCTTATAGTTGTATCAATTGTAAGGCAAAGACTCCACAATAATACAGAGAAAAAGTCTTAAGAACTTATAGTACAAACTCTGTCTCTGCAATCTGTCTGCTTAACAATGCTACCAGTTCAGCTGGAACTCTGGAAAATTAAGCACATTTTTCAGTTCATAATTTTCAAAACAGTTATGTTTAAATTCTATTTATTTATGTATTTATTGATATTTTTGTTTTACAGACTTGAAGTTTTATTAAATGTAAACCTTGAGGTCAAGGTTTATTTTCTTTAACAAGAAAAAAATTACTTTTGCTTATTTCTTCTTCTTTTTTGTTTACTAGCAACAGATACTCTGTTTTTGCTTTGATGCCCTTATTATTTTATTTTGCATTTTCCATTTGCAGGACAAGAATTCAAGGCACTCCCCTACATACTAATGGGAGTTCTAGCAATATGTGGAGCTGTCTTATGTTTGTTGTTGCCTGAAACGAATGGAAAAATCTTGCCAGAGACTATATCACAAATGCCGCAGATATGCAGGTATGTTTATGCATTAATATATCTACAAGCTTTATGTTTAATACCTATTTTTGTCACAGTTAAAAATTTAATGCTAAATGACACCTTGTTGTTCAAGCAGGAGAAAAGGAGAAAAGGAAAAGGAGGCTGAAAATGAATCGACTCCATCTGTTTGCCAGCTCAAAGAATCTAAATTATAGTTTGGCTTCTCTATGTTTTTATTTTTTGGTTTGTTTGTTGTTTTTTGTTTTTCAGATATTTAATTGTTCTGTCATGAAGCAGCATGACGTTCTGCAGCTAAACAACATGTTATACATTTTAAAGCTTCTTTTTATTATTTTTGTGTTTTATGTCTTTTATTTTGAACTATTTTGTAACGGTACCTGTTACATACTGTATTTGTTTGTTCAGCTTACTTGTGTTATTGTGATGTTTCTTGTCATCAGCAGATGTAGCCACCTCTAGAAATTTAGGAAATTTGCTGGTGTGAAGCATTCAGATATGTCTCCATCCTGAGTCCCAATGGACCTCAAATACATCTCTCATCACCTGCAACAGGCAGCGTGCAGAATATATCCAGCACATTGCACGCTTCTCCAAAATCCTCTGTCTATGTGGGAAATAATGGTAATGTGTTATTACAAAATAAATAGTTTCGAATCAAAATACATTTCCTGGGGGTGTGGTTTCTACAGTTACACACATTTTTGACATAAAAGAACTCCCCTCCTTCTTCAGATATCAGTGGGGTTGAGTGTTAGGAGTGTCAGTATGGGGACAGCTAAGCCTGAGCCAAAGGTTCAGTCTGTTTATTTGTCCTGGAAACAAGTCAACTGATACAGAAAAAAGTGATTTAGTATACATATATACAGCCCTTCATCACCGCATTACTCCCCCATGTGGAGGCCCTGGAAAGCTGTGGCGTGTCCAGCGGGGTGGCCTGGGGGGGCACAGGCCACCCCCCCAACCAGACTGGCCACCCCAGGTGCCACCCCGAAGCCAAAACAATAAAATCCAATGAAATATCAAATGTACGATTATGTTTTCACAGTGAAGCTCAGATATCCGAGTGTAAGTGAATGCAGCATCGGCTTCTGCGCTATGAGCATCATGTTAGCAAAGGTAGGAGAGCCAAGCACGAAAGACAGCACCACAGAAAACAGTTTTTCGGCGAAAGATTAACAGTTTAACATAGCTGGACTGGCCATCGGGCATGGCGGAGCTTCCACGGCGGCTAGCAGGTGGATGAGGGAAGGGGAGGCAGGAGGAGGAGAGACCCGAAGCGGCCGCTGGTCCGAGTGTCAGGTGAACTGAACTTCAGGTAAGAAGTTATGACCTGCAGTCTATCCGGGTCAGATATAAACCAAGTTTAGGTGGAGTTTATTTTCGTTGTGCTGACTTTTTACAGTCAGTTACAATAACTCGTACTGCGTACTAGCTAGCATGATGGAGTTTATATACAGCTGGGTGGGTGCTGTGATGTTACTGATAGTGAACTTTATTCATAAGGTTAGTTAGTAGAGTTGCCAACAGCTCCTTAAAAATGGAATGGTCCCTCATTCAGAGACAATATTACAGGTTTTGTATTGAGCTGAGAAGAGACGCAGTTTGTCCCGAACTTAAGCTAGAATGGAAAAGACACAAAGCTGGAGTTATTCTGTGTTTACGCTGCACAGCTGCCTCTTCTTCTCTCATTCTCTCCCCCTCCCTCTCCTGTTGCTACTTCAATCATGAGACTGATCAATGATCAGCTGATCGGCTTTTCTGTCTTGTTTGTTTATCGCCCACTTTGCCAGAAAGAGGAAACCAGCGGATGTCGCGCTAAACAACAGCAGCACCTTTAAGCTTGATCAGCTGTTAGAATTTATTTAATATTAATTTCTAGTATCAGCTGATGTTTGCTGGAGCCACAGCTGTAAAAGCTGCTGGTCATGATGTCAGTTTGGATATGTGGTGAGAGGAAACATGAAGATGAAACCAGGAGATGTCCTTACTGAATCATCAGAGCTGAACAGGTGATGGAGAAACAGGTTTACCTTTTAGGTCACATGAATGAGTTGAAGGGAAGTTATGAACTGTTTCTGAGAGACAAATAACACCAGGATCCTTTTCTACGTAGCTGACAGCTGGTAACTGTGCAGGGGCGGGTCTAGCAAAGTTATGCCAGGGTGCCAGGCAGGGCATTAACAGGGAAAGGGGGGCACAAAGAAATACTTTTCTTACTTATTCTCATTTAAAATATCTAGCTTTTATTAAATAATTATCTGAATCTTGCGAACAAAGTTTTTATCTGATGTAAAATCGATAGAAATCATACACATACCAACAAGACCGTGTACATCACTGTCACAACAGCATTTGTTTTCATTCAAAGGCTTTATGGCTTTAATACCTGGTGGGCCGGTCTCTGGTCAAAATGCCCAATTTTTTGTACCAGTCCAGCCCTGCAGGTTAATACTGGCAGTGTCACCATGCCAGCTGACTGTATTTCATCATCAGCCAGTGTTGTTCTTTATACATCAATATTACCAAAGTTTACCATAAGGCAGCATAGAAAGTATTTACTTGCTTTCAGGTTTCATTCAAATGTTAGTCTTTTCATTTGTTTCCACTTTTCCCTGTTTCAAAATCAAACACCAGTTTGTGAGAAGATTATCTGCCTATTAAAAAAGAAGATAAAGTTTTGCATTGGCTAATTTGCCAATTGTATGTTAAAAATGTTTGTATTTTAATATTCAAAAATGTTTGTGCCCAAAACATATGTGCACTATATGTCAGTAAAAATACTATGCAAATATTGCTGTCCTTGAATGCTGAGCAAACACTGACAAAGCACTGATTGTATCTCTTATACTTCATCAACACAGTATCTAAAAACTTTGCACCGTAGTGGTTAAAACCTCATTCTAATAAGAGTCAAAAGCAAATTCAGTTATTAGGTTTACAGGGTTATTGAATGATGGTTAACTGTTGGTAGAATTTTTTTTAACATTATCTGCCAATTACATCTGCCACCCTTCTCCAAATCTGTGCCCCTACCTGGCCCCCCCAACAAAAATTTTCTAGACACGCCACTGCTGGAAAGGGTTGCCAGGAGAAAGCTTCTTCTATTTAGTAACACATCAAAAGAATCAAGGTGTTGCAATTACCGGGTCAATGTCCAGACCGCCATCTGATTAAAATGCTGCTTCTGGATCTAAAAGAGAGCTCTGCATAAATGAATGCGCACAAACCTTATTTAAAGCAATGCTTTAAATACAATGTAGTATTGCTGACAGGTAACACTAATCACTAGGGATGGGTATCGAAAACCGGTTCTTGTTGAGAACCAGTTCCCACTGTTTCAATTCCTTGGAATTGTTTGCCATTTTTGCAAACGATTCCTTTATCGATTCCAGTCGCCCTGAATGACGTCACCACGTTGCGGAGCGTCATTTACCTGGCAGGGCGCCTAAGCGGCTCAAACGCTAAAAAGTTTGGTTATACTTTACGAGAAAGGATGACAACAGGGCAACTTGCAATACTTGCAAAGTAGATATTTCATTTAAGGGAGGAAACACTACGAATATGCAAAAGCATTTGGTCACAAAACACGCGATAACCTTAAATGAATGTCGTGTTTTTAATTCCGCTCCGGACTCGTGAATCTCAACCCAGCAGCAGCGGTAACGTTTGCACGTCCTCTCCCGTTACTGCGGCAGGTAAATAATCAGCTAACAGTGCATATTATGTTAGCGCGATCTGCCTTATTACAAAACCTGCCATTACTGTGCGCTGCATTTAGGTGACCATGATGAGAGAGACAGACAGAGTCTGGCTGGCAGTTCTCGCTGCAGTCTACCGTTAGCGTCTCCTTTCAGGCCAGGATAGACGAATGTCACCGAGCAGTGACTAAGTTTGTGGTAAAAGGCTTGCACCCATTTGCCACAGCAGATGCCCCCGATTTTAGGTAAGTGAACTGTAGGCAGGGACATTACTGGATATTCTTGTGTAATTGCTACAGAATAAGTTATGTTATACTTTGTTAATGCTACAGAAGAATATTTATTTTATTATTTTACATTTACAATTTTTTTGTCCTGGGGACCCTGTGACACCCCATTGAAGAGCCGTAGGCTGTGGATCTCTTAAGATCTCACTGTTGGGTTTGTAAGGCCATGTTACTCCTAAATTTCTATCTTGTTCAAAGAGAAGATATAAAACAAAGTTCTAAGCTAATCAACCTTAGTGTGGATGGATGGATGGATGGATGGATGGATGGATGGATGGATAAAGAATCGAATCGTTAAACAGAATCGAAAATGGAATCGGAATCGTGAAAATCTTGTCAATACCCATCCCTACTAATTACCTACTGAAATTCTTCCAGCTGCTTCTATCCTTTGAGTTTCCTGATTTTAATCACTCTAAAATGTCTTTTGCCAGGGCTTAAATCCTCCTACTGTACAGCTGACTGCTCTGGTCGGTAAAACATTACTTAAGGTGCTGTTGTGGTGCCAAAAGCTGTATCTAGACAGCTGAACCTTAGCTTGGCAGAGAGAACAGGTGACTTGGAGGACTTCTGCTGGGTAGATCTGGTAATGCAGGAGGATGCAGAAGCGAAAGCTTGAACACAAAGCATCACTGGTGCACCCTTTTAAAAAAAAAAAATAAAAAAATTTCACTGCGTTTTACATCTGCACAAAAAAGCTGAACTTTCTGTGATGTAATAAATATTTTCCCAACTTCTGTATGATTTTTCTTTCAACTCGTTTTTTGATGACCGAAAAATAGTGCTAATATTATGTGTACTGTACCTGAACCCTGTACAAACTGTACGGCGGTATTTAATTGTGGCAAGTGGGTGGGATAATTGATTGATTTTTGCTACTTTAAGATAACGCCACCAAGACTTAGATGAGCCTATGACTTTAATTTTAATTTAATAATTTAGGTTCCACGTGGAGAGCAGTGTGAACAGGGACAGGGATATTTTATAAAATATAATTTTAATTCACCCTCAATATAACCAGATAAAACATAGGTTGCTCTGAATAAGACATAAAAAAAATGCTTTCACCAGTGCTTGGAGGCAACGAACAAAAACAAAAGATCCTAACAAGGGAACCATGGTGTCGCAGCGGTAGGCTATTATTACCGCGACAAAGGGACGCCTTTAGCCTACGTGGGGCTGTGTGAGGACACAGTGTGTGATGTAAGATGCGTGTACATATTTTTATTTACACATTTCATCGGTTACATGCAATAATTAGTTAACTGCTAATTAATTAATCCTTGCATGTCGTCGATTAAAAAGCCACGGTGTTGGCTACAGTTTTATGCGGTTTTTTTAAAATTAGTGTTGTTTTCTTGTTTTGTTTTTTTTTATTTAAAAAAAGAAGCGTCATCAGTTTCCGGGGAAAGTCCGCCAGCATTTCACTTTCAATTCAGATGCGACGGCACGATTTAAATGTAAACCAGTGTAATTGTTTTACATTTTATTACAAAACTTTAAAATAATTAATATCGATCGGACTGTTTGTATATAAGAAGCTGGATTCAGGAAGCTGTAAGAAGAAAACTGACCACAGCGACGAAGCACGCAAATGGGAGTTACTGGTAAGGCTTGCGTAGGAATTTTGCCTGAAGGGCTGAGCAAAGCAAAAGTGAAACCGAATGGAGAACACAAGCTAAATGTTTCATTCTTTGCTCAAATCCACTCGAGCTTTAATTCATATATGGATGGGTTTTTTCATCTTTTATGCGGAATATATTGATGGAGGCACATGTTAAGGTGAGTTTTTTTTTTTCTTTAAATCTGCATACTCGTATCCTTTCGCCCCAGATGGCGGCAGTTCTGGTTTTTCAGCCTTGATGTAACTGGAATAGCTGTAGCTTACATCACTTCACTGATATGAAATCGGTATTCAATGCAACTTTCTCTGTCAATTCTTGGCGTGCTATTAATGAGGAAATTATAAAGAAACGTGATATGCACAGAAAACAAAACATGAATCGAGGAACACCAAAAAATAGGCATCGTGATGCTTCACAGACAGAATGTGAATTATCTTTTTTCCTGCCCCATCTTTTCCCCTCGGTGATGAATCTTAAAGTGTATTTATTCGTTACTCTTGACTGTTCTCAGTATTTAATTCCACTTTGACATTTTAATGCTCAAAAGCCTAAATGAAAACATTTGTGCCTTTTATGTACATCTTGACTGACACATACATCTGTGCAGTGGCATCTGTTTTCATTATGACTCTTTAGATTCTCGGAAAGACGGAAAATTGCTTTCTAGGCCCTTAAGCAGCTAAACCGCTGAATCAAACTATTCCTTCATTACAATGCTGATCTTAAGGGGTTTTAGCAATACGTTAAGAATATTTCATAGATTTCTTTCAGTTTCCAAAAAAAAAAAAAAGCCTCTGGGTTTGTATTGTAAATCTTCTATAGCTGTGACTGTTTAAATGGCTGCTCACAGGCAGTCCCCTATTTGGATAATACTTCTTCTACAGCTGTACTATATATACTTCACCACTGGTTGTCGCCAAAGTCAACTATTTCTTTTTTTTTAAAAATTGTTTTTGTAATATGTCAAAAATATTCAATGTGTTTAACTTCCGCATTTTAATTTTAGCTTAGTGGTTAGAGTTAGTCAAATTTTTACTGTTTTGCAATAAAAAAAAATACCAAACAGTTACAAATAATTAAGAACAATATATACAATAACAACATAACAATAAAATATACAACTGTGTATTTCATATTATATTAGATATAATATTTTGTGTGGACGAGGTGGTCGACACCTCGTCCACACAAGGTGTCGACATACTTGTGTGGACGAGCTTTCATAGCTTTCATAGCTTTTGCATATAGTGTTTACTAAAGTACACAGTTTTTGGCACCATGTGAAAAACCCAGTTAAATGTAATTTGATACATATACAGAACATCTACAAAATAGGACGCTGCAAAATGTAAAAACAGATTCTAATGATTTGCAAAAAAAAACCTCATTAACCTATATTTTATCCTCAATAGAACAGAATAGAAAACATATCATATGTCTAAAGTTAGACAATGTCCCACGTTTAATACAAAATGTAACATTAAATGCATAACTGATGGTATGCGGATACATGAAATTGGCAGCTTGTATTCCTTGTAAGGCCCCAGCTGTGCTGAAAGCTATATTTTAGCGCTTTTAGAGCAACATATGTTCCCTTCCAGATGAAGTCTTTTTTTATCACAATAGTATGTCTTTGTAGAAAAATCTGGGTACTGACCTGCCTTTCACCAGCTGAAAACATTTGGACCATTATGAAATGAAAAGTATTACAAAGACCCTGGACAGTTACGCAACTGGAATCCCATAACAGACAAGAATTCTTCTCCCAGAAGTCCAGCAGCTGGTCTCTACAGTTCCCAGACACTTACAGACTGCTGTCAAAACAAACTAGGATGCTGCACTGAATTATAACACATTTATAACTGAGTCTTACATTTTGTAACTTGTACATAACAGAGTGAGTTTAATATTTTGGCTGCTCGCTCCACTACAGGGCTATGTAGCTTGGCCAGGAAATGTGGAAAATAGAGATACAATCTTTTGTTTGTTTTTCGGTTTAAAATTCATAGATTGCTAGCTGATGAGCTCTTGCAGTCTAAAAGTGGAAGATAGATTGTTAACACAAACTTGGAGTAATTAGGACTCTATACCACCGGGCAGAACATGTTCCCTCTAAGCCTGAAGGGAAAAAGAAGGAACACACACATGTAAAGGAAGCACTGAAAACATGCGGTTATCCTAACTGGGCGTTCATAAAGTCAGCAAAGAGGCACAGAAAAGAAGATCAGACACCAGCGAGGGAGGATAAGAAAGACAGACGCAACAACGTTGTCATCCCCTATGTAGCCGGTGTATCAGAGAAACTCAGGAGAGTTTTCTCCAAGCATGACATCCCAGTGTACTTCAGACCCAGCAACACACTCAGATACAAACTGGTTCACCCGAAAGACAAAACTCCAAAACACAGAATTAACAACGTGGTGTATGCTGTACAGTGCAGCGAGGAATGCCCAGACCTCTACATTGGCGAGACCAAACAGCCACTTCACAAGCGCATGGCACAACATAGAAGAGCCACCTCCACAGGACAAGACTCAGCAGTCCATCTGCATCTTAAGGATAAAGGACACTCTTTCGAGGATGCCAATGTTCACATATTGGACAGAGAGGACAGATGGTTTGAAAGAGGAGTGAAAGAGGCCATCTATGTCCACTGTGAGCGACCATCTTTGAACAGAGGCGGTGGTTTACGACACCAACTGTCTGCCATCTATAATCCAGTTTTGAGTTCCTCCCCAGACGCCTTAACGCCCACTCACATCCTGGGCCATCTGACCTCAGGAATTCACATGACAAGGTGGGGCCAGGTTTCACAATGGGCTCACCGAAACCCTGGCTGATTGGGTCCCACCCGCTTTCACACCTGGGCGCATGTGATTAGAGGATCACCAGGGGTCCTTTGTCCCTCCTTGGGGGATACTCCCACTGGGTTTAAATCTGGGACTCTCGGCCATTTGACCTTAGAACTGAAGAAGCTTCTCGGATGAGAGGTGAAACGTCTTCAAGCAACTTAAAGAAGTCCAGACGCTTTTCTTTGCAAACTCCTTTGACTACGATGACCTGGATGACTGAGAACCTTCACAGACATAGATTGTTATTCACTGATTTTTTTTTCCTGGATTGTTTAGCCCTGCGACAAACTGGCAACCTGTCCAGAGTGTACCCTGCCTCTCGCGCTGAGACAGTTGATGGATGATTTTTTCTTAGTTAGGTGGTATGCCATTTGAGTGCTTTTCCATTCTGGACTTACACAGGAACTTTCATTACATTGTACTTACTTACTTAGATTAATTCTATCACTTACAAAAGCTTTTGAAGCTTCAAAATAATACTACCGTCTTACTTCCAGGTATAGAAGTATTTTACTGTGAAGTATTTTTACTTGCGTATTTGACACTTTTGACACTTTCTACACTGCTCACCCATTTTTTCCCGCTCATCCAGTTCAAGGTCGGGGTGCCAGCTGTAAACAGGGAAAAACTGGGGTATAGCCTTGACAGGTTGGTTGTGTAACTTGCTAACACAGAGAGAGACAGAGCACCATTAACACCAGCACCCAGTTTAGAATCACCAGTCAACCTAACATGCTTGGGTTGACCAAGGTCAGTGGATTTGAACACAGGACCTTTTTGCTGTGGCATAAAAGTGCAAATAACTGCCGCAATGTACCACTCTACTTTTTACTCCTTTTATTCCATTACATCGATTTTATAACTTAGTACCTTGGAACTTTAATGACTGTGATGCAGACAAATTAAAAAAATTTAAAAACACATAAAGAAAAATTAAATATTTTTAATCATTTCTTGAAAGAAAAGCTACAAGCCAAAAAAAGTGTATATCCCCCCTTTATGAGGTTTGCCACAAAGTAACTGATGACACATAAATGCACAAAACATCGGAATTCAATTATTTTCCTTTAATTATTTTGATAGGTTATGTTTTCTATAAACATAACATTCTATTTATATTTGTATTCCAACACTTATTAACACTAAAGTAATTTAATGAGCATTAGCATAACTTTCAATAACAAAACATGCTGATACATTTATTCTAAATTCTTGGGGTTTTTTTGTACCACTTATCAACCACACAGGCCAAACATGCAATTTAATAAATGAACAGCAGATGTCACCATTGGTCAAGACTTAAAGAACCACAGCATCACTAATAACCAGTAGGTGGCACTAGAGACCTTGTTAAAATGGCTTTGATGACTGTGTTCTCTTTATGGCATGTGAAAAGGAAGTTTTGTGGTTTGAGTGTTAATGATGGGCTGAGTACTTGCCCTCGTTTGCTAATCATCTGACGTTTATATTTTGCATGTCTGCTAACATGTACAAGACAGCAGGGCACAACAATTCGCCACATAAAAGCAGTCTTAGAGCATACAGTTTTCTTTGTTTTATTACAATCAGTCTGCAGAGCAGCGTGATGAGTGTCCTACATTAAAAACAGGAAATGAATTGTCTGAACTGGAGCAGTGATAGATGTGTTACTTTGAACCCAGCCTGCCAGCAGCGACCTTTACATAACCGAGTTACAGGAACTCTTGTAGCAAAAACATAAGATGAAGCAAACTTCTCCATGCTGTCACCAGGCAAAAGCTCTGCTCTGAAAGCCTTTCAAAAGCATTCAAAGTAGGCAAAATATATTTAAAATGTGTATCTGTGTCACGGCATAAGAATGCTTAAGCTTTAGGTATGCTTTTGTCTGGTTTCCATATAATCTGATTTGAAGTGGAATGCTTCCTTCATCACTTATCATCAGAGAATGCATGTAGATAACAGGCAGCCATCGATACCAACAGACAGCTTTTAAGTTATCAAAAGCAAAGCAATTGTGTTTTGTTTTGGGGGGTTTTGCATGTTAAGTTTGTGACACCTAGGAGGGCTGAATAAGTCATTGTGGTAACAATCCAAAAGTTTAGCCATTATTTAACTGTGAAGGTGCAGCATGCTTAACCCAAGTAAATGTCAGTATTGAGTGACTTTTTGAACCCTAGAAGTTTTAAGTTCTCTTTGATGTTTATGCTCACTGCTAAGTGGTATGACACCTTAACTCAGAGACACACCACAAATGAGTGAGTGTGTTGCATGCCATGATTTTAAATCCCAGTAGGGTCACAAATTCAAGGGTTTACGCTGATCATTACTCGTTTAGTAAAATCATGACTGCACGACTTACAAACAGCTGGCAGTGAGTGGGTGGCATTCACCTAGAAGTAGTAAACCACAAACAACATGTTATCTAATCATTTATGATCTTGCTAACTGGCAGTGTGTGTGCAAATAGTCATGAATACTATGACTCTTACAGTAAAAAACACATGTGCATCAACTCTCAGGTCTCAACATTTGGTGATACATCTCCTTCCACTATAAGATAAGGACCGCAAACTCAAATAGGCCAGTAACTCCCTCGGGTAGAATTTGTTTTGCATTGTTTCTTATGTGGGTTTTTTAATTGGTTTTTTCAGTTTGCTGTAATGGAATGATAGAAAAATCATATTCTCCTTCTGTTTTGTGTAATTTTTCTGTGATATCTTATAGACCTTATCTTATAGGCTAGGCTAGGTGTAGTGATGCCAGGTTTGGACACTCAAATGCAGAGAGTCGTTTGCAAGTATAATGTAACCCATATCTGATGAGCAGAGAGTAAACTTGTGTCTGTGAGCTCCTCTCATCCTCACTAAAGATGATAATTCATAAAAGAAGTGGTTTATTAAAAAAAAGAAGAAGAAAGAAAGAAAGAAAGAGAAAAAATAGCATTCATTTCCCCCCAAAAAAGCAACTCTCCTGCAAAAAATGCTTTGAGATG
This sequence comes from Oreochromis aureus, assembly GCF_013358895.1. NCBI lineage: Eukaryota > Metazoa > Chordata > Actinopteri > Cichliformes > Cichlidae > Oreochromis > Oreochromis aureus. Next base: position 23,575,166 of record NC_052951.1, read on the forward strand.
AGTTTTTGTTTTGATGCTGTGGTTGCTGTGGCTTCTTCTTACAAAGCTGAAACTTTAAAGCCTGGTGCAAAAAAGCAAAACAAAAAAAAAACATTCCACTGCGGCTAAACCACGGCTCAAATGAAAGCGTGAAAGGTGAAGCCTGACTTCCCAACTCCAGGCAGATTTATTAGAAATGCCTCGTCTTCCCTCTGAGCAGCACCATCTACTGGCCAAAGGACAAAAATGCAAAGCGTCTGCTTCTCTCAAGTCACGTGATTTAAGAGAAATCGAGCCTCCAGTTTAGAGCAGGTCACATTGAGGCTGACAGTTACACAGACCGTGAAAAGGGCTTGACTCAGCAGGTGCTTTTTTTTTATTGCATTGGGTGTTTGTCCACTTTTATTTCGCTTATCTGACCATTTATATGAATTATGCAGTGCATATTTTCAACTTTTAGCTCTGAAATTATTTGACATCTGCCACAGATGGCAGTTTTGGGTTCAGTATGTCGTGACATCAACAGGCAACAGTGTTATAATGAGGGGATGTATTTTTTAAAACTAGATGCTCTTATTGGGGTTTATTCAATCACATATGTGTAGCTGCATGTGTAGAGTTTCTCTTGCAGCACAACCAGATATAGGGCTAGGGACATCCAGCCCTAGGCTAACATTAACGGCATACAGGTCAAAGAATAACACATATGTCTGCTATGTCCAAGCAAACAAAACTATGAGGTTTGTTTTTTAAACCTCCATGTTTATCTTTAACTCTGTTTGCTATCTTTGTTGTTGCTGTTTTGGCTTCATAGCAACAACTTTGTTCACCTGTGGCCACACCCACACACCAGATGGCACGGCAGCACAAAGACATTTCGAATGATGGGTGATTTCGGGTAAACAGGATATTTATTGTACACACAGAGACAAATAAAGAGTATATTGCTGACACTAAGGCCTCAGCGTTGGCACATCACATCAAAGTATTCTTGACCTCATTCTCATGTTGACACATTTTTTTATTTTTTTATTTTACTACTATTATTTTTATCAGCAGTAGATTTGATATCACGAACAGGGATCTAGAGACATTGGAAACTGGACTGCAAAAATAGGGAAAAAGTTCAGGCAGTCACTGGGGCGGTGGTTAGTGTGTGTAATGGATCCAAAAGTGTGCGGAAGACTTTATGTTCTAGAGGAATAGTGAGGAAGACACTTTGACTTCTTAAGTAACACATTCCTTGGGAGCTGTCATGTCTTGATGCTCAGGAATGCCAAAATTGTCCAAAACAGTTTACACCCTGTTACATCCGCATAGATTGTTTATCAGCTTTACTGTGCCAATCACTATAATGCACATACCTGTTTGTTAAAGCAGTTCGGCAGGCTGGATTATAACATCATTCCCTGGCTCATAAAACAAAAGATTTTTTTTTTTCTCTTATTGCATGCCACCTTAATGGAGAGTTGTTGGCATTACACACACAAAATCTGTGATGATGCAGGTTGGGCTGGTATCATTACTTTAAACAGACAAATTACAGTAAGAAGGTATTGCTCCTCTGGACATCACCAGCTGTCACTGCTCCCAGGCCTTTATTGTTTTAAGTTAACTAACAAAATAAACCACATTTTGCTCTTGTTTTGTTTAGCACAGCAGTGTTTCTGTTTACCTGTGTGACTTCATCAGAAACGATTGCAGGAAAAACATGCATTTTCTTGTAGAAGGAATATATATAACTTTGTTGAGAATACCCGCATGGCATAGTAAGCCTTTAGATGATGGTAGTCTCAGAAAGATAAGTCATTCATGAAAGATGACTTGTTTGAGTTGTGATATAACATTACTATTTTTATTACACTGTTGATTGTGAGGTGCTCTCCTAATAAAAGAAGTCCTCAGGATGTTTTTCACTTATGGTAACCACATGTGACTAGTGATTAATATCCACCTGTTGACTGGGCATAGCAGCATTTATTTTGCAACATAATGTGGTAAAATATGGGTGCTATATCATCCTGCCACTAAATGACATCCACTTCCTTTGTGTGTCTGTGTGAGAGAGCAAGAGACAGAGAAAAGCAACAGAAAGGATTTTGTTCTTTCCAGTAAATGAGCCAACTCTAGTAAACTGCCTTCTCCTTGGTGTCATCTCTTTCACTCATTTAGCTACCCTCCCAACCAAAAAACAACATGCATGCACACACACACACACACACACACACACACACACACACACACACACACACACACAGCTTATAAAGCATCGAACCAATATGTGGCCAGAAAACAGCCAAAACCATGTCAGCAGCCTTGGCTTATCACACTGTCTTACCCTTCCTCACTCCATCCAAATCTCTTTATCACTGTCACCCATGCCTATAATGCTCCCTCCTTTACACCCACATGCACACTTGATTGCTTTTGCACATCGTCAACTTTTTTGGCATACAGGTAACTCCTGTTTACAAAGGTATGACAGTCAAACAGGATGTGATTTTACTTAATATGAATGCTTGCGTGACTTCTCTCTCTGTGTTATGTATAATTAAATTGAATTTTATTTTATTTTATTTCAAGGCACTTTGTAAGTAAAGACCCAGCTGCGTGGAGAAAGACCCAAATAATCCAAAAATCCATTTCGTGCAAGTCCTCGGCAACAGTAAGGGAAACAAACGTTTATCCAAACCTGACTCAGAAAGACAGTCCTTCTACCCTGACTGTTTGGGATTAGATAATAGTGAAGAAAGAAAAGAAAAAAAAAACTAAGAAACAATATGAATTATTAGAAATTAGAAATACTGGCATATAAAAAGCACTCCAATGCAAACTTTTCATCTTTGAAAATCTAACTTGTGAGCATGTGGAGAGTATTAGTACCTTTAATACTTAAATTAACCAGACTAAAATGATTGAAACGCAACTAACTCACCTTTATTATCGTGTTATGTATCATATTATTGGGTTATTATAAGTGCAATTATGTGTAATCTGCCTTTTATTTTACTATTGCAAATTATCCAGCTTGCAGTAGGTTAAATAACTATATAAATAGCTATGACTAGTAAGCATAAGGAGTGTAAATCTGCAAAAAACAAAAAATCAAAAGTTGATCATCAAGAATTAAAAACAGGAATATTTCATATTAACGCATGAACGTGTTTGAATTTTAATGCCAAAATGAAAACAGATGAAGAAAGAGTTTCCTTTTTTACCGCTTTGTTCAAAAGACTGCGGCACTGAGAAACTTTAGTAAATATGTAAACAACCACTGACATGAATGAAGACCGTGATTGAAACTTTTTTATTTCATTTTGAATGCCATCCAATTGAACCTTCATTCAACCTTAGAAATGGCATCAGTTGAAATTTGATACGTCACTGTGACAACAGTTGCTCAGGGTTTTAGATTACTTCAAATCAGAAAACGTTTTAATTAATGGATGTCATTTTTACGTTTCTGAACACACAAGGACGAATCAGCAGACAAATATAGTGTCATGATAACAATAAAACATGCAGAAGTGGAAGTTTGCTGTATTCTGTAAGCATAGGAAGCCAATTAATTATTGTGTTCTTGTTCTTTGGAACCAGTGTAAAAGAGGGCAGCCTTCTCGTGAGTGTTTGTCAGCTTTTTTCAGTGGGAACAAATACACACACGCATTAGAAATCTTTAAAGAACTACAAACCTAAGCATCTAGCCAAGATACTAATTTCAAAAAATTTGAACTTCAAATCCCAGTTTGACAGTATTTGTTCTACACTTGGTGGTTACTCCTTTACTGCAAAATACCACATCAGTGCGATGTGGCATGGAGGCTAGGTTAAGATGTTTTTGAAGTCCAGGTTGTTTTCATACCAGCCTTTAGCTTGTGCGTATTTTTGAGCTGGGTGTTTCCCGCTTACTCTTGACAATACTTCACAGATTCTCTGTGGGTTGTATGTCAGGTGAGTTGGCTAGCCAGTCAAGTGCGGTAATAACATGAACAGCAAACCTTTAGTCATGGTTTTGACCTTGTAGGGAGGTGCTAAGTACTGGTGGATAGGGAAACAGATGGAAGCATAAAGTGCTCTAGAGTCTCCTGGTAGATGGATGCTTTGGCTTGTGGCTTGATAAAACAGTGGACGAACCACCACTATGTTTTATGATATAGCACCCCAAATTATCACAGAGTGGGGAAGCTTCACACTGGACTTGCAATATGCTTCTCCACCCTTTCTCCACACTCTAGGAACTTGATTTTCAAATTATATACAAAACATACTCTCACCTGAAAAGAGGACTTAGAACCACTGACCAACAGTCCAGTTCCTCTTCTGTTTAGGTTAGATGCTTTTGGCATTGTCTCTGGCTCAGGATTTCCTTTTTATTAGAAACGATGGTGGCTCTTCATGCACTGACGTCAACCTTAGTCACTATTTAATCACGCCACACATTGCCATGACTAAATTGATTAAACTGTGTTCAACCAACAGATTGTCACGTTAAATGAACACATTTCTATTTTGCAAATCAACGATGCACCTTAGCTGACTTTTTTCAGCAACGACCCTTCGTGTTTTTGTTACGCAAATGATATTCAGTTGTGCGTGTCATTCAAACCCCAGAATGGTGCCAGACTATCTGTCCCCCAGGAGTACGTTAATGTTACAAAGAACTGGATGGGAGACAATTGTCTTGTCTTTACATGCCTGAAAGAAATGAAGTTCTTATCTGTGCCCCTGACAACTTGGTGTTTAAGTCAGGAGTTTATTTTGCTAAATGCACTGACCATCTTGTACAAACTTGTTTTTTATCATTTGTGAAGCATGGCAAGGTTAAATATATTGCGCCTCAATGTGAAATGGAAGTGATGATGCAGTGGTTTGTTTTATGACTCCTTGGTTATTGTCATTTGTTGTTGGCTGTTATCCGTGCCGAGATCATCCCGAGATCGACTGCAAACAGTCCAGAACGCTACTGAAAGCTGCTCACGAGGTCCCATGTAACACCAGTTCTGTCTTCTTTACACCAGCTCCTGTAAAATTAGGGTCCAGTTTAGCATTTAGTGATTACTTTCAGCGCGCTTCATGGTCAGATTCCTCCCCATATCTACTACATCCATTCGTAAGTGCAGGGACAGCTGATCAGTGCTTGTTGCCGGTAACTCGACTCAGGTAGGGGCTGTGCTTTTGAGGTTGTGGCTCCCAAGTTGTGGAACTCACCTCCATTGGAATTAAGATATGTGGACACTGTTCACAGCTTTAAAAAGAAGACCTACCTGTGCAGGATTGTTTTTTACCTTGTTTTATCCATTGATATGGTTTTAATTGTTATAGCTTATACTGTGTTACACTTGTTTTTTATAAGTGCTATATAAATGGACTTCACTTACTTCTGGGACTTATAATCTTTATGGATGGTGTAGATGATCATCTTCTAGAAAACTGTCTAGTCAGCAGTTTGTGGTTGGATTGTGGTTGCCTCTAATGAACTAGACTGAGAGATAAACAGCATTTATACTGTTTGAACAGTAATTAACTTATACGTACTATTAAATATTCTATTATTTATCGGTACCATATTTGTGACTTTCATGAGTTATATGACATAATCATTCAAATTAAAACAAAAGCCAAAAAAACACCTGAAATCTTTCCCTTTACATATAATACTTACAAAATGCAAGGAAGTTTCCCCTTCTTGATCAAACATTTTTCATGATATTCTAATTTTTCTGAGATGCACCTGTAGTCTTTATGTATGTAATCTTATCTGTGTGTGCATCGTTTGGTTCAACGTCCAGGTAAATGCAAATTTCCTTTAAACACCTGCACTTTTTTTTGATCAGTGCATTGTGTTGAGGCCAAGGATGCACAGAAGACTGATTCAGAGTTAAAAGGGTTTTTTTAGCTGTTTCGCACCTCATAAATGTGTAGAGCGCTCGCATATATCTGTAAACTCTGTCACACCAAGCTTTATCCCATTTAACACTTGGCAAGAGGTGGAGTACACCTTTGCACCTTACATTGCTTACATTACACCTACAACCATCACACAAAATGGCACCAACCGGCTAACAAGTGTAAACCCACAGCCTTCTTCCTGTGACATGACAGAGGCCACCTGCTCACCACCATGGCTGTGCACCACCTAGTCTTTGATTTACCTCAAAAATGTACACTAAGAATATATCTTTTAAAAAAACAGAATTGCAGAAGTTAGAGATTTTTCCGCTTTTGTCCGCTTAGTAGCCGTAGTCGTTTAATAATATCCTTAATTGAAGCAGCAGTTTTTAGCAACTTTTCACTAGCCCTAGCTGATATAAGTGAAGGACACATGCACTCCTTTTTCCACTCTGTCGTGATCACACTTGACCCACTTGATTGGTTAAAGGTTAAACTGGATATTATAAAAATGTAAAGCCTTGTCTGATTTAGATTAAACCCTGGGAGATGATACGGCTCGTATTTTGTTTTACAGGGTGTCGTATCCTGAAAGTTTACTGCAATCATCTTTTGTTTGAAACCACAGGCAGTTCTGGTGTTTCCAGTAAATCAGCCGACCAATATTTCACTCTCTCTAACACACAGTCACTCTTTCACTCCCTCTCCTTATCTCTATCAGACACACACCCACATCCACTCACTCACAGACACCTGCATACCCACAGCGTGCATAAATCAGTCTCAGTTAAAGCAGTCTTTCTTCCTCTGCATATGTGACCAGCTACCAAAGTTCAGTTTTTTGTCATACGTCACCAATTTGCAGCAGTTATCTCGGGGCACTTTGTTATTATTATCTTCATTTTACGGTAAACATCTTAGAATAATAAAGATAGAAATCAAATGACTGCCTGTATCGAGGCATTAAAACATGTTTTAATAGAATGAAACCTGCAGCAGAGCCAAGCTCGGGAAGGTCAACTAGCAGTTAAGGTAAAGGGAATGTAAAGAGAGAAGAAAAGGCAATAAAAAAGACAAAGGAGACAATAAACAAAGTAATAATAAACATTTTATAGGTGAACGTTCATTCATCAGTTCATCTTCATGTACATATTGATGTATTGAACCGCTTTGGAGGTTTTGAATTAGGTTAGGGAGAAACCTACATATTTTGGCATTCATTATCATGATTTGATCCCAAAACGTGCTTCATTATCATAGCAAGTGTACTTTGAGAAACTTTTAAAAAGTTTACTATCTTAATAGTGCATTTTTGCAGTTGGTTAACAAAACTCTATTTTGCATGTTAATAATAGTAATAATTAGAAATATTGTTTATTTTAGGTGCATTTCAAAACATTGGAGGTCACCCCACACATATATACAACATACATGCATACATAGAAGAACAGACAAAGAAACTATCCGTCAAGTCAATGAGACAAGTTTACAATATATAAAATCATTAAAAACTGAGGATTCATGTGACAGGATGAAAACATGTTAACTGAAAATGGTGGAAGAAAAGAAATTGCATTAAAGGAAAAACAGTTAATAACAAAAACCAAATATTTATGTGAGCAAAATGCAGCACCACTTGTCTCTGTAGCTCACAGACAATAAGAATCTGGGGTAGTTGCCACAAACTCAACAGTCTAAAGAGCAACCAGCGTTAGGTACTTTGAGTCTGCCTTGAGCCCAAAGTTACACAGTAGTCTGTACTTCAGCATACAGGCTTGAATTAACCTTTTAAGACATATACATCAGTCACCATCTGTGCTGTTAAAAGGTGCAAAACGCAATATGTTAGAGTTCGCAACTGTTCAAACAGGTCAGGTCAGGCACTTTGGCAATGTTTAAACAGGCATCGCTACCGGGAGAAATCCCACAGTCCAGATGTCTAAGTAGCCCTCTAAACATTTAGTATTAACTTGCAACGTGCCCGCTTTACATCACCAGCAGTTACTTTTTCCTTTGTTGCTTGTTGTTGGCGAATGTTATTCACAATATATGGTCTCTAGTTATGTTAGACAATAGTAGATGAAGCGGCTGTGTTTTTATTTTAGTTATTTTTTTGTATTTCTCTTTAAGCCTACAATTTGGTGGGCAAATTAAATTACTTCAAAATTGTCTTGGAATCAGATAATTAGTAATATGAGCTTTTGATTGATTGATTTTTATTGATTAGCATACAGAATACAAAATAAAGATTACCAAAAAGCAAAAAAATCATGAGACAAGGCTAATCAAAGGGTATTGGCTGAAGCATTTGCTTATTATGCCAACCCTTTTAACAAAAAATCTTTTGCATGCAGCTCCTGTACACAGGGCTCGAAGCAAAGAATAAAAGAAAGCAAAGCAAAAACAAACAAACAAACAAACAAAAAAAAAATTTCCACCTTAGATAATTACATCAAAGCAAAACAATCAAGAGTTTCAGAATTATTATTTTTGCTCTTTTCATTCTTGATTAATATATTTTTCTAATACTCTGTTTTTAAACATGTTTTTAAACAAGGAAAATGAACGACACCTTTTTAAATCATTGTCATAACTATTCCACAGGTTAACTCCTCTAACAGAAACACATCTTTGCTTTATGTTTGTCCTTATCTTGTTTGTTTTAAAGACATCTGTTCCCCTTAAGTCATATTGACTCTCTCTGACTTTAAACAGCTTCTGAATATACTGCGGCAAAGCAAGTTATTTTGTGCTTTATACATTATCTGTGCCATTTTATATTCGACTAAATCATAAAATTTTAGGGTATTCAGATTAATAAACAAAATGTTAGTTGGTTCTATATAGTTTGATTGATTTATAATTCTTATAGCTCTTTTTGTAACTTGAAAATAGGAAGAGTATTTGTTTTATATGCATTACCCCATATCTCCAGACAATAAGTCATATATGGAAGCAACAGAGAACAATAAAGTGTGTATAATGATTTTTTGTTCAGGACATGCTTTGTTTTGTAGAGAATAGCAATGGTTTTTGACATTTTTGTTGTCACATGATTTATATGAGACTTCCAGCTCAGCTTATCATCAATTAGCACTCCAAGAAATTTATTTTGAACACTCTTTCAATTTCAATTCCATTAACCCTGATTTTAGATACATTTTTCATTTGTCTAGTGCCAAAAATAATCAATTTTGTTTTCTTTATATTTAATGATAACTTATTTACATCAAACCAGTTTTTTAATATATTTAACTCCTTTTCCACTGTAGTCAGAAGCTGTTCTAGGTCTTTACCTGAGCAATACAGAGTGGTATCATCAGCAAACAATACACATTTTAACAGTTTGGAAACACTACATATGTCATTTATATATAATATGAATAATTTAGGGCCCAGCACAGAGCCCTGAGGAACACCACAAGTTACCTTCAACTGATTAGATTTTACATTATTGATTTCAACATATTGATATCTGTCATCCAGGTAACTTTTCATCCACTTATATGCTATCCTCTTATGCCATATCTCTCTAGTTTATTCATTAATATAGAATGATCAATTGTATCAAACGCCTTTTTAAGTCTATAAAAACACCAACGGTATATTCCCTTATTATCTATTGCATTAGATATCCCTTCTACAAGTTCCATCACTGCCATCGAAGTGGACCTTTTCACTCTAAAGCCATATTGGTTATCACTTAGGAGATTATGCTTCTCTATATATTTATCAAGTCTATTAACAAATAACTTTTCTAAAATTTTTGAGAACTGTGGGAGTAGTGATATTGGCCTGTAATTGGTAAACTGACATCTCTCTCCGTTTTTATGGATTGGAATAACTTTTGCTATTTTCATTTGTGAGGGAAACACACCAGTTCGAAAGGACAGATTACAAATGTATGCGAAAGGTTGCACTATATATTCTATAATACTCTTAACTAATTTCATGTCAATACCAAAACAGTCAGTGGACTTTTTATTTTTAAATGTCTTCACAATGTTAATTATTTCTCTATGAGTTACAGCACCAATAAACATGGAGGACACATTCTGAGTAATATGTTTATTTAGGTCATTATTATTTCTTGACTCTGGAATTTCTTTTGCTAAATTAAAGCCAACATTTACAAAGAAATCATTAAATTCATTTACAATGTCTTTAGTTTTATCAAGCACAATATCTTTATCTTTTTTAAAATAGTCTGGATAATTCTTATTTTTTGAGCCCTTTTTGATTATGCTATTTAATATCCTCCATGTTTCTTGTGTGTTACTTCTATTTTGAGCTAATTACATTTAGCTCATGTTACTAAATGTAGTTTGACATATATGAGCCTCTATATCCAATGTGTATTTGGAACCTTGCATGTACCAGGTTGGACCCCATTTTGTCTTCAGAGCTGCCTTAAATCTTCATCACATAGATTCAACAGATACTGGTACTGGTTACATGATCACACAGTTGCTGCAAATCTCTCAGCGGCACATGCAAATTTCCTGATCCACCACTCCCAAAGGTGTTTTATTGGATTGAGATCTGACAAGGCTATTTGAATGCAAGGGAACTTGTCATGTTCAAAAAAACAGTTTGAGATAACTATGAGCTTTGTGCCATCACAAAGCAGTGTGAACCACTGATACAAGACAGGACAATCCATGCTTTCGTTGTTTAAGTTCTGACCCTGCCAGCCCAATGTTGCCGAACAAATCCGGACTCATCAGACACATTTTTTTAATGGTTTTGAAATTTTGGCGAGCCTGTATAAATTGTAGCCTCAGATTCTTGCTCTTAACTGACAGGTGATCCACACAGTGAGGTCTTCTGCTGCTGTAACCCATCTGTATCAAGGTTTGGTGTTGCTCTTATGCATAGCTTGGTTGTGATGAGTGGTTAATTGAGTGACTGTTGCCTTCCTTTCAACGTGAAGCAGTCTGGTCGTTATCCTCTTACCTTTGACCTCTGTTGTTCTCTTTTTTGGACCATTCTTTGTCAACTCGAAAGACGGTTGTGTGAGAAAAACCCAGTAGATCCCAATCTTCGGACCAACAACTGTTGCTATGTGATTGGCTGATTAGATGTGTATGTTAATGAACAGCTGAAAAAGTGTACTAAAGTGTAATAACGTAGTCTATATACATAAACGGTTAGGATGAACTCAAGTCCATTGTTAATCAAATGACCCCAAATGGAGATTGTACTCCCATAACTACATACACTCAGTTTTTATTAGCTCTATGTCCCGAAAGTGTCAGGAAATACCTCTTAGCTGTGATTTCTCTAATCCTACACCAGAACATTAAATCATCTAAAAAATCATCTTAATCCAGCGCATGATGAAAACAAAATCTATTCTACCAAGCTATTTTTTAGGAGCGGATGTTGAAACATGGAGCATGGATCACAAAGATAAGCCCCCCAATTGGCCTTCTACTCATTCTGCTTCCTGCTATTGTTTTCAGCTGCTCAGAATGAAAGTAACAACTTCTGCCAAACGAGTGCTGGGATACAGAAGTTATGTCAATATAGTTCCTCCAAATTGTCTTCTAGATTATGTATTGTAAGCAGTTCTGCTGCAGGGAATATTGGCTTTTTGGGTTAATGTAACAAACAATGTTAATGTATTCATAAAAACACCCCAAAGCCTACATAGAGCTGAAATCGAGCACCTTAAAATTATTTTTGATCCTCAGTATATTTTTGTTCTGCATCTGGTTTCACTGGTTTCATACAAAAATTAGGTGGAGCAAATGTTTCCAGAGGATACTCCAAGTATGAGTGGTGATCGTTTTGGAATGTGTGTGACTTATCAGTATCATGTAATGAGACAGCAGAGCCTTCAAGTGTGACTCACTGTGAAACTAATGGCTAACTGCTGAAAACTCGTTTCTTTTGGTGGCTTTAGAGTCTGACTAAGAGTTGGAACCCAAATTGAAAAGACACCGACTGGGAGCGAGAGGTGACGGCCTTTTAAAAATCAGACACGGTCCAGCCTGTAGCTCAAGATGTCTGATCAGCGACGAATATTTCTTTTAATTTGCATCTTTTTTGTTAAATAAACGAAGCCACTTGTGTGAAGAGTGTGTTCACATTTAAAGCATCAACGAAATACATTTTTACATTCGCCCATTTATAAGAGCAGTTTGTTGTTCTCAAGAAACACTTTGTCGTTGTTGAGGAATTGAAGTTTAAAATAGAAAGGACTCCTGCAAGGATAAGTTCAGTTACATATCTTAGCATAAGATAAGTAATTAAACTCATGTAAGGACAAGTTTAATTGCAAATGCCACGTCAATCATTTCAGCTTTCATGACAGTTCTACCATCATCCATTTGTGTTTTCTCTTCGGGCTGGTATGCATGTTACGCATTCGTCCAGCCTTAGAGCTTAATCCTGACTTTAAATCACACAAGCTGACATCGTCAAACCTGAAAATCCACCCGCTCTGGTTCGTTCCATGTTACAGATGTTTGGCTTTTCTCCTTTTGTCTTCAGGCTTCAGGTACTAAAGATTTAATTAATCCAGGAATACCACACCCCTGTTTAATTAAAAGTTCATTTATTATTTCTAATATTTCTAAAATGTGATTAATAAGGGCAAATTTTGTGCACACTGGCAGTAAGGTGGCTCATGATCAACGCTGTTGCATAACAGCAAAAGGGTCACGATTTTAAAACTTTCGTGCTCTTTGCCTGTTATTCCCATAGTGGAAAGCATGCAAGAGAGATTCTTACTCTCAAGAGTTTCACTTCCTGGTTTAAATAAATAAACTTATAACTCATTCTAATCTGGCGCCTTTTTTTATAGTGCAGAACATGCACAGTACAGGGTGGGGTAAAATGCAAGTGAATGATTTCGTTAGTAGGCTAATCACTATGGAGTGTACATGTATGTAGGTATTTGTACTAAATCACTGTCATTTTAAATCAAAGCAATACAGAAGTAGAATTCATCTATCTGCAACATGCAACCTCTATTTTCTGTAAAGACATGCAAAGCATGGTGGTGATTTTACAGCAGTTACAGTAGTCTTTATGAGACCAAACATTACGTTTTCTGGTGAGAATCTACACTGCTGAGAGGCGGATCAAATAACAACTGTGCAGCAACCACAGATGCTAATGTTGGACTTCCTCAACGGCTACAGTAACCTAATTCTTCGAATGAAAATATTGCGGCCTGATTATGTGAATACAAAACTTATTTTATGTAACAACTTGATCCAGATTATGAGAAAAAGCACACGACTTTTCCCTGAGGCAACTCTGCAAATTTTTTGGTGTACGGTGTGGGTTGCGTGACGCAAAGAATGTTCAAAACAGTCGTCCTTTACAGAAACTCCGTATTATCTCTGTGATTCTAATCACTATGTCTTTCATATGAATCACGGCTGATGAGTTGAAAGAAAAGGTAACAGAACTGTGGCAGTTAATTAAGCAAAATATGCATGGAGCTCATCATTACATGTCTGAATAGCTGTAACAGAAGTAGGCAAATTTTCAGAGGCACGATGTAATGAGAATTGAAAAAAACAAAAAAACAAACTAAGACATTCAACCTAGACACTGAGGGAAGGTCTGACTGACGGTTGAATGATGCAGTTTCCTGTTAGAGAGTAACAAACACAGGGCAAAGAGTGACTTAATAGGTGGAGTATAAAAAGCTGCAAACACTGCAGCACTTTACCTCCTGTTGATACAGTCAAGCCCTATTTACTTATGATATGCTCTTTGTTTGTTTTTTTTATTAGGAATTACTTTATTTATCTTTTGATAAATTTGAAAACCAGAATAGAAGAATTATGGAAAAGGTTGTATTGTGCAATCAAAGGAAACCAACACAAGATGGCTTAAACTGCAGTATTAGTAATGCTAATGCTGTTTTTGTGTAGTGAAATTCTACAGAGCCCACAAAAGGCCATAGTTTGGAGGTTTATTCTGGATTATTTCTGCATCCTTTGCAATGAATTTCACATGCCATTTTATCAGTGTAAACAACATATAGCATTACGCTGAGCCAGCAGTGCACCCACACAAATGCTACACGCAGTCAGTGTTACACTGTTTAGCTGCTGGGTCACACCCACAATCAAAACAGTTACAGTCAGAGTTTCAGAGAAAGCTGTTAGGTGCATCTGTATGGTCTGATGTAATCACAGCTCTGACAGTGGCCATGGACAAAGCTGGTGAACATGTTTCCATAATGTTATTTCTCTCTGTAACAGTGTAGACTTTTACCTGTCTAAGCAGCCACAACAGTTTGTTCAGTGGCACATTCAGCAGCACTGGTTGATCTGTTGATAAGAATGAGTTTTAAATTTCTTTTGGTAATTTTTCTGTGAGGTTTAATCCAGAAAATATAATTCAGTTAGTGACATTATGGGGGTTTGTTATCTTTATAATGTATTTACCATCAGCTGTGTAGACCGTCATCACCTAATGGATGTTCATCCAAACTGTTGAATGGAACAAATACGTTTTAGGACATCTTTAAAGAATGGTAGCACAAAAAAATCTCACCTCAACCCATTTATTTTTTTTAAAAATACGAAGTAGAAATGCTCTAAAAGGCGCCAACCTTACAAGCATCAATGATTCACGCTTTGATTCATGGTATCTGGCATGATACTTAACCAAGGAGTCTAGTGCGCCCCCAATAGTTACACCAGGGATGGGGAATGCCAGACCTCAAGGTCCGGTGTCCTGCAGGTTTTAGATATCACTCTGGGTCAACACACCTGATGATTAGTTCATTCCCAGGCCTCTGGAGAACTTCAAGACATGTTGAGGAGGTCATTTAGCCATTTAAATCTGCTGTGTTGGATCAAGGACACATCTAAAACCTGCAGGTTTTATATTTGCTCTGTATCCATAATTTAAAACACGGCTACAATTTATGCAATTTATGTAAGCATTCACCACCTGTAGGGCTTTACAGGCTATAGTGATTAAACATAAAAAATGTTTTAGTCTCTATGGCCGGTGTAAATATTTATTAAAAGTTCTATTCTGCTCCTAAGTTAGGAATATGTTAAGTTTTACACCACAAGCTTTCTGAGCCTCGGTGAGTGAGTGAGTGAGTGAGTGAGTGGTACAGCACAGGCATTAATCTGGAAATATTTTTCAGATTGCCTTCCATCCTGAGCCCCAAAAAAGCATTTTGTCAATCTTTCTATTTATTTGTTTTTATGTGTATTAAGCAGATTTTTGAAAAGAAAGACACAAAGTCACACATTTATTTATCTATATTCATATGAATACGAACACTACAAAACTGGAAAAGCAGAAATCAGTAAGAGAAAAAGAGATAATGATCGAACATTGCCTAACAATGGGTTATAGATGACAAAACAAGTTTCTACACGCTGTCGTAGTATATCCTTCTGAAACAGGGATAATTGTGTCTCTTATTTGTTTTTTTACAAACCCTATTTGCAAGACAGTCTCCTAAAAACTTGCACTGTACACATTTGAACTTTGAGCCGGGACAGATAGAGTTTGTTCATCGACCACTAAAAAATCTTGGAGAATTTGCTGCAATGAAGGAAACCTGGAGATCAATAATTGTTTCATATAATTCAATATCAGTGACTTGTCATGCTTGTGCAATGTGAGTTCCTGTGTTTGCTTTTCCTTGTGTTCATTATTGCCATAACATTAAATATTCTAAAATTAGAATATTTCATGTTCTATTTTCTATTCTATTTTATACTGTACTAATGAAACTAATCCAAAATATCTGGATTTTACTCTTACTATACAGTCATAGTGAAAAGAATGGACACCCTTTTAAATTCAGGAGTCAATCAGGAGACAGTAAAAATTCATCAGGTCCTTACCAAATTTAAATTATTTTAAATACAAACTCGGATTAACAACAAGACATGACATATTACATCATGCCATTGTTTCACAACAGCGAAGCCAACGTGCAGACATAGTGTGTGAAAAACTAAGTACAGCACATGGTTCAGTAGCTTGCAGAAAATAATTTATTTTGAAGTAATTGCTTTCGGTGCAATCTTATCAGTGTTTCACATCATTATGGAAGAATTTTGGCCCACTCTTCTTTACAAGCTCTCTTAACGTCCCGCCACAGCATTGCAGTCCAACCAACGTCTGGATTTTACCTGAAGCAATGCAACATCTTGATTATTTTCTTTCTCAGCTGTCATATTGTAGATTTGATGGTGTGCTTGGCACCATTTTCCTGTTTTATGAGCCAGTTTTCGGCCAGACTTTTGCTGTTTGCATAACATTTGCCTACAGAATCATGGACTGCAACGTGGCCAATTTCTGTGGCTGCAAACCAAACCCAAATGATCACCCCTCGTCAAGCCGTGAGGTGTGCTATGAAGTGTTTTTCTGCTGATAAGCTTCGTATTTTCCAACTATGGCACTGTACATTAGCGCCAAACATCTCCACGTTGGTCTCGTCTGTCCAAAAAACGTTTGTTCAGATGCAGCTTTGCAAACTTAAGCTGTGCTCCCAGGTTCTTTTTAAAGAGAAGACATTTTCGCCTGGCAGCCTTTCCAAACAAGCCATACTTGTTCAGCCTTTATTAAATTTTAACTGTCACAAACTTAAACATTGACGTCTTTCCTTCTTGACATCTTGAAACACACCTAATTACTCCAGACCAGCAAAATGCCACAACTTTAATCAATTAATCAAGCGCATTCGACTAGCAGCACTAGGCTGCGACTTGCCCTCTTTGGTTCTATAGTTCTAGTTTTTCACACACTGCTTCTGCATTTTGGCTTGACAGTATGTTATACCGCATGCTTTTTAGTTCATCTGAGGTTTCATTTAAATCATTTTAGAACCTGCTAAGAATCGGTTTATTTTTATTGATTTCACAACAACTCCTGCTTCGCTGTAATATTAATAACTTTTAATTTTTGAGTCATATTAGTCTTTGTCACAAGACTGAAAATCCTAGGGAAATGCCAAGCCAGCTTGATTTTACCCTGCTGGTTATTGTGGTATGTATGTGTCTAGAAGCACTTAGAGGAAGTAACTTCACAAGCATAGCTGTGTCGTTAAAAAAAAGAAAGAAAGAAAAGAGAAAAAACAACTTTGGTTGAGCTTCACTCTAAAGTGGTTCAGAATGAAGCATCATTAAAATTAGCACAAAACAAGTCTAATGGTTGTGCTTGTTAGGTGGAAAGCACCAGAGATTCACCAAGTGCATTACCAACACACACGGTCCCCTCCCCCCTCGGCCCTCTCTTGTGGTTTTTGCATGTTAGATCTCTTCATGGCCGTGTCATCTATGTAGGGAGGAAGAGTTTTGCATCGTCTGCATCCCTCCCTGAGTGCTACGCCCTTTCCTGGCCATGGGACAGTGTTAACGCCTGTATTTCTTCAGCACGTGATCGAAATTTTAAGCACATTTTAGTGTTTCTTCTTTAAAGTTATCTGTTGTTTCACATCCCAACACAAACCATTTTCTCTTGGCAAACACAGTTCCAATGTGCTCTCCAAAGGTGGACCAAAGAGCTTATTTGATATCTTATTTTGCACCTGATGTGGCTCTTATGGTTGGCAGTGAGTCATCGCCTGAAATTTTAGGGTATTACAGCCAGCCATGGCACCAGTTTGCTTTTTTCAACAGACAGAGTGTGTGGCGTCAATCTGATATATGTTAGATTAATGTTTTATTAACTTTATCTACATTTGTGCAGCTTAAAACAGAAGTGAAACATGATCTGTGTTAATTTTTTGCACATCTTATTCGTCACTTTTTACACAGAGATTTTATATACTTTGTAATAAATCAGCCACGTTTTAGATTAGGCTGCAGTTTCTCCTGAACTCTCATATTTGTCCAATGATTCCACACATTCATCCGAACAGTCACAAGCAATTTTTTCAGCCTTCTTTCAAAACCATATCCATTCTCCTTCAGCTGCCTTTCACTGGTCTGAATCATCATGGTGTTTAGGGAGGGTCTGGGGTCTGCTGGGACAGGTTATCAAAAATGAGCATCATTTGATTGATTTCTACGTAATCTGATCACATATAATACACATTCTACAAAACGTTGTCTGCATGAATAAAAAGCTTATAACTCTGTGCCACAGTTCTCCGTCTTAAAATTGTTAAACTTAAACCAATTAAATTAATGAATTAAAATATCTGCCATCTGGTGCTTCTAGAGTTGTCTTGAATAAAACCATTTTTGCCATCCGTGTGTCAAAATTTAAGGTTAGATCACAAAAATTTCAAGTTAGCTCTTCAATTTTGAGTCATTTTCTCAGATGTCAAAATTTCAAGATAATAAGCTGAAAATTTGGTCTTATGTATTGAAAAAAATGTTTTTCAGTGGCAGAAACAGGCTTCCATACCCTTGACAGTCAGTGGTATCAACATTTTATTGAAACTAAGTGTGCTTCTGTGACATATTTAAGCTTTTGTAAAGGGATAACAAAGCGAAAATGCATTTATTTAAGAACTGCAGACAATAAAGAGAACCGCATGCTTTAG
This sequence comes from Oreochromis aureus, assembly GCF_013358895.1. NCBI lineage: Eukaryota > Metazoa > Chordata > Actinopteri > Cichliformes > Cichlidae > Oreochromis > Oreochromis aureus. The sequence goes on from NC_052951.1 coordinate 23,593,527, forward strand.
ACAAAATCACAATGGTGTCATGTTAACAGGAACTAACCTAAAAATGCACAACCTTCCCAACTGGTGATTCACTACTGTTTTTTTCCTCTTTGTATGCACGATGCACTTTCAATGAATTCTGGTAAAACTATGTTTAGATCGGGGTCATGTTAACAATCCATTAAGATTTGTCTTATATTCACCAAGATCATCAAGGTCAACATGATGTATTGGTCAACAATTGACAGAAAGTTTCACATTTTCCACTTTTATTACGTAAACAAAGTATATAAGAACTAACAGAACAAACAAGATGTCATGTGTTGCGATAGCACCAGGTGGATTATGTCATTGCACTCATATATAACAAGTAAGAGTTGTTAATGGTCTGTCATACTGGCAAGATAAGAACGCCATTTTTTCCATTGCCTTTCTCCCAAATCGTTTTGTAGAGGGATGGATTAAGTCATTTGCTGATGTTTAATTATGTTAATAAAAAGCCAACACTTTCAGAAGGTAGGCTTCATATTTATCCATACTTTCTGGGATATACCCGAGATGTAGATATAGACGCTCGTGCTAACAGAGATACGCAGGGTTTGTGAAATGAAGCAGCAACATCCTTCCAAAAGAAACTATGATTCTTGTTATAACCGTTTAAACAATGCATGTACAATGTTCCTGAATAAGTATATTTTTTTAAACAAAATAAACATGATCAAAACTTTTTTCACAAACAATGCAATGTATGCTTCACACGTACTCTATCTGCATAAATAAAAAAAATAATTATGCTCAAATTATGTCTAGTATATATGAAATGGGTTTCAACCAGGGCAGCACGGTGGCACGGTGGTTAGCACTGTTGCCGCACAGCAAGAAGGTCCTGAGTTCAATTCCACCATCAGGCCGGGGTCTTTCTGTGTGGAGTTTGCATGTTCTCCCTGTGTTTGCGTGGGTTCCCTCCGGGTACTCTGGCTTCCTCCCACCGTCCAAAGACATGCAGTTTGAGGGGATAGGTTAATTGGATAATCCAAATTGTCACTAGGTGTGAATGTGAGCGTGAATGGTTGTCTGTCCCTGTGTGTTGGCCCTGCGACAGACTGGCGACCTGTCCAGGGTGTACCCCGCCTCTCGCCCTATGACAGCTGGGATAGGCTCCAGCGCCCCCCGCGACCCTGGAAAGGATAAGCGGAAGCGAATGGATGGATGGATGGATGGGTTTCAACCAGTCAAATAACAAATCCTGCACTTTACACTTGTTAAAATGTGTTTAAAAAGAACAAAGGGGACAAAATAATATATAGAAAATACAAATAAATCCCCTTAAAAGTAAATACTGCCCAGAGAGTGTGGTGTAGGTTTGCGTTTGTTAGAAGGTAGTGCGTCTTGTTTGTGTGCTTCAAAAACAGCAAACTTAATGTTCAGCATGGGTGTCCTGATAAAACCAGCACCTATTCAGTTCAGTTTACCAAATTGTAAATAAATAAATGAATATTTGGTACATTCAGAGTTTGGAAATAATATTCAACTAATGATAATTAGTCCATTCTAAACAGGTTTCTACACTGTAGTAATATGTAACTTTTTGCCTGTATAATCAGCATTAGATTCACCACTTTCTTACTGAAACCTTTCAGTTCTTGATACATTATAAAGTGATTCCTTAAATTATGTGTCTGCACTGAAACTGGAAATTTTGTGGGTAGGAAACCTGAATAAAAAGGGTACAAATCTTGCACTTACATAACCAGTTACCCTGACGTTTGTTGGTTAAATGCTAACTTATTGCAAAGGCAGTTTAGCTTACCAGCTTGTGTAAATTGGACTGAATGCAACATAGATACTGCTCCTTATTGTACTGGGGAGCTAATAGTGTCAGGAGTCCCAGCAGAAAATCTAGTTTCAAATGCATAACAACGCATTACTTACACCACATTTGCCGCTTGCTAAATGCTTTTTCTTTTTTGCCTTGAAGTGCTATTGCTCCATCTTTGACCTCTAAGTGTTTGTTTTTCCATTACAAGGTTTATGTTGGTACTAAGCAGGTGCCATTATTTCTTTTTTGCAGTTCCTGCTGGTTCCAATCATTTTTTCATCATTTAGAGACTGAACACAACGATAGCAGTTAAATTCACGTGGACATGATTTAACATGAATATTGCCTGCATGACATAACTGGCAACATGGAAAAGATTCTTTGTGTTGTCGGGTTTTTATACATTAAGTTAAATAGAGAAAATATATGCCGTTTATGTTGGAAGTTTGCCTTAAGATAAGCTGGAAATGTATTTAATCATTATTCTTTGTTCTCTCTCTCCCCCTTTTATTTGTTCATTTTCTTTGTTTTGTTTTGGTCTTGGTTTTTTTCAAAGGATAATCTTCAGTGGATCAAAAGTAGCCCTGGCATGGTTCACCTCTACATCAAAGAGCAGACAAAGGAAGGACAGAGTCTGATGGTTGTCTATCTACAAAAGAACTATGTCTTCAGCAAAGAGGGAAACAGACAAAGATATGTCTAGAAAAATATATGTTTATTTCGACATACAGAAAAATGAAGTTTGCAGTCTGTGCTTATAGTTTCACATCTTGTTTTGCGTGTATGTGTGTGCGTGGTTTGTTTCCCAGATGGTATTCCAGTCTCGAGTTTGAAACCACAGAAGCTTGCACACCGTCTGTGTATCTTCATGGTGTAGCTTTTGACTGTTTAAAACACGATGTGTTCAAACTCCTGCTGCTGATGCCGTATTGTCACGGGACTTCATACTCACAAAAAGTCATGAACTACAACATCGTAAACCGAACAAAAGGTGTTATTTATGAGCAGCTGTCATCGGGGGGTGACATAAACCTAACCTCTTTTTGATTAGTTAATGATTATTTGTTTATTATGTTGTCAAGTTGTTGCGTGACACCTCACGTTGCCATGTGCAGCCATTTTTTTAAAAAGACAAAAAAAGCTGTATGCAAAAGAACTCGCTAACATGTAACTCAAAGCTTCTTTGTGTCAGCGAAACCAGTCATGTTCTTCTACTATGTTTTGGACAGCATCACTACATAAAGTTATTTTGTGCTTTTTTTATTATATTACACTGGTCGGAAAATTTCCTATACTTTATCTAGTCATTAATGTCGGTAACTGCACTAACAGCTGCAGGTCATTTCCACAGGTGTTTGATCTCAAAGGACTAAGGAAACATTGTTGTATTTTCGAACTCCCATTGAAGTACACTTTTCTAAGTTTATAAGCACGCTATAAGACTATAGCAGCTGTCACAGGGTGAGAGGTGGGGTACAAAATTGTCAGAAGCTTTTAAGATAACTGTAGGTTTATAATTGATTGCACATTAGAAGCAGGTGAGTGTTAACATAAATGTTCATTTTATACATTTTTTGTAATAAAGTGGAATAAAAACACATACTGGAGTCTTGTGAGATTCAGTTTTTTATATTGTGACTTGTGAGATGCTGTTTGTGGATATAGCTGTCTCTGCCTCTCTGCAGAAAAAGCTACCTTGACTGTTTTTTTGAAAGTGAATAATTGTGTTGGTATTTCTTCAGTTGTTTGGACGAAACCTCAGTGAATCATTTGAAAGGAATCATTATTGATGCTTAAGCTGTAAACACAATGTTTTGAATTCCTTTTGTGTTCGTGGTGCCTCAGGAAAGGAGGGTAATCACGTCACAAGAACCTTCATCAAAAATAGGATCAAAGCATTATTTTTATTAAAAAAAACATATGCACATCATAATGAATGACATGAAGTAATTTACAATACACATAAAGACTAAATTACTTCTTTTCCCTTTGATTGTTGCGTAACCTCTATTAAATCTGGAAACTGCATTGAAAGCAGGCGCTGAGAAAATCTCACTATTATTCACAGAAAAGTCAAAAACTACAAAAAAAGTTTGAATACATTAAGTGTATATTTGAAAGTTATTTTGAATTCAAAAACATAAACACTTCAAACCTTATCTCATAGTTTTTACATTTATCCAAATGAGGTTTCTCATTGAAAAGGCTTCGCCTGCCTCAAATGAAGTCACATGACTTACTGTAAAGCAAGGCTTTTCAGGTCCCAAACAAAAGTATGGCTATTATCTCGTTTTTATCTCTAAGGATGTTTGACAAGTCTACTTCAACAGTCTGGACTAACCTGAAAACATGCATGAAATAAATGTAAAGAATCCCATTTGTGGGGTCTCCTGCAGTAACAGTTCCTTGTCAGCGAGCCAGTTTAAAGTATGTATAGCGTGCATGTCAGTATATTTTGCAATGACACTATTTCCTCAAACTGTTTGGGGATTATCGGGGGAACCCGAGATGAGGAAGAAAAAAAAACTGATGCAACTATTCACAGTACCACATACCACAACTTTTTTCTGCTCTTAAGACTCAATGATTTAAAATGAAGAAATAGATCATTAACTGCATGCTGTGATCATTCAGACCAACGTGATTAGAATTTTTCATAATATTTTAGAGTTTATGTTTGGTAGTTCTAATTTAGGTTTATTAATTTGCTCAAAGAGACGTTACAAATAGATAGCCCACAAATGATCAGTTTCATTACAGGACACCATTTAAAACCACTTGGTTTAGAAATAAAGAACAAAAATTCTTTTATATGTTTCATATTTTGTTTGTTTTATTAAAAAACACACAACAAACTATTTACAACATAGAAAAGCTTTCACCTGTTGTTGGGATGTTTGTCGACAAGATGTAAAGATGCAGTTTTTGGTCACTTAAACTATAATTCACTGGTAGATATAACGGAAAAACAAAGAAAAAAATATGTGATTTTTTTTTACACTATACATTAACTATCTTTCACAAGCACTGAGTGCGAGCATATCTGCAAGATGAGGTTAATGACAACTACCTCGTAATTGTCAGAGGTTGTTTAAGATAAAGGAATTACCATGCCTGAGCTTAACAGAGAAAACATGTGCAGCGTGGTGCCTTGAACCAGCCAAAACTATAAACAATGTTGAGCATGTGAATTCCTTTTACACAGCAGTGCGCTTTATAACTTCTGTTCACAACTTCACATATGGGATGAGAGAGATGAGGGTAGCTCTGCAAACTGCTTCCAAACATCAAACACACAGTAGAAGTCCAGATGTTGGGATGCTGTCCTAGCCAAGGGGTGATTTAGCTGGGAGGAAGGCTCTGATGGGAGAAGATTTCAGGAGCTTAAAAGTCCAGTGTAAAAGAATTGTCCTGTCATGTCCTTTACTTTTTTAAAGCAAAAGTGGCATCTGTTGGCAAAAGCTGTTCCAGAATTCATCTGTGGAATTTGGGATGTCTGCAAGAGTTGTGTACTGTGGCCGTGTGTCGTCTACTTCGTCGACTGCAAAACAAAGAGCGAAATCCAAGGTCAGTTAAACCAACAAAGAATATATTTTGGAGTAATGTGACTTAAAACTGATAGCACTATTCTGATTGCTAATGTAATCTACAACAAAATCTATACATATTTATTTATGTTGACTAAATTCTACTGAATTCTTAAATTGCTGGCATGGACTGTGGTGTTTAAGCAGCAGCTACATGACAGCCTCCAACTAGCAACATTTACCTGATGAAGACTCACTCCACTGGCTCCCTGGACTGGTGCATGGTTCATTGCTCAGGAACCCCCTGTCGTCTAAACTGCTTGTTGTCATCCAGTGTGAAGTTTCTTTCTCCAGTTTTCTGCAAATCTGAAAGAGTAACACTGGATTGAGTATGGCTATATTTGGCCCAACTAGTTTTTCCAACACAAAACATGCTTATTAGTGTTTTGGGTATTATTGCATGAGCCAAACCAAGCAGAATAAGACAAACATGGGTATTCCTGTCAATGAAATATTACTTTCTAGCTAGGGTAAGACCTGTAGCTTATGCTTACCTCAATAATGTCTTCTGGATAGTCGTAGTCTGCACGATCACAGCAACGAGAAGGGGAGAGAAACAGAAAGACACATGAGTATTTAAGTTTCTATGTAAGTTTAATTATTCCAAGCTAAGCCAAAGTCTAGCAAGTATGAGCTATGTGCTGTCATCTTACCGGAGCTGTGAACAGGTGAAACCTGAAATCTGTTGGCGAAGGAGTCAGGGCCAATCTCGACTGTTGAAGACCATTCAGGAACGTCAGATGGAAAGAAGAAATCTGCAAAAATGGCAAACAAACACATTGAGTACACTTGGACTTTTAGATTCAAATGCAATGTTTATCTGAGCATTTTCAGTACAGATTTTTCAAACTTGCTCACCTGGCTGGTCTGTCTGCACTGTGCTGTCAACTCTGTTTTCTTGTGTGCTTTCTGGCATCAGTGCAGGGATGGGAGACTGAGTGTCACTGTAGCTGTCTTCCCTCTCTTCCATCTTAACCACTGAACTCTGCAAGAACAAATCAAAGAGAAATTAAGCGGGATGTTTGAAATGAAAATCGAGACATTCAAATCCATATGTGTATGTCTGTTTCCTGCACAGCTACAAAGTAGAATTATTTTAGAAAGCTATACATTCAGTATCTGGATCAGTGTAAATGAGGAATATTTTGAGTATGCTATTTAAAAACAAGTGCCACTAGAGCTATAGTAACAGTGATAGCATTTACCTTCTTCCTTCCCTTTGACTCCCTTGATTTAGTCCGTTTATCTGTGCAGAGGAAAGAAAAACATTATGGTCACTTACTTTCTTCACCACTGAGACTTTAGAGCACATGAATTGAAGATACTGAGCGCCAATGTTAATTTGCAAAAAAAAAAACAACAAACGTTCATTTCCTGTCAGTTTTCTCACCTTTAGATTTTTGACTAGCAGGCAGCATCCTGAAGACACGCATAGCTTGGTGGCCTTTGTTAATGCTTTTGTCTTTCACCTCCTCGATGTCAGGCAGTGAGTTCATTGCACAGCGAAAGTTGGCTTTCCATGTCTTGGGGTCACAAACTTGGCCCTCCGCATATTTCCCTGTAAAATGCATTGGCACATGCTAGTTTAGTACACTTTGTCAGCCTGTAAAGAAGAATTGTTCTGAACAGGTGGCAGGCTTATTCAAGTTTGCTCACCTGTGTGTTTGGCCCACTCTTTGAACAGACATGCGTCTTTGTCCACCTCCCAGCCATGTCGAGCTGCATGCTTCCAGGGGATGGAAAACATTGTTTTCTCCTAAGAAATATAAAAAAATCAATATATATTAAGTTGGATTGTGGGTAATTGCGCTTACTGAGAGAATGCAATGTGTTATCTCCCAAGCAGAAACCAAGCTTCCGTTCAGCTACCTCATCGTGGCTATTTTCACCAGTTTGAAGTGCCACAGGCATAGCTGCAAAGTGGCTTTAACTATAGTACGCCTCAAAGTAACACTGCAATACTAAGACCCAGCCCAAGCTAGTGCTTCAAACCAGGTCAATGTTTGTAACACGCAAATACTGTATGCACAGCAAGGGGACAACTCAGCGTCAAAAAAAACATGTGCAGCTTTGCAGAAATAACTTCCCTGTCTCATGGGGAGATGTGTCAATCTTACAACATATAGATTTCCAAATATCTATTCCTGTACTCTGAATTGTCATTACTTATTTGCAGGCAGTTCCTATTTACATGAACCAGTTCAGCGTATTATAATAGGATAAGAAAGCTTCTCACCTTGTCAATCCAAGCCAGTCCCCAAATTGTATTGGAGTCGATCATCTTCTCCAGCCATGGCCTCATCCTCATTCTTGACACTGGCATGTTTGCCTAAAAAAATCCAGAAGAAAGTGTTTAGAGAAATGCTGTAATGCAGCGTGTGAAGCACAGCGGTAAGAGGAAATAAACTCCCGCATCTCAGCCCCGGCTTAGATTTACTACTGCTTCTTGGCTGCGCGGGACATAAGAGTTCATGGCCAGGGCAATCAGCGCGCACAGGGAGGCGTTTACGTGTAGCAGTCAACTTTAGTTTAGAAAGGTTGGAAGGAACAAAAAGTAAAAAAATAACTGAAAATAACTCGTGCAGTTATGCAGTGATTTTATTAATCCTGGAGCGCAAAAGTTTAAAAATCTGAAATGGTAAGCGAATATTCCCCACCTAAAAAAAAGTTTCTTAATTCCTTAGAGCAAAAGAGCGCAACTCAACATAGGCTGAGCAAAAATGTCACAGAATTAAAAATTCGAGTTTGAAATGTGCATAAAAAACCTTTGAGAGTGAGCATTGAATTAAATAACATGCAAATAGATGCAAACACACAGCGTGAGAGAAAGACTCCCACAGTAATAATAGATACTATTTTAAAAAGAAATCATCCCAATAGCATCATTTAGCCTTTAAAAAATACAGCAGCGATGTTAAATTGATATCACTATACTTACAGATTAATTTGCTTTGATTCCAGGAGGAAAAGAATGCAACAATAATCCCGTTGATTTAAGAAAAGTTTCGTCTCGTCTTTAAGTGTTCCACTTGCAAACGTTTTCTGAGTACAAGTGAGTACTGACAGCTTGCTCTGCACACTTATATACTGTAAGCTCAGTAGCGGGTATTCCCCGGCAGGAGGCTTGGTGCTATAAAAAATGTCCTCAGAAGACAAAAGAAGTGAGAGGTGTGTTTATCAAGCCTTTGAAAATGTATTGGTTATTTGACGATAATCTCGTAGTTTCTTACAGTAGCTACTTTATTAATGTCATATCTGCATATTTGCGCATTACCACCCTGTTGTAACTAAAAAAAAATACCATTTGAAGGTTTTTTTATTGAATTGACTGAAAGTCCTCTTATAATAGGACTGACATTTTTTACAGTGTGTTTGGAGCATGCGCTGTGATCCTCTGCTTCAGCAAAAGAACCGTTTCCGAGAAATCACGCTGTTGAGAGCTAGAAGGAAGTTAAAAACAACACGCGTGGAATACAGTTGATTGCTGCACGTAGACTAGATCATCAAACTAAATGACCCAACTCATGTGTCACTCGAGTTTGTTTCCCCACTCCCTCCTTTTTAAGCAATTCACCTTACAGATAGTGCTTTGTGCAAAAAGTGCAAATGTTTGCAAATGGCAAATTATATTTAACTCACATTAAGATTTGACATTAAACCGTAACAGCCGACTTGTTATACTATCGCGTCCTGTTATGCACCGCATTTCCATTATACTGATCATAATATCACATTCTTATAATAACATTGCTTTGGAGGTTGTGCAAAGTTAACATGTCATATCTGCATATTTGCGCATTACCACCCTGTTATAACTAAAAGAAAAATACCATTTGAAGGTTTATTATTGAATTGACTGAAAGTCCTCTTCCAACAGGTCTGAGAGCGCGTGCATTCATTTCCAAAGCACACGCGCACGCATTCGTCTTCCACAAGCCAAAAGTCTTCCCCCACAGTCTGGCATGACAAACATGTGCATGGGACCAACCCTTTAGTATAAACAGCGACCTGCCTGAGAAGTCAGGCATTTACAAGAAATGGTGTAGTAATTTTCAATGGCCGTTGGGGGCAGTGTGATACCGGCTTGCTGGGTGCATGGATATGGGTCATGCTGAGTGAACTCTTGTACTGTCTTGACAGCGGGAAAAGAGAGTAGCATCGGACGATGCGGAAGCAGCAGCAGCTGTTTATCCGCAAATACAGGACCCGCGGAGCGTTTTTTTCCAGACATCCTGCATGTGTGTGCGCGCGCGCGCGCGCGTGTGTAGCAATATCATATCAAGCATTTGTGAAATTCGACGTAATGAAACACTGGGCACAAAACTGCGGGGGTGAATAGAAATATGGCGATCATTCATATTGTGTGTCGTAAATATCGACAGTCTCTTAGCTTGATTGCATAAAATACACGCAGAAGGGCATTGTAGTTATAATAGTGTGAGTGCACTTCGAGGGAAATTTGGCAAAGAGTGAATAGAAATGTGATCATTAGTCATAACCTGTATCCTGAATTTCGGCGCTTAAAAATAGCGTAACTGCACCTGATTACACCCCGCAGGTCTTTTTATGTAACGGGGTGAGTTCACTTGGAGGAAAATTGGGAAATCCCACACATCAAGTCTGGCTCAGATAATGTATCTGTCCATTTAGGGGCTTCCCGCGTGGTGTGGCGAGTTCGCGTGCTCGCGCATGTTTGACGTGACGCTCGCCTGCGCGTAGCCGAGAGGGAATTGCAGGGAGTTTTTCCCGCGGAGTTTTCACCGGTAGCGGGGGTCTGTGGGATTTCCCAAACGAATACAAAGATCTGGATTGGAAGAGGGAAAATCATCCCGTTTTTCCCACCGATTCTTCTTCTCTTTTTTTTTAATCGAAGGCTGGCAGCCTTTGTGCCAGTGTGCAAAGAAACGGGTGAATTATAGGAATTCACTGCAGCTGGCATGAAACAAAACCAGCACCAGGATCATTATAGTTTAGTGAAAAGAATCCCTTTGAAAACAATTTTTTTTTAAAAAAACTGTTACGTTTTTAAGGATCCTCTTTAAAATTGTGCAGTGGTATTATGCAATTGATGTGAACCATTTTTTCTAACCGTATATATATATATGTGTGTGTGTGTGTGTGTGTGTGTGTGTGTGTGTGTGTGTGTGTGTGTGTGTGTGCGTGTGTGTGTGTGTGTGTGCGTGTGTGTGTGTTCCTATTTAAAATCCATTATATCCGAAAATACATAACTACAACGTGACAGTTACCTGGTTCATCAACCTAGCCCCTATACCTCACCTTAATTCTGAAACAGGCTTTCAGCAAACACCAGTGACTGATTATAACATTTGACTGTCTCTTTCAAACTGCATCCAGTGTGATTTCACTCCCAACTGACCAAATTCCTCTAAAGTATATTGCACTCTGTGCTTACCCCAGGCTAGTCTAGACATTAAGGTCACCTACATGCAGCAAGAAAATGTAACTTAAGGCTTGAGTCACTAATCTTGCCTTTTGACAGCTTACCTGCACTGGAGCTATTCAAAGCCTTCCTTCAATTTTAGCCACAATGTTAAACTGAAGGTGCAAGTTTTTTTTATATACCTCCAGCTTTTATAATTGTGTTTGTTTCACTGGCAAATCCAGTTTGCTTGTCTTTTGACTGCAGTCAAAAGATTTAACTGTGAAGACTGTTTTGTCTCAGGCGATTGTTTTCTTCTGCTTCTTTTCTCACATGAGTAATCTTCATGTCAAATACTCCCAATAGTCACCTTCCAAAGGACCTGCAGATCGCAGTTCTTTTTAGTGGGACAACACCTGCGTACTTTACTAAGCACCTGCAAATTAAAGTATTATAGGCATATAATAGAAGGCAATCAAAGTGGGGGAGAAAATGAGAAGAAGAAATCTTGCCACAATTTGGTAAGGGAGGATCAGTTTATACCAGCAGACATGAGGAAGCATGTTGGCTTTTCAAGATCTGCCCAAAATTCAGCCCTCGGGTCAGTCACACACAAGTTGGATATCTACTCAAGTTTCACCCAAACAGGCCTCCTGAATCTATTTTACACAGTGGAGCTTTATAGAGTTTAGCACCCCCATCAGGCCAGTCACTGTACTGCTTGAAAGAAACAGGTTACATCATACTTTGCAGCCATTCAACAGTTGAATTGGAATTTCAAATTATAGTTTAGGTATAAAAATAAATCAATGAATAAGAAGTGATGCAAGCAGTACTCAGAGCCTTTGCTCTGTTGCCAATGCAGTGTACTTACAGAGGTGTCCCCAATATTACTCCTTCAAGTGTTGTATATTCTGTAAATTCCTAGGAATTCCTATTTTTGACATCAAGTCATCCTAAAATGTTTCAAAATTAATTTGAGGGCTATGAGTCATATGACAGGAAGAAAGAAAAGCTGTCTTTATGCGACACACTGGATTCATTGTTCAGACTTTTCTCTAGTCCTTCCCTTTTTGTGAAATAGTCAAAAGTTTTGCCTTTCAGGGCCTCCAACAGTTACATGAACTAAACATTCTTAAGATTTGTGTTGGGAGGCCACTCTCATGTTGAGCTGATCCAAACTTGATCATTTTCAGAAACATGACAAGGGAGCCCCACTAGACTTTTTTTGCTGTGTATTATCTATGTAATAATCTTCTAATAGGTTATATACCACAGGTTTTGAAAGTGGCTGTAAATAAACCATTACTTTAAAATTCTGTACTTAATTCAGCCATCATAGCCAACTCCAGACTGATTTCCAACCAGGGGCGGATCTATAGGGGGGCAAGGGGGGCAACTACCCCCCTGCTGTAGGGCCCCCCCTGGTAAAAACTAATTGTTTTTTATTCAAAAAGCCTCTTATAGCCTTTGTTTTCTTAGAAGAGATACAATAAACAATTTTTTGTTGATATTTTGTTGACTTCATTTACATTTGGGGGATTTTCACACACCGTACTTCACCGAAGAGGTATGTGCCACCCTGCCTAGACCTCTTGCCTCTCTTTGTCCATTGTTTCCAACCTTTAGTTTCCTTTAGTTTCCAAAATCATTTGCTGAGGAACTGATTATTAGAAGAGTTTCACTCAAGATTTAGAGGTTATTATTGCACAGAAACAGCACTAGTGAAGGACAGTAATAATATTCTTATGGTGTCTGACATTGTACTTGTGTCTGTGCTTGTACCGCTAGACCCCAGTGCAGCGTTAAATGCTGATAATTCTGTTTTCTTGATTGTGATAAAGCTCAGGTTAGCCCTAAAAAACATAGAAACGTGTTTTCTACCCAGATGCTTTGTCTGGATGGCATCACCTTGGCCTCCAGCAGCAATGTGAGGAACCTTGGAGCCAATTTTGATCACGATATGTTGTTCAATGTGCAAACAAATATATAGGACTCCCTTCTTTCTTCTTTATTTCTTTCTGAATGGTATTGCCAAAGTTAGAATGTCCTGCCTTAGAGTAATGGTGACAAGTTAGTTCATGCATTCATTATTTCTATTCTGAATTATCCCTCGAAAGCCTTCAGTTAATCCAAAGCATGAATCACAGAGCGTACTGGCAGAAAGGGAGATCATCTGTCTCCCATATTAACTTTTTACCATTGACTCCCTGTAAACTCCAGAATTCAGTCCAGAATTGGGAGGCAGACACCCTGTCTGCTTTTATGAATAAACCTAACTCTTTTATTTTAAAGCTTCTGGTTGGGGCTGAATCAGGTGACCCTGAACTATCCATTAGTTATGTGGCTAAATGCTCAGACTGCTGGGGAACTTCCAGTGATGCACTGAGCAATTCTCCTCTCATCTCTTTTCACTACTCATGTGTTTTTATGCCACCACTGCATGTAATTAAATCTTTTCTTCTCTTCTTGCTCCCATAGTTGAGTTTATGCTCTCTCTTCTTATTCCCCTCACTCCCAACCCTTAGTGACAAGTGATTGCCCTTTACTAAGCCCGGTTCAACTGAAGGTTTTCTCCTGTTTAAAGGGAGCTTTTCCTTCCCACTGTCACCAAGTGATTGCTCATAGGGGAACGTCTGGATATTGGGGGTTTCTCTGTAATATTTTAGGGTCTTTACCTCTTCATAGAGCGTCTTGAGGCGACTGTTTTGGGCATATGGCACTATATAGATAAAACTGAAGTGAATAATGGTTTTTGTTATGCTAACATTCATCTGAAAAGAAACTACCAATTGAAGCTGTTACTTCCCACTGAATTGTAAAGAATTTTAGGTTATGTTAAGTTATGCACAAAAAATAAATACTCCATTTTAAGATATTAAAAATTCAAGTAGGCAAGAGTGTTTAAAGCTACTGTGAAGAGGATAAAAGAAGAAGAAGAAACATTCTTAAAGTAAAATGGCCAACCAAATACTTCATTAGCTGATTGCCACCATTAGCAGAAAATAAATAAGTAGGCTAATTTCTTTCATTATTTAAGCAAAAGTGCAAACAGTTTCCTAACTTTTCAGCTTGTCAAATTTAAGGACTTTTTGTCTCATGTTCTGTGTTCTTAAATATAGTGACACTTACCGTATTTTTTCAGACCATAAGGCACACCGTCGATGAACGGGTCTGTTTTCATACATAAGGCGCACCAGATTATAAGGCGCATTAAGTGAAACAAAACAGTCAGAAAAGTCCAATTTTACTCAACTCATTCTTCTTGCTTCCTCCATTTCCGTATCATTGATTCATTTCTGTTGAATTCTCTCGCAGCTGCTCTATTCCCATGTTGTTGCAGTATATTAATGACTAACCTCCTACTGTGGATTGATTATCTCAGTTGCTCTCCTGACTGAAGTTTGGTTCGTTTACAGCATCCTGCCATGCGATTGCATTTGTCCCTAACCATCGGGAACTCTCGTGTTAACTTTTATCGAGTGGAAAAGGGTTAGGGTTCATCCTCCAGCGTCACTGTGTTTATGATATGCTAACAAAGCTGTGTCACTAGTGATCACGTAGCACATCATTATATATACCAGCTAGCCCAACTTCAGTAACCCTACAAACGTCACTGCTGTTTAGTTTTCTGTCTTCATTTATGTTGAAAGTGATAGCAGAGCTGTATGTTTTAATTTTTTCAGAAATCTCTCAGTCAGAACATGCTATATCATGTTTAGGTGGAAACTAGCGAGCGAACTTCCTGCTAACTTCTAACTCTGTTAAATTTAATAAATTCTGTTTTCATGAACACCTGGATGTTAAATTTAATTGTTACACCTGGTAAAGCAGCAACGCTGATCATTTTATTAAAAATGAAAGAATTTAGACAGTTTTTAACTCTCAGTGATGCCGCAGTGTTCGTTTGACTTTGGAACCTGAAGCGGACGGAGTTTTGGACCCAGATTACGCCACGAAGCTGACTACGGTAACCGTTCAACAATCCATCAAGTGGTGCAGCTTCGTAGCTTACTAAAGTCGTACTAAACCACTTTTGATAGATTTTTGAGCGCCATGTACCACATAAAATCGGTTCGAGGTCAGTAAGCACAACCAGAATTTATACATAAGCCACTCAGGATTATAAGGTGTACTGTCGATTTTTGATAAAATCAAAGGATTTTAAGTGCGCTTTATAGTCTAAAAACTACGGTAATAGAGAAAGTTAGAATGATAAGGTTATTTAAAAGATAAAAAGAATATGTAACATTCCCAACCCTAAAACAATATAGTACCACTATGGAAATAAGCCATGTTTTATCCTGTATTATGCCTCATTTTCTACCCGTTACAGTTGACTATTATTGTTTTTACATTGTATGCATCCATTTATGTGTGTCATCAAAATATGGTTCCAAAGACACCTCCTGAATAGTCACAATGGGGGCGGGTGCAGGGATTCATTATTTGAATCCCTGCTGAATTTGTAAGTTTTCTGATTTCCAAAAAGGAAAATCAGAACAGTCTAATTTTTATAGTAGTTTCATCTTAATGGAGAGACAGAATGACGGGCTCAACAAGAAGCTTGATGCCAAGCTTCCTGTTGTGAAAAGGAAGAAACATAAAATGACTATCACTCGGCAGATCCATGCAAGGTCTTGCTTCATGAGGTGAGGATGACCATAAGAAAGATGTCCAAAACTACAGGGAGGAGTTTGCTAATGATCTGAAGGCAGCTGTGACCATAGTCACCAGGTACACCATTGGTAACACACTATGCTCGAATGGAGCGAAATCGAGCAGCGCCTGCAAGGTCACCCTGCTCAACGTGAGTTTGCCAGTTAACACCTGTGAGCCTGGCAGAAGTCTGCAGACCGCAGCCAAAAAGAAGAGGAGTGGGCCAAAATATCTCCTGAGATATGTGCAAACCTGGTGACCGACTACAAGAAACATTTTACCTGTGTGTGGTTGCCAACAAGGGTTTCTACACTTAGTACTAAGGTTTGTTTTCTTCTGGAGCCATAAAAGATCTCCGCCCCACCGCCACCCTTAATTTATCCCTCCACTTACATCATTTCTGGTTTATCTATCCCAGCATTTCTGGTTTATCTATCCCAGCATCCATGATCTTTGCCCCAATCTGCATCTGGGCCATTCTGCTAGGGCGTTTGGGGAAACCTGTATAATACTACTACTAATAATAATAATTATGACTGATGAATGATAATAAAAGATACTAAATAATAAAAATGCATGCAGGCCCATCAGACTCAGTTGTATCAATAAAAGGAAATAATATCCATAAACTAATTCCACTTGATTACATGACATAAAAGTATCCCATCTGGTCATTCAGCAGAAACACGTTCACCTCTGCTCTTATTGATAAAGCAACAGATGATAAAAAGCGCAGCAGAATCATGAAAGGAGGTATTAACTTTATTGCTGTAAATTAAATATATGCCTAGATAATGGAAGGAGAGGTTGAAAGATTTTTTAAATCTTAAAATAAAGATTTCTATTCCTTTAGAGAGCCCTTTCCCCTCTCTATATTGGCTTTTTATTCCCTCTACTCCTTACTAATCACCCCATGTACTGTTTTCTCTATGTGTTGAACTCCTTGAGCATGAACATTAATAAACAGCCAGCCAAACTCCTTTTCAATAGTCAGGAAAGTGAGTGTGTTTAATCCTTTAATGACATGATACAAAGCAATCACAGTGAATTGACATCAATGAACTGGAGTGAAATTAGAAAGACATATAAAACAACTCTTAATAGACTATCATATAATCTGCACATAAGTATAGTTATCCAATAACACAGTAGAGTACAAAATCAGTATCCTATTGATATGCAATCTGATATTAATATAACGGACAACAAGTTAGCAACGGGTAAACATACACTTGTATCATTAGCTTACAGGCTAAAAATGTCACAAAACACACTATTATTAATTTTTAGATCTACAAAATACTGATAGAACTTACAGCCATTGCTTTCTGAAGGACTCATCTGACGGATTGTTTTGCATTTAACATAAATTGCCTAAAAGGTGTAGCCATGCTTTTCCCACTGTTTTCTACACTTCCTGTTTCCTGTCTATCCAAATTTCAAATTAAAAGCTTTAGACATTTATGAAAATAAATAATAGAAATACAATTTTCATGGCTACATATTTGTCTTATTAATATATAAAACATACACCCCATGTTTCTGTAAGTATAATATAATTATATTCCATAATAGTATTTGCTAACTTTTGATGATTTTGCAGTGATATCTTTTAGCTACTGAACTGTTTTTTCCCTTATTTTTTCCTCATGTGTGTACTTTGATCCCATTGCAAAATAAATAAACTCAGTTCCAGTGACCTCACCAAAAACTCCATTCGCCCTCCTCGTGTCCTGCAGCTGACACACCACAGGTAACATGATTAGTTTTTACAGACCACACTGAGATTAAAAAGGCATTCACAGTCTTAAATTTGATTTCATCCTCTGTTTGTGGGTCTGCTTGTTCATTCATCCACTTTGAATAAATGGACCCGGCTAATTTTTCTTCTGAAGGCTCGCCTGCTCTTTGCCTCATCAGTGTCTTCTTCGCAGCAGGATAAAAGGAGGAAGAGAAAAGGAGAAGGTGGTGAGTGGCATTGCTGGGAGTGACAGATTACTGGTCGAGAGGAGTGACCCATTTAATAAGGTCAGTCACATGATGGCAACACCATAAGCCTGTTGGTCACTCCAGTAGTGACCAGCCTGCTCACTGAGGAGTTATGTGTGAAGATGAATTAATAGCATGTAGGCCACTATGTTACCAGAGACACTTATGAGGGTTTCAGTGTTAACTAAACACACAAAGAAATGATCAAATAAAAGTAAGAGCCTCCAAAAATAATCTGTGGTGTAGTTACATATGAAGATGCTTAAGATAGCGATTCGTTCATTCTCTCTCTCTGTCGCTGTCTGATCATCTCTTTGTCAGCCTTTTCTCAAGGTTACTTTAGTTCAATGGGAGTGTCTTATTTGGACCACGTGATCCTGATGCAAAGTTATTCTGTGTCAAAGCTGTGCTCAGCTGCAGGGATGGCGTGATGTACCAAATGATACCCCCAGTAGAAATTAATCAATATATAAAATAAATAAATAAACAGTGGGAGAAAAAAGATATACGCTTTAGCTGAATTTATTTAATCGGGAAATGTGAATGACCGAAATGCATCACGATGCAGATTCAGCTTTAGACACTTGCGTGGTTATTTTGCGACAAATGAGAGAAATAGCGGACCACTTAATGCGTATGCGCATGCAGCGAGAACGGATAGTTCATCCCCAATAACCTTGATGTCGATCGGATCTTCCCGCACGACCTACAAGCCCCTCATATTCAGCAGGGGAGTCTGCCATTGCGCAGCAGCCAACTGGGTGAAGGTGGGAAATCCACTAAGAGCGAGGATGCTTCTATAGGCAGTCCGGGTTTATTTCTTCAGTCAACATTTTCAGTTTTTGCAGGCGAAATTTACACTGCTGGAAATCGCCATCCCCTGCCCGGCTCCCCCACTGTGGTCTGTCTCAGTTATACTGTCAACCCCCCCACCCCTCCTCCTCTCTGCCTCCTTAATCTCCCAGATTGTCGGCGACTTGCTGCAGTCGATGCTGCAGTTCTGAACCGCTCCTGCGCCGGGACAGCTGACTCAATGAGAAAGACATGCTCGCATTCGTTTTGGTCTCTGGGTCTCTCTGGATTATATTAGGTGAGTCGTGAATGCCTCTTTGTCATTTTGATTCATTTGAACGATTTAGCGTCGCTGGGCTGGAGGCCAAGAAAAAAAGCGGATGCACCTGCCGCGCAGTGGGCCGAGGCGCATTCGTGTCTCATTCATTACCGGCTTTTTTATTTTTCTGAGGCTGTGCTTGAATATTTCCGTTTTCACAGACGACACTGCAAGAAGCTTTAGTCGCGATCCATTGCTGCATTTGGCGTTTTGCCTGCACCGCAGGACGCGGGTGACATTTTTTCATTTTCTCAGGCTACACGTGTGTTAAGTCAGCCCGGGGGCAGGCGTTAGCATTTCACCGTAGCGGGCTCTAGCTCCAGGGAAGCACAGGGCTCGGATTTCGGGTCAAGAACTCCGAGAATAACAGGCCAACATCATCGAGGGATGCATTCAGGTGGGCATTAGCTACCTCTAATCAGGTATGGAGTGGGATGGACGACTGGTTGCCATGCGGCTGGGTCCGCGCGGCTGTTCCGGATATCAGGGTTTTAATGTAAAAGTGTGTGCTTTGTGCTTAAATCCAACTATTAAAGACAAGGCTGGAAGCTGGAAGAGATGAAAGGGGTACATTTAAGGTTGGACCGCAGCTAAGGTCGTATGACATTGTGCGTGGAACCCGGACACACGTCATTTACACCCCCCACCCCACCCCCTGTTAGCTCACGTCTCCCAACAGCCGGCCATTCACACCCTGGCGTCTGCTGTGCGTCTCTACTTCAACCTCGCCTTCAATAATCTCATATCAAACACATCAGATGGGCAGAAAGCCGGTTTTAAAAGTCAGCATTTCGCCCATGATGTCGTCCGCCATGCTTCTGTGATGGAGGAAGAGGGGATGAGGAAGGATGAAGACCGATGACGCGCTTCGAATGGCTGCCGCTGATTGGACGGAGCTGTCCATGAGCGAGCGGTGCTGAAATCCTGCGGCCTACCGGCAAACTACCGAGCACGGCGTGCTCGCTTTCACCGACACCACCCCCACCCCTGTTTTACGCATCAATTCTTAGGGGTGTTGGAGCTGAGCAGAGACACGATTGCTTGACATCTGAATATATAATATCAAAATAAATAAAGTACTAAAAAAAAAAGATCAGTTTCGAGCTGTGATGTTAAAAACTGAGGGATTCTCATATGATGAAAGAAACTGCAGGTAGTGAAGGTTGTTTGTTTGTTTTTAAAGGATTGTGGCGGTAGATTTTGTGCCAGCTCGGTAGGTTTAATGGCAAATAGGCGGAGATTATTAATCCTCCAAAGAACAGGTCGCATCGCCAGCGACGAACATGTGGTAACAGCTGGCGTTTTGACTGGTGCGCATTAATATTCCATGTTGCAGTTACAGGTTTGAATATGCTTTGTACGCAATCACTTGGAGTCTGTAATCCAAATTTAAGATGAAATTAATTGTTCGCTTGAAAAAGAAAGGTCCCCTTGGGAGCACTCAATGCACCTCTCACCTGTCACCACATCCCAACGCCCTGCTGCTCCTTAGAATAAATAATGCATTTTAATCAACGGCTAGTGCAGCCCTACACATGGTGTAAGCCTATTCTTTTTCCTCCCTTAATATTTAATTAAATGGATAGGGGCGGTTTCTCCCCGCCCTTTGCCAAGAAACAGCCAATGGTGTTTTAGTATCCAAGCAGAGCAGCTCCTCTGTTTAACGTAACACAAGCCTTGTGCACACCAGGGGACTGCTGACTTGTAATTGGATGACTATCCAGTACATCATCATGCTCTTTTTTTTATTCACACTGAGAATTTTTTTCCTCTTAAATTAGAAACTAAAACAAGAAGGAAGTTGTGCACTGTGAAAATGCTGAAATGAAATTCCTCTAATTAAAGAAGAACTGCATGACTGGGCAAATCTTGATGGTTAAGTAATTCCTGCTGTGCAATAATAACTGCCTGTTACTGACCACTTTCACTGAATCCTAGGAGTGAGGCGAATTCCAGGAAAGGTCATTTTCTTTGGAGCGGTGGCTGGAAATTTGCTAACAAGCATGACCTTAAAGTGGTGCATAGAAGATATATTAAACAAATGCAACACCTTAAGTACATATCCCCGAAGACAGTAATAATAAAATTAGACAGTCTGGGTGTTCTCAGGGCCATATGTCAGCATGGATTTTTGCTGTTTCAGCAGTCTGTGCACACTCTTCCACATATTGTGGGATGATGGGTGATGGTTCAGCATTAAGTCCTGTGCCGGCTGTCTGCCTCCCTCTTTCTCATATACATTTATGTTTTTTAAATGGTGCAGTACTGTACCGTATTCTAAAATGCTCCATCTTTGTTGACTGGATATTGTCGGTCATGAGCCTTAAACGAATCAACTCCCTTCCTGATTAGAGACTTAAAAAAAATTAGTGAGCATCTACAGCAAATTTTTATAATGCACAATATTAAGAGGAAGTTATTATGCATGCTGGTCAGTAAGAAAGTGTTCTAAAACAAAATAACAGCAATTGAGCTAGAACATCTTTTAGAATGTACCTATGTTTACTCGTTCCTCTAAAGCTGTAAGTGTGCAAGGAGAACACCCTCTCTATAAAGGAGTGAAGGCAGTTGTCTTTGCCTGGAGGTCACAGCCTCTAAAATGAAGCTGTAAAAACAAGACACTATGTGTGTACACTGTGGTTAACACTTGTGCAAACGTGTTGGTTTGGGGGGGGGTTCTATCTTTCTGGTAGAAGTGTCAGTTAAAGGGTGTAACTGTATTTTTAAAAATCATATCTATATATATATATATATATATATATATATATATATATATATATATATATATATATATATATATATATATATATATATATATATATATATATATATATATATATATATATATATATATATATATATATATATATATATATATATATATATATATATATATATATATATATATATATATATATATATACACACACACACACACACATAGTGACTTGTTAATGATCCTAACCCTCCAGCTTGAAATCTAAAAGTCTGCTTTCCCTCTCACTTTGATAGTCAAATTAAACTGAGCAGCATCAGTTGATGTTTGTGTGTGTGATTTGTTTATACGCACAGGTTTCTTTGCATATAGGTGCATACACGTGTATGTGTAGGCCAGTATGTGTGTGTTTGTGTGTGTCATTTCCACTTACTGAAGGAGAAGTTGAGTCTGCATGTTTAGGCAGCGAGAGGCACAAAGAGATACACACACACACAGCATCAGGGAGGAGGGGTGGGTGGGTGTGGTGAGAGTGTGCAGCGTCTGTTGAGCCGAGGGTGGTGTGATACGGAAGCCAGCCAGGCTCAAACGAGGCCAAAACACTTCTCGCTTCCCTCCTCTTGCTTGCCTCAGCTTAATCTGGCTGTTGGCACCGGGAAGGTAATCACTAGTTTGCACCGAGCAATGTGATATCCGCCCGGTACCCCTTGACACACATCACCTGCACACACACCCACATACACACCTACACAGACACACATCACACCTCACCGGCTGCCTGGCTTCCCCCGACGCCTTTGTAAGTGCTGCTGACTAGACCACATCTGCTTTAACCCTTAGGTAATGCAGTTATAGTTTAAATCTGCTGCCTGCTTTGTTTGCTCTATATTTCTCTTTTTTATTACAGTGCTGCATTTTTTTTAACATATTCTGTATATGTTGTATATTCCAGTCCCTTCTGCTCACTATATCCATATTACTTATTTATTCTGCACCTTATATCTTTAAATGTTCTTGCATGAGTAATACCTGCTCTGCCCCTCCTTGACTGAGATGCAGGAGGGGGGGATCATTCTTCTGCACCGGATATTACAGAATCTCTGCAAGTATTCCTTATTGAGGGTGACAGGAAAAAGTTGTGCTTTAAGTCATGAGGTGTGGGCTAAGCGGAGGAATGGCAGAAAGAGATATGAATGAGTGGCTAAAAGAGAGTGACTGTAAGCAAGGGTAGGTGGTGTTCTGGGATGATTAAGCACTGATGATTATTTTTTTTTAAAGAAAAAAAGAAAAGCATGAGCAAGAAGAGCGATACCGTGCACTGATGCGAGTGACGCTACAAAGAGAAGGAGGGGAATTTGAAGAATAAGAGAAAGCTGAGCAGGATGTCTTTAAATAGAATACTGTAGTGAGGTTACTGCTGGTCATCTGTCTCTGTGCTAATAGGCTGTAATCTCACCACGTTGGACTCTAATCATTGGTGATGGCCCTCAGATGGGCCGATGGGGCGGGACTTAAGGACGAAGGGTTGTGTTTCCTTCACTTTAAGCCTCAGAGGTCAAAGGAAGTCTAACTGACCCATTCACTTCCCCTGATCACTGCATAGATTGCTGTACCCCTGCACCAAAATCTTTGCTAAGTGGAATCTTCCTGAGACAGGAAGGGAGGGAAGGAACCTCTGGGGCAGAGGTGGCACGATAAGGAGCCAACGTTTCATGCAATTTCACTAATCTAAATGGTTAAATAAAGCAGCAGGACTCCTTCGCATTTCTGTTTTCCTTCCCTATTTAAAGGAACTCTTTAAAGAAACTATGCGAGGGAGGCTGCAGTTGCGAATCCCCTTTGCTCCATGTAATTCATCTTCAAATCAATGAATCGCAGTTCCGTTCAATTTTTTATTTTTTTTTGCTTAAAAATGTGTACTTCAGTATATCCAAGTGAGTATGAAAAATTAAAATGTTTATTTTTGTAACCCAGCTGTTCATGCACAGCATGTGCACTAGACGTTTTGTAACAGATACGTTGCAGTCAGTGTTATCTTCTTTCAGTTCTCTGACTGTGCACATCTGTCAGGCTTGCAGCCAAGTGTATGTCTGCTCATGTCATTTTCTCATTTTCTTTTTCCTCCAAGCATATTTTTCACACTCTCTATTGAATCTGTTTTACCTGATAAATTAGGGCGCTTGCCTCACTTTCTCACTTTAGTTCAGATTGCAGGGTCGATCACTGGTACAGATCTGAAGTCCTGCGTTTTAAAAATGACTTATGGTCACTTGATGGTTACTGAATCTGTTTCATATGGAAAATCCCAAGAAGTCATCAACAAAATGCTGAGAAAACCAGAGAAAATAGAAGGCACATGTATATCATAAGCTCTGCAACCATGTACAGCAGTGGGACACTTTGCTCAGCTTTTTGTAATACAGTATAACCTGATTATAAAACTCAGAAACAGCTACGCTATCTCCACGACTGTTGAAAGCTCAGCCACAGCTTTACAGCATCTCAGTTGCAATAAACCCTTATCACCATTTTATTGCAGACATCTATCCACAGACTTCCCTTGCAGTGGCTCGGGAGAATGAAGGTTTTTGCAACCTGCTAACTGTAAGATTCAAATGACAATGCTTGTCAAGCAGCCGGAAGCCCGAGCTGTAAATGCAACAGAGTTGGAGGATGACTTCCTTGGGTTTTTGATGGTGCGATGTGTTTGCCATTGTACAAATTAAACAGAGAGGCCTTTGAGTTCAAATGCTGATGCTGAAGGTCACTGCTGTTGCTGATGGGGTCTCTGCTGACCTGCTGTTCTCCTGTCACGACAGCTGAAGCAACACTCTTTGTAAGAGGCAGCAGGGATGAACTTAAAGGCTTGTATGGGGATGTGTTTATTTGTATGTCTATATGTGTGTAAGTGTGTAGGGAGCAGGTGGTTTGGTGGTGTTTCATTGAGGTCACCACAGGACATCCTATAGTGAAGACGTGACCCTTTATATAAAAGTGTCATGCAAACCAAAGTGCACAGCCTGATCTTAACTACGAAAAATTATTTTAAAATTTAATTTGCTACTGAGATTAAATGCTTCTGGAGCTTGTAGCTGTCATAAGAGTGCTTCTCCTCCACCATTTGGAAAAGTGTACCAATAATTCACCTTGAGTGAAGGATGCTGCTTGTTATCTGGATAAAAACTGAAGAAGACAGCATGTAGTGAAGGAGCCTCCTGAATGATTGGCTGCCCAA
This sequence comes from Oreochromis aureus, assembly GCF_013358895.1. Classification (NCBI taxonomy): domain Eukaryota; kingdom Metazoa; phylum Chordata; class Actinopteri; order Cichliformes; family Cichlidae; genus Oreochromis; species Oreochromis aureus. The sequence continues at coordinate 23,618,002 of NC_052951.1, forward strand.
GTTTATTGTGTAAGGACTTGTTAGACCTCTTGCTGCCTCTCAAACCTTTTCTGTTGCTCTGTAGTCTGGTATCACTTTTAATTATCCGACATTGTCATGAAAACTTACAAATAAAGTTTTTGTAGGACAGGTTTCAGCTCTAAAGATGTCCTGCTATACTTTGTTTTTATTGTCTCTTTCATATTGTGAGAAAACTGGAACTTTTTTTCATTGGCAGTCAAAAAGGAATATACAGAAGAGAGCAGAATATAATAAAGCAAGAAATAACAATAGTCAGTTAAATGTTTGCATGTTTGCTTGAGGCCAATTAGATATCCGGCAGGTTGTAAGTCACCTGCAGCTGTCGGGCTATTTCAGGACAAGATGACGTGGCGTGATAACATGTGTACTAAAGCATTCGTTGCTTTGCTTAAAGTCTGCATGAGTGGCCTCGGTAAACAGATGCCAACAGTGGGTGCCCATAAATGATAAGCAGATGTGGATTATTTGCAGATGTATCCTACCCCCCTTTGTTTTCAAATCCTTGCTTGACTTGCTATTAACAGTATTTTTAAACCTGCACCGGACAAAATAACCTTGATAATCTTTAAGCGCCTTCTAGTTTAAGTGGACTAAGATGGAACTGCACCTCTTTAAGCTTCAACTAGCCTGTAACGAGAGACTTTTCCTCATCCTAAGTCTTTTTAGATCTGATGTGTAGAAGAGTAAAAAGAAATCTGATAAAGACCGTTAATTTTAGATTCATGAAGTCGTATTTTTAGTAATATTCATCCACCCTCAGGGTTCCCAGTTCTGTCTAGTCTTCTTTATTGTCTCCAGATTGAGACGGCGCGTATCTGTGCGTCTGTATTTCTGCATCATTGATCCCAAAAAGTTGATTCTGTTCATCTAGACTTAGCTTTCTTAGTGCGAGAAACATTTCTTCACTCATCCAGGTGACTTCTTCAGTCTCAAGCTAGACCTACAGGCCAGTGACCACGCTTTCAATGATGAGGATATACACATCCTGGACAGGGAGAAACGCTGGTTTGAGCAGGGAGTCAAGGAGCGCTTTTACGTGAAAAGGGAAAGACCATCTCTGAATCCCAGAGTAGGCCTAAGGGTATTTCTTTCGCCATCTTACAAGGCTGTGATTGCTGATCAGCGGTCATGGCAATTTGCATATTAATGATCAAGAAACTCAACTCACAACCCATTATTCATCACTGGTGCTAGTTTCAGTCATTATGCAAATATACTGTTTAAAAAGTTGGGGAAACCTACAGTTAGCTGAGACCGAAGAAGAAGACATCTGCACAGTGATGCTTTTATAACCAGCCACTCTCTCTTTTCTGCCTCCTTTATTCCAGCTAGCTGCACAGTGGTGTCAGTGGGTTATGAAGTCTGTCTATATTTAGAGCAGGTCGAATGCTGTTCCCCCTCCGCTGCCTCTCTTTGGAAACGCCGCTCCACCAATCCACTGCGACTCTTCGCTGCAGCCAAACCACATTAGTCACAGGACACAAAACAATTCATTCGTGATACAGCCGCAGTTTGATCTAATTACTGCCTTGGCGGTCTGTAAATGTTTACGGAGGTCTTCTGGACTTTGGTTACAAAATCTGTCAACAAGCGTTCAGTCACATGACACATCTCAGTCCCCCAGATGTTGTTTAACAGCCATTAAATTTCAACCAGATTTGGACCAGTTTGAAACTTCCAGCCTTCATTTAATATTACAGAAGAAAGAGATCAGACTGTTTCATAATGAAACGTTTGCCTCTGTACTTTGTGATTTACAGGTGCTGGCAGACATAAGTTGCATGTTTCTGTTTGTTTCCCACCCCCCCAGTGAAGCTCAGAGTAATGCTTAACAGATATGAATGGTGTCAGTGTACACATGTAGTTCTTAGGAAGAACGTAAATAGGAGTAGTCAAAGGAATTTGCAAAGAAAAGCGTCTGGACTTCTTTGAGTTGCTTGAAGACGTTTCACCTCTCATCCAAGAAGCTTCTTCAGTTCTAAGGTCAAATGGCCGAGAGTCCCGGATTTAAACCCAGTGGGAGTATCCCCCCAAAGAGGGACAAAGGACCCCCTGGTGATCCTCTAATCACATGAGCCAAGGTGTGAAAGCGGGTGTGGGACCTAATCAGCCAGGGTTTTGGGTGAGCTCATTGTGAAACCTGGCCCCACCACTTCATGTGAATTCCTGAGGTCAGATGGCCCAGGATGTGAGTGGGCGTTAAGGCGTCTGGGGAGGGAACTCAAAACTGGATTATAGATGGCAGACAGTCGGTGGTTTACGACACCAACAGTCGGTGGTTTACGACACCAACAGTCGGTGGTTTACGACACCAACAGTCGGTGGTTTACGACACCAACTGTCTGCCATCTATAGTCCAGTTATGAGTTCCCTCCCCAGACGCCTTAACGCCCACTCACATCCTGGGCCATCTGACCTCAGGAATTCACGCAGACGCTTTTCTTTGCAAATTCCTTTGACTACGATGACCTGGATGACTGAGAACCTTCACAGACGTAAATAGGAGTATTTCCCAAAATATATTTCCCCTAATGGTTAATCTTTACCCAAACATAAAGAAAAACCTTCTTTCTTTTTGACATGTAAGCATTTGTTTTATAATTTTACCTCCATATCTTTTCATATCTTTTTAACTTTTAAAATCTTCTGTCTGTCTTGATTTTTCGATCAACTTCTACTGTCTTCACTAAGATCCAGTCTTACTGAATCCAGCTGCGCACAACAGGCAGCTCAGTGGCTCTGGACATTTAATTATAGAATTAGCTCTGACAATCTAACTGCTTTCCCAAACACACAAATGCGAGCAATCAGTGCAGTGTGATTTAGAGCCATTATGAAGTGGCAGCTTTTACTTATTGTGCTAAATTTTTCCCGGCAGTTGAGCTGCTTTAATTTCCCCCCTCATTATTACTGGAACGCCACAGATTTGAAAAAAGGCCAACAGAAAGAGAGAAAATATTTGAGAAGTGCGGCAGAAAAAGAAGAACTACGGACAACTGCGTTATTACAGGGCCGGTACTGTTTTCAGACACGAGAGGGATGCTGCGGTTTCTCACTTACAGGTGATAGTTTCTGTGTGAGCAGAAACTGGACTCAATTTAGAGGACTCAAGCCAAAAAAAATAAATAAAAACTGGGATGGCAGTGTCAGAAGAGATGAAGACATTGCGCAACAGGCCTGAATTAAAGCAGAGGAAGTGATGAGTACCACCTTACTGTATCTTAACATGCTGTCATATGTCAGTGGGGCTTTACAAATGACTGTAGCAACTGACTGCTGTTAGCATCACTGTGTCGGTGTGTTTTTGCGGTTGTATCAACTGAAAAATGATACTGTAGGGTGAAAGTGTGATCACGGGGTTGTAATAATATCTGTGAGTATGTATTCATATATAGCAAGACTAAAAAGGTCGAGTTTGTGATGACTTTGTGACGGTAAAGTATATCATTTAAACGTTTAGTAGCAATACAGCTGCATGCATGACCCTGGATGAGGTGTATTTTGAATTTAAGCTTCGTAAGAGAAACTTATGAGTGCAGGAAGCAGTGCACATGTTTCTTTACGTTAACACACGCAGCACCTGTTTCTCCATCTTTAAGCAGCAGAAGACTATTTTACACTTAAACACTGTCAGTTGAGGAGACTCACAACGGTTATTAGGTGTTACTTTTTCATCATAATAATGACATTTTGACTGTCAGTTTTGTTTTCCGTCATTGGCCTTTTGAAATGATTGCAGCCAGCGTGACTCATCGGGTGCAACACCTATAGATGATATCTCTTTGATGGGAATTTAGCAACCCAATGGAAATGTGCATTATGCAGTAATGCAAACACTAAGTGGATATTTGGCTGATTCATGCATTTTTTTTCTTACATTTAAATTTATGGAAATAGATAAAAGATTAATTGCTTCCTAATCTGTACTGTGTACCCTCCAGTGTAGACGAGGTTTTTAAAAAGCACTCTCAAGTCAGGCTATTCAGGGGATAGTGTCAGGATCATGTGGCCAGATACAATAAGCCCATTATTTACTTTTCTCCCTTTGTATTTTCACTATTTTGGATAAATAGAAAAAGATGGTAATTATTTTATGTCTTCTAAATTCAGCTAGTTTTTGGAAAGTTTTAAAGCCTGGCGTGGGTTCATGTGATTCTGCCTCACTTCAGTAGTTTAGTGCACAGAATAGTGATTCCGCTCTAAAATGACAGGTGAATGAGGAAGTCCGCGTTCCCACGACCTGATGTATTTATACTTATCAGCTTCAATGTCTGTTGGTGTTTGCGTCTGTGCATGCATGTCGGGAGAGAGACATGCATGAGAGAGACAGACAGACAGACAGTGAGAGGAGACAGGAAGTGAGTCTGATTGGCTGTGAATTGTGGCACTGCTCCGACAGTTCATTAGATCAGATGGTGCTGTCTCTGACTCATGTCCCAGGGGAAGGAAACCCCCACCCCACTCAGCACTACAGCCAGACGCCCCCTTGGATACATTATGCATTTCTTGATATGTGTGTGTGTGTGTGTATGACTGTGCTACTATTCCACTACGGTTTAACCGCTGTCCTTTCTAGTCATCAGTATAGATAATCTCTCCTGGCCTTCTTTTACAGTAAAAATGAGAAATGTGGGGGTGAGACCCCTCAAACACCAGCTTTTGAGTATAAATTAAGTGTTTCAGGTCATTTCGCTTTGGTGAAGGAGTAGCGAGGTCAAATATGCCCACGTATACCCACAACGACCTGTCATAAAGTGATGGAAATAAGTCTGAGAAATTAGTGGGAGGGATTAATTTTCTAGTTGTGTTTTAAATGTCTCAGTCTTCATCTTAGGAAGCTGGTTCACATGTAAAGTTGTTAAAGAGCTTACATGATCACCTCCTGAGCAAGGCTTTCTTTTCAGTGGCATGAAATGTGAACTGTTATGTGAAATAGGAAAAAGTCTAGACCTAGCACTCAATAAAATTTGTAGTTTTATGCGTGCTTGAAAAGCTGTGATTCACAAGACCTTTATTTAATCTGAAAAATAAATACTCCTATTTGGTCTCAGGTAACTGAATAGATATTATATAGAGATTCATTAATAAACTGGCATTTGACCTCACATTAAGCCCGAGAGTATACTTAAACGCGCGAAATTTTCCGAAAATTTGTTTTTTATGGCAACAGGGGTTTTAATGTTTCAAAAAGACCATAGAGACATGGAGAAGACGAATAATAAGAAGAAACAAAGCAAAATGAAAAAAATATATATTTAGCTTCAGAGCTTGACTGTGGAAGTGAAAGATTAAGTATTTTACACGTCTTTAATTTTTATGCTTGTTGCTGCAGACTGCTAACAGCTACCAGACAGTGGTTTTGTCTGCTTTAATCCTTCTTCCTTTTTTCCTTGAAGCACAGAGATTCTGTGTGCAAAGTGCACATGTGGGTTTCCCTCACATGCAATGAAAAAAAAAGCATAAGTGCCATCCCTTCTTTAAAAAAAATCAAAAAACTAAAAAAGCGGCTTGCATATTTTATTATATGTGACAAGGAGATACTGCAGTCAGTGGAGGTTTATCTATAAGCAACATTAACTGCTGACATCTTTATGAGGACGCAGAAGAAAGAGACTTGAGACAGAAATATGAGGTCATGCTGGCGTGTTGTTTGCCTTTTTCACTAATTTATGGGTAAAGTCCGGCAAGCAACAAGGATTAGTGCCCAAAAATGTGATTATCCGAAAGCAATACACCTGTCAAATCTGATATTGATGGATGAAACATACAGACGTTTTTGATTTTTTAGTGAGATTTAGAATGTAATCCATTGATAAATAAGATTTATGTAGTGTCAGAATATGTGTTATTTATCAGCAGTAGTAGTAAAACCGCTAAGTTCTTATAAACCTTCACTAGAACACCTGATCCAGCTTTAAGGATTGATGATTTGTCAATGATTTTATGTCATATAAACAAAACAAGTAGCACTTTATTATATGGCCCATAATTAGGGGTATGATTCCTCTAGGATTACAGGCAATCTCAATGTGTTTTACCTAAAATTGCATGTAATTATATTTAACTGCGAATGCTTCCAGGAAGTGAAACACTACGTAAAGTTACAGTATAATTATACCTTTCCTGTGAAATACCAGAAGTTACACGCTATTACGCTACTACTTACAATATAATTATTTCTTCATACTTATTTTTCTTTAATTATTACTTAATATATCGACCAACAAGGATTTGTAGGTAAGTATACATCATAATTTCAGCTAAATAGAGTGAAATTACTTTTGATTCCAGGGGAACTACGGCTCTTGTCAAATGTAGTCGAATCTATCCCACCAAACATTGAGTAAAATATTGATTTACCCTCCTCCTTAGCAAGTAGTATTTAAGAAAAATGAATAATGGTTTGAAAGGCATCGTAAGAAATCATTAGTAAAAGACTGCCTTGTCCCCTCTGCAGAGCTGAGTTCCACCCTGATGGAGAAGATGCAGGCCCAGGAGATGATGAGTGGCCTGAGGATACCGGAGATGGACGAGCTCGGTCAGTTCTTCCGCTCCCTGCCGACCTCCACGCTTGTGGGCATCGGCGCTCTGACAGCTGTGCTGGCGTACTGGTTAGCCACCAGACCCCGTCCCATCAAACCCCCCTGCAGCCTTCTGCACCAGTCTGAGGAAGTGCCGGTGAGATAATCACAGATGCATAAAAGCATTAAGTGCTGGACTCGCATTCGTGACACAGACATGTTTGGACATTCAGGCACAAGAAGTAGGTATTTTTCATGTTAGTCTAGTCCTTCACAGTAAAATGGGGTTAATCAGTACTCTTTGTGGATTTTGTTTTGTTTTGTTTTGTTTTAATGCACTCATGTAGGTCACCTTCAATTGTTAGCAGGCAGTGATGACACTAGGCTTTATGTGCAACAATAAAGCCTAGTATTTTTGTTTTCTTTGCCCTAGCTTATACCTGTCAGGTTATTCTAAGCATCCGAAGCTCGTTACGACAGATGCCCTTCTGATCTCCTCCTCTTCTTTTCTAATAACAGGCAGTAATGGAAACCACAGTAATACAAATGTAAGCAAAATCAAACATCGAAAGTAGCCTTTCATGCCTTGTTACTGTAACAGTTTCCATAATATGCCAAATTCTCTCGTATTGTAGCTTTTAGCAGATGTGTGGTTTTTATTGTTTTGATTGAAACACAATCCCTCACAAGCATACACTACGCAACTTCCTGTATTTGGGAAATAGAGAGCTACAAGACAGAGCAACCAACAAATTCTACTTCTACTTGACTTTTAGTTAATACTGAGGCGCTATGGGAAAATTGTGCCCTTAATTTAAACCCTTTTACTGGTTTAAACTAACCACCATACCAGTGAAACCAAACACTTGGTTTTTCACCCATACTTTGCACCACAGGCCTCCGAATACCAGCCTTACCCGGCGGCATCATGTTGCAGTGTAATGTGAAACCTCAAGAGGCTTGTTTTCTCTTTTTACATAGGCATATATATATATGTATATATATATAGCTAGCTAGCTAGCTAGATAGATAGATATATGCATGTATACGTGACACAAACCACAGTACAAGCATGTAGTGTACAGTATGTCTTGAGTGCTGGCTGCCTAATCTGCTCAGTCCTTTCAGCCTAAATGACTCATTTACAAAGTGGAATTTGCATCTACTGTTGTTTTCTTTATGGGAATGAGCTCTATTCATCCAGAATGTGTCTGCAGTCTAAACACAGAGGAAGCTTAGCAGCTCGCATATTTTTAAAGGCATTTGTTAGCTGACAAAAGAGATGGATTACCACTTAGAGGGAAAGTTAGACAAATTTCTTCCTAAACTCCCCCACGCTCGGGTATCTATTTGACAGTGTTTTTACAAGGGAGAAAAATTAGATCTTATACCCTCAGAATTTAGAGGGAAGAAAAAGCCATAAAAATGACTGATGGTGTTGCACTGTTTTCTTTGTCTGTCGCTCTTTCTCTGTGCATCAGCATGAAGATGGGGGTCGCAGGTCTATGATGGGTGACCCCTCCAAGCTGCTGACTCATTACCATGATGACGCCAAGACCATGTATGAGGTTTTCCAGAGAGGCCTGCATATATCTGGTGGGTAGGATGTGAAGTGGAAAAATTAATACACAAAGCTGGAGAGAGCTGGAGCGTTACTGGACTGGCACTTGCAGATTGGCCTTTACATAAAGGTTTTGTACCCTTAATGACCACTCAAAGTGCTTCAGACTTCAATGTAGCCTCTGTTCCTATAGAGTTGCTCAGCTTTTCTCATAAAGAGTCATACGTCTTTTTTTCATTCATGTTCTCATGTACATTTTATAAACCACGGGTTTAATAACAAGTAAAGCAGATGATAGAAGTGGTTAAAACGGTTAAAACATGTAATCTCCCTAAATACCACATGTAGCCATATTAGTGTCATTCATCCCTTTCTGTTGTACTTGTATTTACTAATCCTATAAAATTTGTAAAGTGTCTTTCAAATACCCAAGGACTCTTTAAAAAGACTATGAAGAATATGTCCATATGCATTTCACAGTGTGTAACATAGACTGTCATAATCTCAGATTTTCACACTGCCCAAAAAGTCTCCCTATTTTTGTGTTATTAGTATCGTGTTACTTTAAACAAAAACATAATAAACCTAAACACGAGCTGTGACTGTGAGACGTTAATGAAAATTTAAAACCTCAAAGCAGAGCAATGAGCTCTCACAGCTCTCACAAGGAAATAGATGTTTTGTTTTGGCACTGTTTTCACATTGATTACAACATAATTTTAAATGATCTAATCTTATTACAATATTAGATTTCCATTTGCCCAATATACAAAACCTGGTTTGGGGTTTTAGCCTTCCAGAGACCCTGATGAAATAAACATCTGTAGCATACTACAGTACAACATAAAGCAGGCTATAAATGTAAGAATAGAAATACAGTTATCTCGTTTGAACTCAAACAGTTTTCAAGCTGCTAGACTTGCAGTAAAAATTTCCCACACCAGCGAACACACAGAGGTGTGATACAGACAGCACAGCGTGACAATGCAGTGGTCTGATTGTAAAACCTCCAATCATAGTGTTTCTCTACTACTGGAGATAAAATGAATCCTCTGGTTGCCAAGGTGATGGCTAGCGTTGCTAACGGTAACAGTGTCACAGCTCATGGCCAGCAAGTTTAAGACACAGAAGTGAGTGACTCACAATGCAGAGATATTGCTCAAACCACACCTGCCAGATCGTACAGCCACAACAAAATGACATCAGTTGGGCTGAAGTAGAAATGAATTGTTTTAGTCGGTTTGTCTAAGGCAGTGATAGTCAAGCAGTCTGTGTATTTCACAACTATTTCAGAGATTAGAGAATTAGATAGAATTTTATTTCGAACATGCAAATGTAATTGAAATAACAAGAGAAAAAAAAAAACTTAAAAATCATCAGGTTTGCATATATATACAGGGAGTGCAGAATTATTAGGCAAATGAGTATTTTGTCCACATCATCCTCTTCATGCATGTTGTCTTACTCCAAGCTGTATAGGCTCGAAAGCCTACTACCAATTAAGCATATTAGGTGATGTGCATCTCTGTAATGAGAGGGGGTGTGGTCTAATGACATCAACACCCTATATCAGGTGTGCATAATTATTAGGCAACTTCCTTTCCTTTGGCAAAATGGGTCAAAAGAAGGACTTGACAGGCTCAGAAAAGTCAAAAATAGTGAGATATCTTGCAGAGGGATGCAGCAGTCTTAAAATTGCAAAGCTTCTGAAGCGTGATCATCGAACAATCAAGCGTTTCATTCAAAATAGTCAACAGGGTCGCAAGAAGCGTGTGGAAAACCAAGGCGCAAAATAACTGCCCATGAACTGAGAAAAGTCAAGCGTGCAGCTGCCAAGATGCCACTTGCCACCAGTTTGGCCATATTTCAGAGCTGCAACATCACTGGAGTGCCCAAAAGCACAAGGTGTGCAATACTCAGAGACATGGCCGAGGTAAGAAAGGCTGAAAGACGACCACCACTGAACAAGACACACAAGCTGAAACGTCAAGACTGGGCCAAGAAATATCTCAAGACTGATTTTTCTAAGGTTTTATGGACTGATGAAATGAGAGTGAGTCTTGATGGGCCAGATGGATGGGCCCGTGGCTGGATTGGTAAAGGGCAGAGAGCTCCAGTCCGACTCAGGCGCCAGCAAGGTGGAGGTGGAGTACTGGTTTGGGCTGGTATCATCAAAGATGAGCTTGTGGGGCCTTTTCGGGTTGAGGATGGAGTCAAGCTCAACTCCCAGTCCTACTGCCAGTTTCTGGAAGACACCTTCTTCAAGCAGTGGTACAGGAAGAAGTCTGCATCCTTCAAGAAAAACATGATTTTCATGCAGGACAATGCTCCATCACACGCGTCCAAGTACTCCACAGTGTGGCTGGCAAGAAAGGGTATAAAAGAAGAAAAACTAATGACATGGCCTCCTTGTTCACCTGATCTGAACCCCATTGAGAACCTGTGGTCCATCATCAAATGTGAGATTTACAAGGAGGGAAAACAGTACACCTCTCTGAACAGTGTCTGGGAGGCTGTGGTTGCTGCTGCACGCAATGTTGATGGTGAACAGATCAAAACACTGACAGGATCCATGGATGGCAGGCTTTTGAGTGTCCTTGCAAAGAAAGGTGGCTATACTGGTCGCTGATTTGTTTTGGTTTTGTTTTTGAATGTCAGAAATGTATATTTGTGAATGTGGAGATGTTATATTGGTTTCACTGGTAAAAATAAATCATTGAAATGGGTATATATTTGTTTTTTGTTAAGTTGCCTAATAATTATGCACAGTAATAGTCACCTGCACACACAGATATCCCCTAAAATAGCTAAAACTAAAACAAACTAAAACTACTTCCAAAACATTCAGCTTTGATATTAAGGAGTTTTTTGGTTCATTGAGAACATGGTTGTTGTTCAATAATAAAATTATTCCTCAAAAATACAACTTGCCTAATAATTCTGCACTCCCTGTATCTATGTCTACAGAATGTGTGTGCTCGAAATTATTTCTGCATAAGAAAGGGTTATTTTCACCTTGGTGTGAACCTGAGGTGTTTAAATTACTATTAGATTTAAAATTCTTAATGACGTTTGCGTCCAGTCACATAAGTTAATCATTTTTTTGTCTCCTTTCTGCGTCCAACAGGTGATGGACCTTGCTTAGGCTCACGACTCCCCAACCAACCTTACAAATGGATGTCCTATAAGGAGGTTTGTGCCATTCAGGGGACATGTTTTTTCCCTGTAACAACAACAGCTGAGAGGAGAATAAAACAGGGTGACCCTTCAAAGGAGAAAAGTACCAAATCCTTATGCTACAAAATGCTTCCAGACTTCTGATAAAGCAACATTTATAGGAACTATTTCATATATTATAGCTGCTCAAACATGATTTTCTGCATCTCACACTTCTGATAAATGCCAAACATAATCATTACAGTCTTTGTAATGGCATTTGATTGACTACAGTATAAACTGTGCAGACTAGTCTGTCATGTGCCAGTGTAAGACTACAGTCAGATGACGTTTGCAGCATTTGCACTGCAGAGACTCTGTAGCACCCGCTCTGCCTTAAAACCAAATTTGGCACCATCAAGAGCGCTACTAAATAACTGCAGTCTGCAAACATTGCTATATATAGATAATGTCTGGGCTAAACAACACTTCTACTTTATATGTGCTATAGGCAAGTACTGCTGTAAGTCGAAGAATAGATCCCGCACTATGACTTACTTCGTCTGATGTTAACTGGCATTTTTCAGATCAGATCACTAGCATGTCTGCCACCCTAAGTTGGCTAAGTGGTTAAGAGAAAGGACTGATGCTATCCTGCTAGAGCGGACTGACTCTATAACTGCCGTTCACCTTCCATCCTGCAAGAGTTGCACAGCACACATGAAAACTGCAAGCTACTTTGCAGAGATGCTATTGTTGTTTGTATGAGTTGCTGAATAAGAATATTACTGTTCAACACAGCTAAAGACTTTGTCTCTGGAGGTGAGGTTTCAATTCACATACTTAATGCAGACACACAGAAACAATCTAAAAATACAAGTATGATTATATCCGGAAGACCTGAAATGCAGAGTACATTATTGGCTGGGGTGTAAGGTGTGATTGGCTGCCGATGTGAAATAGCTCACCACTTCAAAAGCAGCACGTCACTTTATTGACTTCTTATACTCTGACTGCTTGCTAACTGGATACACAGCTTTAACTTATATATATATATATATATATATATATATATATATATATATATATATATATATATATATATATATATATATATATATATATATGAAAAATTAAATAACTAAACTATTTTTGTCCCACTTTGTCATGACACTAACAAAGAAGAATACGACTGGGAGTTGTGTTTTGGATCTTTGTTTTTTGCCAGTAAAATTAGATACAAGGTTACCAGTTAATCAGTTTTTATTCTACTCATTAATTTCTTTCATAAACAACAAAAAAATTACATTCCTCTATTTATTCCATGTTTATGTAAGCAGTAGAGACGTTTTTCCACAGCCAGTCCTGTATATTATAAAATTTCAGTCTCCCATGCCACATGATAGTTCCAAGAGTGGGAGATATAATCACTTATGTCATGACTGCGGACCAAGATGGATATAGATAGCTATACAAGGGTATGATATTATTTATTATAAATATAAAATCAACCAACTGACTGGGGAAAAAAGGGAATGTATTAACTACAAAGTCTTGGTCACTTGTATTATACTGGCTGATTTCAGCTGGATCTTCAGGGCCATGTATGAGCACTGGTTTGTATATAATAATTACAGTTCCACCACCTTCTGCGCTTCTATGTGTGTGTTTGTGTGTGTCTTAGATATGCCAATGATTGCAGCACAGTTGGCGAGACATGTGGAAATAGTTATTAAATGCAGAATAACTGAAAACTTCCCATCATCCAGTAAACCAGTTTCAGGTTCCAACAAATCTGTGAGCACAAGAGACAAACTGACAGTCTCTTGGAAAGTCACTGAAGTAATGCTGGTAGCTGGAGGGAATTTTCTATTAAAAGCGATGTCAAAATTTACAACAGGCATGAGATATACGCACCCTGTTTATCTGTGACATCATCGTATTGTACAAGAGAAAAGTGGGTGGAATTTTTTTTTTTCTTTTTTTTTCATTCACTCCAATTCCCAGGAAGTCAGCCAGGCAAATCTGGACTTGTCTTACAGACTCATTGAGAGACTTAAAAAGCACTGTGATTTTTTTTTTTTTTCCAGAATGGAAAATTAGGTTTGCCTTAGACCTTTGCTGAAACATGAAATCATGTGTGTTATTATGCAAGTTTCCACAGCGGTATTAATCCCAGTTTTCTGTGATGTCTTTCACAATCACAGTAATTTGTACAATGTGAATCATCAGAATACACAGCAGAATATTTCTTTAAAATGTTTCTAAAATGGGCTTAAATCTCTCAAACTGAAGAAAGTTTAAAAAAAAAAAGATGACTAACACAAGGTTGGGTCTCCCTTTTATCCAAAATTAGAGGTCCTTTTATTTAGCTAAATTGCACAATATTACCAGAAACTGAGCAAAGGTTTTTCAAAAATCTAAAGTTGTTGTTTTTTTCTTCACTTGGGAGATTAGCTCAGGATTTGTATGTTTTTTTTTCCACTTGGTTCAATCAGTTCTCACATTTTTTTTTCTTCGACTGAATAGGTGACAGCCCGAGCAGAGCATCTGGGCTCAGGCCTTCTGCACCAGGGTTGCCAGCCCAATCCAAACCAGTTCATAGGGGTGTTCGCTCAGAACAGACCTGAGGTAACCAGCACTCTTTTTGCTCAATCTTTGTCTAATATGCATGTAGCCCTAATTTTAAGTATATGAACTTAAAGTTATTGAGGTTTTCAAGTGCAGGATAAAGTCCGACCTCAGATTTTATTCATTTATTTGTATTTTTGTTCTGTTTGACTGTAGTGGATCATCTCAGAGCTGGCTTGCTACACATACTCTATGGTGGTGGTTCCCCTTTATGACACGCTTGGCCAAGATGCTATACGGTTCATCATAAACACTGGTAAGAACACAAACATGACAAAGACTGTAATGACTTCCCAAGCTTTGAGCAGGAAATGTAAATTTAACAGCTGTCAGTCTGCAGGTTAATAATTGTGGGGCATTGTGAGACATATTAGAACATGTGTGTGTGGATTTTTTAAACAGGAACTTGTATCAGTGTAAGCCGTAGAGCTCCCCTCACTGGTGGCTGACTGCATCTTTGTCACCTTCATACACAGTGCTGCTTCCTGGATTTAAGCTAATGTGTCATTAAAACATTTGGTAGTTGTAACAATAAGTAATTCTGTTGCAAAGGAACAGATGATAGGAATTTCATGTGGTGTAAAAGCTAGTGCTTGGAAAAAGAAAAGAATGTATCGAACAGTAAAATCATCGTAACTTTAAAAAGAACATATGTATTCAAGATTTTACAGCGACCCAAATGATAGCTCTAAAATCGATTAACGGGATTATTTTACTTTAAACCCTTGTAAATTTGAAATGTGACCAAATTCCAACTGATTTCCAACTCCACATTTGTTTGTGTTCCTTTTTCTTACTTTGATGATGTTCACACAAGGGAGCGTGTGCTCTTGTGTGCTTGTGTCATTTCAGCTGACATCTCCACAGTCATCTGTGACAAAATGGACAAAGCTCGGGTGCTTTTAGAGAATGTGGAGCGGAAGGAGACCCCCGGCCTGCGAAGAGTCATCCTGATGGATGCCTTTGACTCTGACCTCGTGGAGCAAGGCAAGGGCTGCGGCGTCCATGTGCAGGCCATGAAAGAAGTGGAGGTAAGACATGTAGGACTTTGGTATGCCTGTGAGACAGCACACCATATGTATGTCAAGTTTTAGGCTGAGTAGTGCTGATCTATTATATATCCATCATATATATATATATATATATATATATATATATATATATATATATATATATATATATTTATTACAACATATGCTCTCACAGTAATGCCTGCTATGATTGCATATTTTTCTAATCTGGTAACAGTCATAGGTCTCAGCCACATAGTCACTGTAATGTCAGAAATGTCATGTGCCAACAATCAAAGCAAACTGATGTTTAGATGTAGTCAACACACACTGGGCAATGTGTGTATCTGCTCATCTTTTGCACACATTCTACGGATCAACTGGAAATTACACAGCTCTATAGTTAAATGGACTGTCGTGTGCTGTTATCAGTGTGATGGGTGTGATATGTGCACAAACAATAATTTGACTGCTCTCCTCATTCTGCCTTAGTCTTGGTGTCATTAGCTCAACCATAATAAACAGACATGTTAAACAGATCCTGCACAGCAAAGGTGTCAATCTCAAAGAGAATTTTATCATAGATGCTGTATTCCTTGCTTTGTCAAGATGATAAATCATGCAAAATATGCAGTACGTGAGCTGCAGAAGGTTAGCGCAGTCTCTGAAAATGTAATCTCATTCTCAGTCTCATGTAGAGCACGAATGTTTGTGTCGTCCTCATCCAGCAGATCTGGTTTACTAGGTGCGTGACAAGAAATGAAAAGGCTGAATGGCAGCTAGTCTGCTGATGGTATCAATCACAAACTCAGCAACAAAGCATATAGAAATGCATAAGGGTTGACAGCTATGACCTATAGTTTTAAATATCCTGACACCAGTATGACCCACAATGATTATTACTTCCTTCTTTTCAGCCATGCACAGCTGCAAATGCTTGGGGCTTAAGCCTAATTGTGATAACTGCTGCAGGCTCTTTTACAGTGTAGCAACCTGGATTTAGAAAATTCCTCAACAGAACTCAATTATTCCATATTATAGGAATTACAATAAAGCTATAATGTTTAAGAGCATTATACAGTGATGTAAAGTTGTTTTCACATTTTTTATTTACAGGCCCTGGGTCGAGATCACTACAGAAAACCTATAGTAAGTACAACTATTTCAATAACTTACATGATAGGGAGGGACTAGGTTACATAGTGAGTTCACCCGAAACCTTCACTGATTGTGACCTACACCCGTTTTCACACCTTGGCTCATGTGCTTAGGTAGAGGATCATTAGGGGGTC
This sequence comes from Oreochromis aureus, assembly GCF_013358895.1. Taxonomy (NCBI): domain Eukaryota; kingdom Metazoa; phylum Chordata; class Actinopteri; order Cichliformes; family Cichlidae; genus Oreochromis; species Oreochromis aureus. The sequence continues at coordinate 23,634,194 of NC_052951.1, forward strand.
CTTTGTCGCTCTTGGGGGGACACTCCCACAGGGCTTAAATCTGGGACTCGCCACCATTTTGACCCTAGAACTGAAGAAGTTTCCTTGTGTCCTTGGGCAAAACACTTCACCCGTTGCCTACTGGTGGTGGTCAGAGGGCCCGGTGGCACCAGTGTTCGGCAGCCTCGCCTCTGTCAGTGCGCCCTAGGGTGGCTATGGCTACAATGTAGCTTGCCTCCACCAGTGTGTGAATTTGACCCTAGAACTGAAGAAGCTTCCCAGATGAGATGTGAAACGTCTTCAAGCAACTTAAAGAACTCCAGACACTTTTCTTTCCAAGCTCCTTCAACTTTTAAGAAGCTTGGCGAGCATCACATGATGATTGTGCGTTATGGCCGTATCAGCCCAGTTCACTTCCCAAGGCCTTGTGAGCACAGTAAATATTGTTATCGAAGTCTCGTTAGCCAGTATTCTTAAATGTACAAACATTATGCCAAATTAACACTTTCCCCAATCAAAACAACTCTGAATTCCCCAAAAACAAAGTTGGCAGCTCACCAGCCTCTACCAAAGCTGCCTAAAAACCTGCAGTGACTAGGAACTGCTTAAAAAACAAAAACAAAGAACTTCCAAACAGCATGAATTGTTTTTAATCACCTTCTGCGGTGTTCAAGCGTCTCGTTTTATGTAACTTAAACGAAACTGAGGCTAAAATTATTTTGATTACAAGTGAAGTTCATGCCTGTTTTTAGTATAATATATAATTGTCAGAGAGAGTGAGGGCGCAACTGAGTTGAGTGGAACCACAAAATATCACGTGATCTCCTTTGGATTAACTGTACTTGAGCCTGTCAGATGTTCACATATGAACACAAGAAGAAAGCAACCTATTTTTGTTGGATGTGTCTGTGTCTGTATCATAACAGCTCTGACAGCTTTTCATTTACTTAGTGTTGACAGGTAAAAATTTGAACACTGACACACAAGCACCAGCCCTCTGGCTAAAAGGTATTGACCAGTCAAGCTAGTTTTTGCCTTTTGTTCAAAATGAGAGAGAGTGACGGCTCAACTGGGTTGACTATTCAAATCAGATGCCGTAAAGGGCTGGGCACCTGGCTTTGAATCCACCCCGAGGGCAATTACCGGGTGCACAAAGGCAAAAAAGCCCCCCACCCAAACAAAAAAGGATAAACATATGGAAATCTTTGTTCTCTAGACTCACATGCATTGGTTCAGCTTGCTGTTGAGGAAGCTGCAAGAGGTAGAAGTTGATCTCATGACAACCTGCATGTCATCTGACAGTGTTGTGTTTTTTTTTTTCTTCACAGCCACCATCCCCAGATGACTTGTCTATTGTGTGTTTCACCAGTGGAACCACAGGTAGTAAATGTTTCTGATGTTACAGAAATATGACATCGTATCATGTTATGTGTCACTTTTGCAATTTGTGATATAAAAAATACTCCATTATTAAGTAAGAAGTACATAGGATTTGTATTCTCACCAAACTGTGTTGGCCAGTGACTCCAGAAGCAGCAGCAGGTCACATGTAGCGCTTTTTCGAACATTCCCGTTAAAAAACAAACAAACAAACAAACAAACAAGGTTCATCTGTCTGGACTTATTTCACGGCAGGGAGGTTTTTCACACATAAACCACAAGTCTTGTGTTTTCTAAGAGCGATCCCGTGTTGACTGAGTGCAAAGCATATGCCACTGCTTCTAGTGAATATAAGGAGTGTGACAGTTCCAACTGGGATCAAGAATGCTTACATTAAAAGCACTCACAGTGCTAGGTGCTGCTTATAAGCCACGTGGATAATAATAATAAAAATAAAACCGTGTTCGCCTTTCAAAATGCCTAAACTAACTAACTTTAGATGTTTAACATATGCTTTCACAGAGTATTGTTTAAACACTTTAAGCACTAAAATTATTCAAAGCAGGGATGTTTTCAAAGCCTTAAAGAGAAAGGTGTCCAGGAGACATGATGCTGGTAAGTTATTAAAAAGTCAGTCCACAGTGCAGTTTATTGTAACTCGTGTTGTGCAATTTCTATATACTTTACTTTGAACTGTATCATTTACTGTAAACCCAGGTTCTTCACTGCAGCACAATAATCCAGTAGTGAGAGAATCATTAACTCGTTCCCCTCCCCAACCTCCTTCATTACATAAATGTCATGGCTTAGGCCACAATGCTCCGTTTTCAGAAGCTTCACCCCACAGCACCATCGACCACTTAAACCAACAGTAGGAGGGAACAAAAACAGGGTCATGTGAGGACCCACTAGTGTCAGATTGCAAGTTGCAGCTCCCACATTCACGGTCTGTTGAAAATCCTGCCTCCTGCTGGCGATAAGGACAAACACATGCAGGCAGTCCAGCAGAGGATTCGTTTTCCTCACATCACCCTCCATTTCTTGAGAATTCCCTCCCGCGCTGTTGCGACATCTAGTCTGCATTGAGCCTACAAGATTGCTAACAGCTGTTTGAGTCAGCTGACATCTCAGAAAGAGGAACCTTAGTTTCTAATAACCACTCAGTTTAAAATCGTGAAGGAAGGACAGGGAATGAGAATAAGATTAAGAGGGCATTACAGTAACAGAGAGTACTGTTATTTCAGTGTTTGTTAGGAACTGCCAAGACAGGAGGAAAAAAATAGGAGAAGTTGAGGTTGAAACTGTGATGTAATTGTTTCTATATGCTTTAGAAATAAACCATGCAGTTTATTGCAAATGCATGGTTTGTGCAGACCGGCACGTGTTTTTGCAATATTCATAATACTGGATTCTGTTTAAAAACATAATGTAAAAGATGCTGTGTTAACACGACTCATTTCTGGCTTCCAAGTCATGAATAAAATTCTGCTGAACCAGGTCTGTCTTTCCAAGTCGAATTCCTTTGGTGTTAACTTGAATGACTGTGTGCTCCAAAGTTTAGTGAGGAAATGTGTTGTGAAATCTGTTGGGCAATTTCATTATAGATTGTTTTCCTTCTGCTTACACAGGAAACCCAAAAGGAGTCATGCTCACCCATGGAAACGTGGTAGCCGATTTCTCAGGCTTCCTTAAAGTAACAGATGTGAGTCACCCTCTCGTCTCTTAACCTATGCTCAGGAAATGTTTCACACCTATCCCCCAGTCATATATGGTCTTTTGCCCAGTGATTTATTAGCCTGGTTGCAATGTGTTCATTTTCTCGTCCACGCAAATTCTCGAAGATCCGAGTTTCTGTGTCGAAATAGCATCTTTAACTCATTTGTCTGTGTCTCTTGTGTGTCCTGCAGAAAGTAATTTTCCCCAACCAAGACGACTGCCTCATTTCCTTCCTGCCACTGGCTCACATGTTTGAGAGACTTATTGAGGTAAATTTGCCAAACTGTCATTTGCAATCACACTAATGGGATAGTAATGAGCTGAAGGATGTTTGTGGGGGAGGAGGTGGGAACGTCCTGTAGGAAGTATGACACTGAAGGTGGGCACTAATTACTGTAGGAGGGGGAAAAAAGAGAAAGAAACCACCCTAACTTTTCCTTCCCTGTCATCAGTTTTGCTTTCCATCTCTACAAAAAAATTGGCATTCCTGCACTTTATGGCAAGTGATGGCACGTTGCATCATTTCCTAGCCCAGTGAAACACACACACACAGATGATAATCTTCATTTGTATTTGTAAAAGGTTCGATAATCAGTAATCAGGTTAGGTTACTCAAAGACAACATCTGCATGTGTCAAACAGCTGATTTACTATAAAAGCAGCGCTTCCCTGCAGCCTGCAGGCATTTCTCCTTTGCCCTACAGCTGAGCAGATTTTCAAAATAAGCTGGTATATTTGGCAGAATTTGTGTTGTTGCAGCCCAAAACCTGAGTTTCTGTAGAATGTTAGGACTGGCAAACACTGTAGGGTATTGCAGTAAACTTTACAAAGAGCCCACTGTCTCCTGCCTGTGGAAAAAACAGAGTTTCATTTTCATTTTTAGTCACAGTTTTTGTATAGATACCTTCCAAGAATCTCCACCCATCCTTCCACTGGGATACTTTCTCTGTCTAGAGGTTTGCTTTTAATAGGAACATCTCCCACAAGAAACCTTGGGCATGTTGCTGCCAAGAAATGAGGAGTGTTTTTTTAATTAGGTGTTGGTTTACATGTTACTTACAAGAATCTCTATAGCTTCCTTTATGCTCTCTATGCCATCTCTTTCAGTTATTTGCCAGATGTTATGTTCAGGCCTTAACTAAAAGCTGACAGCGAAGAGAGCACTTACAGTGTAGACCTCAGTGAGTTAAAGTGGCAGTAACGTGTGGCCCTTTACTAAGAAGCTCTGAGTGTGTGCTCATTAGTAACTCTGCTGCTCATTAGTAACTCTGGATTCATCTTTAAGCCTCACAGCAAATATTAAAAGGTGATCAAATCTAAATTAAGTTGGGCAATAAATGTGTAGATTCAACTCAGATCATTTTTGTGTTACACATATGTGTGAGCGGTTAGGTTGCATCAGGTTGAACCTGTCTGGTAAACTGCTGCTAGCAGCATGTTTGTAGACAGCGTGAGACTCAGACACAGGAAACCACCTAATCTTCCCAGAGAGCAAATGCATCAGATCACAAAATAGAGCTCAAGTTCAACAGTCACAGACAAACACAAACACACAACTCTATATCTGATGCTGGCGAAGTCTCAGTCAAAGAGAGAACACAAGGCGGTCCCCGTGTTTTGCATGTCCTTAGATGGCTTTAGAAACCGGAAGGCAGCCACTTGTGGTGCCCTTTTTTTTTTTCAGTTTGACAACAAAAGGAGGCGCGCTGAGTTGATAGTCAGTTTGTGGAAGTGTCACAATCTGCATATGATCTAGAAAGAAGCATGCGGTGGTGTAGCCGCATGAGAACAAGAACTGCGAAATGAACTTGAGCATTTAGTAATTCTCTGTCAAACACTTCAGGAACAGTTCTGGAACCCAAAGGTGAATCCTCACTACATAATGAGTCACTTTCTCTGCTGCTAACTATAATTAATTACATATTAGAGGTAACACAAAGAAGTCATACCTGCACTAATACAGATTGTAATGTTACATAACAATAAATTAACTCGGGTTATTTAAAGTCACTTGAAACAAAATAAAACAAAACAAGGCTGTCCATCATCTCTCCACGCCTCGTCCAATCTGGACTCATAGTTACTGGAACGATGACATCACGCGTGACACTTCTATTTCACTCACAATGAGCAGCTGCCAGAAAAAAAAAGATACAGTAAAACTCCACTTAGACCAACTATAACTGCAAGATGCTGTGTAAGCACTGACTAATCATAAGTGAGTCGTGGGTGCGATTTTTCCCCCCAACCAACCACCTTTTCATTAATACTTCAGACACATTTATCTGATAAGACCTCTGCAGAGGTGTTGCCTGAACATGCCTTGGACCCATTTTGCATTTTTTTTTTTTTTACTCAGCTAAATGAAAATCTTCCACGACTACAGTCTTTACTACATTATATTTATCATACAACGTGTGTAGATCTTTGTTTGCGCATAGGTTCTGACATAATGAGAGCAAGGTCATGCGCATGACAATGTAAAAACACTACCGAAATAAACGTGCAAGCTATGAGGTTCCTCTTTTTGCTAAATGACATTAAATGAGTTGCGACTGTGGGAAAAACGAGCCTTCCGACACGTATGATGACTGATACAGCCAGTATTTCACATGGGTGCCCATCAAGGGCCAGTATTTTTTTTTTTTTTTAATCAGAATTTACCCATTAGTGATGCTTCTGTTATCATCTGTATTACAGTTAGGCGAATGAGGTATTAAATGTTATAGAAATCTCCCTTATGAGTGTTTGCCAACATTATTTATTGGTAATAATGTGACTTTATTTTTAATATTTCATGATTTAAAGGCTCCACTTTCAGTGCTGGTATTTTGTCTGCAATGATATCAGAAAGTTAGGAGTGTTCATTGCTCAGTTTTAGTGTTATATATGTCTGTCTGCAGTCTGTGGTGTACTGTCATGGAGGACGGATTGGGTTTTATCAGGGCGACATCCGTCTCCTCCCAGATGACATGAAGGCCCTGCGGCCGACCATTTTCCCCGTGGTGCCTCGACTGCTCAATCGCATGTATGACAAGGTGAGATGAATAGATACCAAGACTGCTTTTGTTTGAAGCTGTCGTTAGTTCTGATTGTGTTGAAGCAATAAAGCCTGTCCATTCCACTTAGAATTAGAAAAGATGTTTGGTCCTGTAACAGGAAAACAAACTCCTAAAGTGGCAAATTTTACAGTTTAAATGTAAATGTAGTTTCCTTTAACTCTCCAGCATATACCTGTTAATCAAGTCTGGTCAACCCTAGAACCTCTAAATTTCAAAGAGAGCCATTAGGGGGAATAATGTGAGTGGTGGCTATTGTATATTTGTTCGTATTTCTTGCTAGCAGATAATTTTGCTAATTATCTACATAAATAGCTGGATATGTTTTAACTGCTGTATCAGCTGAGACAGGCCTGTCTTCCACTAAGAAATGTGTGTTTTCTCTTTGTTACCAGATTTTCAGCCAGGCAAACACCCCGTTAAAGCGTTGGCTGCTCAACTTTGCTGCCAAGAGAAAAGGTGCTGAAGTCAGCAGCGGGATCATTCGCAGTGACAGCGTCTGGGACAAAATCTTCTTCAGTAAGATTCAGGTAAACAGTGTTTCCTGCCCCTAAGCTTTGTGCTACTATGGACAGACTCTACAGCTGTTCTTATAGCCATGCTACATCACATTATACATGATAAGTGTGGTGGTGGAAAAAATGAATTATGATCCATTTTGAAATCAAAGCTACATTTATATATATGTTCCTGTGTGTTTTTAAAGAAAAAATCAGTTACATAACTATCATAAACGAGTAGGTTAACAGGACAAGTAGCAGTGAAGGACTGGTTTACATCCAGACGTACTTCATTGTTGCGTTTAAGCCTCTTGGTGTTTGTGTTAGTTATGCAACTTACCTTGAATGTCAATCATTCCCCTTATTGTTACTACTTATTTTAACTGTCCTTGATTAAAATCTCTTAAAATCTCAACTAATCTGCTTCTTCAGGTGTGTTGGTGAGATTGTGTTTGCATTTCATTAGCCATGCACTTAATCAAACAGTCTTTGTCCTGCCATCTCACTAGTGATTTAATCTCAGTTTATTGAGGTGTGCAAGTAACACTCCTGTGAATTTAAAAGTAAAAAGTCCAAAGTGGCACATGTGAGTAAGGCTAATTTTGTCCCGACTTCTTGTCCTCACATTCTTCGCAGGTCACGTGTGAAGGTCAATGTGACCACATCCGGACTGGTGCAGTGAAGCTTTGTGTTTTATTTTTAACACAGAAAATAATGACCCTTCTGTATTTACAATGTGTTTCTGCAGGCTAGCTTGGGAGGAAGGCTGAGGATGATTATAACAGGAGCAGCTCCTACCTCACCCACTGTCCTGGGATTTCTCAGAGCAGCTCTAGGATGTCAGGTCAGACCCATTAACTGTGCCCCTGTGATATGAGAGTAGGTCTTAACCCTTAACCCTAATCATAACTTTACAACTGTCAAGTTGTTAGCTGTCAGCAATTTTACAGATTTTGATTCACAAACTAATATCTACATTTGCTTCAACATAACGTGTCTGCGTGCAGGTGTATGAGGCATATGGCCAGACAGAGTGCACAGCTGGCTGCACCTTCACAACACCTGGAGACTGGACCCCAGGTAGGCGACAGTGATTGTGCAAGCATGTAGAAGACAGATCACAAGACAGATGTATCCTTATCTGTCTTTGTAACACTAAACCTGTTTACGTGACTCAGGTCAAAGGTCTTAAAGTGTTAAAAATGGGTTATGATTTTAAAGAACGACCAACAACCACGCCTAAATAGATCCCTAATTACAAGTCTTTCACAACTATTTGGCACTGTTAAAAAGCTTAAAACTTTGTGAGGGAACGTGCAGTTTTGAGCTGATGTGATGGCACAGACCCTCAAGGAGTATCTGTTTTGCACTCAGGTGAAAAAAACCATAGGCTGAAAGTGTGTGGGAGGCTGAGGAAGAAACGGCCAAGGACAGTACTGGTAAAAAAAAAAAAAAACAAGTCTGGAATTGCGAGCAAGACAGGGAGGAAATAGATGTTAGGTCATATTGCAATGGTTAACACTGCCAGTTTAGGTGATTTCCAACAACAACAAGCTCAAATAAAACCCCAATATCTCCTATAAAGACCTGTTTTTACCCACCAGATTGGGTGTATTGTGGCTGTGTTATTTTCAGCAGCCAGGCATTGCAGGTATTTTCCAAGTAAACTCTATGCATTCATATATGCGTGAAGCTCTGTTCTGATTGGCTGTCTCATTCAGTATAATGTGAATCTTTCTCTGAGAGAGAAATATATTTGCTGCAGGCAGTTAAGAGACAGTTGATATAGATATAGATAGATATAAAAAAATATACACTGTTCCCTTTTAACAGTACAACACAAATGCAGAACAACAACAAGACTGTACAAACAACAAAAGTGACAAGTTAACAATAGAAAAAGAAGGCGGAAAAAAAGCACATGTGCATGAATGCATGAATGCATGAAGCCATGGGCAGGTGTTATGCAGGTGTGCGCATCTGGATCGGTGGGTGGGTTTGCTAACAGAACAAAAATAAAGGGTAACACAAAAGTCAAAGAAAAAATTAAAGACTAATATTATTTAAAATGATGTTAAAAACTGCTAAAAAAAAAATCTAAATTATACTAAATTTAAAATGTTTTTACAGCTAATGAACTGAACATGAAGCACAGAAAAATAGGCTTATATTATTATTACTACATTATGTTAAACTAATCGACTCAAAACCTCCTTTTTAAAAGTAAAAGCTTTCCTTGTGTTTATAGCCACATATTTTTTTGAGTGAGGGAATTGATTGTATTGCATAAATGAAGGTCTCAAGCAAACAGATGTACTACAAGTGTCAACCTATTGTGAGGCAGTGTGAGATAGAGCTCATAATACAGTCAAGCATCACCCCCTGCTGTTCACTTCTGATAATTCACAGATATAATGCTGTCCCAAATGATGACGACTGGTTTTCCTTTAGATTTAATTATTCAGTAAAAATATTGTTAATTAAACCACCTTACCTCCTCACATAGGATTTATGCTCAGTATTGAGCATTTTATCAATTTATAGTCCTCCTTTTTGTTCAACAGTGGAAAGTGAGGAAGGAAATTAAGTTGCTGTGTTTCTAATGTTTCTTCTTGCACTGACCAACAGGCCACGTTGGGGCTCCGCTGCCATGCAACCTCATTAAACTGGTGGATGTACCCGAGAAGAACTACTTTGCCTCTAAGGGAGAGGGAGAGGTAAGCAAAGCGATTTCAAGAGAAACACAAGATGCACTCAGAGAGCACAAACCTACCTTAAAAGCAGCATTTACTTTTAAGGAAATAGTATTGTATCTTTTATATATTCACTTTCTCTTCTTTGTTCTTTTTAAACGTACTTTAAGAAGTTTGTAGTGCAATATAAATAAAATAAATAAATAAAAATCACATAAGGGGGGGCGTGACAGAAGCTTACTTTGACTACACAACCATTATATAATAGGTGATAATGGATAGTAGGTACTGATTTGTAAATAACTGAAGATAAACAGCATGAGGTTATTATTACTTATTATAAAATTATACTATCATTTATTATAACTAACTAGGCAGCTCATTCACTTTCTCTTGACAATACTTTAATTAAAGATAGAGAACGCATTTTGGGGTGAACTTAAAAGAAAGACAGATGTGAAATGTAAAGGTAAGGTCCAAAGTCCAATGACTTAATGTTTGGATGCAAATGCAATATAATCTAATATCTTGAATCCCCATACATCAGTATCATCATCCTAAATTTTGTCAAAACAAACAAAAGCACTAAAATTTTAAGAACTGCTTTAATGATTTAATCAATTTTATAAAAGTTTGACCTTAACTTGCCTTGAAGAAGTTGCCAGAGGTCCAAAGAAACGTGATATTTAGAATCCCCATATTTTGCTTCCTATATGCTTATATGTTGTCCAAAAAAAAAAACAATAGCAGTAAGAAACATAGCTTTAAATAGCTCTATTATTACTATTATCACTTTGGCCTGTAGATCAATCTACTGGCCTTGAAGGAGAGGTCAGAGGTCAAATGTGACATGATATTTTAAATATTTATATGGCACTTTTTATCTGTTGACAATATACACCACACTTATAAGAATCATAGTTTTAAGTATTAAGGCTTTTTGTCCATTTTCAACCAATGAATTATTAATTTGACCTTCATGACCTTGGTGCATGCAAGGCACATTTCAGTGGCTCGTTAGCATGACGCCGCTCTACACCTCTACAACGTTTTACGAGAATTCATTGAATTCATCGTGTTTATAGACAGAATGACACGTATGCATGCAAATGCAACCAAAAACGTAACCACTTTTGTGGTAGAAATAAGTAACATACGTGCATATGTAAGGATGTGTGTAGGTCTGTAGGTGTGTTTTCACTGTATGTCAGAGAGTAGTTTTTACAGCTTTGACGTGAGCATTTTGAAATGTCAGGAAATGAGGGCAGATTTTTTATAAAGATCAGAATTTAAAAATGATCACTAGCATATTAGCATATAGGGGTTGACACAGAGGACAAATACAGTAAAGTGAAAAAGAAAGTACACATTTCTAAAGTTTTACATATCTGCATATAACCTCGCCAGGTTCTGAAATTAGGTAAATGCACCTCAGATGGAGAACCACACGACTTATTACATTGTTCACACTTAATTTTGGAATCTGACAAGAATTGATAATTTTTTTATTATGTCCTGATATGTAAAATCTTAGAAAGATGTACTTTTTTTCATGTGACTGTACATGTTTATAGGAAGGGTAACGTATAAAATTTTCGGACTTTAAAAAACAACGTTGCATGTGTTTGTAGAGGACATGTGCTTAACCTCTAACCCTGACCCTTTATGACTTTTCTAATCTGTCAACCAGGTTTGTGTAAAAGGACCAAACGTGTTTAAGGGCTACCTCAAAGACCCAGAGAGAACAGCGGAGACACTGGATGCCGATGGCTGGCTCCACACGGGAGATATCGGGAAATGGCTACCTGTGCGTATACGCAGCTTACATTTGAGACTAGTCATAGATTTTGAAAAATCCCTTGTGTTTATATGAGAACTGTCCATAATATTTTTTTTAAATTACATTTCTCGTTTTCCGTAGAATGGCACGTTGAAGATCATTGACAGGAAAAAGCACATTTTCAAGCTGGCGCAGGGTGAGTACATCTCCCCTGAGAAGATCGAGAACATCTACATTAGGAGCGAACCTGTGGCACAGCTATATGTTCATGGAGATAGTCTGCAGGTAAGGACACTTAATCGGTTACAGGAAGTGTAATGTGAAGTAGAACTCCTGCTCAAATTTATGTCATCTTTGGCTCCTAAGAGCAAGTACATCTGGGCTATGTCTTACTTAGTGCTGATTTTCTGTTTGCATCAGTATCCAATACACCCTGTGTTTTTTTCCAGTCCTGTTTGGTAGGAATAGTTGTTCCTGACCCTGAAACCATGCCCGAATGGGCCAAGAAGAGAGGTATCTTGGGCACCTACGAGGACCTATGTAAAAACACTGTAAGTGGCATATGGTTGTAACACTTATAGTTAATATTATTAAAACCTACTGGAAGTAATTTAGAAATTTAACAAAGTTCCCTCTCTTCTTTGTTTAACAGGAGTTAAAGAAGGGAATCCTTGAAGATTTGGTGCGTCTTGGAAAAGCCAGTGGCCTCCATTCTTTCGAGCAGGTAAGTAGGAACTTATCTGTTTGTAAGTGTATTTTTTCTTGATACCTTAAGACATGTAAGATAAGATTTTACAGTATCTCCATAAACAGTATGTGCCTGAAGTAACGTCTTTTAGATTATATTTTAATGTCTTTAAGTAATCCAGTACTTAAATCCCTCCAAACAATACCACAATATCTTAATTAATGAAACACTGCAGATACAGCTATGATTAATAAAAATATATAGATTGTTTAAAATTATTTCAAAGGAGATTAAGCCAAGTGAAACAAGAATGCTACTGACATAAATTCTTGTGCTGTTTGATAAGTTATATGTTACATTTATATACTATCAGGGATTGGTCTTGTGATTCCTGTAAGAATATTGCCTAACAATGCATTTGTGGCTATAAGATAAAGTAAATTTAGGAGCAGTATTTATCTAATTCACCATCTTGTTTTTTCCTTTTGTTTTATCTTTCTAAAGGTGAAGAACATCTACATTCACAATGAGATGTTCTCCATTCAAAATGGCCTGCTGACTCCGACGCTAAAGGCTAAGAGACCAGAGCTGAAGGAGTTTTTTAAGGCGAAGATTGATGAGCTCTACAACAGCATCTCTATGTGAAGGCTGGCGGACCTGAGTTTTCTTAAAGCAACCAAACAACAACAACAGACGCTTTGTCCAGCGACCTGCAGTGGGACAAAGATGTGTCACCTGACGTTTAACGTGCTTTCGGAAAGCAAAGCAAAACTGGCCCAACGGTAGATGATTAAAAATGCCTAGATAAAAACAAATTAAAGAAATCAATAAAGCGAAATACAATGCACATTGTCATATGTATTTCCTTTTTATGTACGCATTCACTGTTTAATAATTAATTGAAAACATATTTTAAATCGACACTTAAAATTTTTAGTTCATATAAAGGAACTTATTTCTTTTTTCGTGTGACATGAATTTCCATCACAAAACAAAAGCAATTTCAGGGGTAGCCAGCAGAGGGCAGCATGGAGTTACCCATAATGAATGTAAAGAATAGTTACTGGGATTTTATAAAGGGATGAAAGGAAACTTGTTCTTACTAGAAATGGAGATGCATCATAAATGCCAAAACACTCCAATTATTTAGGGGGGGATGACTCAACCGTTTTAGGGGTGTGGCAATGTCTTGACTTTATTAGCTAACATCAACTGTAGGGATACTGCTACTTACTGTGAATTAAATTCCATTTATCAACTGTCAGTTTTTTAAGGGACAGGGGGACAGTTCACGTGATGTGCTGATAGCTGATTTTTGTGTGCTTACAAAAAACAATGATTTAAAAGAGGACAACAAGCTAATGCTAGCAGATGCCCCCATGGTAGGTAGTTAGCCAATTATCGTATTAGTACATCACTAATACAAATATCAACTGATTAAATTCATAACCAATGTGTCAGTCAGTTTGATTTACGCCTATTAATTTTAATGTTAGATGGAAACTCATGTCACCGAAAAACTTTCCATTAAGTTATTATAGAGTTTAGTTTTTAACATTGGCTTCTCACATGATTGACACTGTCAGTGTATACAAAAAAGGTAATAACGTACATGAAACGGTGTGTATTGTACGATGTATTTTTGTTTTCTTTGTTTTAATTGAGGCATTTAAAATCGTCCGTACATTGCTACCTGCTATTGACCCAAAAACAAATACACCCACTCCCCAGCATCAGAAACTCAGCATCATCATTCCCACTTCCTCAGCTCTTCTTTCCTCTTTAAACCTACCAGCCAAACAAAACCCATCTGTTTTACAAGAGTAACACAGTCATACGACAGCAAGTGTGATGTTTTAGTGTATAGTGTAGCTCCAGGAGATCTCAAAATGTACATTAATGCTGACACCTTGTAGAATTGTAATGGATTTCATCCCCAGTGGAAAAAGTTAGATTTTCTTTGAATAAAAAACGGCGCTAGTAAGGCGGCTGATACACCACCCCGAACTGATACAAGAATAAAAGTTGGGTATAACCCAAATATGGTGCAATTAGACGAAATAACACCCTTCTGTTTGAAGGCAGATTTACGATAATAAGGTTAAGAGAGTAGCAGCTCTTGCCTTTCAAATCATCGCTGTCCACACTGTCCCATGTAAAGCATCTCAATGTCTGAGCCACACCCAAATTACACTTTGTGTCATGTATTCGCGCACTCATTCATTATGTCAGTTCAACATGGCTGCAGTCAGAGGTTTAGCATGCATGCTCCTTGTTTATGTAAGGGCCGGCGATCTGTAACGCTCATCGAGGTTCAGACTTCTTTTTTACTCGTCTTTGCACAAAGAGAATGTCAGGTTAAAAAAAAACAAAATATCTAATGCAACACCAGGCCTTGGGGCAATGCATGCAATTTGCCCTGTAATGCTGGGACCATTGGCATTTAACGAGAAAAAAGACAAGCATTTCTTTGTGGTCATTAGGAGCCGGTTGTATCTAGCTGCTGTCAGCAACAGCTGCAGGTACAGGGCCATTTCACTTAGAAGAGCCAATGACGAATTCCGCTAGAACAAACATCACCTTTTAAACAAACGATACCATGTTTTTTAAAAAGGTTTACACGTAGAAGTAATGTATTCGCTTTTTAAGTTGATTACCGTCCCAAAGCATAAACAATGCGGATGTACATAAATGAAGACAGTTAGATGTAAGCATATTTATTGAATCAATGGTTTGAATGGATTTTTTTTTCTCTCTTATTGCGTGTAGTGAGATGAACTGTACTTATTTATTTATCTATTCTGCTGTAAAAATGGAATAAGCACCATATCCTTGTAATGATCGAGTGCAGCAATCGGGATGAGGGAGGCTGGGGAATAGGACAAGGGCAGTGAAATAAAAATGTTCTGGAATGATTTTCAACTAGTGTCTTGGTCCTTTTTTAATGATGTTGAATGCATTTTTTTATGTCAGGATGGTAACATGAAAAAAGACTTTGAACTATTCCCCAGATTAGCAGTGATGAGAGGAACTCATAAGGTACAGTACCAACCACAGTATGAAAATACTCCATTAAGTAAAGGAATAGGAGTATTTTAAGCTTAATGCACTTCACAAATCTATTTACACTCATATCAAAACATTATTTTATTTTCTAAAAGGTAAGTAATATTGTTTTTAGATGCGAGAAAGCCCTTTGTCACACAATCAATCTTAACATGTGATGAGAAAGGCTCTTAAAGAACAGTTGAAAGGAAAGCTGGGAGAGAGAGCAGGGGGGAAATGCACCAACCCAATGAGCTAAACTAGCACCTGGAATAGTGGTCAGAATATCCTGCCAAAGTTCAAACTCAGCATCACAATGAGGATGAAAGGTCATTTAAATGGCTTTGAACATGGCATGGTTATTGGTGCCAGGTTTAAGAATGTCAGAAACTGTTCCCTTACTGGGATTTTCCCACAGAACCGCCTCTAGGGTTTACAGAGACTGGCCTGAAAAACAGAAATATCCTGTGAGCAGCAGTTATCTTGGGAAAATGACTTGTTGATGCCAGAGGTCAGAAAAGAATGGCGAAATTGCTTTGAGCTGATAGGAAGGTAACAGTAACTCAAATAACCACTCACTACAACCAAGGTATGCAGAAGATCATCTCTGAATGTGCAACACACCAAACCTTGATCCAAATTGCTACACTAGCAGAGGACCACAAGTGTTCTCACTCTTGTCAGCTAAGAACAGAAAACAGAGGCTAAAATTTGCACAGTCTCACCAAAACCTGAACAATAGTAGATTGGAAAAATGTTGCCTGCTCTGATGAGACATTTGGATGGTAGGGTCAGACTTTGGCATGAACAAGATGAAAGCATGCATCCATCCTGCCTCTGCTGGTGTAATATTAGGGGCATGTTCTTAGCACATGTGAGCTCCTTAGTACCATAATTTAAATGCCACAGCATATATCAGTATTGCTGACAATGTCCATCCCTTTATGACCAGTGTACCGGTCTTCTGATGGCTCTTTGCATAAACACGCTACAGTATGTCACAAAGCTTTAATCACTGTACTCAAATACTTTCCAGCACCTTGCTGAATCTATGCCACCAAGAATTAAGGCAATTCTTAAGGCAAAAGAAGAAGCTAGGGGGCTATAACTAATAAAGTCTATCTATGCTATGTTAAGCTAGGCTAAGTTCTTTGTTTGTGTCCATTTCGGCTAACGAACGTCTTTAAAACTGACCCACTTCACTTTTACTACGGCAGGACAGTGATTTCACTTTTATCGCACCTGTCAAGGCATGCCAAGCATGATGGTCGACATAAGCGCTTACCAAATCTTTCCAGAGTTTCTAAATAGCATACAAATGAGAATAAATCGTTTCGGTCATGCGTTAAAAGTGGTGATTGGCAGCTGATCACATATTCTGCAGGTGTGCTTGGTTGCTAAGTAACGCACAGAATGGTCGGGGGACGATAAAGGCAGAACTTGAAGCATTAGATTAAAGATACTCTCTCCTAATTATAATTTTTACTAGTAACTCATCAGCTGAAGCAGGTTTATAGTGTAGCAGTTCACTGAATGGTTTGTGATTTGGTCTGAAAAAATATGTTATTTGGAAATGGATCGATACAAGCGCCAGATTAGACTCCGTTGTGACCGTGGATTACCTATCAAACGAGATACACCCGTGAAACCAGCGCTCACCAGACGAGACAGTAAGAAAAACACTGTAATACACATTTTAACGCAGTCTACATTTAAATACATTAAACTTCAGGTAATTGTTTATTTAAAAGTTAACTGCAGGATGTTTTTAAAAGAAAAAGTTTTAATCTTGGTCTTAGTCTAGTTCTCATTGTGAGCACAAAAAGGTGTTGGGAAATATATTATGAACACCTTCATGTTTCTTATCTCAGATTTTAACTGCTTTTCTAAATCTGTTAAATCTACTAAGAGAAGCTCTAATATATCTATTTATTGTACACTTTAACAAAGTGTAAATAAAGTAAAGCCACTGTCTGTTCTCATTAAATTGTTCTCTGCATCCATGCTTTCAAACTTTAAGAGCACAGGAAACTTCTATTCCGCAAGCATTATGAAGCTTTTCCAGAAGAACCTGAGAGGGAAGTCACGAATGACTCCACTGTCAAACCAAAGAGCCCAGTATCTGTAAGTGTGCCCAGATATTTTGTATTCATGTAAGACTAACAGTCACTGATGTCCGTTAATATTTACTAGCTCACAATTATCAGAGTCAGAGACACTTTATTTATCCCCAAGGGGCAATTAAGATAAATGATACCTTGCCGACCGTACATATATGGGTGACAAGAAGAAAATATGAAGGAATCTACGTAGAGAAAAAAACAAGTGAATGTTGATGCTGAAGCCACAAAGAGTCCCCCAATAAACTGGCAAGAAGTTTAAGTGACATGTGCATTTTGTTCTATAGAACACATTAACAAATCCGGTCACAGTGGTCATACATCAGATTATGTGAGAAAAGAATGAAGAGCAATTATTCAGAAAAATAAGGAAATTAGTGTTTGGTTGATGATTTGTTTGTTGTAACAACGCTTCTTGGCGATAAGTCTTATACTGTGTATTTCCCCTTAATGGTGCATTGAGGAGTTGAGTGTATGGGTGAACAACCTGCCAAATTTCTCTGCCAGTGCCAGACAGCTTATTCTGTTATTGATTCTTGTTTGGTGTCTCTTATTGGATTGGATGATTGAAGTCTGAATAAAAAATGCATATTGACAATTTAACAGTGTATTCTTTTAACAGACAGGGGGCTCAGTGAGCCCCCTGTCTGTTAAACAGCCCGGCTCAGTAGCCTGTGGAAGAACCACAGACACCAGCTTGGTCGCACACTACTGTGTGCTTTCCAGCTGTATAAGATTTATTGCCAAGAAGAATTATTACAGCAAAAAAATCAGCAACCAAAGACAAACTTCACTGAATAGTTTAATAAGTATAAAAAAGCATTAGAATCATATGCTATAACCTTCAGTCACCAGATTAGTTTTATTTACTCCCCCTTTCTATGCTTATTCTTTTCACACAGGCCAACACTGTACACCCCAAATCTACTTTTAGCTTAAGCACACCTGCACTTACTGAAACTACCGGACACAAAGCAACCTTACCTGCCGTTCAGGTGACTGTAGTAAAGGCTCATGAAGGTGATGAAATGTCGGGTAAAGAAGACGAGCAAAGCTTGGCAGTGACTCTGGAAAGCTTCACATTATCTAGCATGGAGACTGACACAACTTTCAGCTCTGGTGACACAGAGGATGAGGACTTTTTGACCTCCGCAACTTCTAACAATCTTCCCTCTCCAGAGATCTTCAGAAGAGAAAACCAGGGTGTGTCTGAGTGCATTTGTATGTGTACATTTTTGTATATCCACAGGCACACTTGGTGTCATCATTTCTCACTTTTTTTTTTTGTCTTGATAGTGGAAACCTTCAATTTCTCCATTGGGGAAGACCTGCTGGGTCTCCATCGTCACATAAAAAACTCCACTTTGTTGGATGTCAGCCACGCTGAGAGCATACACATGCATCATCCCCCTAACCTTTCTACCATCCTGGGTAATACTGGGAGAAAATCTCAGTCACACTTTAATTTTCTCTCTTTTTTTCAATTCAATAAATTCCACTTAATTGAACAAACGTGTTAAAAATATAACTTTAGTCATACTCAGTCATGTTTGGTACGTCTTTTTTTGCAAGCTCCTTTGACTCCATCTGATATTTACATTTAAAATGTTTCTCTTTTAGAAGGAGCAATCAAATTAACATATGATTCAATTAAATACAGTGTTATTTATATGCGTACCCAAACCATACCCGTGTGTCTGATAAGGAGTAACTCTGTCTGCAGATGCCTCCACTATTCTTGCTGAAAAGACCTGTGAGATCAGGTAAGTCTTCTCAGTTGAATCTCAGTGTTTAGTACTTGTGGCTCACGCAATTTAACTGCTTCATTCCTTGTTATTTCTTTATCAAGCAACAACAGAGAAGCCGGATCTGCTGCTAAAATACAAAATGACTCGTTGAAATCAGGTAAAGGCTCTCATTTCATGAGAAACGCATCTTCCTCAAGTAGTATTTGGAGCATGACTATTATTACAAACTACACTTGCCAACCACTTTATTAGGAATGCTTGTTCAACTCCTTATTAAAGCAAATGTATAATCAACCGATCACATAGCAACAACTATGTGCATTTAGGCATGTAGACATGATCATGATGACCTGCCGAAGTTTAAACCAAGCATCAGAATGGAGAAGAAAGGTGACTTTGAACGTAGCTTGGTTGTTGGTGCCAGACAGGCTGGTGTGAGTATTTTATAAATTGCTGATCTACTGGGATTTTCCCACACATCCATCTTGAGGGTTTACAGGAAATTGTCTAAAACAAATAGGAAATATCCAGTGAGCAGCAGTTCTCTTGGAGAAAATGCTTTGATGCCAGAGGTCAGAGAAAAATGGCCAGACTGCTTTCAGCTGATGGGAAGGCAACAGTAACTCAAATAATCAGAGCATTGCAAGCAAGAGGATCTCTAAATGCAGGGCTCACCAACACTGAGTAAGAGAAGATTGGAACAATGTTGCCTGGTCTGATGAGCCTCGAGTTCTTCTGCAGTATTCACAGGCTAGAGTCAGATTTTGGTGTTAACAAAATAAAAGCATGGATCAACCATGCCTTTTTAGCAGCAGTTCAGGCTGCTGGTGGTGGGGGTGGTGTAATGGCATGGAGAATATTTTCCTGGCATATGTGGGCCCCTTAGTACCAACTGAGCATCATTTAAATACCACAATTAAATACCAGATTTCAGTCTAATAGAGCAGCTCTGGGATGTGGTGAAACAGGAGCTTCACATTATTAATATGTAGCCAACAAATCTGCAGCAACTCTGTGATGCTATCATGTCAATATAGGGCAAATTCTTTGAAGAATGTTTCCAGCCCCTTGTTGAAGCCAAGGAATTCGGGCAGTTCTGGAACCAAAAAGGGGCCCACCACTGTACTAGCAAGGTGTACCTAATGAAGTGGCTGGCAAGTGCATATATTTCATGTGTATTTTTAATATCTACTCCACAAAAAAATTATTGTATAATTATTACGACTACTTTTGTGGTTTCTGTCTTAAATTTGCAGACAAAGCCTTGAAGAGGAAAACCCCACCAAGAGTAAGAAGTCATCTGCCCATTTATTTACATCTGTTTAAATTTGATATGATGTAGATCATTTTATTTTGTTAGAAACAAAAGTAAGGGGGATCACAGCCATGATTGAAATGATTTTTACTCCACAGCTCAGCTACAGAAGACCTATCTTGTGTAAGAAGAAGGTTTCATTCAAAAGCCCTGTAATTGCTGAGACCTTTGATGGAAAATGCATCCCAGCTTCAAAGTTAATGACTCACAGTCTCAACAAGCCATTGCAAATGTCCAGCCCACCTGAGGATTTGAAGCCTGATGCAGAGATCGGCTCGGAAGAGGAAACATTACCTCTGACCATGTTGCTAAAAAGGTCTGTGAAAACTAGCCATAGGGAACCCAAGCTCTTTGACTTTGCCACTGACAAGGAGAGAGATACTCTCTTTCAGGTCATGAGAGAAAGATGTGTGAAACTCAGAAGTGTTACTTTATTTCCCTTCACAGCTGTTTAGTGCACCGAACCATCTTTCCTGCCACATTTAAAGCTAGAATATCGCATGCATAAAACTCCGGCTTTACCCCCTCATCTGGATTAGATTAGTCTAATTGTAAAAAGTCCTATATAAAAATGGTCTGTTAGTACTTAAAAGAAGGAGAGAAGAATCGATGGAACAAACTTTAAATAACATTTAAGTACTAATTAAAGAGACATGCTAGACTGGCGTTTAGGTTAATATGAAAAAAGTGTGATGTGAAATGACCACTAGATGGCACATATGCATTTACCTTGAAAAAACATTGTCTGTCTTGTCCATACAGTGAGCTTTTCCACCTTTAAATATGATATATATGTATATGTGTGTATATATATGTTTTTTGCTTGTTGTGCTTGTCTATATTTGTATTTATTCTCGTAACATGTGTTACTATAGACTTTCTAAATGAAGAATGATTTAAAAGCAAAGTTTAAATGTATAAGATATGTATTTTAGGTATACTCCTTCCATATTTATGTATATTTGTCTTTGTCCTCAAAATCTGCATATGTATTTGATTCAGAAAGTGTCTAAAGCAAATAAAAATACAATAAAATGCCTGTTGGGGCGATCACTCGTTCTGTGTTTGACGCGTTTCTTACAGTTAATTATTTTCTTAACTGTGTCTTTCAATAATATCTGAAGCGTGTGTGGGTGTGTGTGTGTCAAGCCGTTCAGCAGTCGCACTTAGATACTTTTTTTTTTTAAGTGTGAATAAATTTCATGCAGTCACGATTGCCGACAAAACATCAACACAGCGAATCCACTCACCACGTGGTACTTATACCAAAAATATCAGCCAATCGGGTAATTTGTTGTAGCAGCATTGGCGTCCCGTGAGCCAATCAGAATAATGTAGTGGGTTACCAAGCTGCTCCTGTGACTAATGCGTGTCATATGACTGTGACACCCATGGAGACAGTTACAAGGAACAAGATTTGGTCGTGGATTTGAAAAAGGAAAGAGACTTTCTGTACCGAATTCATTTTGGTACAAGATGCCTCCGACTCTCTTTCAGAAACTTTTTAACAAGAGAAATGCGTTTTCGTCGCCGCCCCCGAGGTGTAGCAAAGAGGACCCAGCTTTCAGGTAGCTTATTGTGTGCGTGTGTGTGTGTCCGCCTGTGGTTTGTGTGTAGGGCTGTGCGTGTGTACGTTAATAATATCTATGGCTTTCGCTTTGACGTCTGAAAGGAATGACAGTGTTTTTGGAGCAACGCTTATTTTCAACTCGAGGCACTCAGCAGATGAGCGTTGTGTAGTTTGGCTGATTTGACATCAGTGTTGGAAAGTGTAGAGCGACGTGAGAGACGTGTTGTGCCTTGTTGGTGCGATTAGCTACATGCTAATGCTAGCTGTTGGACGCTAGCGAGGCTGCTGCACGCGCTGTCTTGGTGGGACTTGATTCAGCTCGTTAGCCATCACTTTTTTGCTCATATAAATAATTGTTTATGTCAGCTTATAAGTGAAAAAACGCTTTATTGTCATCCCGAAGATAGTCAAATGGTGCTTGCAAGTTACAGTAGAAGTATCTTGCTTTCTCTTTGTCTCCCCCTTGCTCCCCCCTCCTCTTTCCCCTTTGTGTTTCTGTGGTAACAGCATTGTGGCAAGAAAACGCACGTGACAGTATTGTCGCGGTCTTTTGTAGCTTATCTTTAGCTGCATCCTGATAACTTGGAGCTAAATAGAAGTAGCATCCCTCGGCTTCGCCTCTGTTACTGTACTCTCCACCAGACAACAGAGCAGGACACCGTGTGCTCTTAATGGAAGCACATGTGATCGCTTCAGTCGGCCGCTGATGTATGCCATACCGTGCTGCTGTGTCGGTAGACTGTTGATGCACAGTGTTAATTTTACTGAAATAGCGCTACTTGGCGTCTGAATATCACCTAACATTGCAGTGATGTTAAATAGACAAGTAGCTGGAGTTTACTTAGAAAACCGATGCTTAGAACAAATGCAAGATGGCTTGTAGTGATTATAGTATTTCCTGCACGCGTTGCTTGTGTTCCACATCCACTAAAGCAGATAATCGTGTCATTTCTCATGTAGATATAGAAAACATTTATCATTTCCAAACACCAGTGCTCTTTGATATTTACCCTTTAACGATCTGGTCATGTATTTTAAAAATTAAAGGCAAATTAACGCAGTATTGCTGCGACATGTTGCCCAATGCTGTCAGGCTTGCAACTGGGCATCCTTAGCATATATAATGTTTCCACTCATAATCTTAAAACAAAGTCTTATTTATTTATGGAGTACAAAACCGATGTAAGCTGCATAAGAACTCTAAGGTTACATTCAGCTTGACATGGCAGTGAATCATTGAGCTGAATGGGAGTTGATTTGCAGTCTCCCTGTGTATTTTCTCTCACACACTCAGGGTCAGGTCTGCCACCATTGGAAAAACGTGCTCTAAAGCTTTAAATACACTGGCATTGCAAAATGTTTCTCCCACCTTGTCACTCATGGGGAAGATATTTACCTGAACACGCACCTCCTTGTGGTGCTGCTTGCACTTTGGTCCATGCCTGAGCCAGAGCACGTTCCACTGCCATAAAGGTGCCCTGCACCCAGTGATATAAATGCAATCTGTGTGTGTGTGCGTGGAGGGGCGGGGGGCTGACTGGCATCAATCCCAGAGCAAACAGGCAGGCAGCAGGCTTTTCTGTTAGCTCAGTGGTCAGCTGTGCTCTTCATACCTCTGGCATAAGCTTCCCATTCATCAAGCATGAAATGCTCTAGAGAGGACAGAACTGTGTGGAGACATGGTTGGAGAGGGACACTTGTGTGGTAGCAAGAATAGGCTAAGATGCAGCAGTAGGAGTTTCTGCATAAAAGAAAAATGGCGAAAAGGAAGAAGAAAACATTCAATAGAGGGTCTAAGGGAGGGGAATCTAATGGCACAGGATGGAACAAATAAGTTGGAGGATGAAGTGGTTAGGAACTGAGCATGCAACATTAAAAGATGGACAGAACAGAGAATATAACGTGACTGCAGTCTACTGACAGAGGTGGCCTGCAGAAATGCTGACGTTAATAGTATTCTGAAGTATTTTTTTTTTTTAAAAAGCACTGTGTGAGAACTATACCACGAATAAAGCTGGCTGGGTAGGATGCTGCAGTCAATTTCAATCAAGACATTAAAAGAAAATGACCTTAAAAACCTCTGACAGGTTGGGGGGGATAAGCAACCACAATGTGACACCAGAAATAGCTTTTTTTAGTTTGTACATCAGGCTTATTATTAGCATTTTTCAGTGTATTTTTTTAATATCCAGAAGAGATTAAGTCTTTCCTGTTTTGCAAACCTCTGGCCTGCATAATGCATCACCCACACCATGCTCTGCCACACCACTCCACTGTGCCCTCCAGAATACCATAGAGGGCAGCAGGTTGGCTGACCCTGAGAGGAAAGCCTAAAAAGACTCCTGTTTCCCAGGCTGTGGCACCTGACTGGGGACGGCATACTGTACATTACACCAAAAGCCTTTGGCTCATCCTGTAGCCAGTCTGAGACCTGATCATTAGCCAGTAGCTTTGTCCTCCCACTCACACCCAAACTGCTTGTCCTGGCAGCCTGCTGAGGAAACATCCTACATGACCTGCACCAACAGACAATTTACGAGTAAGAGAGTAAAAGCAGATTTACTCAACTTTGAAGTTTTCTGTTTACTATATAGATTTGTGGAATTAAAAACCTTTTCTATGGTAAACCAGGACCCACCTGTTTCCTTTTCAAGTTGATATAAAATGGTCATAAGTCTAGAAAATATAATAAAACTTAACTTGTAAAACTTATAATAAAATTTAAAATAAATTAAATTAGTACTGTGTAATGTAGATTTAGTAAATCATGTTTGACAGGCTTATTCATTACAGCCTGTGAAAATGCATGACGTTGCATTTGCTGGAGTACTACTTTTCTTTTTCTTTTTTTTCACACTGTGGAATTTATCTTTAAAAATGTTTTATTTATAGTTTGGGAGAAGTCGTGTCTCAGGTTCCTGATTGGCAAGGCGTCCTTCCTCCATTGCGTACTTTCATAACTCGGTGTGTCATGTGAGGCTTTCATCAATCTCAGGCTGTCATGTTTGTTGGATGATCACATGATTGCCAAAGTCACTGGCAAAAAAAAAAACTAAGCACAGGATAAATAAAGAAACCTTCGCAAGTGTTGATAAAGATGCACACTTTGTATTTTTTTTCTTTTAAGTAATGCTCTCTTCTCTTGTATCCTGTTGCTGTTTATCTGAAGTTATGAATCAACATGTGATCACTCGTACTATCTCAACCCTTTTATCGCATTACTATCTTAAAAAATTCCCAGCTTGACTCTAAAATGAAAAACCCATCACAGCATTTTTATGTATGGTTGTTCTGCTCTGCTCTCTGTTTGATTACTTTCTGTTAAGCACTCACTGTTGGTAAAGTTACTCTATATTGTCGTATAATATACACTCAGTTACACCGCAACATTTGAATAGTATTTGTATATATTTAAAGCACAAACTGACATGGATTACTGTGAATGTTATAGCTTTATTTTGCAGGGCTGCTTTCTTCCCTCAGTGCATGCTTGTGTGAATGCTGCAGGCGTGCCAAGGTTCTGTAAAGACAGCGGCTGTCATCGGGTTCCTATCGGGGCTATTTCAAGTGGCCACACTCAGGCTTCTCAGAACTGCAGGGTCATAGTAAAGATATAATTTGATGTTAAAGCTGCAGGAGCATCACACGCTCACAGCGGTGTGCAGACACGTTTGTATTCGTCACAAACTTTTCAGTATGTGACCTTTAGCTAGATATTAAATTTCTATTACGCTCTGTGAGCCAGAGGGTTAGTGTCTATTCTACTATTTAAGCACAGTGTAATTATGTCTACATGTGCTACCAGAATGAAAATTATAGCACCAGAGGTTGTACCAAAATGTTTTTGGCAGTGAAATAGCTGTTCTACATTACCTTTAGCATCCTAGCAGGTTCAGGCATGAAATCTAAGCAGGGCTATTAAACATGTACTAGAGACAAAGGTAGAAAGGCAAGTTTCAGATGGAATGAATATCTGCAGAGGGTGGGTAGTGGAAATATTAGACAAAAGATGATCAAGATGGAGGGGCCCAGCAGGTCGAAAAGAAGAAGACCACAGAGGAGGCTTGTGGATATATATACCGGTATATTAAAGGGGGACATGCAGATGGTTGGTGTGACAAAAGAGGATGCAACGGAGAGGGAGAGGGTGAGGTGGAGGCAGATGATCCATGGTAACCCATGGATCGAAGAGAAGAAAGATAATTTACCAGTTAGAATGTGATAACTCAAATCACAGGTTGAATTAGGAGTTTTAATTGGCCTTGGTGTGACCAGAACATGAGACCTCCCTGCAAACGCTGTATGGATCAATAAGCCGTCTGCTTTGTGAAGCTCATACTGAATTTAAGGACCTAAAGGAGCATCCATACTGAAAGCAGTTCACCTGTCGGCTGTAGTTTATAGTTAACAGCTTGTCTCTAATGCAGCGGTCCCCAACCCCCGGGCCTCGGACCGGTCCGTGAGTTGTTTGGTACCGGGCCGCGAGAGTTGAGGCTCAGGTGTGAAATGTATGGTTTTCATGGTTTTTATCGGTTTTCAGCGTTATTTTGTTATCTTTTTTATCGTTAACTCGGTTTTCCTGGGTCTTTTCACGTGTGTTATGAATAAATCTTCTTTTTTTTCGGTACCGGTACTAGTTTTATTTTGTTGTATTTATCCGCGACACCTTAAAGGCCGGTCTGTGAAAATATTGTCGGGCATGAACCGGTCCGTGAGGCAAAAAAGGTTGGGGACCGCTGCTCTAATGGACATTTAAGGCTCCACTTGCTTAGGTAACTATCTGATGTCTTTGGTTCTCTGTCGTATGTCAATCAACACTATCTTTTGTTGTCATTGGTAATCGCCTCGCTGGTATCCCTAGCCTGAAAGTTTTATATAATGCTTGCTCAAATTGCATCACCAATAGTTGTTTTGTCTGTGGTTGCTTGAAGATAAGGCTTTTATGGTTTCTGGTTACCAAGTCACTGACATTTCCAAATGAATGCTAGGATGATGACTTTACATTTAGGTACGCCTGCTTATCCTGTGAAGTATACGCATTAAGGAACTCGCTATGTTATTTGCATGGTACAGTGATGAGAGGAGTCATTAGTTTATTTGTTATGACTGATTTGTTGTTTGACATTTCTACTGTATAGCAAGTTTGCATGTGACCTTACCAATACATTACAGATGTACCTGAGAAGATCAGAGAAAATTACATTTTACTTTTTGTTATCCACTGAATACTTGGGGCTGATGCAGAAACACACTTTTGGGTATTGACCAAAAGTCTTTTTTATTTGGATAAACAATTATTATTATTTTTTTTGTAATTTATACTAAATGTATATTTAAGCTTAAGCTTACACATAAGTGAACTAAAATAAATCAGTAACTTATCGCCACGTAGCAAAGGTATTGATGAGACTGAATATTCGCAGTTACCAAGCAGTGGGAGTAATTTATTGGAATTTTGAAAATCAGAAAATTCACATTAACTAATTAGCCTACTTTCAATTTCTAAATGAGAAGAGTGTTGAAAGGAAGAAATGACAGGAAGCGTGATGAGGGAGGTGTTTTGATGCAGTGAAATGATATTTGCTTTTTGAGGCGAAACTGAATATCTGTATCATATGATCTCTCTTTTTGCTGACCAGAATTTGATTTTCATGTGCAGCACTGACTGTTTGCACCAATTTCTACGTGACTTCCACCAGTACTCTTCAGCTTGATGTTCCATTCATGTGATTATTTGTGAGAAATAGTCATACACTCGATACTCCCAACTCAGCTGTCACTCATTTTCTGTCATGTGTTGCTGATTCAGAAGTTGTCACACAGAGTTAATCCAGAGTGTACACAACCTCACTGGGTAAAGATAAATGCAGAGGATGTGTATAGTAAGAAAAGTTAGAAGAAGTAAATAAATAAATTAAAATAAATAAAAAAATGTGTTCCCACTGGAAAAACTGTCCACATAAAACACGAGTGTTGTCAGAGAAATACACTTAGACTGGGCTCTGCTTATTGCTTTACTTGCGACCTTTTATTCAGATATGGTGTTTACAGCTAATTGATTATCTATTATATCTGCCTACTTCAATCAGCTAGTCTCTGTGTGACTATATTGTAGGTGTGAACCGTCATCTCAGGGTGTTCCAGAAATGCTCTCAGTATCATGTGACTGCTGGAATGCAGACGTCCTCAATGCTACATAATCATCACAGAAACTAGCTGATATGCAGGTAGTCAGGTGTTTTCAGAGCAATGTGGACCTGTTCCTTAAGGCAATTGTTGTTTACTAGACCATAGTAACAACAAGACAATTAATAGTTTAGCAAGTGTTCTGGCGTGTATGACAATATGTTCACTGTACTGTGATGGTAGTTCCCCTCCCCTCGTAAAAAACTTGGACCTTCAGATTATTTTCAGTAGACTAATTATTTAATAATGAATAAACAACTTGTTTACCAATAATAGGATGACTTAATCAGTTGATTAATGAACCTTTTTTCCATGGAGGTTTCTGTTGGCTTTCTCCAGCAGCAGAGGAGTGTTGTTTCTGTTGTGTGTTAATTTTCAGACTGTATACCATTTCACAGATACACCAATTTCTACAGGGAAGTTTCAAATTTGACAACTAGGCAGAAGTATCTTCTACTTCTTGGGAAGTATTAGCACTTGTCGGAGTTTCTGAGAACATATGTATACAATATGAGCTGATGAAAGGTTAGATATGTCTGAAAGATTAGATGTGTTAACTGCGTTTCAGGGTCACATAGTGATTTATGTATTTATAGTTGTTTGTATTGCATATGTGCCATGCTGGAAAGTAGCATTATGGCACAGAATGACCTATAGCCCACAACTAGCGGTTCAGCTGGTACTCATACATGTTTTACATCAGGGGGTTTGTGAAGGTGCATGAGCTGTGGTAGGAGCGATATACAGCTTTGCTATGCTGTCAGTACATGCATGTTGATATATGACTTCAGTAGTACTCCTGTGTAATGATCTCTAAAGTCATCACTGAGCAGGCTTCCCGCATGGAAAGCTCTCTTTACTTTATCTAGATTCTTCTTGGTGTGGTTTGCTTGCTATTACACCCAACCTTGGGGTCAGCGGTTTCAGTCTTTACGCCTGACTTTGGTCATATGTTGCCGCTTTACTTCCCTGTTTCTGTTCAATATTTGCCCAAATGCACTTTGTGCTCTAAAATTTCAAGAAGGGATTTGTGCAAATAGTGTGCAGTATGTTCAATGTAGCTGCCTTTTCAAGACAGTTAAGCACCTGTTGATTTTAAGATGCTATGACACCATCCAGTATTACCCAGTGCTGTAGCCTCCACAGACGGCCCTCTGATGGGAAGCTGTAAAAAAAAAAAAAAAAAAAAAAAAGTGAGGTGGAAGCAGATGAAAGCTGAATGAACAAAAGCAGTCGTGCCTTACGTTCATGTAGAAAATTAATGGTTGTGTGTCCGCAGTCTTCGAGTAAACCTATAACCACACAGAACCAGTGTGTAACCACATTAAGGAAGGAAGGCTGTTTCTGCTAACATTAGCTACACTGAACAAACGTGTGTGTGTGTGTGTGTGTGTGTGTGTGTGATGTCATCTTATGCTACACATTTCAGCTCGTAATTTAATGTTAATTTTAAGTTCACATGCCATATTTGTAAGTTTTACCTGGGCTATCAGATTGTGATCAATTTTAAAAGTTTCCTGAGTGTTTTCTTACTTTTAGGTGAGTCAATTAGTCCAATTTCTTTTTTCTTTCCTCTCATTGTTTTTAAATGACAAGTAAATTAGTCATCAGGATTCAAGCACATGCAGTGAAATTCCAACTAACTTGAACTTGGGCTTTCAGTTAAATGACAAAATGCTGTATGATGGGGAGGTTTTTTGTTTGTTTTGTTTTTCATTGTAGGAATTGTCTAGTTTTATGACACTGTTGACCCTCTTGCGGTTGCTGGCTGCAGAAATGTCTTTTTAAAACACAAGCTGCTGCACCTATCAGAACCCTCTGTCACACACAGCCGGAAGAACGTCACACAGCTTAGGCAGAGGGGATGTTTATGTAACTGTCTCGAACACACACACACACACACACACACACACACACACACACACACACACACACACACACACACACATTCTAGTGGCATGAGAGAGCGAGAAAGCTAGGGCTCTTCGAGGTCAGTATAGGCTGATGTTTGATTCAGTACAGTCTAGGTAACGAGGCTGCCACGTTTTGACCTTTATCACTTTACACCTTCCGTGGAGCAGCCGTGGAAGGTTTTGCGTCAGCGTTGCAGTTATATCAAGTTAATATGAGTGGAGAATATGTGACGAGGAATGTAGTTTAGTATTTAAGAATGGGACATTGACCATTTTTAGGTTGTGAGCAGCCAAAATAAACTGGTCCATTTCTCTGAAGTTCAAGTTGTGGGGAACTTTATTGACAAGGTTTGGCAGCTTTATGCTCTTTCTTACCCCAAATGTTTTTTACATGCAGTTTGTTCTACAAGAGAAAAAACTGCATGTTTAAATTAATTGGAGAAAGAAAGAGAAAGCCGATGAATAAGGGAGAGAGGAAAAAAAAAAAGAGCGGGATTCAGAAACAACAGACAAACAAGTCCCTACTGTCACTCTCTTATCACAGCTCTTTCTGGCTGTCAGCGGTCCAGACTCAGTGCTGTTGCCGCCTCGGTACTGTCCAGCACACACAGTGTTCCTGCGATCACCTGATAGTCTCATGTTGTTGTGTGAATTTAGTTCACCGCTATTCTTAGAACCTGGTTTGACTTGGAGAGGAGAAGCAAGAGAGGAATAGAGAGAGGGGAGAGGGCTGGGGAAAGACTGGCAGACTCGCAATGATGCCCAGGTAGGAGTCGGTAATATTTAACCTGGCTTTTATGCATCCAAGTGGGCACGGTGGTGTTCGTTAAAGGAGGTTTGTGTACAATGCTTGTGCTGTTACCCTTAGGTTTGTTTTCTGCCCGAGTGTTGGGAGCTACAATGTGCCAGCTGGACGTTACAAGCAGACCGTAAGAAAGGCAGTCGCTTTTTAACCGTCAGCTCCAGTGGCATTGAACAAGATTGATTCTATCTGTTGAGGTCAAGTTACATAATATAGATTACTGAGTTTGTGGTGAAGCATGCCTTTTGGTTTTGGGTGAGGGAAAAAAACACTGCTCATGTATTTGGGTGGAGTTTCTGTTTTATATCTATGTGTTGTCAAATTGATAACTGTTGCCACAAAAGAAGGCGATTCACTGATTTTACATCCTGATTGTTTCCATCTTGTTTTGGTTTTTTTTGGTTGTTTTTTTTGTTGTTTTTTTTTTTTTTTTTTTTCTTTGAATGAAATATGCAGAAAACATTCATGGGTGGAATGTTTTTTGGGGATTTTTTTTTTTCTTTCAACAGGTTGCTCAGGGAAATGAAACCTTTGTATACCTGTGGTGCTCAGAATTTGAGTCACTTTTGGTTCAGACAATCGCGGTCACAGCAGTACAAGCATGTAACAGTCATGAAGTCATGTGCTGCTTTTATGAATGACTCCCCTCTCTCCTCTGTCAGTGCTGTGACTGTCACAAGCTCACTGATGGGGTACTTCCTCCTTCGCTCTGATTCGGCCTTGTCTTTCGTTCAGAGTGTTGTCTTTTTTTGTTTTTTTTTGTTTTGTCTTTGTCAGATATCTTTATCTCTTTAGATTTCTGGATTTTTTTCTAGGTCTGTTTTCTTATTGTGAACTGCTTGGCTTTTGTTCTTTGTCTTTCATGCCTACTCTTATTGTTAAGTGCATCTTTGGTCTTTAGCTGTTTCTTATCTCCTCTTTTGAGTTTATTCTTTGTTGTTTTTGCCGGTGCTTATAAAAAGTTTTGGCCTTTTTACATCTTCTTGCTTTCTGTCCTGTCTTTATTTTTTCTTTGCTTCTCTTGTCTTCTTCACTGTTATTCTTAAAACAAAGGGAGCACTGAGCCTGGCGTCAAATTATGCAGATTCATTCTGGGTTGATCTGTAAACAGCACGTCATCTTATTTTGTAAATGTCGTACCCATGTTATTTAACGGGTAATTGCTGTAATTTCTTCCTTGTTAGCTGTGTTAGCTATTTAAGCTCTGGAAAGATATCCGTTTGTTAAAGCAGTTTGTGAGAGTTGAAAATTCACATCTTAGATATTACTCTTAGTGCCTCTTATGTAGTGGTGTCAACCAAATTGATCTAAATTATAAACTGTTGTCTTATTAATAAAGTAACCACACATGAAAACCAGTGGTCCAAAGACATATGTGATACTTAGAGGAGCTAAATATTGATACTATGCAATTTGAGGCCATTATGTAAGCCATAGAGGAATTATGCCACCAGTTTGGCATGTAGACTGAACAAATAATTGTTTTTTTTTTTCCCTTGGATAAAATCGGAGGTGCAGCTATTCATTTATTCTAGTATTTAAGTATCCTATTGATTACTCAATTGATTGATTGATGGAACAATCAGATAAGAAGTACTTTTGTCTTATTAAGGAGTAATAACAAGTATTAAAAAGGAAAAACACAGGTCTGTCAGAATGAACTGCTCATTGGTTTCCATTTTAGAAATTGCAATGTTTTTAATAGTTTAACTTCTTATGATAGCTGAATGAAGACTAAACCTTTTTATGTCGATGTTTTTATGTGTAAATTATGGCCATATTAAGATTTTCTTAAACAATCACAAGGACAGAATTGTCGGGGTATACATGGAAATTAAAATGATAAAGTATCTAAAATAGCTGTTACTGTCTTTTTTGGAAGGCTTTTTTAATAGCAGACAAAAAAAGAGTTCTCACAGTATTGTCTCCTAGATGGGGTAGATTTGTTTTGTGTTCATTTGTATATTCATGTAAATAAATGTTACTAAAGCCTTGAAATAACAATGTTCTTCTACACCCCATGGCCCCCTTTAGTCTCGCCCCTACTTGTTCCAGGTATTGCTGGAATATAAATTAGGGTGGCTGCCGACAGCCTTCATCAGGCTGCCTAATTTAAGCACTGTCTCTCAGACCAAGTAAACAGTTCATCTGCATGTTTTATTTTAATTTCTGTAGCTTAGCTTTAGTTTTTTGCTGTGTAAAACAAACAGCAGTGGATGGGAGTTCACTTTTCTTGAGCACTTGGAAGCATCAAAGCAAATGATTTTTATTTTAAGGACTTTTTAAAAAAAATAATTGCGTTTTCCGAGTTACCCAGTGAGTCATTGCAGCCTTAGATAAAATCATATCTTTAAAAAAAAAAAATGCTGAATGCTGGTGATGCATTTCATTGTTTAGTGCCGACCATATGTCTCTGGTAATGGTCTCCCTCCTCTATTTCTACTTCTCAAAGCACCACATGACTTTGGTTTGACAAGTTAACACTAAGGCTGCATCATAAACCCCCCTCCTCCCTCTTGCTCCTCTGCAGGACTGAATAAGTTAGCCTGCAAGAATGCTGGTCATATTTTGACATTAGTGTTTGGTAAATAGTAGCTCACATACAAGGCATAGACCTTTTCTCTTGGTCACATGACCATGCATGACAACACAGGTATTCCCTGCCCCGTTGAAGTTCACTTCCTACAAAAATTGTAACCCTGCTTTTGAATGTGTGTGTGCTATTTTGATGGCAAGATTGATGGACTTAACAGTTCTTTTTCCACCCCTCCCCGTCAGCCCATTTACTATAAACACTTGTGTTTAGGGACACTCCCTGCTCCCCAATAAAAGGCTATATTTAGGTCAAGCTCTGTGCCCATCTGCCTGACCCATCTATCCTTCAGATCAGAAAGAAATCCCCTACCGTCATTCAGTCGATCCAATATCCTGTCATCTTTATAGCTGTCACTAAATCAACCAGGGGGCCGAGTTTCCCCAAAAGCACATGAGGACTCTGGGAGCCTAATGAATGGCTGCTAGTAGTCACAGTGAGTTGTAAATATACAACATCATCCTTCAAGTATTACCTGAGATGGCCATCATTAATGAGATGAGCTGAGTGAAACCACAGGTTACTTAGCAACAACCATGGAGCTCTGGCTGCCTGTAAATGGCTTAGCTGTTACTTAACAGCTGTCCAGCGTTTCCTGCCAGAAGAAGAGTACTGGCATGAAATTTCACAGCAGTTTACAGATACTCCATATTTCCAATATGGCTCAAAGTCTTATTAACTATTTGTGTATTGTAATGATTTTAAGAATTTACATTTGTGAAAATGACTTTTCATTTAAAGAAAGCCAAAAGTTGTATTTGTGCTCACAGTTCTTTAGTCATGGCAGTGGATGATGGCTTAGCGACTTGGTCAGTGATGACTCAAGTCATCTAGTTGAATTGCAAAGTGGTCACACAGGCTGATTAGTTACATGTGTATCTCTGAAGGTACGTGCTGGAAAGAAAAGGCATACCCCAATATTGTTAATGTGTTTGCTTTCTTTAATCCAGTTACATAACTGACTGTCTTGGGTGACTTCTTGCTATCAAGGTACACCATGAAACTGTTAGGGTTAGACTGGTAGTAGGTTCTCATGGCATACTTTGTATGACATGGGTGAAAGACAGCTGTGGCATGGAGAACGCTGGCTCTGCCATAGCCGTGGGATGAGTGACGGCTTAAACTGTGCTTATTACTAGGTTGCAAGCATGTCAGATTTACATTTTCCCTTATGCACTGAGCTCTTCCAGTTTTCTGCAAATGAGAATTGTGCTTTGCAACAAAATCAAGTACAACTCCAGAACATCAGCTTCAAGGATATGCTTAGGATCCACAATGTCAATGTTCAAGTTGCATTACTGCAAATGTTCTTTACAGCATTACTGTAAAAGTTGCAATGTCTCCCATGTTTGTAATTCAAAACATTAGAGCAGCACTGCATCTTGCATGTGTATGTTCTGATTTTGATTCTGATTTTGATTTTATAATCCACAAAATTATGTTTTTGCTCTGCGTCGTAGTTTCTGCGCCAGATTGTTTCAGAAGGTATTTTGTTACCATATTATGATGTTGTTACTAATGTACAGGTTTCTTGGATATGGCACATATACCATCATATATGTAAAAGATGTATGCGAAATGCTTTCTACTGCTTTCTCAGTGTTAATTCACTCCCATGTGATCCCACTTTTCTCTGTCCATTATTCCTCCCATTTAGCTGGCCACTTCCCCAGTTGGAGCCCAGTCAGATCAGGCTGATAGTGTACCAGGACTGCGAGAGGCGTGGCAGAAATGTCCTGTTTGACTCCGCCGCCAAAAAAAGGGCTACGGAGGAAACCCCCATTCCCGTAAGTCATATGTTGTTGTTTTTTTTGTTGTTGTTTTTGATTCTCCCTTCGTCTGTATGTGCTTGTGAGCTGCTGACATTTGGGCTGTTTCCTAATTGCTGATTTTAAAACAAAAAATAAATAAATAAACGGGTTCCCACGGGAACAGGTGATGCACTAAAATAGCTACAGATGCTGTTGCAAAGTCTAAAATCTTTGTAAAAATTTATGTATTTACAACTACTAACTTTTTTTTTTTAAGACCGTAAACTTTGACCTCCAAAGCTCAAAGAAAGTTATTGTAGATGGAAAAAAGATAAGAGCAGTGAGACATACGCAGGCACAAAACAGAAACCAGTCACGCTGCTGTGACATACAGAAAGTCATGTGCCTGATTCACAAAGTCCAGTGGACACAAGCTACACCTTAACCTGTACTACACCTCACTTCCCCACAGAAAGTTAAAAGATAGGGAGTGCACCTGGTTGGAGTGTTTGTGAGTTTGTCTTTTTGTTTAAGATAAGGAATTTCTTTTTCACAAAAAACCTGCTGAATGAATACTTACAAGTACTCTTATAGTCAGCATTCTAGGGCAAGAATGCCGCAAAGGCCATTATTACCTGAAAACTCTTCAAACAGGAAGTGTCTTTGTTTGTGTCACTAAGCCTAGATTTAGACTTAATTGCCAGCAGACCCATCTAGTGAGACTTGAAGATGGAAACTATCTAACTTATGCCATATAACTACCAGCTTTGGGTATATTTTTGAGATGGTGACAGTCACTGCTTTTACCCTTTTTTTTTTTTTTTCTTTCTTTGTAACATGCCTAATATTTTTATACTGCTGCTCTTTGTTCCTTTCTGACCCTGACCGGTTTGTTCTGGTGCTGTTATCTCCAATAATAATAATAATAATAATAGCGTCAGCTGACAGCCCATGTGTAAGCAGCATTCTTTCATCCTCACATGACAGCCATGTCACTCACTGTTTTTTTTTGTTTGTTTTGTTTTGTTTTTTTTCCCTTCTCTTTCCTTTGTATTTATCTTATTTTGTTTCAAGCATTTTAATTTTCGTGTCTTTCTTTGTATTTACCTAAATGTGTCATCTCCGCCTTCTCTAGCTGCCTCCTTTTAATCTATATCACTGTGATGACCTCATTAGCGTCCTCTGCTTTTCTAAAATAATCTGGTTGTTTTTGTCCTTTACATTATCCGTGTAACAGTTATATATATTTATAAGGCACACTCTATCTTTACAATGGTTAGCTGCAGTCAGATGATATATACACACACGTGCACTTACTGGCATTCAAAGATTGTTTTAATATCAAATCTCACTGGATCATCCATTACTGTTCTCATGTTCACCTGTTCTCACTTGCACTTGCATGTGAGAAAATGACTTTTCTCAGCCATTGCTTCACACATCTGTCTTAACCTGCCTAATCTTTCTCTGTACCTCAGCTGTCTTTCTTTTGGTCCTTGTGTCCTCTATAATATACCCTGCCTCCCTTCCTCCTGTCTTTCATGTCATTTGGCTTCTCATTATACACTTCCCTGTTCCTTCTCCTCTCACTTTACTATCTCTTCTGTTGCCTCCATATTTTAGGACTGTGTTTTGCTTCCCCTTAGGTTTGTCTCTTTGTCTGCTGACCAGGTTTCCTCTGTTTCGCCATACCTTCTCTTGCGTGACTCATCCACTTGTCTCATTATCATGTCTATAAGTTTGACATATTGCAGGCACACGTTCACTTCCTGCTTTGCTATATGGCCACCTGACATTGAAATTAGGATGGTATATTTGCTTAACTTCCTGAACTCATTCACCTCAACTTATTGAAGCGTTGCATTTAAATTTGACCTGGGCCATGTACTGTATACAGTAACAATAGCAAGAGTTATGTTGTGTGTATGTTTACATGTCTTGGAGAGTGACATTTGTTTGCAGTGAGGACATAGATACTGCACTGACCCTGCTTACTGCATTATGTGTTTGTTGCTTGTGCTTGAGTCAATATTTTTGGTGCATTCTGCAGCATTAGGCCTTTGCCAGTTACTCTTTTCTCACATGACAGGTTTTTGGCAATTCAGATGAATTTATTTTTGAGAAGAGATTACAGCTGCAAAGCACAGAAAAACAGAATGACAAATGTAGAAACAAGGGACCAAGCAAGACAAGCTGGACAAGGGGAGATGTATGTGATGGGGTCAGCAAGAGTCAGGAATGAAGAGAAAGAGGGGAGATAGTGGGGAAGAGGAAACTGCAAGAAAATGGAGAGGAAAAAATGGAAGATGGCACTTGTTCTGAAATAGAAATAGTTTTTTAAAGGAGAGGAAAAAAGCTGCAGGAATTGGAGAGGGATGAAGTTAGAGCAGTTGAGGGAGTGGAGAGTGGAAGGTGGAGGGGGAGGGAGGGAATGATTGCAGTGCTGCTCAGTCACGAGTTTTCGAAAGAGTCATATGACTGGCAGTCACATGCTGCTGGAGTCTGTGTACATACCTCACACTGCACTGCAGCAGACACACACACACACACACACACACACACACACACACATCCGTGTGCCTGTTTGACACATGCATGTTCGTAGTGGCTTCATAACCGTGTATTTGCTGCAAAATGACCTTTATAAGTGAAAGAAAACATAAGCTGTATGCAGCAGGATGACGTAATGAAGCAAAAACCATCTTTCTACTTCTTTGCCTGTTTTCTTTCTCTCCTTCTCTCATGCTGTTTTTCTCTCACAGCCTCTCATATTCCCTCTGTGTTCTTCTCTTTTTCACTGACAGCAACAGTGGTTTCAAGTGAGCCATTACCAGAGCCTAGTCACTAAAAAGAAACCTCACACACACCCTCTCCCTCCCCTTCCACCCTCCCTAATGCATTCCTCTTGAATAGGCTGCCAAGTTAAGAAGGCACATGACACAGGCTGATTGAGATCACATTGCTTTTAGCTAGCTGTTTATACAAGTACCTCTAGATTGGGTTTCTGTGGCTTTTGACCTATAGTTTAACTGTATTTATGTTTCTCAACTAAAAGCTTTACTTCTTATGATGATTTTTGATTGTAAAAAGTCAAGGGTCCAATTTGAAACTTGGTATAAAACGGATGAAGAACACTCTTGGATATGTACTCTCTTTATGCTTACGTTAATAGTGGTCTGTATAATTGATAAACACCCCACAATACAATCTTAATGACCTTGTCTCTATTTCCACCTGTGCCATTTGTTGCTACACGAATGTCATTAAGAACCAAATATGTTCAACCCTCCTGTCTTGTGATTTCAACTCAGGGTTGTAGGTCATTTGCAGTAGATGCTTCATATTTATGCTGCTTTTGTTTTTTTTTTGTTTGGTCTCTAATTAGTCACAAGGATAAAAAGATGCAAAACAAAAATCAACAACTAATTGTAGAGGTAAATAAGTCTGCGTTCTTGGCAGTTGGGTCTATAATATTCTATATTTTGATTTTTATCGTGCAGAGCGCTGAGTCCCAGGTGAAGATGTTTGGAAAATGCTGCCAGCTTCGTCCTACAGGAGGCAGCAGCAGTTCCCTGGACAGCTCCTCTTCCTGCACCTCAGAAACCAAGGAATCCAAGGAGCAAGGCCTCCGCTTCCAGGTAACACAGGACTAAGACTATTTAAATGAAGTACTCCTCTACAAAGACATATCCATAAACATACAAATGTAAACTGTGTTTGTATACTTTATGGTCCTTGAGGAGCACTCTTCAATTTAGTTTGACGTTTGTTGCATGTTTCAGTCACGAGCTTTGATTTGCTGGTATCATTTGAGATCAAACTGCTGAAGTAAATTGTGTGCAATCACCCCCGTTTTATATGACCAAGTCGGTCACAGCCATCTAAGGTCATATTAAGTGCTAAATGAATAACTGTTATGATGCCTTAAGAATTTGCACAATGTGATTGTGTCGGTATCTAATGCCTAGAGGTTACAATATCAAAATATTTCTGTCATTTCCAGGGTTCAAGGTGTTCATCAGATGTGGTTATGCTGGGTGAAATGATGTTTGGCTCTGTGGCCATGAGCTACAAAGGCTCTACACTTAAAATCCACCAGATCAGGTAAAAAATAAAAAAAGGAAGAAAAGAAAATGAATGCATGAATGACTTTCTCCTCACTGCTGTTTCTTGAGTTAAAAAAGCAAACATTAAATATTCTAGTTCTGAATAAAGGGACTTTTAAAAACTTGTTGAAACTATGGGATATCAGATCCTTAAGTTTTCTGAGGCCAAACAGTTTTAAGGTGAAGTGAAGGCAATAATGGGATCCAGGAAGAACATAATAAGTTGTGAATTGATTAGGTAGAAGAAGAAACACACAACCATAAATATGAACAAAGCACATATACTGATGATCTTTGTTCCTGCACTATCGTCATATCAGATCACCACCTCAGCTGATGCTGAGTAAAGTCTTCACCGCCAGGACGGGAGGCAGCGTGTACGGCAGCCTGAACACGTAAGCATTCACAAGCTTATCAACGCACATGTCTCGCTATGACTCCTATGCAGAACTCTTTCATATACCAAAAGATGAGAGTATTCTCCAATCCGCAATACAAGTGTTGTTGGCAATAAATCTTATAAATGTTCTGCTGGCTTTCCCTGTTCGTCCCACACAGGTTACAGGACAGCCTGGAGTTCATTGGACAGGACAACAACACCCTAAAGCCTGATCAAAACACTGGGCCCAACAATCTGCTAGGGAACATAGGTAACCATGGCAACGCAGTGCTGTGCCAAACCCTTTATTTTTGTGCCATCGGTGATCGTTTCTCTTCTTCTGTACAAATTACAAGTAGATTACCAATACTTTATTTTTTTATTTAATCTTAGACAGAACTTGCTCTATATATTTATGTAATGTGTTTATTTTGGGGGGTTTTTTTGTTCATTTTTTGGACTTGTTAAATATACAAATGGATATTTAATTTTCCCATCACAGCATTTTGTTTGGAAGGCTCAGCTCTGTGCTAAATGAATTTTGTTGCTTATTTATTTTATCTGAAGTTTTTCACCTTTGCGGTCTCCCAGGGCGCTCTTTGCCAACAGCTTTTCTTTACAGCTACGTCTACCCTAAACTGACACAAGATTTCTCAGTTGGTAAACCGAATCGGCCATTCTATCAAACACTTAAGGCATTCTAGTATGCTTGCTCATGCTTCACTGATCCTCATGATGACCGACTATGTTACAGGTGGTGAAATTTGAGTGTCGGTTTTTGATGGTCAAGTGTTGATTTAGGCTTAGGCTGTGAAATGCTTCTGCTATAAAGATGAGCATAAAAGCCTCATTTTTAAAAAGCTCAAATGAAGAACTGTTGGCGAAGTTTTTAATTTGTGCAGATTCTCTGTCATCCTCACAGAAAATACATCTAGTTACATACATCAGAGCTGAAAATCTAACCAATTATGAAACCTGCTTTAACCAAAAAAATAAATTAATTAAAAAAAATTACGTATAAGGTGCATTTTCTGTGAGCGATGCCACCTTTCTTGTCTGCCTGGTTGTTTATTTCAAACTAAAAATTTCCTGTAACTAATGAGACTTTCAAACAATAGGAGGCAGTGATATTTCCTCCTAACTCATTCACTAATCATGGTTCGTGTTTTTTGTCCTTTTTTTTTCTTCTCTTCCTCCCTTTCTTCTTTTCCATGTTTTTGTTTGTGCTGCGCAGGATTTTCTCAGCTCTGCAGCCCTCGACGGGCCTTCTCTGAACAGGGCCCTCTACGCCTCATCAAGAGCGCTTCTTTCTTTTCAGGTTGGCGCTCAAAACTGACCATGATTGCTGTGTGTCAGTTGCATGCGTATCTGTAGACTGAAGTTTAAGTAATGGTGGTTGCATTGGATGCCTCTCAGCAACTGCATGCCTGGGTAGTGATTCTTGCATTAGCAGTGATAGTATTCGAGACATAGTTTGCAATGGCACTAAGCATCTGCAAATAACTTGGGTCAGATAGGAAGTGCAAAAAATTTAAAGTCAAGTGGCACTGAATAAATGAAAAGGCAGTTCTTTAAATGAGGATCGAGGTGTCTTGGAGCCATACTCAAAGACACCTCATGCCCTTAAGCTTCATCTCTGCTTCTTCATATAAACCACATAAACCACAAGGAAACTAGGAAACGGTGGAGGGAATGTGTATTCCTTCAGGCATCTTTATTTCATTTTGTTAATGGATGCCTCACAAACAAGAACTTGACTCATGAGCCATAAAGCTGTCTAAAATCATGTATATACTTTATCTGACCCATGTCTGCAGGTGGATAACACACAGAAATGCATGAGGGTTCGCTGGTGTCGGTGGCTGTAGTATTAGTTATTTTTACAGTTTCATCTCCTTCTGTTTGTGTTATGTACTCACATACTTTTACTAACATGTTGCCTTTGACAGTGCCTGTCATACTTGGGCAATGCTTTTAGGCTTGATGTGCAGTGGGCTGTTTTTAAGTTCTTTTTTCCCCTTTCACAATCTTTTCTCAGCCTGTCCCAGGCATTTACACCAGTGAAATTGTAGCAACAGTCTCACTTCCTGACTGCTGTGCAGAGTAAAATAGCCATAGTGAAGAATTCTCTACCATCTGTGTCTATCACACACGCTTAATATGCAACTTGAAGCTGTTCCTCACTGAATAGGGCTTGTTTGGGGGCTTTGTTAAGCTTGATATGCTGCTG
The DNA here is from genome assembly GCF_013358895.1 of Oreochromis aureus. Lineage (NCBI taxonomy): Eukaryota > Metazoa > Chordata > Actinopteri > Cichliformes > Cichlidae > Oreochromis > Oreochromis aureus. The sequence continues at coordinate 23,675,747 of NC_052951.1, forward strand.
ATTAGGTTTGGGACCGATCAGATACTTCCTTGATTGTATTGAAACGTGTATAACCATGGAAATCAAATCTCCAAACATTGCTGTATGTTTACATTGTAATCAATACCTTTGCCACACTTCAATAGTGGTTATCACTACCTCCATGTTTTCCATTTGGGGTTGGGCAACCTTTTTCCGTGGTAATCTGGTAAGAGTTATAAAAAGAGTGTTTTACTTGGCATGCAATAAGCTTCATACACATCCCTTTAAAGACATTGCACTAGCATGCAATATTGCAGTGATCAAAGAGCACCAAGATCATTTCAGCCATTTGGGTTTGGGGGTTTCACCTCTCATTTTTCTTATTTTCTTTCCCTCAGTATGTTGACATTAAGTGCAGACACACTCTGTGATATCTGTGTTACGGGGTTGTTGTAGAGGGAAGTCGGCGCTGCAGCAGATGATGTTGATAGTGACACCGAGTGAGCTGTTGAGTAACAGTCTATTACAACAGTGGTGCTTTTCACCTTATTTGTCTTCCTTGTGACACTTCCTGTTTTTGGAGTTGGAAAACAAAGGTTGCTAACTAATGACATGAGAATCAATCAGGAGCGGCCACTACCCAGCAGAGAGTAGTTCAGCACCTGCTGGAGGTTAAAGCCTTTTTTATGGAGTTCTGAGTACTGCTCCGTTGGCTATTTTATGATATTTCAACCCCATCTCTGCTGTATTGGCTCATTGCACTCATTATTTTGATTCTAACCAAGAAAAACACCTCTTCTGCTTCGTGGTTGCTAGTCCAAGAGTTTGTTACACATCTAAAAGCATTAGCATCTCTTGTATTATAATACAACATTGTAAATCTCTAACATAGTGGCGATACGAGCATCTTCAAAATGTCTGGTGCTCCAGTTCGTTAATAACATTTTTCTTGTTCTCACAGGTCATTATTTTCTCTTTTTTTATTTATTTATTTTTTTAAATTTCCCTTTTCTGCCCTACTTTGTCTTCACCCACTCTCACCCTTAACTTTTCCCTTTCTCTCTCTTTCCTGTTTTTTCCTCCAGGCCACAGTCACCCTATGGACATGCCTGGCCGAGGGCTGTACGACGAGAGGGACAGTGGCATCGCCAGGTCTGGTACGTTAATGAGACTAGGCGCCAAAGCCCGGATTGACCTACACTCACACCACTTTCGGTCCCACAGCTGAGCTTTGAATTATGCCTACATTAAATCTGGTCAAGACTAAAGAGGTCAAGGAACAGAGAACATTGAGAGTATGTCAGGAAGATACTGGCTTGTTACACTCTACATAAAACCACACAGAAAGAAATGAAAGCATGTTGGAAGATGGTGTTGAGGTGAATACATAGCTTCTGAAGTCTGGAAAAGTTTGTCCTGTGGAAACTGACCCCTGTCTCCCAGGCTCTCCATTACCCCCACCCCTTCAAACATCATCATGTCCTATTGGAATGACTGGTACGAGGAGAACTGTGCATTCTGCTTAAACATGGGTCTCGTGCTGAGAGTTAAATATATCGTCGCTCGATACTAGCTGATAAAGTTCTAATTTAAGAACTTGGTGTCTTTTCTTGACTTTCTCCACCTCTGTATTGGGGTTAGGCTTTCAGAGGTTTTTTTGCTGCTGCAACACTCTTATCAGTTTTCTCCTTACAAGATGCACACATTCATTCAGTTATCTCTCTTTATCTCTTAACACAAACACACAAGATCACACACCAACTAAATGGTTCATGTGACCAGTGATCACTGCCTCCTGTCAGGGCTGTAAATAACCCTGTGATCAGGGCCTGTAGAGAGAGAGTGTGTGTATGTGTGTGTGTGTGTCATTATCATGCCAAGCCTGGTGTAAAGCCAGTTTGTCCAACAACTGCAGCATGTGACTATGAGCAAGCTTGCTGACATTAGCGCTCATATCAAAGGTATTCAGTAATTATAGTCTGCGTTTGTGGAAACAAAGAACAAAAATTTTTCTTTGTCTTTTTTTTTCTCTCCTTCTATCTTACATTGAGAGCACTGTTTTCAAGTCTGTCTGGCTGTGTGTAGGCGTGTCTGTGTTTGTGTGTATGATGTGTCATTGAAACTGAGTACTCTACACACTTGTTGTCTGACTAACTTGTGCCTTTTTTACTCTTCTGTCTCCAACCATTCCCTCTATCTGTTCCCTACTCCTTTCTGTGCTCCTCCTCCTCCTCCTCTTTCCTTGTAGCTTCCTTGAGCAGCCTGTTGATCACTCCCTTCCCATCCCCGAGCTCGTCCTTGACCAGCAGCTGTGCGTCCAGTTACCAGCGCCGATGGCTCCGTAGTCAAACAACCAGCCTAGAAAACGGCGTCTTCCCCCGATGGTGAGATGCATGCAGACATACATCTGTAAAAAAAATAAATAATAATAATTAATAAAAATAAATAAATATTCCAGTCAATAAAAACTGTGTAAGTGAGGAAAGACACAACAGAAAATAAAGCAGGGCAGTTTTGCAGTAGAAAAACAAACACAAACTGTTGTCTAGACAAGCAAGCAAGTACACAAAAACATTAGGGTATCAGCTGATGACTTCTCCATATTTCAAAAATTTGAGACTTCATTTGATTTCACTTCAACATTTGTAAAGTTATAAAACACTTAAAGGAAATGAAAATGCCCGTCACAGAGTTCTAAGGCTGAAAATTATGTTTCTGACCAACTTGGATATGCTTACACACATTACCACACAAAACACAGAAAATTCTAGCGATTATAAAAACAAACAAACAAAAGAAACAAACTTGAAAGCTAGAAGGAAAAAAAGATTATCAGAAACAGTTTCTGAATTAATTATTTACTAGTTGATTGTTTGTTTTGTGGATTTGCCAGCTGATTGATAAGGTTTCACTCTAATCCAAATACACAAGTCAGCTTTCCCAGAAGTCACACTCAGAGTCTCTCCTCCCAATCACAAGCGCCCAGTGGTCTTTCACCCCTATACAGGGCCCCTGTCTGGCTTTTGTAAAGTTTATCCTACTAGGACTTCCTCCGAATCCAGCAGGCAGCTGGGAAAAACGCACACACTGCTGCTGTTAGTAGATACTCACAACGCCGTGACTAGACGTGATGCGATATTGGTCTGCTGCAATCAAAAGTAGCTGTCAGCCTCAGATTCAGTCTCTTCGTGTTCTCTTAAAGTTTTTTTTCCTCCTTGTTAGTGGCAGTATATAGAATTACCTATACTGTACTAATGATGCATAAGAGTATATAGTTAAAACATTTTGCTCCAGCACTACCTTTGTACAGACATAGGGTTGTAAATAATCAATAAAACTTGGGGCACCTGTAGGGATTGTTTACATTGACTTTTCAGTTATTCTGAACTGAATAATCTCTAACCTCCTAAACATGTTCTGTGTTCTCTGATTTAAGTTGCTGCAGATAATTTACTCACTCTGAAGTCATTAAATATAACTAAATATAGGTAAATATAAAGAAATGCTAATGGGGTGTTTTTTTTTGGGGGGGGGGGGTTGCCAGTAATGTATGGATTGTTTTATGCAAGGTGAGATGTAACAAATGTAGTAGGATTTGGATTCATCAGATGAGGTGTTATATATGCATTTCCTCCTCTATCCTTGCTGTAAAGTTGACTCCATGTGAATCCTGTCCTTCTTAGGTCGGTGGAGGAGAGCTTCAACATGTCGGATGAAAGCGGCGGTCCAAGTCTGGGTGTGATTCGGAAGAAGAAGATAGCCATAGGTGTCATCTTCACGCTGTCCCCCAACGCTGAGGAAAACAGCCGCTTCCAAGATTTCTTCTTCTCTCACTTTCCACTCTTTGAAAGCCACATGAACAAACTAAAGAGTGCAATTGAGCAGGTAAATTAAAGAGATGGAATTTAATTTGAGGCCAAATTTTTATTGCAGTTTTAAGCTCCTATTCACCTCCCTGAATGATGATGTAGAGATAAGTTTGCCTGCAAAATCTAATGCATTAACAATGACATGAATGGAACAAAAAATACAAACCTTGCACTGTTTGCTGCTGTAATGGGCAGAGCTGCTGTCAGATTGACCGGTCAATAGTCATGCCTTTTTATATCTGCGGTTCTGTTTACTGGTGTCTGTTGTTGGCACTGTAAGAGCTCTGGTAGATTTCCAGTGTTACCCCGTCTTCTCCTTTACAAGTTCTTTAGTTTGACAGCGTTGTTGCCAAATATCTAAAAGTGCATGCGTGTTGTGTCACTCTCAAGGCCATGAAGATGAGTCGGCGGTCAGCTGATGCCAGCCAGAGGGCTCTGGCTTACAGCCGAATGGTGGAGGGACTCAACGAGTTCAGGTTGGACAACAGATTCTATTTACTCACTTAAATATATAAGTGATCTTACAGAGTGTAATTTCTCTCACTTTTTTTAAATTTCAAGCTTTTCTTTTGAACACTTCTTAAAACAAAGCCACTTTTTTTTAGGAAGTGTTTATCCATGCAATAAGGGATGTTACATAACCTTCTAAGGCAGAACTTATCCTGTAACATAAACCCTAGTAATAACTTTGAGTGACAAAAACAATGTACACAATTGCTCATAGCTTTCTTAAAACAAAATGGTTGCATTGACACTGTAGGCTCTTTCTGTTGACCAAAGTCAGCAGTGTTATTCAGTTTCAGTCATTTACTATACATTAAAAAGTGTATTTGGGAAACTGATGATTTTCTTGAATTTTTCAACTTCTGCAAAATAAAACTGGACACAAAAGGATGCTCTGAATCTTGCATCCATCTACACATCACGGGACTTGGCACATCTTATTTAAACTTATTTAAAGCATTTTATTTTGGAGGCTGCACACTGCAGAGCCACTGACCCAGCTCCACTTCGAGGTTCAGCCCTACATGAATACTGACAGAGGAGATCTGGACTTGGTCAAACTTGCTGGCATTGAGCACCACTTATTTTGTTTTCTGTTATTGAGGCCATGTAGGCATGATAGGCTGTAGGAAAGTAGCTGTGAAGGAATGGAAAAAGAGGGGTAACATATTCCTCTGTCTAGGAGACAAGGAACTGCTCCACTGATGAAGGAAGGTACTTTATAAAAGAGGCAGCCATTGTTATATATTCTGCAGAGACTCACATTTTCAAGGAGTCAGATGACACAGATTTATATCAAAATAGTTTATCAGAGTGTTTTTTATCCAAAGCTGCTGTTGGCAAAGTCACGATGCTTTGCAAAGTGGGTCACCAAGTATCCATTTTTATGCTGGTGCCGACATTTGGTCAGCTTTAATTACCTGAGAAGTATTTTATACGCGTCTTTCATTCCAAGCTTGGTTTGTTAAGCTAGTGGGTTACTAGGGTCCTCTTTCAACACCAAGCAGGCAGTGAATGTGAGTGTGAGACCTGGGGTTTACCAGCTAGGCTGGCTTGCATTGAGAAGAAATAACTTGTTTATTGATGATGTTCAAAAGACAATACATGTGACATTTAATATTTACTGGCTGCAACAGCGAGTGCCATAGTTTTACCTTGTGAGTCTTTGTTTATGCAATCTCCTTGGAAAAAATAAAGTTCTGGGGGCCACGAATGTAGCGGGAAATGGGTCAAAGGTCATTTGTCAAGTGTTTGTAAACTTAAATCTGCATTTATTTGCATATAAAGTGGAGACGTGAGATCTGATCACAAGTGGTCAACAGGCATGTAGGGGTGCAACTTTAAGCCAGCTGAGAACTGATATACAAACACCGCTTCTCCTTATGTGTTTATTTTATTGTTAAAAGAAATGGCATGTGTATTACTCAGACCAGCAAGAAATGCTAAGTAAAAACACTGTTTCCTGTTTCTGCCTTGACCAAATCAAAGTTGTTACTTTGTTACTGGCGCGCACACAGGAGGCCTTTGCTTTGGGGCTTTGACTAATTTTAGGCAGGCTTATCTGATCATGGTTTTAGAAGCTACAACTGAAATTCTGCCTCAGTGCATACTTTGTCGAGAATTATTTCTTTAGACCTCTTAGAAACATCGGTTCCAAGAAGGATTCGGTCTTTATTTGTGATGACATGAGATATGAAATCATAAATTTGTGATGATTGGCCTGCAGGATTGTTCGGTATGTCTGTCTGCGTGTGGGTGAGACATGCTTGCCATTATTGTGTGACTCGTAAAACGCGCCAACTTATATAATGTGCGTGCGTGTGCCCACCTGCTTGTCTCTGCCACCACTTTCACTCTCCACATACACACTGGCACGCAGTTCCCTGTTTGAGGTCCCCCTCATTGCTGCAGTCATATGCCTTGCTGACAGCCGGGCTCAGCAACCCAAGCCTCCTGAGTGTCAGCCCTATCTGTCTCAGACAACTAGTCATGAGCACCAGAATAGTAAATAATATGCAAGTGCCAGGAGGAGGAATGCTGATGCCCTGGACTCACTAAATAGCTGTAAAATCACCTTCAGATATACGCTAAATATAACAGTAGCCACTTTTGCCATTAAGTGGTTTTGACTTAATGGAACATTGCAAGACGTAACTGGAAGAAATGCCTTTCTGTGACGCTGACGTGGCTTCAGCATAGCTGGAGGGTGGGCACGCGCACACACCCTGCATGTTGGCAAAGATAAGGTTTAGTAGAAGCATCTGGACATAAATGTCACACCAGCCTATATTGGGGTTATGCCAGAATTTGGGGGTTAATTTCGAACAGGATTTCTGTGCAAAGCAAAACACCTAACACACTGGAGTCTTAATTCTCATTCGGGCACACATACAGTGAAGTTGGGAAGTTTTTTTTAGACACTGAAATTGAGTGTCAAACATAAAGCTGTATGTCCCTGAAACTTTCTAAACAAAAAATGCATAAATAAGTAAGAAGTTCCTTGAGGCAGTTGGGTAAAACTGCCCCAGAAACTGAAATTTAAAGTCGGTAGATTGGTTCCGTAGATGATATTGACAAAGTGACCTGACATGACAGCAAAAGGGCAAGCAGTGCTCTTAAAATCTACCCTGCCTCCATTCTAGTTTAGCCTTAAGCATTTGAATAATGGTGGCAAAACAGAGTGTTCCCAAAAATCTTATTAATTGGAATTATAACATGTTAGTCTCTATAAACAGCTTAACTGACAGTATTTATGATGCCTCTTAAAGTCAGCTTATGAAACCAACTTATTCAAGCCAATGAGGGCAAATGCTTGAACTGTCACTCACCATAGTGAGGTAATTTATATCTGGGTCCTCATCCCGACACAACAGTTTAATTCCACATCACAGTCGTGCTCTTTTAATGTTCACCTAAACAGCTGATGCGTGGAGGCTGAGGCTAGATTTCCCCACTTGTCTAGTGCCGGCTTGGCCTGGGACCTCTTTCCAGTGGCAGGCTTTCAGTAATGTACACCAGACACCAGGAACAAGTGGGGCTTAGGAGAGGCCGCAGGAAAAAGTCAACCCGTTTATAATACAGGAGTGAATAAAGTATTATTAGTTCATTTGATGCCACAGTCAAATGATGGTTGATCTCTGCTGCCCTGCAAACAAGAAGACATAATGAGATCTGGAGATGTGTATCTGATTTATTCCAAGTTCATTCTGCTTCACCGATTGATCGCTGATCTTCTTGCTATTATCACACATTTTATCTGTCAGACTGTTACCTAACGCGCGATGTTCTAGTTTAGCACGATTTGTTTCTGCGCTAGTACACTGATAAAGACTCGTTATGTTGGTTCAGTTAGTGACAAAGCAAGACTGCCAGCAGTTAAAATGAAATCGATAACACTAAAGATCATCTACAGCAACGCTTAGCTCTTTTTGTTTTGTTTATAACAACTAGATATTCGGCATCTTTCTATTTCAACATTATGAACTCTTGAAACTTAGTTTTATAGACATGGATTAAGCTGGGAGGTCTGCACTGAGTTTTTCTTTTAGTTGAGGATTAGTCATAATCCACATGTAGGAAAGTGGCTGTTTGTCCCTCTGAGCTTGGATTTAGGGATAGATTTATTAAACATCTTACTTAAAAATAGATCTGCGTGGCAGTGCTGTTAAATTCACCTAGAAACAGTGAGGCGTTAAGTTGTTTTCTTTGGAAAAATACGCAATCCTAAAATAGCTTGATCACCAGAATACTTGACCTGAAGTGAATGTCACTTCCACTGTGTGACACCTGTGTTTTCTCACAGCCTGTCTGCATCGCTCCTGTCGCCAGGTTCATGATAGGTCAGAGAGGTTGTGAGTTTACTGCAGAATTAACCGTGTTTACAGCTGTCCCGAAGCTTCCAGTAAGACTAAATCAAGAAATCAGGGCGGGGTTTTATTGCTTATCAGTAGAAGCTACAAGTCTTGTGACAGATCAGCCAAGCTGATGGCAGCTGGTTAAATCCATTTCAGTTTCCTTGACTATGCTGCTGTGTTAGCTGAAGATTGTAATTGTATTATAGATTCGGGTAATTTGTTTGCAGCAGAGTTAAAGTAAGCAGACAACTTTCTACAGAGCACCTCATCACCTGATAGAAAATGACAGCACTTTTTTGTTTTCTTGTGTACTGAAAACTGCTCTTTTAATATGGGGAAAAATGGATTTGCATTTTCAAACCCTAAAGCAATGATCTGCAGTCCATATTTTAACCATGACTAAAAATTCCTGATTGTCCACATTCCTACGTCTGCAGAGATTCCCTTCTGCCTCTGTGTTAAAGCTTGGCCTCTGGCCGAGACATGCTCACCAATTCACCCCACGCTCCATGGAGACTCCTGTCCTTCTCAATGGACAAATGTCCCAGCCGAGCCACATACAGATGCATATACACCCACACACTGTACAGACCAAGAGACAAAGTTGGGTGTGTGTGGGTGCGGGTGTGTGTGAGGGGGAGAGAGAGGGTGCACGCAAGGTCGTCAGACTGTTACAAACACATACACAGCAAGGGTCTCCCATGGCCTCAGTGTAGACAGCGAAGCTCTGTGAACTGAGATCTCTTTTGTTTACCCCAAGAGACAATAACGTCCCTGTTTTCTCTCTGTCTGTTTTCTCTCTTTCTCCTTGTTCCCTTTCATTTGGACTCTCCATGGCCTCCCCCTCTTTCATCGCTCCCTCCCTCGCTGTACCTCATCTCCAGGATGACCATCTGTGACCTCTACACCATGCCCCGAGTGGCCGAACCCGTCTGGTTGACTATGATGTCTGGAGCATCAGAGAAGAACCAGCTCTGTGGTCAATTCATGAGGGAGCTTTCTCTGCTGATGGAGCAGGCCTCCAAGAACCAGTTGAGTGTCTCCCTATTCTTCCACCTACTTCACTATTAGTCAAGGAATTTCTATAGATGGCACACAGAGTCCATGATGTTGTGTCCTAGACTAAGACAAAGATGCAAGGTGCACAAAATGTATATACATGTCGCGTCTTTCTTTTCTTATCAACAGAAATGGGGAACATGCAGATTCTCACACACACTTAACTATTCATTCTCTCTCCCTCATACTCCTTTGTTATGTTTAATCGCACACACAGACACTGAATGTTTCACCCTTTTTGCATCTATTTGTCCGCTTTAAAAAGTGCTGTGAATGAGAAGATCCCTGCCAGTCTCTAATTGCTTATTGTTGCTATTACAAAGCCATGTCAAACCACTGCTAATTGTGCATGTATGAATTGGTTGCAGGGCCTTTATTGAACATAGCACCCATATTCAGCAGAGTTAATTAAAGCATCATTCACTGCACTGAACTGAGGTGTTGCATAATGTTTAGTAAGATAGTAAAAATGGCTTAAGATGTGTTTTATCAGATCTTAATTAGGGAGTAACACCACAGTGGAAGCGTTCACACAGTTGAAAATATTAAAACTGTGCTTGAGAGTTTTTGTTTTTTTATATATAACTTTCTTTTTTATTCATTCATTTGTCCTTTTATCGACTATAAGCTCCATATCAAAATTCGACATCTACAACGTCACTCATTTTGTTGAAAACCAAGCTATATTTTATTTTTACGTATATTTTTTACATTCAGTCATTTATATATATATTAGACCAATGAGAGAACATAGATAAAGACAGATTATCATTACTGTACTACATGAGACATGGATTTTAAGACATTTGGGACTTTTCTCGTGTTCTCTAATTTCCTGCATACTCACTGAACTTAAATAGAAGTTTTTTTCCCTAAGTAACCAGTTTCTGTATCAGCATCACCACTTAGCCGAAGTCAGTGTTTCCACCACTACTGCAACTACCTCTAAGTGCTGTTGACTCTTGAGTGAAGCGTCATGTTTCCCTGGGAACCAGTGCATTTACTGTATCACATCACATCTTTTATGAGGCATCTCATCAGTGTTCCCATGACTGATGGTTCTGATAACTCTAGCAGTCCCGGCACGCGATTGAACTCTGCTAACATGACAGAGTTGAGTCATGAGACAGGAAGGGAAGTAGACACTTGTGGTCAGAACTGAGAAGTGAATCATGCTTATGGAGTGTGTGTATGTGTGTGTGTGTATGAGTGTTTCGCTTAATGTGTATAGCTGGGTATGTTTCAAACAACGGATTTGTGTTTGTGGTGTCCAGTTCAACAAGAAAGAAATGACCAAGGTTTTCCATGTAATGACAGAACATTTGACCTTACCAAAGTTGGTCAGGAGGGAGACTGAGAGAGAGGGAGAGAAAGGCCATTTCTGGACAGATGGTAATCATCGAGGGTGATCAGGGCGGTATGGCCGTAAGCTGTGCTCATAGCATGGCGGCATGGTGGTTAGCACTGTTGCCTCACAACAAGAAGGTCCGGGGTTTAAATGTGTTGAGTTTAAATGTTCTCCTAATGTCTGCGTGGGTTCTCTCTGGGTAGTCTGGCTTCTTCCCACAGTCCAAAAACATGCAGTAGCGTTAGGTTAAGTAGGAAATCTAAATTGCCTGTAAATGTGAATTTGAATGTAAATGGTTGTCTGTCTCTCTGTGTTACCCTGCTTCCCGCCCTATGGCAACTGCCCCCGCAACCCTGAATTGGATAAGTGGAAGAAAATGGATGGATGGATCGTGATCACACACTGATTCTCTCTTGATTTATTTTTCCCCCCTTAGATTCCTTCCTGCATTATTGACAGCGATTCTGACCAATCATCTGGCTTGGGTGCCCACCGTCATGCCAAATGGGCAGCCTCCAATCAAGATCTTTCTTGAAAAGCACTCCTCCCAGAGCGTCGACATGCTGGCAAAGACGCACCCCTACAATCCTCTCTGGGCACAGCTAGGTGAGACGGTCGAAGACAAACACACAGGCAGAGAGAGTGAGATGTGCCTTTGCTTGTTGTTAAAGCACCTGGGTGGAGTGGAAGTAAAACGTAACACCTGTGTTTGCTCTTTATTTTCACTGGAACATTGTTGCCATTGTTAATCATTACAACATGAAGACAAGTTAGGACTAGACTATGTTCACTACCTGCAGCTTTAATAAATCTGAGTAAGCTAGATGTCTGTGCATCATCCTAAGAGGTGTAATGCAGACATCGTCATTTAAGTCATCTCAGAAGCAGCGGTCATTCCAGTCCACATTGCATGTGTAATATAAATGCTGTTTAAAATTGTAATAACTCAAAGTGAAAACTGGGTATACTGTTAAACTCTCCCTGATTCATGTAAAAAGCACTGCGTTGTTTTACAGAAGTTGAACTAATTGGAGTACTGAGATTTATTAGTAGTTGGCTATTAGGTAAAATCCTATAATAAATTTTAAACAGAAGTCTTAATGACTCCTCATTTTTACTCATGTGACATGGAATGTAATTGGAAAGTGAGTTAACACTGACACCTAGTGTTAACAGCTGAGAGCTGCAAACAGATGTGTCATATGTAAAGAGAAGAGTGAAAGCGATAACCAAGTACAGTATAGTTGGTGTGTATTTTTTACTCTCCAATAAAACTTTGTATTCAAAATATACATTTCCTGTCTGAGATTAGGGGAAAAAAATAAAATTATAAAGCCAAGAAAATATGGAATTAATTAACATATTTGTAAAAAATTACTGTTCTTTTATTTTTGTTGTAGGGGACCTGTATGGGGCCATTGGCTCCCCAGTTCGGCTGTCAAAGACTGTAGTAGTTGGCCGCAGACAGGAGCTTGTCCAGAGACTCCTTTATGTCCTTACCTACTTCATTCGCTGCTCTGAGCTGCTGGAGACGCACATGCTGGACAGTGCTGAGGACGAGGCCATTGTCATGCCCGGCTCTCTCATAACTACCTCCCTTAGAAAGGGCGAGGTGGAGGAGTCGGATTATGTCCTGGTTACCGTCCATAAACCCAGCGGAGACTACCTGTCCCAAGGGGCCCACAGTCAGCAGACTGAGACAGAAGACAGCATCTATCCATCAGACAACAGCCTGCAGAGCAGCACATTCACAGACAATGAAGTGGAGCACAGTGCTGGAGATGCGCCCAACGAGGAAGAGGAGGATGACGAGGATGAGGAAGACAGCAGCGAGAGCCAGGGATCGAGGAGCAGTGTGCTTCAGGCAGGACACGGCCAGGGCACAATTCCCATTAACAGGACTGCAGAAGTAGCAGAAGCTAAGGATGTGTGCAAGGAATCTAGCAGCCGACTGTTCACAGAGGCTCGAGTGGAGACGGTGCTGCACGTCGGCTTGGCTTCCACCAGAGAGCGGGTCTGTGTGCTGGATACAGAGACCAAGGGTGACCTGAAACCTATTGATCCATCCATCCCCACAACCCTTGGATCAGATCCATCCATACCTGCCCCCACAGAAGGTAAAAACTGTGGGTTAGATGCTTTAATTAATGCAGCATCTGGAAACCAGACCACTAAAGTGCTGGCTGCTCGGCATTTGGGGATGCCTTTGGAGAAGAAGCCTCCAGATAAGAACCTGATTGCTGGAGCATCAGTGATACCGGGAAACTCTGTGACAGGGCCCATGGCTTTGACTCTACCAGAAGACGAAGAGCCAACAACAAAAGTGACTTTTCTCATTGGAGACTCCTTGTCTCCTGAATCAGACACAGAGAGCCGCGGAAGGAAGGTGGAGGAGGACTACAAGAAACACATGCAGCAGCTGCAGCAGCCATCACAGCATCAACGAGGACAGCATTATCAGCAACAACCGCAGCAGCTGCAGATGGGAGCCGAGCTAAAGACCAGCTGCACCAGAATGTCAGAGGACCAAACCAAACAGACCAAGGCAGTTTCCACCCTGCAGCGGGTACCTAGCAAGATCTCCCAGTGGGACCTGAACTGTAGAGATGATTTTGATGTTTATTTCAACCCTGGGGAAACTAGGACTATAGATAATGTTGCCAAACAACATGAGGCCAGTAGGAACAAGGACTCGGTGGACTTTTCAGCTGCTTCTCGCTATCATGAACTAGGGGATCATGGCTTTCACAGTAAGGCCAGGGTGCAGGGTTTGGGCCTTTGTTTAGGTCCAAGTAGTGGAGAGATGCAGTCATGCAGGAAGGGAGAGAGGTTGTTGGATATGGAGAGGAGGTGCAGGTGTGAATCTACAGACTCTTCTGACATCTGCGTCTGCAGGGGCTGTCCTGCTGAGCAGGACAAAGATCTTGTGTTATCAGTCCCCGTTCCCCAGGATCCAAGGAGTAACAACAAAGAGGACCAAAAGCACAAATCAGCGCCCATCAATGACTGGGAAATACCACGCAACGAAAGCTCAGACAGTGCGCTGGGAGACAGTGAGAGTGAAGAGACCGAGGACTGGCAGGAGGAAGTTCTGGTGCCTTTTCCTGGGTGAGTAGAACTTGCTCACAAACGTGTTTTGGTTTTCAGCAATAGCTGATTAGTTGTTGGGGAATAAAAACTAAATCTATCCCCAAAATATGAAATGAAATAAACAAATTTCTCATGTTACATTTCATCGACAGGTCAAAGCTGGTGGAGAACTACTCTAAGCCAAGCATTGCTAATTTTGGCCGGTCTCTCTTTGGAGGCTACTGCCCCACCTATGTGCCAGACTTTGTACTGCATGGGATGCCTGGTGACGAGAAGCTACGGCAGAACCTCATGACTGAATTAACCCATGCAGTTCAGGTAAAGACTGGAAGGACTTACTCTTTAAGGAGCCACACTTTTTCCCTGCATAAACAAAATGCAGAATGGTGGTGTCATACCCAAAAAGGAGGCTTTGCAGCATCAGGGAGTGGGCAGCCTGAGATCATGCCAGTAGTTAAACTTGAACTTTACTTTTCAACTGGAAAATGATCCTAAGCACACAATTAAATCCAGCAGGAAGTCACTCAGAAATTAAGAAAAAAATTGAGTTAACTTATGCATGTTTGAGAAGTAATAAAATAGAAGACTGGGTCACGTTATGGATATTTGTGCTTTTTGTCCATTCTATGTGTATTTCATTGGTTTAAATGGCCATCCTTATCCTCCTGTAGCATCCAGTATTGGATGAGCCCATAGCCGAGGCCGTCTGCATTATAGCAGACACAGACAAGTGGACAGTGCAGGTGGCGAGCAGTCAGAGACGAGCCACCGATGTCAACAAGCTGGGGAAGGAGGTCCTGGTGTCCAGCCTGGTTTCCAGCTTATTGCAGTCCACTCACCAGCTTTACAAACTCAACGTGTCCCCCAACTTTGTACGTTAAGTCTTTAGAGTCAAGATCATGTTGTCCCCTAATAATTTATGTGTATACAGTAAATACCACTTATATTGTTGCTTATAAGTCATGCTCCATGTGTTGTTCCTCTCCTCTTTAGTGTATAATGCACCTTGAGGACCGTCTGCAGGAGATCTACTTTAAGAGTAAGATGCTTGCTGAGTATTTGAAGGGCCAGACCAGAGTCCATGTGAAAGAACTGGGCATGGTTTTAGGGTAAGCCCTTTACCTTTTCTTACTTATTCCGACTTTGAAATGTTAACATTTGTCTCTGTAAAGGTTCATCTGCACCCATTTCAGCCAGTTGTTTTCATCATTACAGCTAGTGACTTGGCTACTCCCATCTTAAAAAAAAAAAAAAAAAAAAAAAAAAAACAGGTCTTGAATAAATTTCCCAGGTGAACAAAAGTGTAAACCTTTAATCTAACTTTTATTTATTATTTTATTTGGTATCTTTGCAGAATCGAGTCCAGCGACCTCCCCTTGCTAGCTGCTGTGGCCAGCACTCACTCCCCCTATGTTGCCCAGATCTTACTATGAAACAGTACTGGCACTGAGGTCTCCAACAGTTTGCTTCCTGGGGAGGCCGGTCAGAGCTGTGTGGTGCCACCCCGGCCCCAGAAACGGGCCGTCCACACTCTGCTGCTGACTCTTGATATGGTTTCCTGACCCGCGTGTCTGTGTGGCGTGGGTCTTTATGGACCACAGCCAGAGCTGACACTTAAACTCATTGCGGCTATTTCGGAGCAATGATGATGTTGAACCACAGGGTGGAGTTAGAGACCACAGACCCAGAGATGGAGCGAGGCACTGCGGATGAATGGAAACATCCCTGAGATGACCTTCTCCTGTCGTTGTTTGAATGTTTTTAAATAGGACTCTTTCATTTTAGGACACAAAAGCCAAAGACTTTAATTTTATTTTTCAGCTGAAAATGGAAATCTAAGGGTGTCTATAGTGTAATAACAATGGATTTTGTTTCTTCATCTGCTTTTTTTCCCCCTGTACAATCTTAAACCTGGTCATACGAAGTGATGAATAACATGTTTAAATGAAGCAGACAGATGATTTTAAACTTTACTTTGAGGTAAATATCACTTGGAAGAGAACTTTATCAATCTCATGCCAATTAAGTCTTTTTGTTTATCATCAGGACTTTGTTTACAGGCCAAATTTCCCTGAGTTAGATCAAAAGATTTTGCTTTTTGTCAAACTACAGTGCCCACCTGACTTTTTGTTTTGTTTTTGCAAACTTGTTTTGAAACGGGGAATTAAGTGGCTTTGACATTCTTATCACAGGTACAGCACTACCTCAGATCTTCATATGGGCATGTGGCTAACCATGTACAGCCGCCCCATAGAAAACCCTGAGGTACTTTCTAAGCTATTTTAATCAGAGGAATGTCAACTGTGCAGACTCTATGCTGTGTTCTCATAAAATTTTTTAAAAAAGGGAAAGGCTGTGTAATTCCTTAAGATGATTGATTCACACAAAAAAGGAAGATAAACTTATTTTTGCGTCAGAATGTGATTAAATGGGGTCCCTTTATACTGTGGAAAAGCTAAACCATGCATTATCTGCATCTATTTTACAACCAAAAAAGAAAAAATGCTGAAATATTTTCACACTTTTATAGCTTTGCCACCTTTATACGATGTTTACGGCGTTGATGTTTGCTGCAACGAGAGGAATAGAGGAACACAGTAGGCCTTATAGTGGATATGTATATATCAGCTGACACTATTCTCAAGCTTGTTTCTATTACAGTTAGACTCACAAAATACAAAACTATAGTAGGACACGTTTTCCTTTTGTTTTCTTGGCATTGGCAGATTTTGGTTGTTATGCAATATAAGCAGGGTGCGATTTGTTGAGGGTAAAAATGCAGGTTTAGATTTTGTGGAATCTGGGACACTCTTCTTCTTTTTTCTTTTTTCTTTTTTTTTTGAAAATAAATCTTGAATTGATGGGAAAAATTTAACACGTTCACAAACTGCCCAAATCAGAGAGAGCGCCACATATTTTCTAACTATAGTGTACTTTTTATCCAGCACCTTGGAGGCAGTGGGACAATTTTTGAACTTCTGCAAATCTCTAAGATGAAAATATTGTTTGAGCTTGTTAATGGAAGTGCAGTCTAACTGCACTCTCTGAAAGCGGCACTCTAACCCTGGGAATTGCACAGTGTTTGTGTGTGTGTGTGTGTTTGTTCAGCCCAAATCGCACCCTGGGTATAACCCAAGTCTTAACGGAAAAGTGGCATAAATGTGTCGCAGGCTTCTGGAGAGCTCGTTTTTGCTGTTATAATTGATATATACATATATGCTTGTTACTGTATTTGAAGATACTCCGCTATATCAGCCTACTTTTTTTTTTTTTTTTTTTTTTTTTTTTTTGTACAAGCCAGCCATTATGTTTAAAGGGTAGGGATTTATATCTCCTTTTCCCTCTTTGTATATGGATAAATTATTTAGTTGCCCGTGTTTAAGCGTAACGGTTTGTGTAAACTGTACATACTCAAGTTTATTTCCATGTATTTGTACAGAATGTCTTTTAAATAATTGTCTCCTCGAATTTATTCTTTTCCCAATTTTATGGGAACGTTGTGCAATAAAGATGCTGATGATGAAAATTCCCGTGCCTCTCTGGGAAAGTTTTTCTGTCTCCGAATTTAACGGACAGTTAGTTGACATGACCCCGTGTTTTGGGTTGGTTTACAAGACATTACAAAGTGGCTTTCTGTCAAGCCACAAGCCTTTGAGTCACTGGCGCAGCTCCAGCTTCACATTTCATCACATCCTTATATTGTGGTTTCTTCTCTCCTTCCCCACAAACACTACATAATAAACTATTCCATGACTGCATAATTATGTGTAAACTGGTTTTAGCTTTTAAGGAAAGCCGTCTTTCATTTTCTCTTTCTTATCTTATAAGCAATACAAATTATGCGTCTTTTTTTTTTTTTTTTTTGTTTGTCTTACACAGACTGGACAGTGGATGTAAATCAGGGCAGACTGTACAAAAACAGCACTTTTGTTAAGTTTGGCTGTCAGCAGTCACCATCTGGCTTATACATTGTACCCACCTTTGAATTTCCCACCCTGAAGCTGTCTGCCACTCCACCCAACCCTCCTTCCAGTGCACGAGGTTAAATGAACCCAGCACGTACGCACACACCGCAGTTATGCAATAAATGAAGGAGTGTCCTGACTCAAAGCAAATACACTGGTGGAAGCTATGTTTCCCCACAGTAGCAACACTGCTGCCTTATGTGAATGGTAATTTATTAACACAGGGTAACAAGAATCAGTAGAAGTCAAGGCATGTGCAGATTAACGGAGTGGTTTATTGGATCTAACTCGGCTTTGCAGCTCATTCTCTAAGGGCACGGGTTTAATTATGAAATATAAGGTCAAAAGGAGCTAAAGAAAACTGATTTTTGC
This sequence comes from Oreochromis aureus, assembly GCF_013358895.1. Classification (NCBI taxonomy): domain Eukaryota; kingdom Metazoa; phylum Chordata; class Actinopteri; order Cichliformes; family Cichlidae; genus Oreochromis; species Oreochromis aureus. The sequence goes on from NC_052951.1 coordinate 23,693,769, forward strand.
CACCTGGAAAAGTCAGTAAGTCATAATTGTGAGGTAGGAATCCATAATTATAACACACCAACTCCAAATTCTGAGAAACTAACTATAATATGCTTTGTAATGCCATTTGTATTCTTCAGGTGGCAGAAATCGACTTCAATATAATCCCTCGAGTCAGGTGTTGCGTTCACACACGTCAAGGTAATCTCAATATTCCGCAAGCAGAGCAAAACTCGGGTTGCACTTTGCCTTCACATGTGTCCGAAGGCAGAGGGAGGATCTATGCTGCGTTTAAGTACTCCTTTCATAATTCCTACAGTGAAAGACCGCCTGACCCTTCCCTTCTGCTGCACTGCATTCAGCCTTTATCTGTATTCTCATTTATGACTGTGGTTGTTTGGAAAAGTCCCTGTGCCATAACGATTTGCATTTCTTTGTTGTAAATAGCGTATGGTAATGTACTGACAGACAATACAGGTATGTATGAATAGTGGATGGATTGCGTTATTCGAAGTTTCCATACACTCATCATGGGCCTGAATGCCATATTTTTGGGTTTTTAATTATTTCTTTGAACTGTTCTTTTCTCATGATAGAATTATTGTACTCTGACTTAAAATAAAAAGGTTTTAAAATTTTTAGGGTTTTTTCAAATCCACACATGGTTAAAGTACACATACATCCCAGCTAATATTTGGTTAAATACCCCTTAACAATTTGCACCTTGATCAGACATGTTTAGTAGCTTATAGCAAACTTCTGGGATAGCTCGTAGGATAACTGGTAGAGGTAATTTAAATTGGGTGGTTTCCTTGTATTTTTAATAGGGTTGAGGTTGTGGCTTTGGGAAGGCCATTCGGGTCAGTTTTGTCCATGTTTCAGGTAACTGCTGATTTGAGGTGAAGATAAAGAATTTGGAGATTGACCCCCTCCATTATTCCACACACTTTGTGCAATGTACCAGTAGGACTAGCAGCAAATCAACCCCAGATCATGATGCTACCACCACCACGCTTGATAGCTGGTACAGTGTGCTTAGGCTGGAAAGGCTCCAAACATGCCTCTTGTCGCTGTGGTCAGATAACTCAATTTTTGCCTGTGCGACTATAAAACCTTTCTCCAGAAGACATTTGGCTTGTCCACGTGGGCAGCAGCACATTTCAGTTGAGCTTGATCAAACTGATTTTGGAGCAGGGGCTTGTCTTATTTCTTTATCAACACCCTCTCAGTTCATGGTGATGTAAAACTTGCTTCACTGTGGACAGTGACGCTGGTGTTTCAGCCATTTCTAATTCAGGTTATGCTTGTGTCTGAATAGTTTTGTTTAAATAGTTGTTTAAATGGTTGATCTTGAAATCTGTAGTTGTTTAGAAACAACTGGCAAACAACTGTGGCTGTAAGAGACCTTGACAACTTATGTAAATCTACAATTCTCTAGATCACTAATGTCTCTGAATTTCTCATTGTTCTGAGTATCGGTCAATCCAGTGAGTGTTGTGTCAAACCTGCTGTACAGTCATTTCAGCCTGGGGGAAAACAAAAACAGTTAACAGATATCATTAAACGCCCAGAATCACCATGACACTAATGCCAGCGATGAATGTGTGTAAAACTATGAACACAACTGTAGCTACCACTTGTGGCGCACATGTGTAGCTACTATCATGACGAAGTGTAATTTTCGACAGAACGTAAACGCAGCACCCCGCTCAGGCAGACAGATGTCGTCAACTCTCCACCGTCGGATTCGCGGGAGGAGGGATCTAAATCTGAACTCCTGGATCTAAATGACGCTGACTACCGAAGTGGATATTTCCTTTACCAAAGATGTACAGAAATCAAGGCAGCAGGTCCAACAGACGTAACTTTCTGTCACACTTTGGCGGTGCCTGCTCTCTCTCAGACGCACAGTAACGAGGAGCTATTTGAGAGCGAAGTTTTTTTTCCCCTTTCTCTTCTCCTGGAGAAGAAGGAGTTCTCGGTCGGTCCGTTTGGAGTAAACTCCATCCATGCTCGGCTTGGCGAGGAGAGGATCCACGGGGATTTGTTCATCCCGGGTCGACTAAGAGCAGCTAGGAGACGTGAAGTGAGAGTCAGACGGAGTAAAAAGTCCTACGGTGGATTTGAGCCGAAGTTATGAAAATGACCGGCGCTATGGAAACTTCCTTTAGGCAGGCTTTGAAGAAGCCGCCCTCGCTGCGGACGGCGGAGGTAAACAAAACCAGCGTTTCTTTAATTAGCATTGCCTCGCTAATGTTTGCTAAAATCAGACGTTTGCGCCTCTTGGTGTTTGGAGTTTGACTTGATTGAGCCAGCAGTGGCTTGCTTGTGGTATAACGATCTAATTGAGACTTTTCAGTGAAGTCACATGCTCGTTAGTGGAAAGTGTACATGACTTAAATAACAGTCTGTTATATAGAAAGGGGGAAAAAAAAATAGATATTTAGCCAGTTTTTAGATTAGCAGGCTTTAGTGTCATAGCTTCTGATAGTTCTGGAGTGGTTCATTGAGAGGTTGCCGGGGTTTCAAGGCCGAGGTTGGGTAAACCCTTTTTTTGTTTTAAATTTAATTTTTTTTCCCACATCCTGTCTTACAAAACAAACCCTAACCTCGCAGCTTCCCATCAGATGGATAAATGCATAAGCCTGGGAGTGAGTTTGTGCAAACCTCATCCCGATCGAGGCCAGTTAAGTTTAATAGCTGCTGCTCCTTTCTCATCCCTCCTCTGCCTCCTCCCTGTGTGAAGCTATGGAAACACAGCTGGTTTGTCATTGCTTTAGTTACACTCTCTGCCCCCCACCCACCCAAAATAGCTCAGAGAGTATAGCCCCTCCGTGTTCAGTTCCTGGTGATAGTTTTGAAGTTGTAGGCACATTTCAAATCAGACTCCAGAATATTGTGTTTTTCTTCTTTTGGAAAGGCTCCTTTTTCAGGGGCGCCACCAAGGGGGGGCCAAGGGGGGACACTGGTCACACTGGTCGAATTTGCTGCCACCCCTGGCAAGACTTTACTATGTTGGTAGTAATTTTAATAAAGGTGAGCGCAAGAGAGAGGAAGACACCCTATGATGAGATGAAACATTAACTTGTTATTTTAAACCGACTATTATGAATTTTAAACTCTAATTTGGTTTTCATATTTAGCCATTTTCAGTGTTATCAACTTTAATTGCGGGAAATTAACTAGGCATATAATTCTTTTCTTTCTCTCGTTTTCCACATTTTTAAATAGTCTATATTAGACAACAGCATAATAAAACTGGAAATTCTGTTTTTGGTGTGCTACCTCATACGGTCACCCCAATGAAAAAATTCTGGAGGCGCCCCTGCTCTTTTTTAAAAGCTCCAATTTCCTGTTTGCTTGTGGGGTGTATGGAAGGTAAAAAGCCTCTTTCACACCTTCATAGAGCGCTTTTGTGCAGACTCCAACAAACCAAAACAACCTTGTTTAGTCCATAAATATGACACAGTGATGGCAACGACGTGGGTCTGTGATTATTTGTGTGTGATACTTACAAAGTAACTCCTTTTTGACTTTATTGATCATATTTGTACATGGGTGAGTAGCTGTGCCTGCATTTGTAAGACACCTGGTGTGCAGCCGAGGTCAGACGCTCAATAAGAAGAGTTAGGTCTCATTTTACATTGTGAAACCAGCAAAACTCCTTTTTCTGTATGTGTAAAGGAGTTTAACTGCATCTCAGTCCCTGAGATATTTTAGCATAGGAAAACAAAATGCAGTTTCAACAGAGCATCTCAGTTTTTCTACATGATAAAGAAAACATTCTGTAGTAAATCAAAGAAATCTGTCAGAATGACTTTTTAAGCTTAAATTGTAAGAAATAAATCTGCAGTAGCTCACTTTTCAGTCATCTAATTGTTTATTTCTTACTTAATTACTTTTTGCTGTAATTAAGAAGCTGTAAATTTTGAGAATACAGTTGGGTCCAAAATTTAGACCCTCGTTTGCATCTCCCAAAGTCTTTGCTGGGGTGGATTTGGCCTGAGGGCCTTATGTGTGACACCCCTGGTCTAAAACTCACAAGTAGCCATGGTGTGGTCTACAGCTGAGCCAGTTGGTCATGATTAAGTGTACAGACTGACGCTAAGTGATGTAGATAGTGTCATATCATCCATCCATCTATTTATCATCCATTTTCTTCAGCTTATCCAGTTCAGGGTCTGGATCCTGTCGCGGCTGCTGTAATGTGAAAGGGCATGGTACACTCTGGACAGGACGGCAGTCTATCACAGAGCTAACACAACGAGACAGGCGATCATTCATGCTCTTGTTCGGATCTACGGAGAATTTCAAATCCTATGTTAATCTAACCCAGTGCATGTTTTTGGACTGTTGAAGGAAGCCAAAGTACCCGGAGAGAACATACAAAGTTCACACAGGAAGGCCACAGCTGGTCAGTTGCTTCGAACCCAAGGGTTTTGCTTTGCAAAGTAGCATGTCCCTTCTTGTGTCAGCATGCCAGGTTCAATGTTGTATGAGTTCGGGGCAAGGAAAAGATGGTACAACACAAGCAATTGAGTATGTAGCACGGTGGCTTAGTGGCCAGCATGGAGTTTGCATGAGAGAATAGAATAGACTAGCCCTTTATTGTCATTGTACACGTACAACTAAATTGTAGGTTCTCCACATCAACTGTGCCAAAGTAAAATACAAATGGTAAACAGCAGGAATAAATAGCAAACAGAAGAGTTATATACAATCAAGGATGTATTCAAAAGAAGAGAAATATATACAAAAATAAGAGAAAGAGATATATTGGAAAACAAAATAGTTGCAAAGTGCTCAGAGTTGGTGCAAAGAAAAGACTTGGTGTGGAAAGAGTCCGTGTGTGAGTGGCCAGAGCGATGAACGTTACTCAGATCATGGCTCAGATTGGTGGGTGGGGTGGGGTGTGGGGTGGTGGTGTTTGTAAATCTCCCTGTTTGTGTGCTTGTGCATGTTTTCTGGAGGTGCTATCAGGACACACTCGCAAAAGAGGGTCTTATCTCAAAGGTTTTACTTCCTGGTTGGGTAAAAAAAAAAGTCACTGTTTCGATAATGAGTCTTTTGAGAAAACTCTCAAACACTTCCTGGTTCTGTGTGAGGAGAACTTCTTTCGGCTCGGGACTGATGAGCATTGTGTGTGGGTCACATTGCATTGGAAGGAGTTGGAATCAAGAATGGTTATCAAGATGCTAAAAAATAGATTTAAACCCTTGAACTCCAGCATTTTTGTTTTTTTATTATTGAATATGTAAGATGCTAAGAAGTCTTTGTGCTTAAATCATACTCTACTGGAAACCTGTCATCTGAATTTTCTGGATGTGCTGTAGGTACTCCTGTCTCCTGTACAGATGTTTGGCTGAGTGGGAAATCTCTCCCACCGCACGTTTAATTCCTCGCCAACCCTCCCTAGTTTTGTGGGTCTTTTACCTCCCTGCCTACCTTTCTCGTTGCCATCCAGACGCCCTGGTGGTAACGGACGACAAATCATGCCGGGGTGATTTACGGTGGTTTGGGCTTCTCCCAGTACACATCGGACATTTATGGGAATTCCAGTCATCACAAAGCCACAGGCTCCCGAGGGAAAGGTGCAAGTAAAGGAGAGAAAGAGAAACACAGACTTTTTGGTGGTGACTCTTTGCTCTCTGAGCAAGCATGAACAGAGCAGAGGAGCATATCGGTGTGTGGTCGAAGCCTTGTTCTTGGAGTGCTCGCAGAGAAATGTTTCAAAAGAGGCCGTGTGTTTCAGCAGGAGCTACCGAAGACAGTGGTTTGCTCAGCGCTGACACAGCTCAACAAATTAGGGTTAAGTAAAGGATAACACTGGGATGTTGATTTAAAAAATTGTTGCCCAGGTTGAAGGCCTCCATCCACGGGCCCTGGTACTGTCTAGTCAGCACAGAAATGTCAGCATTTGTCATTTTCCTCTCTTTAGAGGCCTTTGGCTCCCATTCATTCTTTAAAACTGGCCTCACAGCTGATGGCAGCCTAGGCTAGATGATTTCCAACAGTGGAAATGGTACCAAGTGTTCTGATTTTCTTTATTTTTTTCAAAATGTCACTGCATCAGAGAGGCTCATGTAACTGTAAATTCAATTCAGTTTATTTAGCGCAAAATCACAACAATTGCCTCAAGTTACTTTATATTGTAAAGACCCTACAATAATATACAGACACCCCAACAATAAGCAAGCACTTGGCAACAGTGGTAAAGAAAAACTCCCTTTAAACAGGAAGAAACCTCTGGCAGAACCAGGTTTAGGGAGGGGCAGTCATCTGCCGATGCCGGTTGAGCGTGAGGGAGAGAGGCAGGACAAGCAACACACCGTGGAAATGCAGAGTCGCGTATATATGGTATAGTTAAAGTCATAGAACGAGCCAAATGTGCGTGAGGCTCTGACAGGAAATTGCATTCTAATTCCAATTTCATATGGAATATACTTTGCTCTGCACGACACCTCAGTTGCATCTTTCTAGAAAGCGAAGTAAGATGGTAAAACGGCTCTCTGTGATACTGATCGTTTAAGTGCTGTGATGTAAATGACAGAACACTTAAGGGGAATGACATTAAAAGAAAGCCTCCACATGTGCTTCTGTGCAAAGTGCACACAAATAATTTAGTATCTGAAACTGCATGTGGGCATATATAGTCTTCTTGTTTCCTGCTTGCTTTCATTGTTACTTTATTTTTCTCTTCGGTGTTGCACGGGCATCACTGCGCAGCTGACAGAGTCTGCTCAAAATACGCTTCTGGTGACTTTCGGCGATAAAGACAGCAGGAAGTGAAGACGCCAAACATGCGTGACACCAGTAACTGTAAAACTGATATTCTAAGATATTTGCAGCGTCCAATTGGTTCGATGTAGTTTCCAGCTAATTACCACTGAACATGGCTAGACATGTTGCTAGACAAGGCTGGCGTCTTCTAGCTGTACTGATATTGCAGTTTGAGCTATATCTTTAGGCTTCAGTAATTAACCCAGCCTACTTTACTACAGGATATTTTATTACCCATAAAGTACCTCAGACTATGCAATCTGCTTCCCAGTTGCTGTTTTAACCGTAATTATTGCAAAATTAGGAAAGTACTCCCGTAAAACAAACCAAAGTGAAAACCAGTTTGACACATGCATCATTTTACAGAGAACTGTGTGGGTTGCAGACATTTTTCATATTTAAGGGAGCACGGTGGCACGTGTTGGTTAACACTGTTCCCTGAAAGCAGAGGGTCCTGGGTTCAAATCCACCAACTGGCGGTGGATCTGATGTGAGCGTGACTGGTTGTCAGTCTTTTTTGTTAGCCCTGTGACAGACTGGCGACCTGTCCCCAACCCTCACCCTGTGGCAGTTGGGATAGGCTCAATACCCCCCACACCACCACCACCCCCAGTGACCCTCCTGAATTGGATGAGCAAAAGAAAATGGATGAATGGATTTGGTCGCTTTGCAGAATACAACTTCAGGGTTTCTGCCAGTGCATTGCAAGACCCTATTAGTAGAGATTGGTTTTTCTATAACAGTTAATCTGTTTCAACAAACCACCCTAAAAATTATATAAAAAATGTTATAAAGAACCAGTCAAATCTCATGACTTAATAGACCTGTACAGCTTGGCTCCACTTATCTGCACTAATGACAATAGGCCTGGTCATTTATAATGTATGAGTGCAAGAATAGCCATGATTCCTTGCTCTACTGCTGTTCTACACATAAAGTGGGAAATAAACTGACCACCAGTCTCTCCTTTCACCTTCTTGTTCTTCCTGTGAAGAACAAGAATAACAGTCATTGTTAAACGGCCGCTGTGAAAACCTTTTTTTCCAGTTTTCAGTCAAGAAATTGAATCAAATCTCAGATCAGCAGCTTTTGAACACACTGACATTTTTGATGAGCCAAGCAATTTGTTTGATTTTTTTTGCCAGTTTATAAAATATAGTGAGCGAGACATTATTCTGTCATCGTGGGGCAACATCGAGGTGAATGAAGTGGATAGGAAGTGATGTTTTAGACCAGTGAATTAACCTTTCAAAGCCAAATTTTTGGATGCAGCGTCTTTGAAGGCGAACGCTGCACACTGCCAGCTGAAGTGAGGTAAATGACACTGATTATCTTGTTGCAGTTGCGTTTGTCAAGTTGCGGGATGTATTTGGCAGCATGTGGACTGTCACTTTTTTGAAGCGGAAAAACGGGCAGCATAAGAATCAATTTGATATGAGCCAAGTTGTGTTGGCTGCACAGAGTTTCTCACAGTGTCTCCTAAAAGGAAGGTCTTGTGGGGTGTTTCCAGCATTCAGTGATTAGTACAAGAAGCAGTCCAAGGACAGACAGCCAGTGAACTCTCAACAGGGTCATGGGTGCCTAGTACTCACTGATTGTGGCATAAATTGCTGAAAACCTTAATGCTGGCTATGATCTGTAGTGTGACTTAATAGTAACTCACATGGACTCGTAGCTGGCTGTGCATCAGAGTTGGACTGTGGTGAAGTGAAAGAAAGTGGTCTGCTCCGATGAATCAGCTTTTCTCTTCCTTCACCAGGCGCACGTCTACTGTTCACCTGGAGAAAAGATGAGTCCATGCACTATGGAAAGAAAGCTCTTCTCGTTCTGCTGAGAAAAGTTGGCCCTGCCACTTTGACATGTGCTAAACACTGGTGCAGACTCCCTTCACCCCCCTTTCAACAGGATAGTGCATCATTCTGCAGTGTTTTAATGAATGTGACAAAGTCTGAGGAAGAGACTTACAGAACCTATAGCTTCTGTCCTCCTGCCTGATAGCACAGGCCGTCTTTAGAGGTCTTTGCTTTGACAAGTCGGAACTGTTTTGGTGGAAGAAGGGCGACCTACATGGTGTAATGCAGGTGGTTTCCATATTAAAACTGCCTATTGTACATTGCTGGCCCACTTAGCATGAGAAATGGGTATATTTTTTTTAATTTTCTGCAAAGCTTTCAAGCATAAATACACGGCAGAAAGTTTCTCAGCATTTACTATTGGTTTCTAAACCACAGGTTGGCCTGTGGTTTAGACATCTGTTGAAGAGAAACTGCATTTGTGAGACTTCCTTTCACAGTGTCAGGCTGACTATTATGCCAGTTATAAACTGGCGTGCAGGCAAACACTGGATCAGTAACGCAAAGGGAGAAAATGGGTGAAAATAAGTGGGATAGTGGAAAAATCAAAAGATTAGAACAGTGTAAGGAGATGAAAGGTGAGGGAACAGTCAGATGAGTCATAAAAAAGAGTTGCAACAGAATAGATAGACGACAACAGAAGGGAAACTGAGGAAGTTTTTATGATACAGAAAGCGGGAGAGAGAGCCAGAGAGATGCACTCGTTGATAAGAAAGTTTTTATGAGGTATAGATGGGTTATTGAAGAGGTGACACAGAAGGCAGGAAGGGGAAAGTAAGAGACAAAGTTACTGGAAGGTTATACAAGAAGGTCCTTCTCAGAGGTGGGAGGGGGAAGATATGGGTTTTTTACATTGAGAAAGTCAGATAGGCAATGCTAGACAGATATGTGTGGATGCATAAAGAAAACTTCAGATGAAGTTTTTGTCCAATGTTTTGACGTGAACTTTCATGCCAGAATAGGGAGAAAACATCTCACAATGATAAATGCTCATAGAGGAAATAAAATAGTGCTGTCTGATTGCTAAAGATATGACACAAAATTTCCTATTAAGAAGAATTTACTTGAGCCTTTTTATCCACAGTAATGTGCACATCAAATTAAATTAGATCTTGCTTACGTTTTGGTGTGTTGCTTCAGGTACTGGTGACAAAATGCAATGTGACGCAAGTCCACTTTGAATTGCCCAATAACTGTTGTCAGCTGACAATAAAAGGTTCATCCCAGCTCATCTGTTGCTGCAACAACAGATGAGCTAGGATGAACCCTTTGCTGAAGCACCATGTGTTCAATGCGGTGTTTGCATTTAAATGAGGAGTGAGGTGTGTAAGGTATCCAAGAAAAACCTGTTGATATACTGGTCAACTGGGGTATATAAACGTAGCACTAAAAGTACGAAATTTTGTCTTTGGTCTTTATATCATTGTTATAACAATTCCTCTTGGCAAAAAATCTTATACGGCTTGTTTATTTCTCCCCAACTGGTGCCACATTTGTAAGGAAAATGCATTTATTTATTGGTTTTACAAACTGTAACAGCCTGGCACCTCCTACTCGTGCTGGTCACCAGCTTGGTCACACATTGTGGGATGGCATCTCACTCTTCAACCAGCATTTGTCACAAGTCAGCCAGTGTGGTTGTGTTGGTCACAGAAAAAGCAGACAATAGTTAAAATTGTTAAGATAGCAAGCATCCTTGTTGCCCTACTGTTACCCTTTCTAGTTTTTTAAAGATTAACAGTGACTTTGTCTTCATGCTGGATGTTGTCTTTTGTCTGTGATTGTCTCTGTGTGCAGAGCTGCACCTACACAGGGCAGCGATCCGTCTGTCCCGCACAGCTGGCATCCTCGTGGGTGGATGCTGGCTGGTTGCAGCTGCCGGGCCTATTGAATTTTCTGGCAGAAACCTTTCATCAGTGTTTAATCAACGTATTTTAACAGGACACTAAATGTGGAAAGGAACCGACTGGCATTTGTGTAACACTTTTGTGGGAGGAAGCTGAGGAAGTACCTGGAGGAAACCCTTGCAGGCAAAGAGGAGAACATGCAGTCTCCACACAGAAAGGCCTCACCCAGGGTTTGAACCAGGAACCTTCTTGCTGTGAGGCTGCCCCATTATGTAACCTGAATTCAAGCCCCTTGAGGCAACTGTTGTTGTGATTTGGCGCTACAGAAATAAAATGAAATTGAACTGTTTTGACACACAGACCCGAGAGGCCACCCTGCTCCTTTAGATTAATTTAACCGTGGTTTGACTTGGGTAATCATTGGGTTTCATTTCCTTACACCTAAGCAATCCCATAACAACCACGAGCCTGTCGAACCAGGTTTTTAAAGTTCCACTTGTGGCTCTTGATTCTTTATTAAGGTTCTTTAAGGTGAGAGTCACAAATGACTTGAATATACAGTCTCATGTCATATCAGCGACTATACTTGCAACATCGTCACATTTCGTCAGTCTCTGCCCCAAAGCGTCAGACGTGAGGGTCTTTTTATCCAGCCTGATGTAAACACAGCGCAACTTAACTCGCATCTGCAGGGGATACTCCCACAGTTACCTGCAACGACATCAACAAACCCGACTGTGCCAGAAGAACCGCCGAGACGACAGGAACTCTGAAATTAAACGGGCACAGAGCAGTCTGTGTATGAGTGGCGAAGCTGTGTGCATCTGTGTGTTTAACTGGGTGAATAAACACAGCCTTCCCCTGACCCGGGACACTGAAAGCTCTCCTTGTGGATCCAATAAAGGCCCCTCCTAACTGAGCTTAAGGGCCTGTGGACTGGGAGGGAGGCAGGCAGATGCTGAAAAACTGGTAGTGACTCAAGTTTTAGTGAGTGAGTTTTTCTCCTCTATAAAGTTTGTGGTTGTTGGTTTTAGTTTAGCCTTTATATATATATATATATATATATATATATATATATATATGGCGCTTTAAAAAAAAATGCAGAGTAGTGTAATAATGAAAGCAATTTATGACACTGTTTCATCTAAATAGGGATATGATGAAATACTAGAACAACACAGAATTTTCAAAGGTTTTTCACTTAGTTTCATAAGGCTACATTAGTTTCAATCCCCCCCCATTGATAAAAATACTAATTGTTACATAAATGTATCTGAAATGCTGCTTTCACCCTTTTCTGCTGTGTTTACTCACTTAAACCTTCTAAGAAACTAATCTAGCCATAGCCCGTGTTTACTGCCTTAATCACTCTGTAATCCCACGTTTCACTTTACACATTCATTATAAGCTTGTGTTGAAACAGAACCACTTGTAATACTAAGTCCCTAATAGCTTGGCTGTTTAAAGCCTGTTTTGAAGTCCCTCATTCACACAGCAGTCGACAACAACAGCGGGGCTTTGTCCCGCTGGGTATTGTATGAATGTAAACATGTCAGCTTTTCCTGTGGGTGCCACTAACCACACCGCCCACAAGCCCAAGGTTCCCAGCATATGCGAATGCAATGCATAGTGCAAACGTTATAGCACGTCACTGCTGCTGTGCGTGTGTGTGTGTGTGTGTGTGTGTGTGTGTGTGTGTGTGTTTGTGTGTGCAAGCGGTGGGAAGCGTAACTACATTCCACACAGGACAGCAGGCGTGAACAGGCAGATATCGTCAGCTCTGTGCTGTTGAGTTTGTAGGGAATGCAGATCAAGGCTACACAGGGACTCATATTGCATAGTTTAGCTGACGGGGTTACCTTGACATACTCAACATGCATGAGTTGATCATTTGCTGTGTTGCTCTGCCAAAAGCTGGTGTGCAATGCCTAATTGCAAAATGATTATTACTAAACTTGGTAGATATTAAAAAAAAAGGTGGGGCATGGGGTTAAGGGCTTAAATTCTTAAATATAAAAATATCCCCGGGATGACACAGTGTCCTGGAATGCACTTTGCTTGTTAATGCTATGTTAGCCATCTTGTTGGTGCGGTTATTGAGAGTGACCTGCCACTAATGCGTGACAGCTTTATTTGTGATAATGAGCAGTAAGGAGATGCTCCTGTGACCATGGGGTGACCACGTACTAAAGCAGGAAGTAGCTATGCTTTAAGGAATGACAAAAAGAAAAGTAGATTGATAAAATCTGTGCATCTGCTTAATATTTTCACTAACAACATTTGTTTATTTACTTATGCCTGTCATTGATCTGTAATAGAGATGCATTGATTTTTCTCCTTTGTAAACATTACTTTCTGGATAATTTAGACTTTAAAATGACTCACGTTTATTTCCAGTTAACCGACTAATTTTAGCATGAAGGGTGTGGTACTTGGAGGTACCAGAAATCTGTCAGACTTGGCGCTTTACTGTTTTGGTTCTTTCTCTCTGAGCAAAAGCAGGCCAAGAAGCAGCCTGTGTAGGAACCTGTTGCCGCAGTACTCTTATTAAAGCAGTTTTATGAGCTTGCAAAACTGGTCTGGAATGTGTGTTAGAAAAGGAAATCAGCAGAGACTTACAGCTGTATGTTTGCGTACGAGTCTGCCTTACTGATCATGCCCGGTCAGGATCTGGGTCACGATTTGAGTGTTTCTTTGCAGTGTAATGATTTGTGGCAAAGTTAAATTGTTCTACCCTGAAGTATTTTCTTTATTTGGCAGACTTTGTATCTTAGGTCTGTTGGCAGCATGTAGCTGTTTTCCTTGACAATAAAACAATCCAATAAAATTCAGTTTACAGGCGTACCAATCAGAATATCATAGCAAAGCAATTCTCCTTGCATCCCTGTAGTGCTGTAGGTGCCAGTACTGCAAATAACTTTCTTTTGGAATTCACCTTCAGATTGTTTTCTCAATCAACTGTATTTCATCTTTAAATATGGCCATGACTTAAACTGTACTAAATTTCATCCATCCAACCATCCTACATGTCCTGGCCCTGACCTGGGACCTCCTCCCAGTGGGACATGCTCAAAACATTCTGCCCATTCTGCCCTCAATCGTGGACAAGACCCTGAGATACTTCCATCTTCTTATTGCTAATTTTCCTCTTGCCCCGACTGCTGCCTGATCCACAAAACACCAAATCCCTATGACCCATCCTGTGAGAGGTGGATCCACAGGTGGTCGGGCCCGTGTAATTCTGGGGGCACCCTACCAGGGGCAAACAACATAATTGCTGGGATGATGGGGGCACACAAACCCCTCCCCATCAACACCACAATAATGTAATGATTCATGGAGGGTCACTCCTTTTTATGGAAGCTGTTGTTTCTTGTGGCAGCAATTAGTTTATGTTCTTCTTCTTCTTCTATTTCTAGTTTGGGGAATCCCAGCTAAGTTTTTGCAGTGAAAATGCCAAATGTGAGCGTAGCTTAAAACTGGAATGAGGCTGGACAGAACACCAGTGTATACAAATACCCTTCTGGCAGTTCTGCCAACAGAGAGCCGGCTGATGTCAGCAGCCCTCCAAGTAGGCTGACTGCGCCTGGCATGCAGGAAACCCTGTAGACTATATTTTGTAAAGCCTGACATTATACTCTGCAAAAATGATCCTTTCTCCTCCCAGTACAAAGAGGCATTAAGGCTTAAAGAACTGGCAGAATCTGGCTGAGATTTCCCATTTATGTCAAATCAACTTTGACTTACTGGACATTTAAAACTCCCTCTCCTCTGTCAGCTCAAAGTTTCCTGACATCCATTATGCTTCTCTGCATAAAGATATAATGCATTTGCTTTAAGTAGAGAAGGTGAGGCCTCTAATGAGATGGCGAATTTTTGTTGCAGTGCTTCTATTGTTTTCTCCTATTAATTTAATTATTTATTTTTTACTTATCGTTGGTTTATTTCCAAAACTATATCTTATTGATAAACGGCTAGGCAAATGTTTTGCATTTTTGTTGGTCTTCCAAATCTAGTGAACTAAATCTTAAGATTCCCCGTCACTAGCTCTCTAGGGGCAAGGGGAGTAAAATTGATGACCAAGTGGAAACAGGTGAAGGCTAAAGCATGGTCTTCTAATGAATGACAGTTTTCACCATAACGAAAATTGCAGAACTAAGCAGCCCGCGAGGCCAAGAAATAAACAAGAGTCCTAACCTTCGATGTCAGTGGGAGTATCATAGCTGCAGCCCACGAGGTAGAGCGGATAGCCAGTGGATAGATCCCGACGTCCAAGTATCCTTGGGAAAGATATTGAACTGAGTTACCCCTGATGGGTCCACTGGAGTGTGAGTGTGTGTGACCTAAAAAACAAATACAAAACAAAAATGTGTGTTTGTAAATGAGTGAATGAGGCTTGTAGTAAAAGTGCTGTGAGGGTTCAAATTGAGTAGAAAGGTGCTATATAAGTACCAGTTCATGATTACAGGTTAGTAATTTAAAGAAAAAAGCACATAACTCTCTTAAAACTTAATATTTCTGAATAAAAATAAAGCGACCTACACACATGTAGGAAGTGGAAGAGAAATTAAGCAACTAACAGTGTGTGTATTTAAAGCCACAAAATGTTAACGTACCAGCAGAGTACAACAGTCACATTTCAATGTTTCAAGCCAACACTAACAAGGTTTATGGTACTGAGAGGCATGACGGCAGACTGTTCAGTCAAAATCAGCTGACCGACTGCTTTGCTGCCCATTTAAGCATGTGGTGTGATTGATGATGACCATAGTAATATGTGGTCTCACTAAGAGTCCAGCTCCATTACTGTTGTTCTTATTTAGCTCCATTACTGTTGTTCTTATTTAGCGGTCTGATTGTAGAGTGTTAGCACCCCGTGAACTGTTTCTCACCTTGAAACACAGCATACAAAAAGCAAAGAACGCAAAGAGCTTTTTGGATGTTTAACAATCCTTATTTGGTGGAAGCTAAAAAAGAAAATCTGGACTTGAACCCTTACTAAAGTTGTCAAAATAATCTTTGTTTATGTTATACTTGGTGTCTTTGTGTAGCCCTTCAGGTTATCCACTGTTTGAATCGAGCCCTCAAAGCCTGCTTTCTTCTGATTGGCTTTCCCTCATAATCAGAAGGTTTAAACAGCAGAGTCGTGAAGCGAGCAAATGCCTCGTAAATAAAACCAACGATCGTTATTACAGTGACTACTTAGATCTTTTATACTAGAGATGCATTATCCGTTCCCCAAAGGGATTTGGGGTTTGACAGTGCTTATCAAGTATTACCAACACTGCTAATTTACTGCCCTAAATTAACAGTCATTTTTTTGTTTTCTGTAATGGTAATAAAATATTTGCATTTTCTTATTTTTAATCACCGGTGGTCTAATAAATTCGTCAAGCACTCTTATGACAGAAAACAAGGAAAAGCATCACTTAGTCCCCTTTAACCAACATAGTTACAAACAAACAGCAGATTTTTATATTGGCAGCAATGTTGAGATTTTCTATACAGACCTTTGAAAACCTTTTTTTGTATTTGTGTGTTTGAATCTCCTCTAGATCAGTTACAACATTGGGAGTTTTTTTTGTATTGTATAATTAAGAATAATAGAAAAGTTTCCAACACTGTAGAAAAGAGCAGCTGAACAGCAGAGTTTGGTAATTTGTGGTTGTTTCTGCCGTGCCCTGGAGTTTTCTTCCCATTTAAGAAGAAAAAGAAAAAAAGAAAGTCATATTCATGTAACACAAAATGTTTAGAAATCCATCAGCCTTGAGGATCACAAGAAGAATTTCCTGCCCAGCTGTAATTAGCAGATTCTGATAGTCGGCATGAACTGTCTCATCCCATACATTTGAGATGGACTGGCTGCCAGCCGTTCCTATTGAGTGGGATGAAGTCTGGAGTGCTGACAGAAGCGGTGTTGTGGGAGGCCTCTTTTTTGGCAGATCCCACTGTGGAAACATTGAGTCACTGTCCACATCACAACACAAACCCCAGGCTGCTGACTGTCTGCCCTCTCCCCTCTGCTTCCCATTCAGCCCTCTGACCCAAACCTCTGCCTTAATTCTAAACAAAATCGGGATGCTAATTTTTTTAGCATCACGTTTCACAGACTGAAAACAAATACAGATCAATGAGTCCTTGAAGTGTTGTAAGCAGCAGTGGGTTTGTATTGTACCCCTCTTTTCCTACATCTTAAAAATGTTAGATTGGTTGTTACCAAGTCGTGTGCGTGTGTTTCTTGAGCCAGAGCTACTTTCTTCTGGGGTTCATATGACATAGATTGTTACTGCAATAAACCGCAAAAAAAAAAAACTATGAATGAATTGTTCATTTACAGCATCTGTACATTGCATGCACTCATTCCCACTAAAAAAGTGAAAGGGAACTTCAGTGTGTTTACCCAGTGGCTGGATGGCGGGATTACGAGAGTGCGACGCATCAAAGGCCACGTTCGACAGTAAGGGGGATAATGGGGAGGGGGATGAGTCACTTTCTTGTGTGGTGGAAACCACAACTAACCACCAGTGAACGCGAGTCAAGAGGACGTCATTCATCGGGTGAAGCTGATGCTAACATGGTGAGCTTTGGAAACCAAACATCACTTTGAAGAGGAACTCGTCCCACTTCAAAAGAGCTCTGGATCCAGACCACAGGCAACAATAGCATTTGTAGGATTGTGTGGCTGTATCTGATAAAGTCACGGAGGCAGGATATATGCTAGTGAAGCGGTGACCCTCTTGCAGAAAAACTGCAGGTGTGAGGTCTAGGTGGGTGCTGGGAAATGTTAAAGGAACAGATGACACAGGGGCTGTCCTGTCGTGGCTGGGAATTTCAGCTTGGCCGCTGTTGTGCATGAAAACATTTGAAAACCACTACTTCACAAAGATGTTTTTCTCCTCACACGGTCTCTTTGTCTTTAACATGGGCCATGCACACCAGGTGCAACTGCTCACCTGATATTTTAATATTCAAAGCAGAGATTTGGCCACTCCGAAGATATCGGGAATCGGGCACAGTGTTTCTGTTAAGTGAAAGCAAAAGACACGAGCTACAAGGGCTTGTACTGACAACATTCCTGCTTTCCCCTTCTTTAAAGGCATTAAAAGAATGAAGCCGGGCTGGAACAACACTGCCCGTCACGCAGGTCTTTGTGCGCTTGTTCTCACGGTCACTTATATTAGAATACCAGTTGATTGAATACACTGTTTGGGGGATGTTTTAAAGATATGTTGCAGGAATATAAGCTCATATAAATCTTGTCTTTACAATTTCTGCAAGTTTGCACAGCGACTGAAATTCGACTTCCTGAAAATGGAGCCCACATGGAATTCGGCGGTAACCTGGAGATGAGACTCCAGCAAGCGTTTGAGCAACATGCGATCAAGAAGAGGGGGAGTTGATGCAATAGTTTGTAAACCAGACCACTTACACATCATGGTGTGCCGGGTACGCTACACTGCGTTTGCAGAGACTTGTGAGGACAAGTCGAAAGTGATGATAAAATGTAAGCAAACATAATGACGCGTGGTTTGGTTTTGTTAGTTGTGTGTTGCTTAACCCATGTGTCTCAATCTGATGGTTCAACTATCATTGTGACTCATGCAGTTTTTACTCAATTTCGTGTGTGACAAATCCCCAAATTTCTACTCTTGTGAAGCTTTAAATGGGAAGTTTTTCATCTTTCTTTTTTTTATTGTTGTTGTTGTTTGTTTGGAATTGTCACCTGTTCACGTCACCTTTGCCTCGATTATCTTGCCAGCCTTTCACTTCCAGTAAGTGTTTTCAGTCACCTGCAAATTTATTCACCAAGTCATTATCTGACTTACTTGCTCGGTCACCTCGTTTGCTGACACATTTGAAAAAGAATGCAGGGCGCTCACCTCTGGAATGCTGGGAATGTGAAAGCTTGGGTTCCCTGAACTTCACATCTGCCTCACGAGCATGGCATGAACCCAGTCAAGACAAAGAAGGCCTGCTCATCTGTGACGTAATACGACACCTTCGCAGCTTTTTGAAGTATTTCATATTAAACCTATTAGTTGATAGTAACTTTGCAACGTGCGTCTGTTAATAGAATTATTTGATACAAGTGGTTGGGTTTGAGGAGTGAGGTGGGGAATGGCGAATGAAGCTAAGTTGAAAACTGCTTTAAAAAAACATTTGAATTTAGCTTTTCCCTGCAGACGCATGTAAGCGTTCTTGCACCCAACAATATTTTACCCTTCTGCCCTTACTTTACACGTGTATGCAGTGCCGCGAGCTAAACACGCTGCCAGTGAAGGTGTTTTACCGAAAGCATGCGAAACTGAAGAGGGTATGGACACAACTGCGTGTTTTCAAATCGGTAAACAATCAGCTAATTTGCCTGCACTAAAAAATAAAAAAAACCCTGCTGAGAAGTTCTCAGGCAACAATGTAAGTAAGAACAGATTAGGATCAGTGTGTCCGCTGCTGTTGACACTTGCGGGTTCGTCATCACCAAAGATCAGAATGCAAGTCATATGAAAGGGAGCTTTTTTCTTCTTTTTTTTGTAGCATTAAATATATATAAAAAATATATATACAGTTCAAAGGGCTTTGATGGCATGGTCGTTTAACAAAAAAATGCTATCAAAGTATCAGAATTTACAGTATTAATAATGTGCTTATAAACCATTAAAGGTGGTATATGTTACAATAGATCACGCCTCTGTGAATGAATGCTTGTTCTGTGTGCCCTCGTCCTTTATTGCACTTTGGGTTGTGTATATTGGACATATTGGTGCTGATCTTCTATGTGTCATTACTAATTTTGAAATTTCGTAAATTTCTTTGAAATCTGGCGTTAAAGCGTTGATATTGTTCAAATAGATGTTCCCGTTTTGTTTTTTTTTGTTTTGTTTTTTTTTTCTCGATTGAATCTCTTACACTGTATAAGGAAGTGATACTTCAGTATTGCAGTAATCAGGTTCTGAAAACACATTTTTGAGTCAACGAGAAACCTATTAAATCTGGGAAACGTGTTTTTAAAACAAAAGCGAAAATAGGGGTGTTTTTGACCTCGCTGTGCAATTCTGTAAATACTTTAAACCCCAGTTTTGCCCTGGAGGTTGTACGAGCTGCTGTTTCTCACCCGCAGTCGTGCAGTCGGCAGTTACCTCACACCCCTGTCAGATAAAATATTAGCTGCTCATTCAATTCTTATCAGACAGTAGTGCAGTTTGAACCATAACAGACACATTAATGTTCATCAGGTAGGTGCAAATGTGCGTGCACAGGGCACTGGGAAAAATCCGCACGCAATGTGACATGTTTGGTGTTCACAAGTCATTTGAGGACATCATATACAAATTTACATTTAATCAAACCTTTTAGATTTTTCTAAATAATTTTATTTAGATTTTACAGGAACTAACTTTGCATATGATTCTAATGATTTGACTGTACTTTAACATCATGTCATAGAATCAGTCATCCTTAACATATTATTACAATGAGGTAAGTGGGGTAAAGTGTGACATTTAAATGTCAGTATTCAAGCTCTCATGGGGGGAACAGTATCAGGTGGCTTCTAAAGGTTACAGTCTTAAACACATATATTATCCAGACAGAGGCTGATAATAACAACATGTTTGCAGAGTCCATAATAGTAACTTGTAGCCTCTAATTTGTAACCAGTGAACTCTCTCTAACTGGTTTCTCCAGATGGCAAAAGAACTAACTTCCAGTTAAAACTGTAGGTATCCACCCAGTCCAGCTCATTGATAAGGATCGTATCAGCCTTAATGTCCACAAGTGTGTTCAGAGGAGGGAGGATTAGAGGAATGTGCTTCAAAAAAGGAGGGAGAGGACTATTGACTCAGCAGCTGAGAGCAAACAGAGTAGTTAAGTAGGCATGTTAGAGGCAGAGAGAGACAGATTGATCTCTACACATGGAAACAAATCTTTTGAGACTGTTAAAGTGAGGTTAGGCTTTGGTGATCTCACTGATCGCTTACAGTAAGTTCCATTATCAAAAAATCTGATGAGTGTGCGTGGTGCCGCCTGATGCTGAAGGGTTTGAAAGTATGACGTGGCGTCTGTTTTCATTAGCATGTGACATGTAATGTTAATACACACTCCTCCAGACTTGCCAATTTACCCAAAAAATAAAGTTTTCTCTACTAAAGCCACTTTTAAAAAGTCTTAAAGAATATTTTAATTATATGGCCTGTATTTGTATAGCACTTTACTTAGTCCCTATGGACCCCAAAGCACTTTACACTACATTCAGTCATTCACCCATTCACACACACATTCACACACTGGTGATGGCAAGCTACACTGTAGCCACAGCTGCCCTGGGGCGCACTGACAGAGGCGAGGCTGCCGGACACTGGTGCCACCGGGCCCTCTGACCACCACCAGTAGGCAACGGGTGAAGTGTCTTGCCCAAGGACACAACGGCCGAGACTGTCGGAGCCGGGTCTCGAACCGGCAACCTTCCAATTACAAGGCGAACAGGCAACTCTTGAGCCACGATCGCCCCATATTTGTTTGTTGCCAGATGGAAAAAAAAAAAGCAAATGAAGTCATTTTCCACTTCCACCAGGAGATCCTGCTCTAAGTGTTTGATCTTCAGTTCTTAGTTGTGCTTGAAATGCTGCTGGATTGATTCTTTTTCTGTCTTGTCTTGATATTGGTTACACCAAAGCCAGATGTGTTGTGGTGAGATTTTTATTGTAAGCGGGGTGGTCTGAACTGATTCCCCCCACTTGCCTGGATTTTAAGGCAGAAAACATATTTGTCCAAGGCCTGAGAAAGTTTGAAGTACATGGAGTTGAGTATGTGAGAGAAAGCTTTTCCCCGCCAACCTCTGCGGTCGCTGTGCTCATTGAAATAGCTTAGTCCAGTTAGTCCACTGTGTCAATCAGGTTATGTATATACAGACATAAATCCATTGACTGGCAGGGGTTTGTGTGTGTTCCTGTAAGTCAGATGGTGGTCTGATTGTGTAACTATGGTGATACGGCTTTTGATGTGATTTACACATGACTATCTTCCATGCAAATATATTCAAACCACTGTATATGTGAATGTGGCCGCAAGTTCATCCACTGGGATATTATCATCCTGCATAGCTATTTATTTTAAGTTAAATAAGTACAGAAAAACATAAATATGCTACCTTTTTAAGTTACAAATGCTACCCAAATTCCAGTTTAGTCTACAGCTGGTCTAATTTGGAGACGGATAATCAGAAGACGTGCGAGTCCTGCTGATGATGCATGACTGTAAAAGTTCACTGATGTACTGTAGGAGGGGGCTTCACCAGGCAGTGACCTAAAGATGAATACCAGAATTTTAAATTTAACAGGGAGCCAGTGCAGTGATTCTAGCAGAGGTGTGAAGTGAGAGCGCTTGGAGGATCTGTTAAGGAACCTTGCAGTAGCTTATTGTACAATCTGCCATAAACTGCTGTGTGGCAGCAGTGCTAATCTCCATGCCACCGTGCTGCCCTTAGTTAAAATCAAGCATATACATGTAAGTCTCAGGGTCTTTAAAAGTTTCTAGTCTATAGTTTAGAAGCCATGACCTCCAATGCACATTTTCAGTCTAGGACGAAGAACCACCAGCAGGTTTGGTCAGAACATCAGTGACCTGTACGTTGTATATGGATGGAAGAAATCGCTAATGTGATCAGGAATGCATACAGAGCTCCGAAAGTGATCACCAAGACCTTAAACTGAAGTCTGGACTTCATGGGGAGCCAATGCATAGATGGTGATCCAAAGATGACATACTGAGGCCAATGTCCAGTGAATTAATAGTCCAGTCGGGAGGAAATGAAGGCATTTCTAATTCTAATTCTGATTTGAACACCGCCCGACGTAGGCATGGAGGGTTGAAAAAAGAAATGCAGATTTAAGAGCCTAGTCATATGTAGCACCTAGATTTGACATTGGGTTGAACCACTGTTGAATCAAAGCTTTCAGGAGCAAAACAAGCAAGAACCTCTATTTTCTGAGTGTTAGTAGTGGTTAAATTTTGCTGACATTTCACCTGGTTTGTAGACGACCCCGGAGGCTTGTTTGAAACCAAACCTACCAAAAAAAGAAATACATTTTTCAAGCCCCACAGGCCAGCTGAAGCCAGCGAGCCGAGCTGTGGGACACTCTGCGCTATTTGTCTTTGCAGTCCAAAATAGGGAGAAGGCGCCGGGCTTTGCTTGCATGGTTCCGTTTATGATTTATGGCGCTGCAGTGAGAGTGTGAGAAGTAGAGCAGAGCTGCCTGTCTGAACAGACTGGGCTATCGGTTCCATATCTTGGCTACATGACAGCCCGCCTGTGGCTGTAAGGCCATGCAGATGACAGCTACGCTTAGGCCAGGTGGCTGTCTATTTTACACCGACTACCACAGAAAACCGGAGGTGCAGTGTTCGTTTACGTGCTTCGTCATGTTCATGTTTGCACATATCTGTTTGTGCGCCTGTCTAAACTTAGCGACCCACCCTCCCCCCAAACCTTTGCCTGCCAGCTGGGCTGTTGTCTGGCAGGAACCTTCAGCAGCAGAGTTCAGCTTACTACTGTGTGCTCGCTCTCTAACATCTGCTGCTTTGAACAGACCCGAACCTCTCTGCCCGGCTGCAGCGTCGGCCATCTCTGAGAGGGGTTAAAAGACAAATGGGTTGAAAACCACAGGTGACGAAGAGCTCCTTAGCTGTAAGCGTCAAACTCTTGAAAACTTATAGGTCCAGCAATTAGGATTAACCAAGGAGTAATGGTTACAGCTGAGTAAATGGGAGCCTTTAACAAAGGTGCAGACTGTACTGTTGTCGACACAGGGAAATGATAGATGAGAGCAAAATGAGCTGGTAATGAGATGGAGCGAGAGGTAGCAGAGGGGAGTGGAAAACATTTCTTTTTCTTTTTTTAATGGTGTTTTAAGATGCCTTTGAAATTTTGCTAACCCAAAGGCTAGGTAGGGAATTATAATTTGTAATGAACAAAACCATAAAATGTGCTTAACAACAAAAAAAAAAAAAAAAAAAAAATTGATCAAGTCGATGCACACATACCCCCCCCAATTTTTTTTTTTTTTTTCCAAGGTAATATTTCCCAGATCGGAACCCAAGAGGAAAAATCATTAAAAAAAGGGATTGTGTAGTGACAGGGTAGAAATGTAAAAATGATAAATACAGCATGAGCAGAATAAAAAAAAAATAAAAAGACTAAAAAAACCCAGTACTTTTCAGGCGTGGAAGAAACTTCCTCTGACTACTTCATTCATTTCAGCATTTCAAAAAAAGGAAAAAGAACTGCAGCTAAGATTATAATAAAGGCTCAGATTTTCCATTCCTGTGTGTGGCAGCAGTTTTGTGTGTGGCTGTTTGGCTTGGCTGGTAAGTGGAAAAAATGGCAGCTGGTGCGGTGCTTTCTGGGCTAGACTCTCAATCCAACCTCTTGCTTTTCTAGGAGGAGTAAAGAGAGGGAGATACAGAGCCTGATACAGAGTCACAACTTATTGGTGCACTGCTTGGAAAGTGTCAGAGTGAACTTGTTTTTGCACAAAGTGGTCATGCATTGCTGCTCATGTGGCATCCTTACAAGGAGGCACGGAGTGAACCATTCTGCAAAGTGGGATACTTAACCCACTGTGTATCTACTTTGTGCGTTTTGTTTTTAGTCCACAGGTTTTGCTGTTGATTCGACACATAGTGTAACCTCCACTGCCGCTGTCCCCGTTTCCTCCCATCGTACGCCTGTTTCCATAGCCCGCTCCGTCAGCAACACCACGACTGTCGTCACCAGGCTTTTTATGAACCCAAGTCCTCAGTTTTCATAGTGTGGAAACTCTCCCGATCCAGGACTCTCACTGTATTTGTTTTCAGCGCTCACGCTCGCTTCGTGCATTAAGTGATTTACTTCAGATTCGTATGAGTTTTAATTCTGGAGATTCACACTGTAGAGAAAGCTTTAAAAAGAAAAAAAAGGTATTTGACTGTTTTTGTGCCAGCTGTGTCAAGCCCTCCTCTCCGACTGGGCTTTGTTCCTGAAAATAGTTTCTTTTGTTAAGTCGAGGAGAGGCTGAGCCGTGAGCAGAAAGAGGGGATTTGAGATCTAATTGGAGCAAGTGTGCTTGAAACCTCGCACCAATTCTGGCAGTGATAAGGGCGCACCGCACAGTGCAGCCTGGGATTATAGGGGAGCTTCTGCATTGTATGAATCATGATCCATCCTGCGTGGAGTCTGGTATCATAACCATGGGATTACAGTTGACCTTACAGGCACTCAGGTTTAAACCATCAGAGCTTTAGCAACATTAACTCCTTGAGCCTTTAAATTTGTTCTAAGGAGATTGCGCAGCTATGTAAACATTTGTCAACGGATGAGGTTTTGTTAGTTTCTCCGCTTCGGGTGTTTGATTTGATTCCAAGTGCTGATGTTTTATCGAGAATAATCGTGTCTTTCTCCAGTATCTTACAATGACAACTGTTATACGTCTGAATCATAACCAGCAGCGCAATTTTTGTATTGTAAAATCAGGGTACTTGAAAAATGACTTGGATCATCTGCTTTTTGGTTAGGACACATGACGTTTTTGGTAATCCCTAATGTTGGATATTACTGATCTGCTGAAATGGAACTAGTAGACCTACTTGTCACAAGTTTGCTTTAAGACATAAAAGGTTGAAGTTTTGTCTTTACATAACAGACAACTTGGCATCTTAAGGGACTTAGTTTCTAGCACCTTGTCAAAGAAACCCTTTTGTTCACATTTCTTTAGTCAAATGTATGAAAAATGCCAAAGATAACAGTTTGACAGGCATAATGTAGTAATTTTGCACCAACAAGGGGATTCCCCATGCTAAGATAGCCAAAAAAAACTTGGCGTATCTTAGCGTGGTGTCCCTATTTACGAAAAGAATTTTGAAGAAACTAGACAAGTGAAGGACAAAAGAAGCAGTGTTAGGCTTAAAAAACATCTACAGCAGATGAACAGCATCTGAAAGTCGTGTCCTTTGAAAAGAGGAGGGAAAAAGTCCAGCAAAAACATGACACGGGACCTCTGAGAGGCATTTGGCCCGTGAGTTGATCCATCTACTGTTCACTGAAGCCTCATCAGAATCGGTCCTAGTGGACGGTTGGCTGTCAGAAGCCATTCTTTAGGAAGGGAAATGTGGGGGAAAAAGCTGAGGTATCCAAATTACACAAGAACAGGACTGACAGTGAATGGGAGCTGCTCTTTTGGTGCAAGTAGGAAGTTTCTGACAGTGAACAAAACGAAAGGCAATAAATTACTGCACTTGTTTCCCATTTTCCTGGCAAAATATAGAGAAATGATGGGTAGCTTAAGGCTTTTGGATAGCACGGTAGCTGACAGGAGAGCACTCGGATGAAACGACCATCTCATGCAGCTCCTGACAATTCTGCTAAGGCCTGTTTGAAGTGCTTTTGTTCGTTACTGTCACTGAAATGGAGTACTTGCATCTGAATACTAGACTTGACCTGTTTCAAGTGTTGAAACACGTAAAAAAATTAAATTAAATTCCACCCCCCACTAACGTCTTTGTGCTCCTAGTTTCTAACTGTTATGCCTTATCTGGGTGCAGTGTTGACACAGAGTCTTGGGGAGTTCTGTGTAATGTAAATGCTCAGGGCTGGTTTTGAATGCACAAAGTTAGCTAAGCTGTTTGTTCTTGCAGCTTGAATGGAAGCGTTGTATCGTCTACACCATCCTCTCTGTGTCGGTGACAGACGCGACCGGCATACTGTACATTCTGGTGGAGGCGAGGGTGGGCTGGTGGCTGATTGAATCCTTTACAGAGGCAGCCGCTGCTGGAAGCAAAGACCCGCTTCCCCCTGAAAAATGACATTTAGCGAAAGAATCTTAACCTCAGCAAAATGTTTGGAATAGTTTACTTACCCCCACACGGTCACACCAGCTACTTTGCATGTTATCAGGTTTTTTTTCAGCTTTAGGCATATAAAACACGCCTCATCAGGAAAGAGTCTGAAGCTTTTTTTTTTTTTTTCTATATTGCCTGCATTTTCTTTGCCGTGTGGGAGTGAATGCATATAATGGATTCTGTGTTAATGGGCCATCTGTTGATAAGAAAGGAGAAACGCGGTGGGTTGGACACAGGGCCTCTGCAGAGTCCTGCAACAACTTGCTTTTGTATGACTGGCTCCAGTTCTGTCGCAGCTTGTTCATGTGTGAGACATACTTTATTCAGCCGCATGTCAAAATGTTAATTTCCTGTCTGGGTTACAAATACCTACTGTTACTGTAATGTGTGGTTTAAATAGCCTCAAAAGATTTGAGCAGATAGTCCGGGTCTATCTCTGCCGGAGTTACACATAAGAACAAGCTGGTTTCACTTATTCTCTACTGCTCTACAGCAATGTAATGAAATAATCAAGCAACATCTTCATTAACATCAAACAGCTCTTTTGACATCTGGGAGGATCTAACTAATCCTTCTCAGACTAGTTTCAGTTGCCAATAGGGAGATGTGCAATATCTGTTGAACCAAGTCTATTCAGTGCTGAGGCGTTCTGCCAGAAGGTGGCAGCAGCAGCACTGTAGATGCCTGATTGAAACGCGTCTGTGCACACCCTTACACAGCAGGTCAAGTGCAGAGTGCCGTGCATCAGTGATTAGCTCTGTGGATCAGCTCTGTTTATCCTATTGTTAGTTTAAAAGTGATACAGCTGCTCATTTCTGCAGCCAGTTGGAGAGCTTGCATCATCAAAGAGTGGATTTTTAGTGTCTTTGAAAAACAGCTTTTTCTCCTCTTGACTGATTCTTAATAAGTGCTTTGAAGGCATGCAAAGTGTCAAATAAAATATGGAAAATGGACTTCCCATTACAGCTCTGCGTTAAAATCTTTCCTCTGAACATCTAATACTAATTCTAGTGTTTAAGTGGACCTGTTCAGCTGCTTTTAAACACAAATGTTAAATCAGCCAGTCACACAAAAGCAACTCGATGAATTTAGGTATGTAGACGTGGGCAAGGTGCCTGGTCACGTAAATGTAGTGAGAAGGTGGACATTATGGAACATGAATGAATGGGAATATTAGACAACACATGTATAATCATAGCATCGTTTTGATTAAAAAAGTGATTTGAGCCTGTCACGTAATTCAGATGGTGTATAATCCACAGGAACTCGGATGGTTTCCGTGTTTTCCAGCGTCTTATTCTGACTATGTCAAGCAGGTTTGAATGAAAGATTGCAGTCTCAGCTGGTGATGAGTTAATGGATGTTTCCACTGAGATGGCGATGTCTTAATCACAGATGGGGTCATCAGGCCACAATGTAGGAGCCTCTAGGGAGGCCAGGACAGAGGTCAGAAGTCACTGATGAGGGTTGCACCGCTGCTCTGTGGTGTCATGTGGGAGCAAAAACAGTAAAGCTACAAGCCACTTGGGATATAGCTTTTAGGGTTGCACGTGAAAACCAATTAATTGGTAAGGAAAAGCCAATATTATTAGAACAATTACTGTGGGCTGATCCCAGTTGCATGAAAAAAAGAACAGTTGCTGAACTTGAATCTTTTGCATATTAAACAAGATTTTTTTTCAAAGGGGGCTTTTGTAATAGTTTTGAATGTTCAATTGAATTCAGTTTTATTAATATAGTCCCAAATCACAACAGCAGCTGCCTCAATGTGCTTTACATTGTAAGGTAAAGGCCCTACAATATTACAGAGAAAACACCAAAAATCAAACAACCCTCGTTGATAAAGCACTTGGCGACTGAGGAAAGGAAAAACTTAAACAGGAAGAAACCTCCAGCAGAACCAAGCTCAGGGAGGGGCAGCCATCTGCTGTAACCATCAATTTAAAATTGAGAGTTTGTTGTTTTTTGTTTTTTGTTTTTGTTGTGTTGTTCAGGCACATCATAACCACCACATCCTGAGTTCAGATGAATGCAGTGTATGTGCATACTGAGAGTATGGAGAGAGATTGCCAGTAATCACATTACTTTTGTCTCTCTGGGAGTACACAGGCTAAAACTACAAAGCGGAGATCGCTTCCTCAGACATGCGGATGACTGCTATCTATCTGTCTGGGTCTATTGATGACCTGGTTTACACTAATCAATACAATCATGAATGAATCAAGGGCATTTAGTTTCATGGCTGTGAGTAGTACTAGTAGTAGTAGTAGTAGAAGATTCAGTGTCCAGTGTAATAAGGCTGTTTGTAAATAAATGTGAGGTGTCCAGATGAGCTTTACAACAGAAAACTAACCCAGTGCATTTATCATTACGGAGTTTCGATGAATTTAACTGAATCTTCTGGTGACCCAGGGTCAGGGACTACATTTTGCTGAGCTGTAAGCCTTTGTCTCTGGAATTCTACCAGCATTCAGTAAGACTTAGAAGAAAATCTAACAGCTCTTCCACAAAGTTTGCACATCTCTGAATTTAATTCAGCTTCTTATCTTACCTTGTAAAATCTACCAAACGCTATCCATTATATATAAAAATACTTTTTTGTACTTGTACCTTCCTTACAGATAAATGGGGGAAAATCCTTCCAGTAGAACAGTAGAACCCGGGTGGGTTCATCTGCAATAGCAAAAATATTCCCAAATTAATATGCAGGGCACATTATTATGCATTTATAGGTATTAGGCGTAACCCAGGAACTCATTGTCAAGCAGGGGTGAGGTGGGTACTGAGGCTTGGCTCGTAGCTATCGCCTCAGGGCTGTATGTCCTAACGTACACACTCCTGCTGTACGTACACACACGCACGCTCAGCAGCATGACAGCAGTGCTTACTGCAGCAGTTTGTTGTGCTCACTAACCCAGTTAACTGTGATTTGAAGTCAATACAGTTCCACTTTCTCACCGCTGTGATCTAGGCTTTTCCATGTCTGCTCTCCGCTCACTGTCTCTCAGTAAATGGAGGTTTTCATCTCTCCCTGTAAATGGCTTTCCAGGTCAAGCCCTCTGTCCATCAGAATTTACCTCTCAGATGGCGATAACTGTGCTTTTCCTCAGGGGAGATTGTGAATGCCAGGTTTTGACTCATGAGTATTTAAGCACAGTTAATCAACCAGTGATAGCCAAAATGGCAAACATGCAGCTGATGGGTCTACTTTTTTACCAAAATTTAAGCTTGCATGCCAGTAAATATATATCATATTTAATGAATGGGTGTTGCAGAACTGGGCAACTCTTATTTGAAGGTCATTTGGCTGGAGGATGTATTCTGCTAGGTTCGTCTGTCTGATGTTGCTAAAACCATCCTGAGAGCAGCAGTCGACGTGATTTGATGACATCATATTATGGATCAAATGTAGGTACCCGATTTAAGCCCTGGGATTGCCCCAGGTTAGGCAGAGGTTTCCTAACAACCTTGAGACATTTCCAGATGTCAGGCTCAATACATTCACACAGTAAGAAGTAGAGGAAGCAGACTGTATTATATTTATTTCAGACATTACTGGTGACAAGTTATTGATTGGGTTTTACCACAATATTTCAGAACGTGTATGGGACAAAGCTTGCAGACGGGGATTCACCTGATACAGTTTATCACATTACCTGCCCCCGCTTGTTTCAGCCTTCCTCTGCTGGTCTTTTCCTTTTGTCTGGCACCCCTTCTCTCCCTCCCTCCCTCTCTCCTTTTGCTTGCTTTCTTTCTCCTCTTCCATCTCTTTCACCCAGACCTTCCTTCCTTCCTGTGATAGACTGAGCTAACAACACGTCAGCAGTGTTTTGGTCCATCGCATTGAAGCCTCCCCATTCCCCAGTGTTGTTCAGTGCTTCCGCTGGCTCCCACTGCTTGACTCAATTTACCGGCACACACCAGAGACTACAGTATTCTTTCAAAAAACTATACTCCTTCCTCTTTTGGTCTCCGTCTCTGTTGTGTTGCTACTATGATGCTTCAGCACTGTCTGTTAATCTGCTCACAAAACTGTAATGTTCAGTCTGCTCAGATTTCACTATTGGATGTAACATAAACACCTTTCAGTGTTCAGATCTTTACATTGTAAAACATCATATCTGCATTTATTTTGGAGAGGATTTACTTTAAGATGCATGCATAAAAGTTTTGCTTTACAGTACATCACTGACTGGAGAAAAAAAAAAACAGGAGTGAGACAACACAGTGCGTTAGTTTTTTGTTCTCTGTAGACCTGTTAGATTATTACTGTAGATTAGATTGTGGCTTTGAAGCTGTCCCAGTTTTTTTTGTGTGTGTGTGTGTGTGTGTGTGTGTGTGTGTGTGTGTGTGTGTGTGTGTGTGAGTATCCTCACTGAACTGCAGCTGTGTTTTAGCTTTGCCCTGAGGTAGCGATGAGCTATCATTTTTACACTGTTTTTGTGTGTCCTATTGTTTAGTGGTGAAATTTAGAGGTGCTTGTACACAAAGTCCTTGTAGAAGCATTTATGCTGCTAGGAATTGTCTTGGTACTGGCGACTACCAATGACTGAGGAGTCATTTGGGATTTAGGCTAACAAGACCAACCAAATGATTGGGATAAAACTTTTTTTTTTTTTTCATTTAATGGTCACATGGATATAAAATCTGCAGTCAAACCTGATAAAATGAGTAAAAAAGCTGCCTTTCTTCCACTGTATGTCTTTTGTCTGACTCCCCCTCTCTAAACCTTGTTCTGCTGGAGGTTTCTTCCTGTTAAAAGGGAGTTTTTCCTTCCCACTGTCACCACAGGGGGACGTCTGGTTGTTGGGGTTTTCTCTGTATTATTGTAGGGCCTTTACCTTAAAATATAAAGTGTCTTGAGGTGAGTGTTGGGATTTGCTGCTATATAAATACAATAGAATTGAAATGAACAGAATTCAACTGAGTGTGGAAATGTTACCGAAAATAGGCTTTAGGCATTTCCCCCCTGTACTTCTACTTCTACTAATAAAGTTGTACAACATTACAGGTTTATTGAAACCTCAGTCCAAACATCATCAACATCTCTGCTTATTTTGCTCATCCACCCACAGCAGCAAGTAAATTCCATGCTAATTGATGTTTTGGATAAAAGTAAGTCAGGAAGCACAATAAGTACACTTATGTGCATTTTTTTTACTATTTACAAGCCTGCATGTTTGTCAGTATACAGCTGAAATCTTACTAACCTTTGCCGTTGCATAACTCTTCCATAGATTTCTATTCAGGGTTCTGAATAGGAGTATATGTATATCTAGTAGGCAGATATTGTTACTAGAAAGGCTGTTTCCAGTTGTTTTCAGGCTTTGTTCCAACATCAGGGTGACAGCAGGGTAGTCCTCTAGTCTAAGTTTAGGCATTCAGGCAAAGTGTATTTTCACACAAGTCAACGTGCTGATTGACAATGTGTGTGTGACTATGTGTATCTAACCAGAAACCTGTGTCCTGACCCACAGAAGCTGCTGCTACACACACACACACACACACACACACACACACACACACACACACACACACACACACACACACACACACACACACACACACACACACACACACACACACTCTCTCTTAATGTTTTGTCAGCTGGTCTGATGGAGTTCTATTTTTAGGCTGTGGTAAGATATATCTGGGTGTCTCAGTGCTGTCATGTGCAAACACAAGTATTACGCCTGTCTGTTTGGTTGCAGAGTGTCAGTTTGACGGACAGCGTTCGGCGTAGTTCAAGTGGCTTTTGTCAAATCACAGCACTAGATGTGATTTACACAATTTATGCTCACTCTAAACAATGAGCTAATCTTTTAAAAAGCTTTCGATTCTCAAGCATCGTCCCTGCAGTTTGCAGTTTACACAGACTCGTTCGTTAATACACTGTAAATCATTTGAAAATACAGTATAAACTTTTTTGTCACTAGATCGCATGTGCCACGTCATAGTCTGCAGAAATAGTTTTGAACTCTTGTGTATTCTGAAATGTGAGATAATCCTCAGTAATGGTTTCATTTCCATCTTCCAGGACCTGCATACCATCTACTGCCACCTCTACCACATGGATGTTCTCTCACACCTTAGAGAACACCAGCTAAGGTGAGCCACTTCCATTTTACCTCCAAACTTAAATAAATAACATCAAGTTTCACTCAACGCTGACAGGCGACGAGCCCGTCCCAGTTTCAGAATATAACATTACGTTTTACGTCAGTTGCATTGAATTGTTATATTAAGCACACCTTACCCAAACAGGTTTTTACACATTGTTTCTGCAAATGTCTTTGTTTTTTTCCCAAGATGGGTTTTCCCCATCCTGGCCACCGTTCGTACCAACTTCAAGTCAAGCTTCCTTTACTGATACCAAACAAGCTTAAATGTTATTCTTGCTAGTTTGATACAGGTTCAGCAGGAAGTGCATTGAAAAGTGATTCTGATTCCTCAACTCCTTAACCTAATTCACGATGGTCCTTTGAAGAGGAAGACATCCACGTACCCACACGATCGGCCCATGTAATGTAAAAGGCAATGGATCTGTGTTAATTGACAGAAATTGAGCAGTTGATCCTGATAAATGTCTGTTATGCTAAAGTAAATGAAAATCCCAAACTTTAAGAAAAAAAGATTAAACATAATTTCATTTCCCTTCTAGGGATTTTAGGTTGGCTGTGGTTAAAATCACTTTCTGGGGCAGCTTGTAAGTGTGTGAGTTTCAGGGACATGCAGAGACTCACATAGCCATCTAAGAGACTATCCAGTTTTCAAGATAAGGCATATGTGACTTGAATGTATAAACACCAAGTTTCACTGACCAGGTGCAAAGTTTGTGCTTTAGAGAAGCGGGTCACCTTAACATTTTACGCTGGCGGCCAGTAGTAATTGTGCCTGAAATCTGGGAACTTGTTGCTGCCTGAGAAATACGTGTGGATGCAACGATGGATTGGAAGAGCCAGAAAAGTGTAAGCTGAGGTTTTAAATGGAGAAAATGTTTACACCTGTTTCTTTCTCTCTCTCTCAGGTCGATGTGCACGTCTGCCAGGTATGAAAAACATGAGGCTAACCACGTCCTGTTCTAGTAAGTACATGTTCTCGCTCTTAGCAGGAAATGCTGTTATTTACCTCTCCATCTTTGCTCTCACGTGACTATCAAGAGCTATGATCTGCTGAGTTCATGCACTTTTCTATGTGATTGTCTTCTACTGTGTTTCACAGTTATAGAATCCTTAACATTTACACTTAATGGCTCCCTAGAAAAAGGGTTTTCAGTGTAAAGATGCTGGTGGTGGTAGGCAGTGTTTGCACATCTCAGTTTCAAGGTTTTGGTTCAACTGCTGAAAACCACTGGCCTAGAATAACAATTCCTTTAAACAGGTGCACTGGGGCCCATTAGCACAGCACATAAACATTATATGAACAAAAAGCTAAATGCTTCTCCTCCTTTTTTCTAGTTTTTTATTATCCAGATTTAAAGCACCAATCGCTGACAGCCTGCCCTCTTTCATTTTTTAAACATTTTTTATTTCCTGTCACGGCGTTGTGTAGAAATAAATACTGAAATGTTTGAGGCTGATGGTTAATACAACTTGAGCATCATATACAAGGTGGATTTATGGGAAAGCTGGAGAGGTAGGAGGAGAGAAAACAAATGAGATGAACAAGAGGCTCGTGAAAGCAGAGGTAACAGGATGATTAAATGAGGACAGAGTTCACAGCGTAATGAACAGAGGTGATGAGAAGAGGAGGGAGTAGCAAAAAGTAAACAAAAAGGTTTAAGGAGCTATATTAAAATTTGAGGAGTGCATGCCGAGAAGGCAAGAAAACAAGAGGTAAATATGCTAAAGAGGAAGAAGGAGGAAGGGATAGCAATGTCAAGAGGGAAGGGAGATGACAAATGAATTGAAGGCAGGAGTGAATGAGCACAAAGCAGGAGAGGAATGTAGAGGAAGTGTGAAAGATGGAGGGAGGACAGAGACAAATGAAAGGATGAGGGATAACCTTCACCTGTTATTAATGTATTATCATGCTCACCAGAATCACATTAAGCACCCTGTGGTTTCATTTAGCATCAAATAAATACACAAAACTCTCTCTCTCTCTCTCTCTCTGATACACTCCATTGCCTCTCTACCAGAGGCTTGTCGTAAGTGCCTTAACCCAGACCATGTCCAATTAGTCTTCTGTTACACACACGCACACACATGCGCTAAAAAGGCTGCAGATGAAAGCAATCAAGGTCGCTGCAATGAAACCGCAATAAAAGTTACTAATGCTAAACTCTATTAAACCCAGCAATGCAAAAATGAATCTCCTCTGTCTGCTTTTTAAACATAATTATTTTTAGGATACCTGCTTTCTTGTGCCACACTCAATGAAAATTGATTGAAAAATACCAAAAGCATCAAATGAACGACCTGCGGAGGAATGGATATGATGCAGATGAGATTAAGGCTGCACCAAATGATTCTTTTTGTCCAATTTGCCAATTGTCTCTCGAATTAAATCAACAGGGCCAGAAAATTATTAAAAATGCTCGAGGTTTCTTCAGGGGACAAAACTCAATTTACCATGAAATAAAGCAAACAATTTGAACCACTGTTGTTTTCTAAGCTTCTGTGTCACACTCTCTCCTTGTTTTTTATTTTTTATTTTTTATTTTTCACCGAATTGGCCATTCTTGCTTCCTCTGTAGTACAAAGAGAACCGCTCCAGTTACACACAATGGATCAAATGTACCACCTCCAATAGCATGTCCTAGCATTTGTTAAGTCTTGTTCCCAAGACTGTGTGTTTGCAACAAATGTGAAGGCTTTGAACCACTTTCAGGCCGAATGAACACATGTTCACTACAGAAATTACTACTTTAATACAATATTTATCGTAGAATCTCACTTGAATACATCATGTGAAGGCCAACCTGAAATCATGTTTCTCGCATCAGATCTCCCCAAGCTTGTGTTGGGGGAAATAGTGAGGCTCATGAAGATGATGAGCCGTGCATAATAAAAAGAAAACACATAAAGGCAGATCGATAATAATAATTTTCAGGCCCTGTGTGGATTCAAGTGAAAGTTGAATCCAAGGTTGTTCAGAAAGACTAATGCAACAGTTACAGTAGGGGAAACGGTGGCATGGCCAGAATTATTGCAAACGTGTTCAATGAACTTGCAGTCTTGTTACTTTTGAAATGGTTGCTTCAAAGACAGGGAGCAGGTCTGGGACAGCCAATCGCTGTCTTCAAAGTGGCTTTGAAGACAACAAGATGGCCCTAAAACTGCAACAAAACCGAGTTATTGTGTTATCAATATAGCATTGATAATATGAGAATGTGAGAATTGCCAATGTTGCCATCTACATAAACAGAAATTTAGAGTCAACCCAAAACCTCATACATATGAAACAGAGCCGTAATGACGTAGTTGCTGCAGGGTAGGGATTTCACTGCAAAATTGCTTGGCAACCTTCACTTTTACATATTAATATAACTAGAATACAATCAGTTGGCAACCAGTTGCGTCGAGTCTCCTATTGCAAACACACACAGTGTAGATGTGGAATTATTTTTAACCTCTGTGCAGACTGACTGACCCACAATAGCTACAATGTGTTGGCAGTGTGTCTGCGTTTATAAATTAAGCAGCATTTATTTGCAAACTTCAGCAATCTGTCTGAGACTGATTGTAGCCAGTCAAAGTCTGATCACAGTTGTTTGGAGACAAGTTGCCTTCCTCCAAGGGATCTGTGTAATCTGCTTGCAACTGAAAGTGATCACTTATTGGTTGAGGGTATTGCTCATATCTAAATTCACTTGGTTCAGACAGAAGCTGGCATGATAAATTGGGCTAATTAATGCTGAAAACCTGACTGCATGCATTTGTACCAAGGTGCTGAGATAGAGAATTACAGTGAACACATGATCCATGCTCTTATTATTTAAATACATTTTAGGCCACAGAGTAGGACATTTTAAAATTCTTTTATCATTGAAAAAACAAAAATCTCGATCTAGCCAGCCTGCAATTTTTATCTAACCATTTTTTTTTTGTTAAGCTGAGTTTTCTGTATAAATTACTTTTTTTATAGCAGTTTAGTTTTTGAATATAAACTCCAGCTTATTAATTTTCCATAGTCACCACTTGCAGATGAAAAATGTCTAATGTTATAAATAAATATAATCAAAGAAATTTGCAGAAATTCTTGTTTTAAATGTATATTGTACATCAGACTGTCATGTGTTTTATAATATGTTCTTATAATTCTTCACTCAGTGGTGCATCTTTTCATCTGCACTCTTCAAACAGTGCTTTCTCTCTCTCTCTTTTTTTCTACCCTCTTCTTTCATATTCACACCCATAGGCACAGATACTGTGTTTTATCCCCTGGCTCCCCTCTTCATGTATGACTGCATCTACGCTTGCTGCTGACATGAGCACCCTGTTATTGCGGAGTTAATTAGACTTGTGTTTGGCGTTATTGGATATCATATATACAGTGTGCATGCAACAGCATGGAAAGTCACATAGCACATATTTGAGATGTGTTTATTCTTAGGTGAAATAACTCTATACTGCAGCTTTTGTAAATGGCAGACAAAATTGTCAGACTTGCCAGTCCTGATGTTAATGGATTATCTCCATCTCACAGCAATGTCTCATTATTATGATTCTATAACGCTTGACTTCCTAAGAATACATTGATGCTAATGCAAAATTCAGCGTTTAGCATTCAAAGTGCAACTGTGCTTTATATGCTCTCACTCTTGAGTTCTGTAGACAACACTCCCGCAGTTTTCAAAGTCTTGAGAGGGGAAAAAAAGTTCCTCAAGTGTCATGACTTGTTTCAAATTGTTCTTTTTAGCCATAAATATACAAGTTGTCTGAGCTCACCCTTTCATAAAAATTAGCAAAACTGTACAAGCTGGTGCAGGACAGCTGTGGTTCTTCACTGTTTAGCCAACATGACTGATGACTTGTCATATGATGTCTACATTAGAATTATTTCCCTTTGAAATAGCTTTTATACTTTTTTGAAGAGACAAATCTCCAAAATTAGAGATCTCAAACTAAAAGTCTACCTCTTTTAAAACTTTTTTTTAAAGCTTCTCCTTTCTATGTGATAAATAATGAAGTGTCTCTACACTATTCAAATGGTTTCTGTGATGTCTTATGTGGTGAAGGCCACAAGCCGA
Organism: Oreochromis aureus; assembly: GCF_013358895.1. NCBI lineage: Eukaryota > Metazoa > Chordata > Actinopteri > Cichliformes > Cichlidae > Oreochromis > Oreochromis aureus. The sequence goes on from NC_052951.1 coordinate 23,731,292, forward strand.
AACAGGTCATTCAAATTCTACATGTTGACAGAGGTTTAAAAACCTTCAGACTTTATGCTCTTCATCGTGAAGTGCATGAAGTTGCGCCAGGAGCCTCTGCCCTTAACTGAAGAAAGAACCTAGAAAACCAAAGTTAAAAGAAACCAAAAACTGCCGAGTCCATTTGAAGAGTCCAGGGAAAACCAATCCACTTACCTTCAAAAAGCACCAATTTAATGAATTCATATTCATGAAATGTAACAAAACCTCTGAAATGATGTTGAAGGTTCACATGGTGTACACTTCAGCCTTCAACAATAAACCATTTCCACTGGGTTTGACACATGTGCTCTTTCTCTCTCTTGCAGCCCAGACACCATTGCTACCTGTTGGTACATCCTGCTCTCAGGATCAGTCTTCGTCAAGGAGCACATGTACCTGGCAAGGTGCTGGTATGTATCACTCACAGAAGAAAAGAGAAAAACAATATGATGGGGTGAGACAAGGTGGCGATCAGTCTAGGGGAGATGAGGTGGGATTAGATATTACACAGCCGCACTCCATATGACTGCAGCCAAGATGTCTGTATATATGCGCCTCCATCTTTACGCTAGAAAACAGAAATGGCAGAGCTGTGATTTATGAAAAGATGGCGCCTACTGATATATAAGGGATTGTTTGTGTATTTGTGCACACACAAAGACACATACTTGTATATCATGCTTGCAATTCTATGTTAAACAACACAGAGCAGATTCCTTTTTCCAAGCCCCCTGCTCATGCAGTTACAGCTCTGTAGACGCTAATATGTTTTTTCTATTTTATCTGTGGAAAAAACAATTTTATGGATGGTTGTTGTGTTGTCGTGCCCGGACATAGGGATTTCAGATTTTCCACTCGGATATCTATCATAATTGTACAGTTCTAAATTGCTGCTCTTTGGCAGGGAGTTGCTCATGTGTGTTACACATATTATAGTAATGTACATCCATAATGGGCATTATGTGAAATCAAATGGGAAAGTGCTGAAAAATCATTTTGAATCTATTCAAGCTGACCTAAGTACAGAGCCAAATATAAGAAAGAAAGCTTGCCGGTAGTCCATCAGTGAGAGATTAGGTTTTATATCTGGGCGGAGATTCATCAGTAACATTTGCGATTTAATAAGCCCATATCATATAAAAATGTCAAGTCCTCCTCGTCTTTAGAGCAGCCAAACTGCCAAAATAAATTGCAGTTCTTTACACAGAGCCGTTGCACCTGTTTAAACACTGGAACTGATGGTAATAGAAAAAGCTGTGACAGCAGTTGCTGGAGGCCGAGCCTTCGCTCCATGTTTACCTTTGCCTCTGCTGTTGTGGTTGGACTGAAACAGAAGCAACACATGCCAGAAATGAAAAGGAGAGGACAGCAATATCTAACCCCTCCAAAAAACCCAAAACAAAACAAAAAAAGTTCAACTTTTGGTTGACTGCTTTATCTCTTAGACTAGGCTAACAAACTGACAATCACAGCACTTAAATGGGATCATACATTCATACAGTATGTTTCTTGCACCTCTGGCATCAGTCTGTAGTTTTCCAAGCAATTCCCTGCAGTTCTAATGATTATTTACAATGTGAGAACATTTCTGACTTGGATGAAAACTGTAAGGATTCCATTCAAAAGCACATCTTTCATCCTCTGACCATTTCTTCTGTCACCAAAAAAAAGAAATAAATGGATGTGACAAGGAGTCTGACTGTAAAACCCTCATACCATGGATAATCCGACGAATAATAGTATGACCAAGATTTTTAAAAATCAATATAATTCTTTATTCAGTATCATCAAGAATATGTGACTGAGCCTATAAGCACATCAGGACATTGTTTACAGGTATTAATAGCTTTCTTGTGTGATATGCTGCACATACTTCTAAAAATTTGTCCACCATATTGGATTGGATACAGCCACTGGTTGCTAGTTTCCTAACTGGTTGACAGTGGCTCTTGGAGGTTGCTGGTACTTACTAGCAGTTCCGCAGTTGCCTTCAGTTTTGCCTGCAGGCAAATGGTCCACATTTACTTTTTATGTTGCACTTTTCACTAACCCTGATACAGCTCGGAGACCAACTGGCCGGTGGTTTTTAAATGGTCCATGGTCCAATGAGTAAAAATGCAACCACAGCAATATACTAGCAACCAAAGCAATCACAAGGAGGCTTTTGCCAGCTGTTTGGGAAATGCACATTTTTTTCGTAGTGACAAGTGAATCTTTAGCAATCATTTTTCTAGCAACTGCTGTCAGCCTCCAGAAACCACGGTTGGGGAATACTTATTTTTTTCCTGACGGCTGGTGATTGCTAGATGGTCTCAGACTGGTATCCAAGTCTGTGTGACTGGGCCCTTATGCACTTGATCCCACATTGTCGTTATGATTATCACACATCCCAAATTGCTGATAAGTTAATGTTCCGTAGGTAGCAATCATGTCTGCAAAACCAGAATAATACTGTCAGTCTTTAGTCATCTGATGACCTTGAGATTGAATGCCTACTTAAGGTATTTCTGCATTGGCTTCAACCCAAAACGCTAGGTCCATGTTTTATACTGGGTATTGCGCCACCGCGCTGGTGAAATAAAGGCATAAAAATAAGTTAACAGCTAATGCAGAGAACCTTAATATGCACGTGAGCCAAAGTCAGACACAAAAATGTGATTAAAAATTAGGAAATGAAATTACTAAACCACACAGCTGGTCTTAGAAAAGTCCTGTTAACAAATATTAAAATGCTTACAGGTCATTTTTCCGTCAAGTAAATGTTGCAGCCTTTGCATGGCATAAGGTAAAAAAAAAATAGCAATCACTAGCTCCAGCAATTTTTGTTGGCTGACTGTTACTCTTGATCAGAGTGTTGGCATAGTAAGCAGAACTGAAACCTCAATTCAACAGTTGGTGCAGTTTCTAGTTGTGGAGACTTTCTTTTAATTGTAACACAAAGCGCCAAGTGACCAACTGTGACAGAGAGAATTGTTGGACTAGTATCAATAACGTGTGTGTGTGTGTGTGTGTGTGTGTGTGTGTGTGTGTGTGTGTGTGTGTGTGTGTGTGTGTGTGTGTGTGTGTGTGTGTGTGTGTGTGTGTGTGTGTGTGTGTGTGTGTGTGTGTGTGTGTGTGTGTGTGTGTGTGTGTGTGTTATTCCATTGTGGCCCAGTTGATAACATAGGAAGGGTAGGATGGGGGGTAGGTTGGTTGACTGGAAAGGACTGGAGGGTGTGTCTGTGTGTTGGAGTACGAGCAGCAGCAGCAGCAGCAGCAGGGGGCTTGGAAGGGGTCACTGAGAGAGCTAATAGGGTGTGTGTCTGTGTGTAAGAGAGTGAGAGAGAGCGTGCGTGTGTGTGTGTGTGTGTAAGAGAGCGAAGAATGCGGAACCCCTGGCAGAGCAGTGGATGGCCATGTGTTCCTGAGCAGCCTGCCTGCCTGGAGCCCAAAAGCACATCCAGGCAGGAAATGAGCAGACTACACACATGCACACACGCACGCGCGCACACACACTGACAAATAGAAACCTCACTGGAGCCAGCGGACAGACAGACAGAAGTGAACAGAGAGAGAACATACTTCTCCTTCAGTTTAACTAAAAGCCTCTTCTGCTTTCTTTCTGAGGAAACTTCTCATTAGTTCACACTCTGGAGTACAAAACAAACACACTTGGATCTAATCCTGGATTATCTAAATAATGAACTTTTCTCCCCTCCTCATTGCGGATAATATGTTGGATAATATTTCACATACAAGGAATCCAAAGGAGTGGACCCCCTGTGTTCCTGATCCTGGTTAGTAGTGTTAAAGCTTTTCGTTACACACTTGCTGTAAGGCGACGGGGATTTCGGGGTAATTCTGGAGTTGTTTTTTTTTTTTTTTTTTTTTTCAAAACTCCCTCGCTATTTCTTTACGCATTCTTCAGCCCAGCACGCTTCATTTCCTGCCTGCCTGCCATAGTTTAACCAGCTGGACAACCAGGCTCTCCCTAGGGCACTGTGGCTTAGCACTGCTCTAAAAAACACGCTACTGAGTCCTGTGTGTTTTCATACATATCTACAATGGCTTTTTTAAAGACAGGCAGTCCCCTATTCTCACATTGCCAACACCTTTAAACAAGTATGTTGACTAAAATAGAATATGTAGTGCTTTTTTTTTTAATACATTTGACCAACGCAAAGGAAAAAAGCAGAAAATTCAGTTTGTTACTAAACTTGTCATATATAAAACTAAAGATACGGAGGAAAGATTGTCCCCATTCAAAAGTGAAACATCCAAGTAAAATATTCAAAATTATTGGTGAGATTATTGCAAGATTTCCTATTTTTCTTGTTCTTCTTCTCCTTGAGTTCAAACAAAACTGCTCACTTCTCTATGTTTTCTGGAACATTGCTGTCCTAGGAGGAAGTGAAGAGTACAACAACATCACATGCAGCAGAGGAATGAATGAATGTTAGTTTTGTCGTTCCCTAAGATGTGGAGGGGAAAAAAGTCAATCACTGCATTGGAGTTGAGCAGTGGCTGTTAATGGTGCTTATTTAATTGTAATTTTTTAAATCTGATATGGATACATTTGAGGTCACCCTTTTAACTGATTGCTGATTTCCACATGAATGTGTTGTGATGTTTTTCTGAATGACCTACTGGATCATTACTTGGAGTACTTGGAGTCTGTCTGGCAGTCTTTTTGTGTGCTGGTGGTCTCGCTGCTGGCCAGCTCCTCAGTCTTCTTTGAATATGAGTCAGAGCTGTCAGTGTTGGCCAACCAAGCACTAAAAATGAGAAGACGAATGGTCAGGGAGACTGAGAAGTAGATTTCTAAGTATGGTAAACTGTGTCTTTACTGCTTGTCATTATTACCATGGAAGCTTGGGTGCCAAATGGCCATTGACCTCTGTTGGGGTTTAATTAATGCATTTCTTTCAGACTTTAGGTTGTCAGTTTGGAAGTTTGTGGAAACTTTTCTGGATTCATTTTCACATGTGGCAAAGTTGTAAGTGAGACTGCAAATGTATGAATCAGTCGAACTGGATAATCAGCGGGCCTCTGCCAGCTATGGGTCTGTTTAATCTCAGAGCCCAATGACTGAATAGCACAGGTAGTTCACAGTGAGAGAATGTGCGTCATGTCCTGCCCTTCCTACCCTCCGTATATGCCGTACCCAGGCACCAACCTTCGTCTAAGCAAGAACATTTCCACTAGTGAGAATACACGTAACATGGAAAGACTTGTTGCTTTTTGTCCTGCACTCATTTTTTGAATACCTGCATACTTTGGAGGGAGCAGATCATTTTTGGCATTCTTCGGAGGCAATAACACCGCGTGGAAAAAATGCAGCAGGTCAAGCCTGGCACATCCTACATTGTTATCAAACACAGATTTGAATCTTGTCGGAATTCTCTGCATTACGCAACAACTTGAGCTTGATTTATCGTTCTGTGTTGAAGCTTGTGATGTAGACTACGAGACTGGCCGACGCCGTCGCCAGCATGGAGGAAATGATGGTACACAACATGCCAATCAGTCTTTGCAGACTGCGCAAGTGCATCATGTACTTAATCGTCTCATCATCTCAAACCGCAACTTTAACGTAGGCTCAAAAGGTAGAGCGGATCGTTTACTAATCGGGAGGTCACTGGTTCAATCCTGTGCTCCTCGAGTCTGTGTGTCAAAATGTCCTTTGACAAGATACTGAACCAACCTTCGCCTGATGCATCCATGAGCATGTGAGTGTGTGTGCATGGTAGGTTAGAGCACTGTAAATATACTTGAAGTGCTCAGTAAAACTAAAAGAGAGCTATTTGCTATTTAATTAATATTTTTTTGCACTATTGAGAATGTTGTTGGTTTTTCCACGCTTCAGACAATAGACACCTCAGGGTGTGTGTGTGTGTGTGTGTGTGTGTGTGTGTGTGTGTGTGTGTGTGTGTGTGTGTGTGTGTGTGTGTGTGTGTGTGTGTGTGTGTGTGTGTGTGTGTGTGTGTGTGTGTGTGTGTGTGTGTGTGTGGTCAGTTTCTATACCAGCTGTCATGGTTTATTGCCCAGGGCACTGCAGCTGTCACTGAACCGGCACTGAACCTGTTCTCAGCTCTGCCGACAACTTGTTTTTGCTGGAAAAGGACGGGAGAGAAATCATCACCTGCTGAAATCCAGCAAAGTTCGAAGGGACGAGATTCCCCTTCCTAAAAGATGAAAGAGATGATGGGGATTAAAGTTGATTTATTGTAGAAGCACTCCTCACTTACTAACGCGAGAGGAATTTATTGAAACAAGTGCATCGCAGACATAATAAATTTCCAGCCTTTAAAATACCGGTTGGTTATACTAATGGTGATTTCTTTAACAACGTGCATAAGCAGTTGGTGTCTGTGGATAAATGGATGAATGGATGGATGGAGCATTGAAGCCTGTCGTGATAAATTGAGGCAGATAAGGGTTTGTGCTGTGTGTAGTATTATCTTTAGAACAGCATACATCATACATTAATACAGCATACATTATTGATGCTTCTGCTCCGTAATTGCAGGAATGCATCTGAAAGGTAATTTCCTGTCATGACATCATCAGTCAATGTCAGTCTGATATATTTTATGGAGATCTGAATGAGATCCATCTGTTCACACCTCTAAAATCAATAGGCTACACCACAATTCTATTTTTGGTAATATAGAGATTATTATTGTTACAAGAAATTTACACTTAGCAGTTATGTCTGATAGTAACTATAACCAATACTGACAAATCTGTTAGCTTGCTAGTATCTGCCTAGTTTGCCAATCATCTTGCACTTCCTCTACTTACTTGGACAGTGCTGTACACGTTTTCTTATAACCGCTGCATTACTTAAGCCATAATAGCCAAGAAATTTTCACTTGTTAAAAACTAGTTCTAGGTCTTTAGTTTAGACCTCAGTCTAAATTTGCTTTGGTTGCTAGCAGGTTGCCGCGATCGCCCTTAGTTTGCATTTAAGATGCCAACTTGTTTGCAAACACTCAACAACTGCTTGCTGAGGAGAACAATGAAAAGTGAGACTCAAAGCAGACTCGAACTGTTTGCTTTCAAAGTAAAAGTTGCACCCTTTGAAATGTATTTGTTGCAGCGGTAAGACAGTTTTTATTTTGGAGGCGAATCTTCTCCATTTCTCCTTTGCTTTGCACTTGTTTAGGTTTCACCACCGCTCAGCATCTTCAATGCAAACCATCAGCTTCTATTCATACAGACATAAGAGTAACTACCCAAGAATTAGAGTGCAGCGAGACCTAAACAGCCCCACGCACACTAGCATTGTATGGATAAATGTTCGGTGCAGCAGTGTTTGTCAGCATGTTTTTTGGATTTTAAGTTCACGAAACTTAAAATCCACTTTTACCTTGTAAGGCTGAAGGCTAATGTTTGGCCATAGTGTGGTTTTAGAAGGCTGTCTAATTTCCTCGGAGGCACAGATTCACACCAAATGACAACAGACCGTTATCACATTTCAGTTCAGTGAGGGCAGCAGCATCATTTGGTGGGTACAAATATGTGCGCCCACACATAACCTCGTAAACTCACTTACAGTTGACTCAAGTTTATTTGGCTCTTGTGCTCTTTGTGGAAATGCAGTAAGGTCAAAACAGAAGAAAAAATATTGAGCAAGCGAACACAAACACATAAAGCACATACGGTATAATGCTGTGGATGTGAAAGGCTGACATCTTTTCTCCTTTAGCATCAAACTGCATCTCTCCTGTATTTCTCTGGCACAACCTGTCTCTCTGCCCTGCGCGCACCCACCCACACACAGTGAGGAGACAGGCTTGGCAGGCTTTGTGTAGCGCTGACAGGGACCAGGCGTCTCGCCTCAGTGGAGTGTGGAGAGATCCTGTCAGAGTCAGACTGACCTCCAGGCTAAGGGCTCTGAACAAACTCCCTGCCCAGCTGACTGCATTCCTCATTGGGAACAATTGAGTTTATGCTCTGCTGGGAGCGACTGTATAGATAGTCTATGATTTTGATCATTTCTGTTTGTTTGCTTATTCCCTTGTGCGTGTCAGTTTTTGTTTTTATAAGAAAATCAGTTCAGAACATCTAAAGAAACAATACAGACTTGCAGATGTGAAAAAAAGAACAGTCTGTGGTGTGAAACAATTTGGGGAATGTAAACTGGACCCAGTGGTCAGGCCCATGTGTTGCGTGGCATTGATGGACGAGGGCAAACACTCTGCAGCTGTAGAAATGCTTTCTGCAGCAGATTTGTGCCGCTTACCTGCGGGGATGCACGAAACGGCTCAAAATCACGAGAGATGAACAAGAAAGTTTTCTATTATTAATTGATCCAAATCCAGTAAACAAAGATGCAACGTGCACCTTTTCAAGGCATGCTTTGAACTTTAAAGCCCTTCTCCAACTGTCAGCGCTATATAAATGGTATTAAAATGAGAAAATCAATAGAACTGATAATGGGTTTTACTGTCCCCAGACTCACCTGAACAGAGCACTTTATGAAAACAAGAAGTGCCTCATATTTTCTAGGCTTAGTGAATAATTTAGTTTTCTATAGAAAAGCTAATGTAATGCTTTTGTGCTTTAATTGTGCTACCAAAAGAAAAAAGTGGCCTGAGTGTATGCGACAGGTACGTGCCAAATAAATTCACACACCACTATTTTGGCCTTTTTTAGCTGCTAAAAGAGAGGTTTCCATGGAAGTGACAGCTTCCTCCATCTTTTGTGGCTGTAGGTTTATTTCCTCTCTCAGTTTTAGGCACTAAAGTTTTGATTTCACATCCTCTTCACAATGGCTTCAGCTAATATATCCTGGAAAAATCTGTTTATTAGAAGAAAAGCATGATTAAAAAAAGGAAGACTTTCATCATTGTTTCTATCATTAGAACGCATTACAAAGACAGACTTTTATGTGAGGCCTAAATTCAGAGTGTTGTTTGTGTCAGTAAGAAGCTGTTATTTAAGATGTGACTAGATGAAAGTTTTCTTTTTTCTTTTTTTTGACCTAGAGGAAGCAAAGACCGGCAGTGAAAGGAGTGAAGGAAATGATGAAAGGGAATATAGAATGAGATGAGGAGAGAAGGGAGGAAAATGGCAAAAGCAAAAAAAATGATATAGAAAAGAGAGAGATGCTTTGAGATGGATTTGGCTTTGGAAAGGAAGCAAATGAATAAAAACAGGAAGAGAAACATGAAGTTAAAGGGAATTATTTACAAGTGGTATAATATGGATGCAGGAAAAAAGAAAAAATGGAGTCATTGGAAGGGTGAAGATGATCAGAAGGGAAAAGGGGGTGGAGGTGAAGCACAAAGAGAGATGTATTATGGAAACAAGAAGGATATGAGTGAGGAAAGCAAAAAGCTGCAAACCAGATGGGCGCCACCGTGTGACAGTGTGAGAATGAAATCGGAGAGGAGTGAAAGTTTGTTCTCTCCCAGCTCAGCACGCTTCTATGATTAAAACCAGCCTCTTCCCCCCTGGTCCTCAAACAATGCTGAGGCACCACTTTTAGCATGGAGACGTGTTCTCAGTGCAGCGTGTTCTCAGGATTAAGCTCACACACTGTTCACACACTTACAGAGCATATGTGCCAACAGGAAGCTTTCAACATCCATGTGATCATAATGATGAATTCATTTAATCATCAATTCAGCCTAGATGTCAGCATGAAGATGCATCAGCTGCACGTAGAATGTAAATGGCGGCTGACATGTTACAATGTTATAACATCAAAGTCAAGCAGAGTTTATTTGTAACAAAGGTTTCATTGTACCAAACATATCCTTAGTCATCTCCATGGAGAAGAAAAGGCCAAACTCACCCACGTGGTCTAGCCACAGCATCAGCTGCTCCACTCCTGCTTGTCAGTGGACAAAATGACCCAGCTGACTGCAGAGAGACTCACGCTGTGCAAAAGCTGTTTACTTGTAACGGTGTGGTTGGCCTGATCCAGATTGATCTTCTGCATTTAGCTCTTCTTTTTTTTTCTAATTGACAGAGAAGCACAAAAGTTCTGTGTCCATTATAAGAGATGTAAGCAGTCTGTATGCTTTTTCATTAACATACACTGTGTTTACACTTGTCCTGTGTGGTCACATCACTCAGTACAAGTGTAAACAACCACCAAGATCCGAAGTAATTTGATCTGTGTAACCACTCTGCAATGTGGCCTGGTACAAATTTGGCCAGATATAACAAAAAAAATACCATCAATGCAGGATGTGCTTGTACTTTTCTAAGAAGCGTAAACAGAGTCTTATTTATTTCTTTTTAGTCTCTCTCGTACCTTTAAATGTATAACACAAATGCTTATTTAGCGACTTTCTCTTTTCTCTCAGCGGTTGAACTTTTGCCACAAACCACTGACACAACTGAACTGCTAAAACCCATCTCACAGAGTAGTGAGACTAGCTTTTACATTTTCCTTCTAACTGCAGTTGAAATACCTAGTAGCACTCCAGATTGGGAAGCTGTTACTTCCTCAAGTCAAAGATTTTGAGTATCTCGGGGTCTTATTAAAGAGTTGGGGGAGAACGGAGTAGGAGATTGACAGACAGACGGGTTGGTGCTGCATCTGTTGTGACGCCGAACATTTACTGGTCAATGCACATTCCTGCACTCACCTATAAACATGAGGTGTGGTTGTATAAGCGGTGGATGTGATGTCCACCTGGGGAGAAACCTCAGGACAGATACGGGACATGCTTGAGAGATTACGTCTCTCTGCTACACCCACAGACCAAACCCAGATAAAATGGATAAATCAAACTGGAAATCTGTTTTTCAAAGCTTGCATTGCTGCTGACAAACACCCACTGGGGTAGAGCTTAATGTTTTCTATTATTATGCTGTCATTATAACTAATTTTAGCTCTTCTACCACATGCAGTGAAGTGAGATGCAAAAGAGTGTCACCAAAGGCGCCCTATCAGTGGGGTTGCCAGCTAGCGTCTACTGAGCAACTGTCATTACACATAAAATTACACAAAGCTGTGGCTGCCCTTGAAAACTGCATTGGAAGTTGTTTTTATTTAATGTCCAGAGCTGGTACTCACCGAGAAAAATGCTTCAAAATTATGTATAAAGAATATTCACACATGGAAGGGATTGATCAGATATCAATAAAAATGGTAAAATTATTATAATTTTTAAAAAATCATCCTTTGCAACAAAGAATTGTGTTATTTGCTTTGTCTTTAAACATGTGAAAACAAACTGTAAAACCGGTCACTACCCTAAGCTATAATTTGACATTCGATCTCTCGCACTATTTCCTTTTACATCTCGTGTTGTCCACAGCTATTTCTGGTACACTTGAGTTTATCTGGTTTGAAGTATGTGTGAGGTGCACACATTGTCACTGCACATTCTTCTGCCTACTTGTTTCTTTTATTTGTGTATAAAAGTTGTATTGGATTGATCTAAGGTCAGAGCAAAGCTTAACCATAAACCGGGTCTAGTACAAAATTGCCGTTGTAAATTCATCGGCCTGTATTCCCGGTACTGTGTCTGTGATCGGGCAGACATGATCAACTGCATCTGTTTCTACTCTCACTTGTGATATTTGTGTCATCTCTGCAGTGTGTATATTTCTGTTTTAACACTCACTTTTTGTGTGTCGCTGCCCTTTCCCCACAGTTTTGGTAAGCAGCTGGGAGGTAGACGAGGCTGTGAATGCATCACTTTGGAGCCATCAGAAATGATCGTGGTGAGTAGAGACACCGTCTCTTGTTCTCCCTCTCTGTTTTAGACTCGGTCTGTCTTTTGTCCCTCTTCCAAGCCCTTTTATCCTCCCATGCACTCTCCCATCTCTGGGCTTTGATAATATTTCTATTTTTCTGTCTTTATTTGATGTCTGCAGTACCTTTCCCCCCCTCCATTGTCATTGTCCTGATCAACCTTTTCATCTTCTTTTTGCCCATTTCTGTTCTTCCTTCTCTGTTCTCTGCATTTTCTTATAGCATAAGCATTATCTACATCTTCAGTATTATAAAGGACCATATTTTTAATTGATATTACATCTAGAAGGTTATACACTCTCTGTTCAGACTCGGATTGGACAGCGCTTAACAGTGCAAATGGATAATGAGACTAAGCATCCTGCAGAAGCAACCCAAGAGATTCTCAAGGCAAAGAGATACTGAAGTATCCAAGGCAGTATTAAAAAGATTTCTTATATTTAAAACAATGTAAGTTTGTCTAGTTAATTTTGGTTTACCCAGCACTCCATTGCATGTTGTGCATCACCAGGATCCATGCTGTTTACTTCACCTGTCTGTGGTTTTAATTTAGTGTCTGACAATATCACAAAGACTTCATTCAGGTCAAGTTTGCTGTAACACTTAGTATATAAGAATGTTGTTTTTGTTTGCCTCCACAAGGTTGCAGTGCGTACAAATTTCTGTCCGCTTCCTACCTAATTGTTCTTCCTGCTGTCATTTTCCTCTTTTGCCTGAGCTTTGTCTGAGGGACTAGAAGGATACGATGGGATGAGAAAAGCTGCAAAGTTTTATACAAAAAGAGGACAGGTAACACCAGTTCCACTGATGCTATTGAACAGGAAATAAAGAAATAAACTAAATAAATTTAACCCCAGATAACCCACAGATATTTGGTTGTTTTGGTGCACAGTGTTCTGTAGCAGAGTTGGAACAGGTTGTCTCCAGGGTGTGATGGGTCTGCAGTCATGATACCTGTCTATTTCCTGATTTACAATTACTGAAAAGAGAGCAATTGGGCACTTTTTTTTTGTTTTTTGCAGTCTTTCCATTTTAGTCTGTTCTTGTCCTTTTTGGTGTTTGATCCAAACCTTACAGTGGTGGATGTGCAGAGAACACACTGGATTATTTCAGACTAGAAATCAGTTGATTTAAGTAAGTAGCAAATAATTATCAAGCCAATTAAGCTAATGCTAACACACAGTTATGCTTTGATTGTGTGTGGTGTTTCTAAAGAAGGAACATGTAAAAACTGGTGGATGTTGTATATTAAATAATGGTGCAAAACAAAGCTTTAGCCAGCCCCTAGTTCAGCTAACTAGCCCTTCAGCAACTACAATCGAGAAGTTTAAGTACCTGTTGTGTTTTGCAGAGATAAAGAACAGAACAATTGTGCAACAGTGACAAAGCAGCAACTGTGCCACTTTGGTTTTTTTCCCATAGTTGCCCTTCCTCGGCTTCACCCAGTGGCTCTCTTTATCTCCTCGGCTCTTTTAAGAGTGGTGGGAAGGGTATTATCATATGACAAAAAAAGCTTTCAGCACTCACATGTTCTTTGTGGCTTTTGGAAACCCTGCCCCAATAGTTTCAGGGACATCAGAACTTTCCTGGAAATGTTCTGCATTGAAAAAAGATTACAATAGTAAGGTGCTCTTTCAGCAAGACGCTTAATCTTGAACTACACCCATGGGCCCATTCAGAGGTGATTGCTACGGTAACAGAGAGCAGCGATACTGACAGTCTTCCAGGTATGATTGTGTGATAGTTTGTGAAGAGGAGCCTGTGAATTTAGTCCACTCATTTGCCTGGGGCACGAGAAATAAATTCAAATTCAATTTAATTGTGAAAAGAAGAGTTTGTGGCTGAGGGAATAAAATTGGTTTGAATTAAACTGGCCTTTGAATTAAATCACTGAATTAAACAGTTCACTGTGTGTGTGAAGAGAGGTGGGTGAGGGTTAGAAAGAGACCAAATGAACCAGCTTATCAGAACCTTAGAAAGGATACAAGTTTTCTTGCTTCTTTGTATATGACTGTTTTTAAGTTACAAACAGCACTGCCTTGGAAAAAAAAAAGCTATATAGACAAAAGAATCTGGCCTTACCTCTTAACCTTTGAATTTAGGTTTGTTTAGTCAAGCGCCTAGCCACGCAGTCTGCCTTTACAAACATTTGTGAATCAATGAGCTCGCTGAATTCGAGCTTGGTGCTTTAATAGCATGCCAGATTCCTTCTCTCCTAGATATTCCATGATAAAGTGGAAGCTTTTAAGAACCACAGGAACTCAGCCGTGAAGTGTCAGACCACATGAAGTCACAGAGTGGGGTCATTTCACTTGATAACTGTAGAGTTCCAACCTTTCTCTGACTTTAACATCAGCACAAAAAACTGTGTGCTGTGAGCTTCGTGACATGGGTTTCCAAGGCTAAACAGCTACTATAGGTTTAATTTGTTGGCGGCCCAGTGCATTCATAGAAATAACGTATGTCTGTATGCCAATTCAAAGAGAAATTAAAAAAAAACAAGACCATTTTTACAGTGATTGACATATAATATATAGAAAGCATTGTTCAAAAGGACCTCAGTAAGTTAAAACTAAAAATTATTGAATAACCACTTTTTTGTATTGAAAATAACAAGAAATGCTAATCGAAACACACACTTTTATGCACACATGGGTAAATACACAAGTGGGCAGAAGGACTGCGGTCCAGTCACACTGCATTGCAGCCAATCAGCTAATTAGGACCATGGGAATAGTAGAGGGAATATAATCTGTAGCTTTCGTCATGACTCTGGTCACAGGATGACAGGGACTGACATTCAAAGACTGACAGGGTGGGGTTGTTTGTGTGTGTGTTTGTGTCTGGTTGGGGGGAATAGATGAAATTAAAAAGAAGCACGCAGCGGGAAAAAGAGAGTAAGGAATGAAAAAGTGGAGGAAAAAAAAGCTGATGATGCATGCTGCCAGGCAAATGATCAGATAGACGGAGTGGAATGTAAACCGGGAGATGAGTAGACGTGAAGTTAGTCACACAGGCATATTAAAATGTTTAGAGGAAGCGGGAAACTTAATATAGAAGTGACTGTCGGTCAGAAACATAACTGGTGGTCATGGGACAGAATGGGTTATAATCAGTCGAGGAGACAGAGAGCCATGTGTATTACAGGCTCACAGGATGAATGTGAAAGTGTAACCTTCCCCTCCAGAATTTTTTGTGTATAACCTTCAGGCTGTCTGTCTCATGAGCCTCATTAAAATGAGGCGAGATGACATTTTTCGCCGTGAGAAGGGGCACATTGATACCAATCCAGGCTCCTTTTACAACTGTTATTTGGTATTTTATTGCTGAACTATCCTTCACGCTGTTGTTTTAGAGACCATGACAGCTAAACTACCCACAACCCAGTTTTTACTCGGTATATTTGAGCAGAACTCCCTGAGACAAGGTTTTTCTTCTGTGTGTTACAACCCAGAGCAGCTGTTGAGTCTCTTTTCTACTGTGACAGAAAATCTTTGGGTCAGTCTTCGCTTTGTTTCTATTTGAGTAGTTTTTTAAGTGTTCTTATTGTTTTACAAGATTGTCAAAACTCAAACTGCTCTGTGGCGTTTCCCTTCAGAGTTTTGAGGTGTTATAGATTTTATTCTATGTGACTACAAGAAGGCTAACAGCACAAACGGCAGTTGCTTAAGGCTGTTCTTTAACTCTCTTCCACTTTTCTCAGCACAGAAGCTGTAGTCATCCCCGGCGCTCTTTGCGGTCGATCATGGGTCTGTATTAAGACCTGTATCAGTGACTGACACATGACTGACCTGAAGAGGGAAAAAAAACCCACACACACAGTGGTCACATACAAAGACGCCATTTGTGGTGTACATATGCTATGGTGAAATCTCTGATTGTATTATTATTGCGAGATGAAACATTTATTGAAACATGTAAACCTAAATGGAAATTATTTCTAGTAAATACAGAAATAATAGCAGAGCCTATACAGCTCTAATGGGCTTGAAAATAGGGATTTCATAGTCAACTAAAATGGGAAAAAATGTGACTAACTGACTCGTCTAAAACGAAGAAACACTCAGATATCAAGTTAAATTTGCAAACTTTTAAATGTCAAAATCTCTCCCTTGTTACTAAAATATGACAAATTAACATCCAAAAAGTGTAGCGCGTCGTGCCGTTCATTATGAATGATGCGCGCTGTTGGAAAATTCATGACAACCACTCAAATAGAAGTTAAAAATTTAAGTAACAAAATGATAAATCATCCATCCTTCTGTTCTGTTCTCCCTGTTCTCGTTTTTTTGTGACAGGCCTGAAGATATAAATTAAAGTTAGTTTGGTTGTCTGCTAGGTTGTCTGTCACGTGTAGTCCGAGAATGCATGCAAACATGCATGTGCAGCACTTACGAGTTAACAGTCCTTCAGATTATTATGTAATCCTACCCGGGGAAAAAAAAATCGTGCAGGGGGGGATGTCTGTTAAAAGTTACAAATAAGGAAGTGAAATATTAAAGATTAAGATTAAGGGGGGGACGGATGGAAAGAAGGCCACACTTAAACACATTAAAACGTCATCTTACACTTGATTTCTTAGATGGGCAGGTTTGCTGATAGTAGGACATTACACATGTTTAAAGGTGTCATAATATTTAGTCAGGATAAAGTGAAAAAAAAATGGTGGTAACAGGATGACAAAGTCACAACAAAACCTAAAGCCAGGAATTAGGACTTTGTTTGGGGACTGTTGGTCTGAGCACTCTATCCATGCACAGTAAAGGCAATGGATTGATGTTACTGTATTTGCCAGCATGCTCTGACAAATGTTTTTTATGCTTGAGCGCATGAAAACATAGTAAACAAAGCTACTGTTGAGCTTCTTTTGCTTCTGGCTGCCCACTTTAGGGGGTGCTAAAACTTAAATCTTAAATCTTTAGGTGCGGGAAGTGATCTCTCCTGACTTCAGGCTAATATTAGTATGGCAGGACCACACATGACCACACATTTTGACAAGGAAAAAATCGAAAACACTATAATTTTCTCTGATCCATGAACTGCCATGACTTGGACATTGTTATATAACCAGAGAGTGTCAGACTCGGAGCACCTAGCACAAAACTAATACTTAAATACAATATAATTTAAAAAAAACGTTTAAAAAGCTAATTTAAAAACAAATCCAAGAGCCTTGGGAAAAAAATGAAGGCAGAGGAGCTGGGTTACATCATTTATTTATTGAAAAAATCCGTTCATTGCTGGGATAATAAGGTTGTTGACTTCACTTAGCATTATGCAACGAAGAAAGAAAACAAATTCCTCTTACAACAACAGACCCGCACAAAAAGTCTAAGGGGAATGAATTGTATGGCCGGAATCTGTGTGCTCTGCTGTTTTTCTTTTTTTCTTCTTCCTGCCTGATGAGGATATTTGTGTATTTACGGTTTCCTGGAGGAAACTGGTGGCTCAGTGTGTGCTGTGTGCGCGTGTCATACAGAGTCAGAGAGCGAGCGAGCGACCATGTGAGCAAGCCTGTCAGTATGCAACATGTCGAGCAGATGAACTCTGTCTCGAGGAGGACTGCTCTCGCCAAGTTTGAGAAAGGAGGAGATGCGGCGCTCGTTCTTCTGCCCTCGTCGTCGATTTGTTTGTTTCTTCATTTGATACACTTGCGTTGTTTTCTCTCTTATTCTGGAGGAGTGACCCAGAGGATGAAATGTCGTGGGATCCCCCAGGATTTTGGACTTTGTCTTAAATTTTGGACGCTGCACTTCTATTCATCTTTTGTATAAAAGGGTTTCCCCGCTGTTTTTTCTTCTTCTTCCCTTCTCCCCCTTGTGGTATTTCCTGCTTTTATGTGTTGTTCTGGTCCCCTCCTTGAGTCCAGATGAGTGTGCTCCGCTGGCACCGGCTCTCTGCGCTCTGGAAGAACTGGATGTTCAACCAGGAGCCAGCAGAAGAGCAGGACCAGATCCCAGAAGCCCTAGGGCCTGAAGCAGAGCCATGGAGGGAGGAAGGGAACACATTCAAGGATCACAACTCAGACTTGGAGAGCGTCACAGAATCTAAGACCCAAAGTTTGCGTTATAAGAAGCAGAGATCCGAATCTGACAGCCAGAATGTGGAATATAACAATCTGAACACACTCCCTAAGATCCAGAAGTCTGAACTGTTGAAACGTAGCTGTTCTGAGCCGTGCTCTCAGGTCACATACGCTGAGGATCGATCTTCCAGCTACCCCCAGACACCTGAAGGTTGTGGGGACAAGTCCCGTCAAAGTTTCTGCTCTGAGCAGAGTGTTCCCTGTATATTGCAGGTGGATAACGGCAGCGAGGGGGACGACAGCTTCTTGCAGAGGGAGGGTTCCCAACGGCGGTCCAGACGGCGCTTCAGAAGGGTCAACCCCAGGGGAGAGCGGGAACTGATCACAGACGGCCAAGACCCCGCCAGCTACAACACGGTAAGAATAAAAGCTTTACTAACAGCAAAGGCTAATGCTAACCACCCTCAGTATTTACAGTATTGACATGTTGCTTCTGTGTAAGTGGAAATGGAATCAAAACATACTCTTTGCCTCTTTCCAGTAGATCTCTTACACTGAGCAGACATGGCTGGTTGGGTTTCATATGTTTAAACAATTACTGTCTTTTGAGGGTCCTTTAAAGATGTTCACACATTTGGTTCTCTGAAGCTTGCTGACATCCCAACTATAATCATTAGTTTCAGTTTTAAAGTATCCTTGTGATGTGCACAGTGTGCAGAGAGCAGTTCATTCTCAATAAAGTTTTGGTTTAATGAATTAAAGAATACGATAACAAAAGCACCAAAAAGCTAGAGGGGGATGGTAAAGCGTATGGGGAAACACTGTTTCGCAGCTTGCATGCATTGCTCTGGTATTTAACTTATTTGTCAATGCCACAGAGAAAACAAATGCCTGAGGCATCGCTATCTAACGTGCATAAAACTGAATTTTGTTAGGAAAAACAACGTTTCTCTGAAGGTCTGTTGAACCAAAGTTGTGTAGGAAAAGTATTAAAGCTGAGCGTGTAGGAACTTCCCCCTCTGCGATAGCATCACTATGGCCAGAAGTGTGTCAGTTACAGTTTTAACTAATCACTAGAAGCCACGCTTTGCCACACACAGTCACAAAGGCGCGCACACACAAACAAACTTCCACACTCAGGTCATATGCACACTTTTCCCAGCTCATGCAAAGCTCCCCGGAGCATTGCGATGGGGCTTAATGCAAAGTTTAAAGCGTCCTCTGTCGACCCTACCTGCCTCTGTGGTCTCACGGTGATTGTTCCACTTTTTAAAATTACATTTCTGGCCCTCAGCGTCGCCGAATCCCACACCATTCTTTTCTGTGACTGCCTTTTATTATGTAAAGGCTATCTGCTCAGATGTGCTAGCACAGCGCTGCTCCAGAGAAGCAGGACTAAAACAGATGAGAAATATAGAGAATTACTTTAGGAGTCCATGGAATTGGAGCAATATTGGACAGCAAAGACTCAACTGACACAAGAGATTGTTGTTCTTTGACATGTGTTGCACTGTTTGCTGTGAGGTGACTGTGTGGCACTTGGCTTGAGTGGCACGCTTGCCTTTGTTCATTAAGAATACAATGATGTCTTATGTTGTGCTAATTTCACTTTGACAAGACGTAGTTTGCATATTTTGCTGTTGTGACTATTTCTTGTTTCTCTTCCCTTTTCATGCATCCGCTCAGGATTATGTCAACAACCAGGTAGGATGAAATACAAGACATGAAACTTTTCTGCCTGTGTGTCCGTCTGTGTCGGGTGTTTTGTGTTCGTGTCTCTGTCATGCATGTGATCAGTGTGCTTGAGCATGCATGGTTGTTTATATGAGTCACTTTGGGTTCAGGCACCTGTTTAGAAAGCGGCAGTCCTGTGGGGGGGTGGTTGTCGTCATATTTAGAGGCTGCCACACACATGCACACTCCGCTGTCTGCTGTGACTGTGGGTGGCAGACAGCAATAAACAGACAGAGGAATTAACAGATGCATGCCGGGAATAACATTGCCTTGCTAGGCAGAGATGGGTTTAATGTAATAGTGCAAGTTTCAGATTCCCCCTCAGATGGAAGTCACATCATTGGCACATATCCCTCAAAAGTGGAAACTTGTGATTTGTTTTGTGCGATGAGGGCTGTTGGTGGCACAAGTTGTAAATTTCCACACATTACCCCACATAATAAAAATAAAAATCCCTGCTTATTATGCCCCCATAGTCCGATCAAATCAGTCATCATTCGTCACATAAAGGAGTTGCTTTGTGTGCTGAGCTTCTACTTGGCTTCAGATGAAACAGACACGTCTCTGACTCTGACTTAAAGTCGTCCAGAGATGTTTTAAATTTTTTTAAATTCTTTTTTTCCTAGCTTAAGTTCTGTGTCTGCTGCTGTGGAGAACAAGGTTTATTGATTTGCTGATTGATCATTGGGTCAGGATTTAAAGGTGATACTTTTCCCTTCATAAAGCAGCTGGGCTAATAGGAAAAAATCCTCCATGGTTTTCCTGTGAGACGCACACAGTGTAATGTTAATGCGTCTCCGCTGGTGATGTCCGTTGCCGGAGGAGTAATGTTTTCATGTCGTCTGTCCATCCATCTGTCTTTCCGTGTGCTCCGTTTGTGCGAACACATCATCTCAGCAACACCTTCAGGGTGCATTTTGGTTTTCAAAGGTCAGAGTAACTGTGACCTCAAGTCATTCCTATTGTTATGTATATGATACAACAGGGATTCCTTTTACGAGGGCACAAACATCCAGTTGGATTTGAGCCTTACTGGTTAGAATGATGATAATGTCAACACATTTGTGGCCACAAATCAAATCACATGCTAGCATACAACTGTCTATAACAGGGGTCTCGCACATGCATGTGCCTCTTTGGCCCATCTCCAGTGACTTTGTGTGGCACTGACAGATAAACAAAGACGTAAACAAAGGTCGATATTGATCATTTGTAATTAGCATTGTAAGTAATTCTCTACAATCTGAAATTGTAAAGCTCTTTAGTTTACAAACAAAAAACAAAAAAAAGGTTTTGATATTTATATTTTCACACTTATTATTTGCATCATAGCCCACATCCGTCAGTTGATGCCTTTTAAGTTTGCTGAACCTCAATAGCAGCAGCTAACATAGATGTATTCACTTAAATAGCTCGTCCGAAATTCAGCTGACTTTGAACTCCAAAAAGTCCTAAGAGGTTTGAAGAGGTAAATAGAGAGTTTAAAAATGTGTGGACAGCTTTCTTTGCTTTCACTGCCAACGCTGTGACGACGCTCGTCGATATGCTTTATCTGCAGCTGGTCTGTTAGGATTTTTATTTTGGTATTTTAGTATTCTTGTCAAAATTTGCTCAAAAGTGCCTCTTTTAAGTGTTAAAAGCTTGCCAACGCCTGTTCTCACAGGGAAACTTGATAAACTGCTGACACTATTTATCTAAAAGGTCAAAGGTTAAGCCGTGACAGACATGGATATATACTCTAACTTGATTAGTTGGTGGCTGCTTACAAATGCGAGACAGGGATTCTGTTTCTTTTCGTTTGTTTTCTGTTTTTTTCTGGTTTCCCATTTGCGATGATATAGTGACAGCATGAGGATAAAACCCCTTTCTGTAAATGCATATTGTACATGCACGCATACACACGCTCAAAGCAGCGCTGTGGTTCTGGCAGTGGATCAGAGGATGTTGTTTAGAGGCCTTATTGAACCATAATAACATCAGTAATCCATTATCGCTGCTCTGTGCTGGTGTCTGGTGTGTCTTGCTCGCTCTTAATAGCTTCTGTTGGAGTGAATGAAGTTCCTGAAGCTATGAATTACGAGGAGCCCAAAAAGATGATTCACAAAAAACCCCAAAAAGGGGTATTTCTCCTAAACGGAGAATACAACACAATAATTACAGTAATTATTATAAATCAAACCAATGAGTTGGTCTGCTGGCTTTAAATTTTGAAGTTTCAGAGGCAGAGAAAGATAAATGTCTGTGAGATCGATGTTTATTTTATTACCCACTGTTACTTCTTTTATTCTGTGTGATGACTGATACGGCTGCGATTGATCCAGAAACCTGACTCCTCTCTGCCAGCGAGGTGCTAGACAGAAGCTCCTGCGCACTCTTATTACTATAACAGACCACTGGGATTTACTGATGACTCAGATTCACACACCCCCCCACACACACACACCCCCACACACACATATTCACATGCTGCACAGATACAGAGTCACTTCATTTAGACATCAGATGCTTCACCGGGTTACTGCCTTTCTCCTGCCGGGCAGGATAAATAGATGAACCCATCACCTCATTTGCCTTGCAGGGGAAACCTGCTCTATGGGCTTTTTACTGCCAGGCTACTCCATGGAACCCCGGGATCATTAATTTAACATGATGCAGGTTCAGCCATCTGCACAGTTCACCACTAGAATAAAATCAGGAGAGTGTTGTTATGCTTTTTTTCTTGTCTCCTCACCAGTTGAGCCACTTTCTCACTTTAACTCATGATTTTTCAGAAAAAATAAAAGCAGGTTGCTATGTGCAGGTGTTTTGCACATTAGATTTGCTCTCAAAATCTTTGTTTTGAACATTTTGTTTTGGGGCTCGTTTGTCAGTGTGTACATGTGTGAATTTGTGACCATGCTTTCGGAGCATGAAGCAGCATCCTCTCAGCTGCTGAGTGTCGCTACACAACAGATCGGAAACACTTGTCTCTTGCAACGGCTGTGGTTACTTAACATCCTGGAGGCAAAACGTCTGACGTCTGCTGCTTTTTCTTCTTTTTTTCCTTTTCTTTCCACTCTACAAAACACTTTAGCATTTGTTTTTAATCTCACACTAAAAATGAGCCAAGTACGCAAAACGGCATTACTAATGAGAAACATAGGGCACTGATCTATTACTGTTAATT
Organism: Oreochromis aureus; assembly: GCF_013358895.1. Classification (NCBI taxonomy): domain Eukaryota; kingdom Metazoa; phylum Chordata; class Actinopteri; order Cichliformes; family Cichlidae; genus Oreochromis; species Oreochromis aureus. The sequence goes on from NC_052951.1 coordinate 23,753,939, forward strand.
CCTCTAGATGGGGGGTAAGACTGAAAGCTTCCTGAAGCCTAAAGTTGTATTTAAGACTATAGTAGTCACGTTCCACTGTCAGGTTGCCTTTACTGGAAGGCGCTGCACACAGGAAGGAGCAAATTGCACCAGTCTTGTTCCTAAACTGCAGCAACTCACACTGAGCGTGACGTGTAGCTAGACATGAATGAATGTTATTTATTTCCTCTTTTTACACTGTTAACTGGTTGAGTGGACTACAAGCACCACTTGGGACTGTACACCTCTATCAGTATTTTGTGTCATACAAAATTACAGATGCAGTTTTGACAGCTTGGCCTTATTTTTTAAATTTTTATTAAATTTATTGGTGATTGTGTGATTTGTCCGTAAGGAAAACAAATTTTGTCTCTTACAAACACACCTCCCATTGCTTAAAAGCTTGATTAAATTGTTTGTATTGTATTACCCATTTAAGACTTACATTATATTATAGAGTTTCCGTTTAAGGGTCCATTAGGAGTGACTTTATCGCGGTGATGTCGTCTTCTGCTGTATCATTTTAACTCAATTTGATGAGCTTGTGCTTGTCATGCAGCTGCATTACTTAGGTTACCTCACTGCTTAGAATCAGGTTAAATCTAAGGTTGCATTCCTCATGCGGTGACTAGGTGTGACTCATACGCATGCTTTGTCATAGCAGTGTCAACCTGGGGATGTGAGAAGTATTACTCTGCATCATCCTTCACCTTCCCCTGAGATTGGAAAATCACTAAGATGAGGCGACAGAAAGATGCTTTCTCATGTTTGGTTGCTGTTTTTGATCAGACGAGTCTGCTAACCAGACCTGGGAGTTTCTCTGATTTTTCTCTTTGGCTGGTGAAACTTTCTCTAACTTCCAACAGACTGGTTTTAGCTCACCAAGGAGAGTTTTGCTTGGCATCGCACACTGATGAAGTTGTTAAATTTCCGATAATATTCCTGGCTTGGTTTTCGTTGTCATTAGTGTGCTTGCGTGCGTGGTTTCGCAAAGCATGTATGCTTAATTCATAATGTTTCGGGGATGTCTGGCTTTTCAGTTTTGGTTCACATCTGTGGATTTAAATGTGAATACTTTCATTATGGCACTTTCATGGATTTCTTATCTAGAGCATATTTGCAATGCAAACTATTTAGCTTGATATGCTGACATATTTTTCCATTTACATATCAATGAGGCATAAAAATACACGATACCTGCATTCTCTTATGCCAAATTATTTGTAATAATTCAGATAATTGCCACATTACATTTGCTCCTAATTTTTCCCTTTAGTAAAGTATCAAAAAATAAATAATCGGCAGGACAGGATTGTAAAGGGCAAGCGAAAATCCTGTTGGCATTCAGCAGCCAAGGAAAGAGAATCCTCCTGACGAGAGGAGTGACAGCTTTATTTTGATGTCAGATGTCTTCTCACTCTCGCACATTTTGTAAGGCAGAGATGCCATAACAGCAACCTTTAAAAATACCTAAGAGGGAGGGGAAAGGGGAGGGCAGGTAGGATGGAGCAGAATGGGAAAATAGAAGTAGGCAGAAGATGACAAGCATGAAGTGGTGAAAAGCAAATGGAATGATAAGTTAACAGGGACTAAAAAAAGATGTTGTGAGATCTTGTATATATGCATGAGAAGTTGGCTGAAATGAAGCAGAGGGGTTAAGGAAGGAACAAGGAATGTGAAAACAGGGGTTGACAGGTTATGGAAAAGATGAATGGGTTTGCAGCTGAAGGTGGAGCGGTAAGTTGTGGGGATGGAGAGCTGAGGCAGAAAGGTAAGGTTGTGGGAAGGTCACATGGGAGTGAAGAAAGTGGGAGGATGGGGTGAGGGGAAAGCAAGGTCAGAAGTGGGGGTTTTACAAGACACCAAAGGAGTGAGAGCTAGAGGATGACAGAAGACTAACTGGGGTAAATGGTAAACATGATTTGTGACAAAGTTATTTAAGTGTTAATGAGTGACATATTTTCACACAAATAGCCGTCGGGGTGCAGCAGTCCTCTGTTTACGTCCTCAAAATCTGACTCCGGCTCAAAATGCTCACTTAACTGTTGGACGAGCTGAATGGTGCCCCGGCCCTCCTGCTGCTGCTGGAGTCCTGCTGCACTCATTGTTATGCACCGAGCACACACGGATACACGGGTTTTCTGTGAGCTGCTTGCCCGCTTTCTTAGCATGACACAAAAAATACAAAGCATTTATTTCAGCTGGCTTTCAAACGTCGGCGGACATCGTGATCGTGTGCATGCGGAGTACAGTATGCTGGGCAGCACAGTGTACCAGTGGGGCACTGTCTGCGGCTGTTGTTGCTGCTAATTTTAGGGATTACATCAGCAGCACTAAGATGACAACCTTGTTGAACTCTCTCGCTGTATTTCTCTCTGCTTCATCTCTCCTCCTCCTCCTTCCAGCTCTCCTCCCTCCCTTCCTTTCCTTTCTCTCTTCTCTTACCTGTTCCCCTCGTACTTCCATCATCTTTCCTGCTTGCTCGTCCTCGCCCCATCTAACCTTACTGTGTATATTTTCTGGGGGCCTTTCCCTTTTTTTATGCTTTCCTATAAATTAAACACAAGCTACACTTTCAATTTTCATCAGCTCTCACTAGATCTGAGTGTTTATAATTTAATCCTAATGTGTAAAGGTAGGCAGTGTGAGCTGAAGGACATTTGAGCCTCTCTACAGTTCATTTTGTCTAAAAGGCTCCCCACCAGAGCAGGGGAACAGAATCAAAGTGTCCTGGCAGTAGAAATAAATTGGTGCCGAGCACTAAAATAAAACACAACCTACATTCTGGAGGAAAAACAAAGGCTTCACTCTTCCTCAGTTCTTTTTTTTTTTTAATCTCGTGAAGTCTTTTTGGCAACTCCTTTTTCCTTCTCCTCTGTACGCTCCTGTTTGTCTAAATCTTTCACCCACACTCAAACATTTTTTTTCCTCTCGCGTCCTATTCTCTGACTCACTGTCTCCTCTTGGTTGCTGTCAGTATGTCTCTAGTACTGACCTTCGAGTTCTTATTTTTTTTCCGTTTCCTACTTTGTGTGATGATGATGATGCTCGCCTATTGTGTACGTCGCATCAGCCTCCGCTTCAAGGTTTCACAGCCCCAGTGAACCTAAAGGTCAAAACAAAGTGTGTGTGTTTATCTGGCACATTTGTAAGTTTACCTCTTGCAGTTACTTTCTATGATTTCACTCCCGTTTTTGTCCTTTTATTGGTATTTCTTTTTTTGCTCCTAGGCTTTCTACACTGCAATCGCCGTCGGCCCTCTCTCTGCAGGGAGAAGTCGGAAAGGGAAGGGCCGGTTTAAATAGCAGGAATTCCTGTCCCGTCTTTCTGACAGACACGCAAACACGGGGCTGAGTGCTCACGCACGGCAACACACATGATCGCATGGCTGCAGCAGGCAGATTCTCTTAATTGAGTCTCTGTGTAGCATACTTGAATGTGTGTCTGTTTGTCTGCAAGCGACTTGCTGTGCTTTGTGTCCTGCTGAATACAAGCAAGGGACCAGATTTGATTTCGAGCAGTGGCGCAGCCCTGTTAGCTGGTGTGAGGGGGCATTGTAATAACAACTAAAGGCACAGAGTCAATGTGAACTAATCGCTGATGTTTCTGTGCAGTGTTGATTGGTTGCACCGACCAATAATTTTCAATATCTCAGCACTTCTTTGTGAACACATGTCTGTGTGTTAAAGAGCTGTAGGAGCTTTAGTCAATGGATTCCTTTTAATTAGACTGGCAGAACTGACTGGCTGTGAGCACAAGCTAGCTGGAGACAATATATGCAGATGACCGCTCTCTGTTAGGATGCGTGTGTAAACAAATTAGTGTGTGGTGTCCCACGGGGGCATTTTTCTCAGTAGCATCACACTGAATGATAAAACAGATACAGGGCCCTGCTCGGTAATCACTGATCCATGCGGCGCCTCTGTGAGTGTGTTTAGTCAGTGCTTGAGTTACTCATATGTTCCAGATTTAGAACTATTTTCCTATCTTTGATCTCTTATTTTCTCATTTTCTTCGTGTTGCTTTCCCCCCCATCCTTCTGCATCGTTCTCTAGTCTTCACTCATTCATCTTCAGCCTCTTTAGATCCATCCCATTATTTGTTTTCTGTCTCACTTTTCTCTCTGGGCCTCGTCCATAAAGCACTTACCTTACCAGACAGTTGCACACACACGCACAGACACTCAGTCGCAGGCCGACTGTTCCAGGAAGCGTTTCCTGTGTGACGTGTTTCCTGCTCCGTGTTTTGAAGACACATTCCACATCTATGTACAGTTACAGTAAACGGTCGTCTGAGAAGCCGTGCTCAGACTACAGCGCGCGTCTTCACTTTTTCTTTTTCAGTTTGAACTGAATTAGTCACACGGCGAGACGAATGACTCCTCTGAACTTGTGTTGTTTTGAAAGTGCGTAATGGTGTGCTTCTGCAGGCTGCTGTGTGGGACTTTTTCTTGTTATGAAAGTTTTATGAAAGTCTTTCCAAACGTGTGGATGTATTTTTATTTATCTTCATTCACAAACCCACCAGGTTATCAAATCTCCAGAATAGCGAGTATTGCTTTACTACATTCAGCTTGCATCCTTTGACTTGTAGGACTTATGTGCAGTTTCCAGGTTCTTGCATCCTTCATGGAAAGTTTCTTTTTGAATTTTATTGTACGCTACTGTCATTTATATATACTTTTTTTTTTTTATTTTCCTGCCATTGTGTCATCTAACACACCACACACACCACAACTGCCACACCCACATCTGTAAGATTGATCTGATATTTTTCAGTGAGCAGCAGAGATTTTTTTTCCTCTCCTGACTTACATGGAATAGATAAACTTATTAATAAGAATTAATGTGTTCCCTCAATTATTGATAAACACATCATCAAAAGTTTAGTTGCGACTTAGCTAATGATTATTAATGAATCTGTATTTCTGCTCTAAATGTGGACTAGACTGGCATTTGTGTAGTATTTTTCTTATCGTACTGACCACTCAAACCACTTCAGACTACAAGCCACATTAAACTGTTCCTCCTCCTCCTCTTCTTCCTCTACTTCTTCTTCTTCTGCTTCTTCTCCTTTTGGCCGCTCCCTCTAAGCAGGTTATCTTCCTCTCTCTCACATCCACCTTCTGCATGTCCTCCTTCTCTGCATCCATGAATCTCCTCTGTGGTCTTCCTTTTTTCCTCTTGCCTGGCAGCTCCTTCTTCAGCATCCTTTATCCTTTCCCCCTTCTGCACGTGTCCAAATGGTCTCTGAGGTTTCGCTATGATATACTTACTTCTAGTCCTGTCCCACCCGGTGGCTCCTAACAAAAATGTTGACCTACCGTCAAACAGTTCTTTATTCTGTAGATGCTTTATCTACCTCACCAGTTATTCTAACATGCATGTCTTTGGACTGTGAGGAGAAGCCGGAGGGAAACCCACACAGGTGTGGGGAAGAACATGCAAACTCCAAAGAGAAAGCCTCCAGCTGGGGTTTGACCCAGGGACCTTTTTGCTGTGAGGCAACAGTGCTAACTGCTTCTAACTATTGTCTGAAACTGTCTTCAGGGTGTCCCGTCACACCCACGAGAGCTTAAACAAAGAAAACTTATATTTCATCACACACACCAATAACTGCAGCTGTGTGTGTGTGTGTTAATTAGTGCTCGGTCTTTTTGAGGCCAAGCTAAGAAGATGATGTAGTGCTGCACATGCTACCCTTCAAAAGGGGATAGACTGCAGCTCGTACACACTGAGACACACATGCTGTCGGATCATGGCTTTCTCTTGCTCGCACACACACACACTGTAAACACTCACTGACAGAGCCCTCCATTAGTCCCAGAGTCTTTAATCCATTCAGTGTTCGGTAATTTCATTCATGTGGAGAGGTGGAGGTTAAAGGGTGTGTGTCTATTTGTGCGTTTCTGTGTCTCTTTGTGTATTTCATCTTTTTAGTCCACTTCAGGCTTAATTCTGTCTCTTTGTCTTTATCCCTCTGTCCCGGTATATGCCTCTGTTTGCCCACTTGTCCATTTCAAGCTTTCTTTTTCCCCCTCTCTTCTCTGTCTCTCTTGTGTACATAACGCTCCTCTGAAGGCTGGGCTCCATGTGCTTCCATCCGATTGGCTGCCGAGTAAAACGATGATGTCATTCCTAGTTGGGAGGTGTGTTTCGCCTCCTATGCACACCCACAGAGGAGGGAGAATTGAGGGTAGAAATCCTGGTTCACAGCAGCGAGCAGAGGGAGCAAAAAATAGGAGCCTGGAGAGGGAGTGAGTGGGTGATGTAGACAGACATAAAAAAAACAAACAAACAGCATAATGAAGGGAGGAAGGTCAGAAAGACAGGAAGAAATGGTGAGAAAGATTCTCAGCTCTCTGATGTGTCTGATGCAAGCTGGCATCTCTCCTGTGCTCGAGGAGAATCGGCCATTCAGACAGCCAGACAGCTCCTATTGTCTCCTGCTTTCAAATCTTCCCTCCGCTGGCTCATTGTTGTTTGTGCATCAGAAACGGTACAGTATACACGCTGATATTGCAGGAGAAATACGAGCAAAGAGAAGAAAAGCGGTGTGGAAAAACACAGATAAACACACAGATCTCAGAGAAACAAATGTTGCATGTGAAATTATTGACATCTTTGATCCTGCAGAACATGCGGTTTCTGTTTAAAACCATTTAAAAAAGTGTCTTTATAGGATAGTTTAAAAGGTTCAAAAAAATAAATAAATTGGAGTAGAAAGAAAGAGTTTGTATTTTGAATTTGTATGGACCTTTATTTTTCAAAAATTGAACTTAGAAGAACTTATTTAAATTTTCTGACTATTAAAAATTATGCTCGGGGCACTTAAACTTGTTGCAGCTTCCTTAGGAGATGCATGTAAATATGAAAAGAAAACTAGATCATGAGATTTTTAACTGTGTCCTTTAGGAAAATAGAAATAGAAACTCAATGCAAACATTTCAGAATCCAGAGAAAACGAGGATTTTGTACCCCTGAGGTGTTGGGTCATAACTATTGAAATATGAAAAGGAAAAAACCCGCAAAATAAACAAAGCGCCGTTTCATGACGTGGGTTTTCAATTTGTTTTTCTTAAGTTTCCACCTCATTTGCTGTCATTAAAAGCATTGTTATTCTAATTAGGAGCTGATTTGGTGATTTGGAGAAAAAAAAAAAGGCTTCCAGTTGTTGCGGTTGCATGCATTGTACGCCTTTGGATTAGAAGCTGAAAAAATACTTGTGTCACTCCAACTTTCTTGGGTGGTATCCCACATCTGATGCATAGTAGAATAAACCCCACTCAGGATTATTTGTAGTTCCTGTCAGAACCAGGTCTGCTTCAAATTGTTTACAGCTGCGGTTCTGCTCAGTCTAATGCCTTTATTACCTCAGTATATTTGGCCAGCAGTGTACTGTATTAGAGTGAGTTATCTGTGATTAATGTGTCTTTCCTTGTACTCAAATTCTTTCTACTGTATCACAAATCTTCTAGATGCGGGGACTTTTTAAAGGGGGTAAAAGGAAAAAAAACCCCTAACTATTATCGCCTTGTGCTATTGTGTCACATTCGGCAAAATACAGCCAGTGCCTGTCTGTTGTATCTGATAGGGACTCTGTGATTTATACCCACCCCCCTCTTTTTTTTGTGTAATTTATGCGGCATGCTCACAAAGGGGAGGGGGTTGCCTCAATACACTCAGCTTTATGTTACCA